>NW_026692912.1:1371666-2057500 GCF_021218885.2 Marmota monax | reverse complement strand
ACTTCCAGGATGCTACCCAATGGACACATTTGAATACCTGCACAAAGGTGTAGATTATTTCTAATAGCAGGAAACAAACGAATCTGATTAAATATGCAATAGCAATAGAAATGTTTATAAAGTATAGCGTATGGATTTACACAATTGGAAACTTTTATGTTTTCATTAATATTAAGATAGACCTATTTGTATTTGCATGGAAAGATTTTAAGATATGTCATTAAATGAAAAAATTGTGTCATTTATTTCTTAGATGTTTCATTTTTATATTACATTATTACTGCATTTGTCTTATATTTTAATTATATTTTAAGTATGTAAATATATAGAACAAGTATCTTTTGTTTTGTTTTTGCAATACTGGGGATTTAACCAGGGATGCTCTACCACTGAGCTACAAGCTCATGCCATCAGGCCTGGTTGAATTTTAAATTCTTAAATCAAGCCTTTATTACTCTCTCTGTTAAATACAATCTTTTTAAAAAAATGTTCAATTATTTCAGACTGCCAAACTTTTTCAGGGTTGGTATTGTTTTCCAATTTATTAGATAGCTCTTCAGATTTTATGAAATCCTCAGTCCTTAGGGCCCAATGTTTTTGTGCTCTTTGAAGGATCAAGGCAAAAAGGGGAATTTTGAATTGTGCTAGTAATGACCTCTTTCCAAGTTGGAATAGGTTCATTAATCAATGCTTCTTTGTTATCATGGTTCAATCAATCCTCCTTTGTTATCATTGTTCAATAAGGGATGAATTCACCTAGCTAAGTTAGCATCTGATCTACTATATTATAAGAAAAAGAAAACTTGTTCTTGAAATTAGAATACATTTTCCTGTCCTTGTTAATTTGGCCTGGTTTCTTCTTAGTGAACCCACAGTAGGTGCAACATGCATTGCTTTCCTTGCTAAATGCTCACAACTCATCTACCTCCCAACACCCACCTTTTTTTTCATATCTCTTCCAGTTCTGCAAAATACTATAAAATTATTAAAATACATAAAATGATTTTAATGTAAAAGACAAAAATAGTTAAATCTGAGCAAGGAGGAAAATGATAGAAAAATAATAACAATAGTAATAACGAGAACAATCAAATCAGTATACAGATATGCAGGCATACACTCCTATGTGTATGCCTGGAGTGGGCTCAACTGGTTAGACACATCACAAGTGATGTGGCATGGTGCTCAGAAGATAAAAGCAAATGCATTTTGTTGTTGCTGCTGCTGTTGTTTTTGTGTTTTAAATAGGAAGCAGAGTTTATCCTGATGCCAATCCTGAAAGAGCCATTACTTCCATGAACTCACCTGCTGCTCCTCACTAAATCAAGGGGATAACACCAAATCCTGATTGCTTAGGACAGTTTTAGAAGAACCAAAGCGATGCATCTGCAGGAGCACATGTCCCACAGCCTGTGCCATCCAGGACCCAGAGTATCCAGTAATACTGTGCTTTCTACAATTCTCTGTTAATGTCATTGCTTGCAACCACCTTGCTTTATTAATTTGGAATAGCTGAGACCTCCAAGGAGAATCTAGAGTTCAGATACTTTGTGCTGGCATTTAAAAGCATATACATGTGGATTAGTTTCCTGTAGAAAGTTAAGAAACTTACTTAAATACATATCTACCATCTATTTAACAAAGGCCCATTGGTTATAAGGCAGAGAAATATCATTTCTAGAGACCATGGCAATAGTTCACTGGATGAACTTGTGAATGATTGTCTTTTAATCAGATACTCATATAGACATGTCTACAATTAGAACATATTAGGAAGAACTAATATTTATTTAAGCCAGATGCAATTCTTTTTTGGTACTTGGTGAATCTAAGTAATAAATCTTACTATAAAAAAAAAGAAAATGAAAGAATGCCATTCCTATTTCAATCCTTTCTGTTTTTCTCTACACAGCAAAATCTGGAAGAGTTTCCTGAAATTTCTAGATAGAGAGATACTAGCAGGATATTCTAATATTTGTCTTATAACTCTCAAGACATGATAAATATTGTCCAAATAAATCTCTCACACAGTATAGAGTTTTCCTCAATCTAACAAGTGCTTAAAAAATGTCACTTGATTATTTGCCCAAATGGCTTAGTTCATATTTTGAAAATAAACAAAGTCCAGACAGTCCACTACCAAGTAGTGGTGGTGAGCCAGTTCTACCACAACCAGATCTGCACTGGCCTCAGTAGGAGATACCCATGTTCACTCAGCCCACATCTGGTTCACTTGCAGCTGTCATGGGTCTTTGTTGGGCAGATAGACAGCTTCCCACCTCCTTCTCTGTTTTTCTGTTTTTCTGCCTGGGGACTTTGGCACAGTGGAAGTGCTAAGTGTTTAATGTCCTTGATGGGCAACTCACAACCAATAAGCCTGTGAACAGCTACCCCACCTTGTCCCTCCTGCCAAGGTTGCTGTATATTCTACATGTTTTTTTTTTTTTTTTTTAGAAGATCTCCATGAATCTGAGCCTATTGTCCAGCACAATAACATGCTCATTAACATGCGACCTTTGTCAAAGCCTTGTTTCAGGGTCTCCTTTTCAAAAAACATAAACTGAGATATTCCCCATTGCTACTGAAATTTCAGTGAACTTGATAATGAATTAGCAGCTCCCAGAAAGTCCTGTCTGTGGCTCAGGCAAAGTGACAGTGGAATAGAAGGAGGCTGGTGTCGTGGAAAAAAAACATGGAAACAAGAACCAGAAAACCTAATCTATGAGCTCTGGTCAAGTCTTCTCATTCCTGACGTAGGTCTCATTTGACTGCTTTTTTCATGAACACATCGTGCACTTGACCTCTGAAACTGAGCTCTCGACTTTCTTCCAATAACATAAGCTATACATTCTCAAGTGTTCTGTGTCTGACCCACCTCATTTTCCTACCTCTATGTGTTGCAGAAATCTAAGTTCAATTCCCAGACTCTTCTTGGCTACCTAAATTCACTCCCTCTGGGATTTCATCTAGTCATTTGTTTTAGGTACCATAGATATATAATGACTCCAAAATTTTTGCTTCTTCAATCAGGTCTTCTCCCAGGAACTCTAGAACCCTTATGTCTAAGTGCTATTAAATTCTATTTAATTGTCTAGTTGGCACCAATTTAATATAACCAGAACTGGATCCTTGATTTCCACTTGCCCAGCCTTCTCTGAGAGCACGATTGTTCATTTTCCTAAAAACCCTAGTAACTCTTAATTCCTTACTGTCTCACACCCAATACTCAACCCATCATCAAATCCATATTTCTACTTCAAAATAAATCTTTAATCTAGGCAATCTTTAATTCTCTGTGGCTAATCTGGGCCTGAACACCATACCTCTTCACTGTGTTATTTCAATAACATTCTGGCTGAAATCTCTGCTTCTTCTTCTGACCCCTTAGAGTTTATTCTGAATGACCTTTTAAAAACATTAAGTTAGACCAAGTGACTGATTTGCCATGGTGTATCAACTCAGTATAAAATTCACCAGGCATTTTGTAATCCCAGCTACTCAGGAGCTGAGGTAAGAACATGACAAGTTAAAAGCCAGCCTGGACAATTTAGCAAGTGCCTGTCTTAAAATATAAAAATAAAAAGGGCTGGCAATGTAGATCAGTGAAAGAATGCCCCTGAGTTCAGTCTCCAGTGCTGCAAAATACAAAACAAACAAATCAGAACAAAGAAATAACAATAAAAATTCAATGTATTCTGTATTATTTGGGGCTGTAGTCTGATGTGACCATATCTCCTCTACTCTTCGGATTGTATCTCCTACCATTATAGAAACAACCTAGGTGCCCATCAACTGACAAATGGATAAAGAAACTGTGGTATAAATATGCAATGGAGTTTTACTCAGCCATAAAGAAGAATAAAATTATGTCATTTGCTGGTAAATAGATGGAATGGGAGAACATCACGCTAAGTGAAATAAACCAGAATGAGAAAGTCAAGGGTTCAATGTTTTTCTCTCATATGCAGAAGCTAGGGAGAGAAATAGGAACCCGAAAACAGAAGGGGAACCAATAGAGCAGAGGAAGGAGATACAGAGGGAGGGAGGAGGGGAGAATGAGTGTATTTCTAAAAAAATATTTATTTTTCAGTTGTAGTTGGACACAATGCCTTTATTTTACTTATTTTTATGTGGTGCTGAGGATCGAACCCAGTGCCTCACACATGCAAGGTAAGTACCTTCCCACTGAGCTACAACCCCAGCCCAGGACCTTCTTTCTTCACCAAGATCTCTACTCAATTATTAATTTGCAGAGATGTTTCCCCTACCAACCCATCATACCTGCCTCACACACAAATGCACACACATGTGCAAATACACACATACTTACACTGTGCATCCCTGTTAGCACCATCTGACATTACACATTTCTTTATCTAGATATTTCTTCCCAACTAGACTATGAATTCTTTGAGATCAGGGACTTCGATTTATTATGTTCAGCATTCACCACAGTTTCTGGTAAAAATCAGGTGCTCAACATGTATATTGTGGATGATGTAATAAAACAGATGTAAATCAAGGGAGATTGGCCTACAGGATCTCTCATCTCCCTTTCACTCAAGTACTTCATGATCTTAGTTGACAACAAAAGATGTGCTATAACTTGTTTAATCAGACAAAAGTTTTTTTTTTTTTTTTAGTTGTTAGTGGATCTTTTATTTTATTTATTTATATATGGTGCTGAGGATCAAACCCAGGGCCTCACACATGCCAGGCTAGCACTCTACCACTGAGCCACAACTCCAGCCAACAACGCTTATTTTTAATATTATTCTTTATCTTCCAAAGTTGCCTATTAACTCACACTTCTCCTCTTATTAGGGGATATTTATTAGATTAATTAACTTAAATTGATTTTATAAATTTACCCGTGTGTTTGACATTTGTCTACCTTCTTTCTTTTTTTTCTTTCTATCTTAATTTTCTATGAGCATTACAAATTTCTCCAGGTACCTTGTATTCCTGATAGGAATAGAAAAGAATCAAAATTCCCCTTCTGGTCAGAAATAACATATTTTTCCCAAACAGTTCCATCCACCCACTTGCTACTTTAAAAACAATTAAGAGAAAAAGAGGAAAGAACAGTGATTTCAATTTTATATCTACACAATTAGCCCAAGAAGTGGAATCTCATTTTTTCCTTCTTCTCTATCCAAACCGATATTTGCTCATTGCTTTATATTTTCTCCACCTATATTAATTGGTTATTACTTCATTTTTAATCCGAGATATTTTTTCTTTCTCTCTCTCTTCTTTTTTTTTGGGGGGGGGGATCCAAAATCAGAGCTTCATGCCTGCTAGATAAGCATTCTATCACCAAAGTATACCCCTCCTCCCTCTAATCTGAGAAATTATTTAGGCAATTATAAATATTTACTTAAAGTTTATAGACACATAGGTGTTTACTTCCTTTAATTCTTTTCTTAAAGCTGGAATGAAGTTTTTTTTGTTGTTGTTGTTGTTTGTTTTTCTTTTTCTTTTCACATTTACCAAAACAATGGAGACTGACATTTCTTTGAAGTCTGCCAGGATGAAGACTGATTCCAGCTCTTCTCAAATCCCTCTTCAATCTCAAGTACAATTGGTGTTTGATTGCTCAACTTCATTTTTTAGCACATTCCTTTTCCCTAGCATGATTTTGACCTAGTCATTCATTTTGTAAATCCTCTTCTTCTCTCCCCCCTGTTTTGGTAGTTCAGAAGTGCTTTGTAATTATTTACTGAACAGAACTGAGATTTTTATCAATCCTTTTCACTTTCCAATATCCTATTATTAGTTGCACATTTAAAATGCAAAAGAAAAGCTAAAATTAAGTACATATTAAACATGAAGTAACTCTGGATAATGACAAAGCATGTGTGGACTATTCCATGGAAACAGAGGGTGCCTCTCTCTGGAGGGCAGAGGTGAATCTCCATTCCTCAAGCAATTTTGGTGTCAATAGCCACCTGTGGAGCCTTTAGGAAGGTATGTAGTATTGTTGTGTGTAGGTTAGCAACTGGATGGAAACCCAAAGAGTAAGTGGAAAAAAGAACAATAACCAGAGACAAAAAAGAAAGATTAGATTCATTCACTGATTTGTAAATACTTATTAAGTACTGCTTCTGTGCCAGACCAATAGGGATGCAATGTTGGGCAAGTCCCGACAGTATCGTTGGCTTTCCGGAGATTGGAGTCTAGTAGGGTAGAGAGAAAGAGGTTGGGGGAGTGGAAAGAGAAATGACTCCACAGAAACATTGTTAAATTGCCGCTGTGATGCATGTGAAGGTCAGGGTCATCATGGAGGTTCAGGTCCTTTTATCTAAGAGCAACAGAATAAGGCATAATGATGCCTGAGAAGCACCAGAGCTATGTCTGAGTTTGTAGGCATCTGGAAGGAAGGACACTTTGTTGCAATTCCCACAAAGTTAGGCTAGCAGGGGGCCCTGAAGGAAATGTTCATAAGAATTTATAATGGTCAGAGGGGCCAGGTTGGTTTCTAAAACAAGAAAAACAGACAAATGAAGCCAGGCACATCTGCAACCCCAGAGGCTCAAGAGGCCGAGAGAGATGGATCCTGAGTTCAAAGCCAGCCTTAACAAAAGCTTGGCGCTAAGCAACTCAGTGAGACCCTGTCTCTAAATACAAAATAGGGCTGGGGATTTGGCTCAGTGGTTGAGTGGAAGAAAGTGGAGTGCCCCTGAGTTAAATCCCTGGTGACAAAAAAAAAAAAAAAAAAGAACGGAGTACTCCGGAGGACTAAGTGCTGGTTCTGTAGTGTGGAGTGTCAAAAGTATTACACACAACATAGAAGGCTATTGCAATGATGGGCAAGAGATGTTAATAGTGCTGTCTTTGGGCGTGGCCGTATCCCATAGAAACATTTCACAACAACATTTAAAAGGGTGAAGGACACATTGTTGATTGGAAACTTCATAGAAGGAAAGACTAGTGTTGAAGAATAGAATTCAGAACCCGTTGGGTAAAAGGCATGGTTTTCTGCCTTAGTAAACAGCAACACAATTACAATTGATTTTGTTCTTAATAATGAAAACACTTAGTGAAGATGAATTGTATTAATTTTTTTATGTGAAGAATCTAGGGTAATGAATTGACTATGCTGGTCTTACATGTGCCCTGAACTTAATTTGTTGGCATCAGACTTATTTCTTGTTCTTTACCTTGTTTGCATAAATGTGAACTGCTATATGAACTACTCAATGCAACGTAGCTGGAAAATTAATAATCTTATTACTTTAGCAATCTTATTGTTGAAGTTAGTGGTTTCCAAACTCTTAATTATTTTCTTAGGATAAATTCCTGGAGAGATAATTTCTGAGTTATACATATTTCTAAGGCTTTTGACATACATTGCCAACTTCTCTAGAAAGTTTAATATCAGATGAGTTTAATATCAGATGAGGGACTGGGATTGTGGCTCAGTGGAGAGCATTTGCCAGGCATGTTTGAGGCACTGGGTTAGATCCTTAGCACCACATATAAATAAATGAATAAAATAAAGGTCCATTAATGTATAAAAAATATTTAAAAAATATATATCTATCAGGTGAATATAGTGACTCATGCCTATTATCCCTGTGAAGATGAAGCAGGGATCTGGCAAGTTCAAGACTAGCCTGGAAAACTTAGTGAGAACCTGTCTTGAAATAAAAAATAAAAAAGGATGGGGGATGTGGTAGAGCATTCCTGGTTTCAATCCTTAGTACCATTAAAAACAAACAAACAAACAAAAACGTTTTACTATTTACAACCCTCATTACTTGTATTAGAATATTTGTTTGTTTATACCAACACTGGATGCTCTAAGAAATTAAGTTTTGCTAATCTTACAGATAAAACTGAATCTTCTTATTTTTATTTTTACTCTTGTGTTACAATATGCACCCCCTCACACCATTAGCTATTTGTATTTCTTTACTAAAATTTCTATTGAGGTACATATCTTTTACTTACTTTCAAGGATTTTTTTTTAACAGTAAATTTTCATTACCTTTTAAAATAAAACTTAAGAGTCCTTTTAAATAAGACTTTTATCATTTTAGTATGTAATTACTGTTTTGTTCATTTTTGACTTAAGGAGGAATTTTTTTTAATTCTAAATATTTAGAAAATAATTACCAAAGAAAATTAAAATCAGGTTGCAATTTTGTAACTTTAACTGTGAGTGAAATGTGCGTGCTTTGGTTATTAATTTATTCTCTGATCTATGCTATTGCATATTTAAGGGTATCAAGTTTAGAATTTGAATTTTATAGGTAATTAATAATTACATCTGGAATAATGACCTAGAATCCAGTGGTGTGCTGGTAAATGTTTAACAATTGGCTCTCCTTATAGAATTTACTGTTTTCTGTGGTCAAAATGCTCCCTTGATGGCTGATTTCAAGCTACAAATGTGAAGTCGCATTGTGGACTCTTGAAAACTGGTACTGAAACCATGCAGGATTCTAAAATGTCATCTGAGTGGTCAGACTAGTTAAGTTCAGTTGCACATAGCATTATTGTCAAAAATATTTCAAATTTTTCAAATCTTGCATGTATGAAAAATATTGGATAAGAAAATCCCATTTTTCAAACTAGTCAGCCAGATGAAATTTACTAGTAATTTCCCCACTTAAATCAACATATCATGAGAAATTCTAGGAGTCCTTGGATAAAGGAAATAATGAAATATTTTAATTCAAAGTTATTTTCTAAGATCCCAAATAAGACCTGTGTAGAGGGGAAAAAATCATAAGAATTTGGGTTAATTCATCTAGAAGAGGTTAAGAGCTGCATTGATAATTATCTTCAAATATCTGAGTGGTGATAGTTAAACCAAACCAAACTACCACCATCACTAACACACACACACACACACACACACACATTTCCACAGTTATGAACAAAAACAAACAGATGACACTAGAAAAGGATTTAGCTTGAATTGAATAATAACTTGCCTGGTCACCAAGATTATAAAGAATGAAGTTAGAATACAGAAGTATTCTCCTTCTTCTACATATCTGTGTATGCATTGAAACAACAGAATGCTGTCCCTTTGACATTGTTCTGGTGTGATTTTGTCCTAGATCTCATATACTGAACACCTAGTTTTGTTTTTCTTTACAGAGAAGGGGCATCCGCAGAGTGCAAGCATTTGAACACATGGAGCAACATGGAACTCCTGAAATCCTGGTTTACAGTGACACTGAACATATGCAGACTGCCCTTGGGAGGGGGAAAGAGTGACTCAGGGAGGAGAGCTCAGGGTGGGGGGATGGTGCCTGGAAAATTCCCTTGGTTGCTTTAAAAGATCAGCTTAACTCTGGCTCAAGATTCACATTTCCCACTTGTGTCTTGTCTTCAAAAATAAAAAAGAGGAAACCACCAAGGAGCACATGTGGTGTTGTAAATCATTCTGACCATTGTTAGGAAAATGAGTGAGGGTTCTCAACACCCTCAGAGGGTCCTGACGGGCTCTTTTCACTCACCTTGAGAAGAACCACACAAGTGAGGACACAAAGGGAATTATTTTTCTTTTCCTTCTCCAGTCATCAGCAGTCTTCTCTCCTGGCATCTCTTCTGGGCCCAGTTGCTGGGTTACAGGGAAATATAATCAAAACAAACACTAAAAGGTACTCTTTTGGCTCTTAACGTTCTGGAAAGGTCTTCTGCCTTCCAGCCTCTAAGCTCGCTAGTGACTCTCATTAGTTGTCCTTTTCTTCCTGCAGGACAACTTCTGATTATAAACTTCTTGTAGAGCAGAAGTAGCCCTTAATGAGATCAGGAGACCTTTAGACCTTTTCCCCAACTTCCTGCTGAACAACGGGGCATTTAATGTATTTCCAGACGCTGTTTTTCAGTAGAATTTACCACTCTGCCCCATCCTCTGATTACCTGTGGGTTGCAGTGTGGCCCTTTCACGGTAGTGTTAACTCTTTGCTCCCCACTTTTTCCACTTAACCAAGGACAGATTTGCCAAGGAAACACATGGTATTTTCCACTCGGGACTGTGGTGCCAGATTCGGGGATGGACTTCCTGCTCCTCAGCACTTGTGATGTGATATACTATATTTGAACTTGGACAGGAAAGCTACAGGCATGTTTAGAAGTTTGGGAAATAAGATCTATGGCAAAAGTCAATCCATTAGCCACTTTGTCCAGAGTATTTTATTAAGGTCCACGGGGTGCCAAGCCCTTTAATACAATGGGGGCTTGCAGCCTGCTCTGCAGAAGTTAAAGGCATCAGGGCTATTCTTCCTGGAGAAGAGTGAGAGGAAGAAATCCTTTAATATTCAAAGAGGTTTTATTCAGAGGGTGACAAACTGTATTCCAACTCTGCTAAGGCAAGAACATGAGGAAATTGACATTTGTTTATTTCTAAGGAAGAAATTCCAAACAGTGCAAATGGTGGAAAACCTTGATGGATTCCCTAGAAAGTGGCCACATACCTTTTCTGAAAGGTTGGACCCAAAGGCTCACCTTTTATCTACCTGAAATGGTCTGGTTGTGTGTGTGATTGTGAGCATGTGCTTATCTAAAGACAGGAGCTGGTTTGACTTCTGATACAGGGAACTTCTAACCATAACTGATCTTTTAAAAGCAAATAGTCACTATATTTCTGGAAAGGTCAGGGGTGTTTTTGCTCGGGTGTTTTGCAAAATTTGAGCCAGAGAAGACAAGGTTTCTTTTCCAAGATTACCTGAAATATGAGTGTTAGAAGCAGACACACATATTTTCAAGAATATATTGTCTTTTAATAAAAGTTTGGAGTCAGGCTGGGGATGTGGCTCTCTGGTAGAGTGCTTGCCTGGGAAGCCTGAGGCCCTGGGCTCAATACACTATCCAAAAAAAAAAAAAAAGTAAAACTGATTTATACCCTCATGATTTCCCCAAATTACATTTTCCCATGATGGCTTATGCTGTTTTTGTTTTTGTTTATTCTCTTTCATGATCATAGCCACTGTTCATTGAACTTCTGCTATGTCAGATATCACACTCAGAGTTTTATACACATTTTAATCTCTTTTAATCCTGACATCTCTGATGTAAGGTAGGTATTGTTTTTATTTTCCCAGTGATGAAATTTTGACTCAGACAAATTTTGCTAAAACTTGTCCAGTTGTAGTTACCAAACTAGTAGGGAGTGGAGCCAGAATTAAAATCCTGGTTTCTGAATCCGAGTCTTTAGTCTTTTTTCTCCACCGTACTAGTCTGCAGGCGAGTCCTGACTCAATTATGTTATGCTAAAAGGATTAAACAATTGTTAATAAAAATATAATTCATGCATACTAACCTTACTGAATTGCTGAAACATGTGATTTATGTCAATTAACGCCCTTAAAAATGTTTGAAACCCTTTTCTGAGTAAGAAATACAAAATGGGGTTCAAAGCAAAAAGCCCCTTTAATTCCCTTACTATCCTCTTTCTAAAATGATTTTTCTGAGCGACCGTAAAGCAGCAAGATTGATTTCATTGCAGTTGTATTTCATAACATAACTAGCATCAAATTCTGGAAACCTTTTCCAATGACCTGGATTTTATGTTCGACAATTTAATTCTATTTTATAATCTGAGTAAGGCATGTCTTTTACTCCAGGCCTCTGGAACATTCCAAATTCATTTTGGAGCTGATTCTTCCACTTGAGCTGCCTCACCTGGAGTTTTCCCATTTCTTCTCATTGTCGAGTTTACAGGGGACACAGGTAGAAGGGGTACTGACAAAAAGTGCTGGAGCCTCATGTGATTCCAGACAATCCTCTAACACCTTTGGAGACCAGGCTTTTCATCTGCAAACTGGAGATCATGACCCTGATAGCTTTCAGCTGTAAGGTTTCCTATAAGGAGTTAACTGAAAAAGTAAACACAAAACCTTGGTTAAATGTATGCTAGGTGTTGCTGTTTGTAGTTGTTGTGTGAAAGGGGTTGCATCCTGGTTTGACCTGAATCCTGAAATTTATAATAGTGAATTGATTTATTATTTGATTCAACTGACCTTCATATTCTGCTTTTTTCCATAAGCAACTGGAAACTTTCAAATACATTTGTGTCTGTGCTTTGAATTTTCTCTCATCTGGACTACTACCAAAACATAACTTATAATTTTCTCCATACACTGGTTCTTCTTCCCAAATTTTCTGTCCCTATCAATGATTTAAAAAAAAAAAAACATTTTTTTTTTAGTTGTAGATGGACACAATATCTTTAATTATTGATTTATTTTTATGTGGTGCTGAGGATCAAACCCAGTGTCCCACCTCTGTGAGGCAGGTGCTCTACCACGGAGCCCCAGCCCAGCCCCCCTGTCGATGATGTTTGAATGCACTGTTTCAATCCCAGTTTCCCAAGTATCCCAATCTCCTGACCCCCCGCATTCCTCTCCTCCCCAGCTAGGCTCACATTCAGCTGATTGTGTCACAGATGTTTATTAGATCTATCCTCTACTCTCTGACCCCACTGTCTCTGTTCTAGGTAAGGCCTGGGTCATCTTTCATTGGGATTATTGAATTATTTTCTTCCAGGATAGATAGAAACACAAGTTCCATCCATAGCTACTACCTATGAATATGTGTCCAAGGGAAAGTTACACCAATGACATCTACCAATTTACTGTACTTTTCTGATAGATGAGGCTTTTGTTCCGAATTTCCATTTTAGGCTTTAAGTTGGGTGGCATGCCAGCTGAAAGGATTGCTCATGTCTGAACTAGATGCACATCTGCTTCAGGCTCCTTTCTCCTGGGCCAACCTGGCTTTCTGTTGGCCTTCTGGGGATAAGAGCAGAGGGTGAGCATAAAACTCAAGCCTGTCTGATCTCACTGGTTATATGGGAAGTGACATAAAAGACCAAGAAGCATTCCAAGCAGGAAAGGAAGGCCAAGGGAGCAAGAGCCTTAAACATTTCTCCATATGGAATCAAAGATGTCTCCCCTTAGACTTCTTGGCCCGAAATCTCCAGCTCCTGGGGGCCATGATTCAGCTCTAGGTTCCCGGTCTTAATCCACTGCTGGAGTGTGGTCTGTTGTTGGGAGAAGAATTGGGAAGAGGAAAGGGAAGGTTGGATTTTTCCCAAAGTAGCACCATAGTATAAGTCATGAAATCATTTTTGTGGATGGTGACCAGCATTAGAAGAGAGAAAGATGCATAATGTTATAAAGCAGAAAGGAACAGAACCCAACAGAACAGAAAGTATTAGAATTCAAAAGGTAAGGTTATTATTACCCCTTCATGAAATCTTCTTTTTAGCTATTTGTGGGGCTAATTGTGTCATGCATTTGTGTGTGTGTGTGTCTGTGTGTGTGTGAAAGCATGGGGTCACCATTTGAATTGTACTTATAGTCTACAAAGTTTGGAAGGTTCTTGTAAGTTGGAGTCTATAAATGACTTCTCTTTGCTTCTAGTTTTCCCTCTTTGATCCATCCTCTATTCTGCAAATTGTCAGATGGATTGTCCTCACACAGACCAGTGTGACCACAGTTGCCCTGGATCAGGAGCCGCACCGCTCACAGGACCCATCCATGAATAGGATGGGCCAGGCCATCAGCAGGGTGTTCCAACTGCTCTTCCGGTTTCACTGACACTGATTTTTCTCACTGGTCCACTCTGTCTCTTCCCAAAGTTCCTTTTACACTTTTTATCTTTACTCATATTGTTCTTTGGCCTAAAATGCCATTTTTCAATTCTTCACTTGTCTAAATCCAATTTATTTTAAAAATTATTTTAAAATAACTTGATGTTTTCTGATTAAAATTTTGAGCTATTATAGAGGTTACTAAGTATAAAATAAAATCATGCAATCCCATAATCCAGAAATAGTATTGTATCTTTAGATATATTTTCTAGTCTATGCTTCAAAGCACATATACATATAGACATGTATGTATATTTAGAACTCTTCTTTTGGCCTAGTGTATTATGAGAAATTTACAATGTAATTAAATATTCTTAAAACTATATGCATTGGAATATATATATATATATATGTATATATATATGTGTGTGTATATATATATATATATATATATATATATATCATCAGATATGAATTTACTTGGTAAAATTGTACTTTTTTTTTTTTTGGTCTTAGGAACGGAACTCAATGTGCTTTACCACTGACCACATCCACAACCTTCTTACTTTTTATTTTTTTTTTTAATTTTTAAAAAAATATTTATTTTTTAGTTATACACAATACCTTTATCTATCTATCTATCCATCTATTTATTTATTTATATGTGGTGCTGAGGATCGAACCCAGGGCCTCGAATGTGGTAGGTGAACATTCTACCGCTGACCCACAACCCCAGCCCCTTTACTTTTTATTTTAACACAAGGTCTTGTTAAGTTGCTCAGGGCCTCACCTAGTTGCTGAGGCTGGCTTGAACCTAGTCCTCTGAATCTGCTTTAGTCTCCCATATATTAACATTTTAAAAGAACTTGATTTACGTATATATCGTTTGATTTCTAATAAGAACTATAAGAAGTATCCTAATTTGTACTAATACTAGACATTAACATTTTTTAAAAGTCTGACATTTTGGTAGATGAAAATTCATTCAGCATGATTTTAATTTGCATTTTTTTAGTATCAGCAAGGTGAACCCTTTTTAAATGTTTATTTTAGTCATTTATATTGTGTTTTGAGGAAACTGTTTTTCTATGGCCTTTGTCCATTATTTTTAAATTACAAGTTTTTCCCCCTATTATAAATCCTGCTATTCTTCAAAGCTCAGTTTAAAATATATTCTCCATGGAACTTTCTTCTAGTATCTTAGTTTGAATCTTTGTTTTCCCATAACAGATTATTTGTACCTCTATGTAGAGATCAATTTACTCAGCCATATTTGTTGTATCTTCCTCATTTATTTTTATTTTTTATATGTTTATTTTGCTTATTTTTATGTGGTGCTGAGGATCGAGCCCAGTGCCTCACATGTGCAAGGCAAGTGCTCTACTGCTCAGCCACAGCCTCAGCCCCTCTTTCTCATTTATTATAACATATTTGAGAGTAGAAAGCTTTTCTCATTTGTTTCTGTATCTCCCTCCAGTAAAAGGCACAAATCAGGTATTTAGTATATTGTTGGTGGTTTTGCCAAGATAAGGGAAGAGGCTTCTCTTTTCAATGTGAAATTTGTTATTTTTTTCTGTATATGTTTAAAAAATTCTAACTGAGGCTGTACTCTTATATATTGCTGAAGCAGAGAATACATTCTTCTCTCCGGATGCCGGGGAGAGGGTGTGAGCAGTGCCTCTCAAGTCTGCTTGGCTGTGCTCCCTCGATCCCTTCAAAATCATTTCACCAGCATTAGAGGCTTTGCACTCTAATGGGTGTTGCTAACTAGCTCTTCTCTCCCTCTTTCCCTCAACACCACGGTGTTCTGCTTTGATACGCTTACAGGGCATTTGAGACCATTTAAATTACTCCTGTAAATTGGTCAGAGGTTGGAATCATAAAATGCAATTGCTGGATGGAAACTCAGAGATTATTTAATCCCAAACCTTTGACCCTCTACCAGTTTCAACTCCTGAGACTTCCCTTACTTGAGTTGACGTTGGCCTCCCAGAAAGAGTAACACTCAGGCCCAGATTCAAGATGTGATTCTCCCTTTCTACATTTCATTTGAGAGACCATCCCTCTGAGCACCTTCTCTGCAGAAGAGCAAAGGTTTGACTCTCAGTAAACCAGAGCCAGCAGCAATTCTCCCTCCAGACTCCCCCAGATTAATACCCTTGCCTGTCTCCTTGGTGGTGTTCTCTAGGAGAGGCATGACTACCACACACCTGAGTGTTGGTCTGCTTCTGATTGTTCTAGTTGCTCTCATACTTTTAACAGGTTCTCTGAAGGAATCAGTTACTGATTGAGCCTCGAATCTGCCACTCTGTCAGTAACTTTGCAATTTTATATTATTTCTTTCAATTGTTCTCATTTTGCATTTGAAGAATGTAGACTCTCAGCAGTTACCTATTAAGGCCACAGAGCTGGAAAAGTAGGAGAATGGCAACTTGTGCCAAGGTTTGCCTCCCTCAGTGCCGCCCCCATAGTACACCAGGTATCAATGCAAAGACGGTGATTGGGATGACTGCGACCACATGTTCATCCCTGAGGAGACTGCTTCCTCTTATAATGAAACCATTGAATCTTGGGGGTGGAAGGGAGAGGAGTTAAGATACATTTAGTCTGAAATTTAATTATAAGTGTTCAGAATAAACACTGAGTGAGTATTTAAAAGGATGACATGAAAGATTAGAAATCATAGTAGGTGATCAAGCATATTTATCAAACAAAAGAGAACCACACATATAGTTTAATCAAGAATATGTTTGATTTAATGAGAAAGTGTGACTTAGGACCCCAAATACCAGGCAGGAGACTTTACTACAGAGTACTGTTACATCCCCACATTTTAGCATCATTAAGAACTGGATTTAAATCCTAGTTTTGCCCTGAATACTTCATCTCTCTGCATCTAAGTTTAACCATCTACAAAGAGAGGTAACAATCCCTATCTCTTGAGCATTCAGTGAAATAAAAGATTCATTTATTCATTTCTTTAGCAAAAGCATTTTTGAATATTTATAATCGGCCTGACACTGGGGTGGTAGCCATAAACAGGACATGTACATGATTCCTCATCTTGGAGAACTGATCATCTCATGACTAAATATAAAGTATTTGTCATGGTGTCAGGCACATGCTAAGCAACAAGTGGCACATATTATTATTTTATTATTATTATCATTTTTATTATCAGTGTGCATTTCTACAACTGCTTGCAATTTTGACATATGTTATATTTGATAATAGGTGCAAGACCTAGTTAGCATTTTCCTGTATAGGCATTTCTAATTAAAGTATAGTGTCATAAGGTAACAAGCAATTATTGTTAACAAAGAAAGTACTGTATAATCAGAACCTGCTTCAGGAATGTACAGTTTCTCCTCTACTCCTTACTTGACTGCTGTTCTGTCTTTAGCCACATGAAACATTCAGAACAGTGTCTGGCACAATGAATAACTATTAGTTGAAAATGGAATGTGCGATGAATAAAGGTTGCACAGACTCTAAGCACAGTATCTGGCTGGTGCCTGCAGAGGACGATGCTATCTAGGTCTAACTTGTACAATGAGAGTCTCTATGTAATAAGAGCCCTGTGATTTTCTAAACCCAAGCATCTTAACTTGGGGAAAAATCCAAGGTGGGAGACTGTATGCGAGAAAGTTATTTTAATGTCACTAGATGACAATGAGAAAAGAAATAGTGAAAAGGCTGCATATGTAATAATCATCTTCAACATGAAGGATTCTTGTTCAAGGGAATTACATGCTGAAATAGTTATTCAGGTATTTTTCCATGTGCCCATACATTTCACAATGAGTACCTTTAAATGCAACAGTTTAAGTTAGTTTTTATAATAATTTATTATGTTTAAGACTCGTATGTTAGAATTTGATGCCATAGTCAATGGAAATAACTTCTACATGCACTGAGCACATATCCTTGAAAGTGTTTAGTAATGGAAAGAACATGTGGTTTGGAGCTTTGAAAGGGTTTCTGCCGTATCAGATTCACATTCATAAATACGAATTTGTTTATGTGGGTCAGATTCCATTTCAACAAATATCAGTTTGCAAAAGATGAAAAAGCCCCAGGTAATAATTTTACATTATAAGATCTGATCATTTAATATTATATTCATCTACTCATATAATGTTATAAGAAAGTAGCACAAAACCACACTTTAATTGAACTTAAGATCATGGAATTTGACCCACACCTTATGTAACTGTGGCATCATTTCTAGACCATCTGGAGAAATCTCCTGCTCTTAATAATCTTTTTCAAGAGCATTAGTGGTTATTTAGTTTCAATATTTTCACATTGTAATTCAAACTCATTACCATCAGGAAATTAATGTGATCAGTATGAACATATTTTTACCTTTAAAGACATAATCATAATAATTTTAATGGTAGGCCAAATAATGTTGGTAATGAACTCTGAAGGAAGTTATGGCTTTCTCTCCCTGCCCCCCACTGTTTCTTTCCCACAATACCCACTATCATTTGAGATAAGCATTGAACATTACAAGTATAACACTCACTCACTGAAATATTCAGGGAATTAATATCTGACCCATAAATTCCAACCTATATCAGTCACTGGTTTTTTCCCCCCTTTCCCTTCTAAAAGAAATATGCTTATATTCTCTATGTATTGAATGTAAATCAGAGAACCAATGCATCTGGGATGAACATTACCTTTCAAAATCTATCTGCACACAAATGCTCATGTATCTGGAGCTGTAATTGTATGTGTGTGTGCATGATGATCGCACACAGGGTGTAAAAACGTTGTTATGGCCAATGAGCACTTACGAAAATAGAAGTCAGCCGGTACTAGTTTAAGCCAGAAACGGTGTGGGTAGGTAATATAAAAGCTTTTTTCTATAGACTTCCTAAGTTGTCTGCAGCATCCCAATTCTGAGCTAAAACCTTCATTGCTATTCTAGTCATAGAATTCAAAGATGGAAAACACCTATTAGGTTACTTGGTTTATTCCCGTAGGGCCATCACTCTGATAGCATATTTTATTCCTCCTTCTACTTCTTCTTCTGCATTTGGTCCACCTTCTTTCTAAAATGTCTGTGCTGACAAGTTTTCAGCATTTTTCCTTAGGTAAGTATATTTACCAGGATTTCTTTACATTTCCTTCAACATTTAGATACATTTTGTAGTTTGCAAATACTTTTGTGTGCCCCTAATCAGATCTAGGCAAATAACTTTCCCCTTTCATAATATTCATCATCTGCTCATGGAAATAGCATCCAAAATAACGTGGGGGTGATAATAACAACTTTGATGTGTTCTTTTGCTTTCACACATATTTGTAGGTATGCGTGTACATCATTTGCTGATAATTTCTTTCTCCGATTGATCATCAGCAGAGGCAGAAGAAAAGACAAAGCAGATCATTTGAATTATATAAAACTCTGCATACTGAACTTGCCATAAACCAGGATTGCTCCCAATGTCATTATTAGAGCAAATAGCATATGGCAAAGATACCTTGACCCAGTTCAACTGAAGACATCTGGACTTAAAGAGCTGGAATCCCAATTGAATATGCTGAAATGAAGGGTGAGGAGCTTTAGATGTGTCATGGATCTTCGTAAGCACTTCACATATGTTAACACAATCCTTCAAACAGCTTTTTGGGGGTATGTTCTAAATAGCCCTCATTTTTTTCAGGATCACTTTTCCCCTGTAGTAAGAATGGTCAGGAATCCATAGTTTGGTCTGAGTCTGTGTCCAAAACCATTATACTGTCTATTGTGAGTGAGAGATTTGAGCAGGCTTGTGCTTTAGAGTCAGATGGACTCTGTTTTGAATATTGGTTTTGTTACACCTTTGTATAAGTTAGTTGTCCTCCCTTAGTGTCAGTCTCTTTGGGTAATAGGATGAGCAATATCTTCCTCTTACATTTCATGAGAATTAAATAAGAAAATGCACAACCAGCCCTTGGTATAATTTGTGGCATATGATTGACATCAAACAAAGGTTAGTTTTCTCCTCTTGAAGTTCTCCTTAGTGTCATAGAGGTTGGTCCTCTTACTTTCTACCCAGCTTTTCATCTACCACTCTGTAAGTAAATGATTTTCTAGATGATTGGCCTTTGTTCTCCACACAAAGGCATCTGTTTGTATATTTCAAAAGTACTAGAGGTTTTATGGTATGAAGGAACGTCCTTGTGGAATCAAATTGAGACAGTCTGTCAATTCCTTTATTTCACCATCATGGTCAGTTGGTAGAAACTATATGAAGATAGCCCCCAATCTAAAAAACAGATTTTGTTACAAAAGTTGTAGCATCTTGAAAACTTGGTGCATGATTTCTTCTAAACACTGTTAGAAATGATAGAGCACTAGTTTAGCTCACATAATCTTTTTGAGCTATAAAATATCTAAGCTATCATATACTAGTGGCCTACAGCAAAGACAGTAGGTGACTTGCTTGTCCTAGATAAATTCTTCTATTTAGCTAGCTTAACCTGTTTACTATAGCCCTGGAAAGGGGAGAACTGGGCACTACACGTTCTGTTGGTTTCTGGTAATTGAGAAATTTTAGAGCTTACAGATCCATCAACTGGTTGATGGTCAGTCACATGCTTTCCACAGAATTTGAAATGAGTCACAAAAAACTATGTTGAACACTGAAACATTACCTTCATGCAGAATTAGGGGCAGAGTCCCTGCTATGGCCATATTAAATATTGGGCAAGAATGACCAAGATGATATATAGGAAGAGAAGAACAAGGCAGACTTATAGCTTTGGGAAAAAACAAAAACAAAAACATGTAGTTCAGAGGGTTAGATGAAGTTGAATAGGTGCCTGATGACCTTCCTGGTCCCATGAGGCTGGGCTGGTGTATTCTATAACTGGATCTCATACTATTCTCCTGAGTTATTTCAATAAATTCTTCACCTAGTTTGAGTAGGGTTGTTATAGGCTATAAGCTTAAGTTCTCAGACCAGAGCCCTTCTGAACTCTCTATTTAGCATTCTGGATGGTTGTCAGAGAGATCTGGTGTTTAATTATTGTATTAAGGGAGGACCTGGGGTTGGGAGGAAGGCAGTGGGAACCCTGGTCTTGGTAATAGTCCATTTTTCTTAACTCTCAATCAAAGGCATTGCTATCATCTCCTCAGAGTCTTCCCTGCTACATGCAGTCTACCACATTTTTTCTCCCTAATTCACACTGTTCATATCTTGAACGCCCTTTTGTTCCTCTCTCCCTATGCAAAGTTGATTTTGTCTTCATTGTATCACAGGATGAGTCATGGAGGGTTATAGAACTTTATGGCAGGAAGGGGACAAAGCCATCTAGTTCAAAGGCTCCAAGAGATTGCCAAGGTCACTCAATTAGAAAGTAATGTTTCTAGGACTTGAACTTGTTCTAACTGCAGTATGTTCTCCATCCGACTACTCTGCCCAAAGCCCTCAGTGTCTTCTCCTCTTATCACAAATTCAGCCTCCCCACTGTGCAGCATTTAATCTTGGACCCCTGACTTGGCTCTGGTTACATGTGCATCTTAATAGACTGCAAGTGTGTTGAGATCAGCAATGGCACTTTCTTTTCTTTTCTTTTTATATTTACTTTTTAGTTATAGATGAACACAATGTCTTTATTTTACTTTATGTATGCTGAGGATGGAACCTAATGCCTCATGCATGTTAGATGAGCGCTTGATCTCTGAGTCACAATCCTAGCCCAGCACTTTCTTTTATTGTAGTTTCTCCCAGAACTTGGCACAATGCTTGGCAGAATGGAGATCCAGACATTTCTGCTTATTTTGTAAGTGATTGAAAATATCACATGCAGATGAATAAAAACTGGAATTTTAAAATTCCAGAACTGACCTCTATAGAACATGGAGAATATTCTCAACAGACAAATCCTATGAATACAGTTTTATTATGCAAACACTGGTGCCAGGAACTTTGCTGTAAAGTATAATAAGGTTCTGACCTTTACTCGTTAGGAAGTTGATCCTGATCCTGAAGTTGGGAGTATTATTAACTGAAGAAGTTAGGTGATGCTCAGTGGTGGTATAAGCACAGAGATGGGACACGTGTAGCAATCATTCCCACCCAGGTGTGGTGAAGGGAGTGGAATCCAATTTGAATAGATGAGACCATTTGTGGACTACTTTACCATTGATTTCAAGGGATGATCATGTACCTTTCAGAATAGTGTCCTGAATTTCTCTCTATGAGTTTATCCTTTATAGTGAGCATAGATGAGAGGGCAAGTTAGCTGCCTCTTTTTGCTGGCCCTAGGAATATCTTCTTGTTTTCCATTTTTTCTACTGACCACCCTTCTTAATGCCAACAACCATCCTCACAGTCCTAGATATCATCATTCACACTTGTATCTTAACACAATCGGTATGTTTTGGGTCCTGTAGACATATTATTCAGATTAGGTCATGGGGACCAGCAAGTGGTAGTTAAAACATTTTGGAGTCTTAGATTCATGAACTGTCCTTACTGGAACTATGAAACTGTGACTTTTTAGATCATGTCTTAAACCAATCTCCTTACCATTCACATTAGTATAACCCACTGGGATTTCTGGATTTAAGAAAGACCAGCAACTCTCTTCTCATTCTTAGTGTTCAGATATCTTCAGTTAAACTGGGCCAAGTTCTCCTTACTATATCCTGTTTGCTCCAATAGTGAAATTTGGAATAATCCTAGCGATCCTAGTTTGTGACTCATTTAGTATGCAGTGTTTGACATAATTCAGATGGTTCACTTGTCTTTTCTTTCACTTTTGTTAACGAATAATCTGAGAAAGAAAACGATGGCCTATAAGGTACATATATATGTGAATATGTATATGCATAAAACAATAGAAATCACACAACAAAATATTAAGTAGAGATTGGATTAAAGTGAGCCTTTTCTACCCTAATTTTTTTCTTTCTCTTCCTGCTGTCCTCCTCCTCCTCCTCCTCCTCCTTCACCTCCTCTTCCTCCTCCTCCTCCTCCTTTTTCTTTTTTTTTTATGGTGGTGCTTGAGGTTGAACCCATGGTCTCACATATACTAGGCATGCATTCTACCACTGAGCTACACCCGCAGCCCTCTCCTTTCAAATTTTATGAAATGGGTATATATTACTTTATAGTTAAGAAAGAAAGGAAAAAAAAAGTTCTTCAATATAAAATAAAGAACGATCTTAAAATTCAGAGAGTTGTTATCACTTACATCTTAAACACATTCAAAATGTTTCTAATTTTTGTTTTAAAATTAGAAGGGCACAGTTTGGAAGAATATAAGCTGGAAAGGAAAAATAATACTTTCTCGAATTTTTGATTTACTCAGTAATTGTGCTGTGTTTGTTCGTAAATATGCATACTAATTTACCCATGACCTTTAGTTTATGAGGTACTCAAAGGAAGATGCTGGTGCTCTGATGAAAAGAACATTTTTCTCAAAAATGAAACAGAATATTTGCTGTGCAGGACACCTAATCTTTATGAAGTTCAGTTTTTTTCATCAGTATAACATAAATAATAGGAGTTGTTATAAATACCAACTCTGTAATATTCAATAATTCTTTTTTTTTTTAAGTCTAAGTGGAATATCAGCCTTGCCTCAAACAGCTCATATTTATTTATTTTTATGTGATGCTGAGGATCAAACCCAGGGCCTCACATGTGCTAGGTGAGCACTCTACTACTGAACCACAACCCCAGCCCTCAATAATTATTTTTAAAGTGTGAGGAGGGGCTGAGTGCATAGCTCTGGGGTACTGCAAAAATATAAAAATAAATAAAGTTGAGGTGTTTTATATGTCTAGGAATAATAATTACTGTCATTTCTACCTTGAAGTTTGTAGATATCCTTATAAAGCCCTCTTCTCATTGTTGGGCATGAACTGGCTGAGATTCTTATCTATTGCAAGGAGTGTTCAGCTTCCCTTGTAAATCCTCTCACCTGTGAGCACAGCAGGAAGTGCCTTGTCACTTGTGCCTTCACCCATTCAATCACCTCCACCTGAATCCTCTCCTCTGGTTTGCCTTCAACTTGCCTAGTTCAAAAGTCTCCACCTTCGAGATGCCTTCTCTGGTCACCCCTCTGGAAGACTTAATTGTTCCATCTTCTGTGTTGACTCTTTTTTAGAATCCCCTCAGACTGTACTGTAATTAGTTGTTTACAAATCTATTTAGCCAGATCAGTTTCCCAATTGTCGTGTTGAGAATGGCAGATATATCATGAATCCTTCCCTGGTGTACTACTAAATTTGATTCGAGTGCAAGGCTTATTTTTGCTACAGCTGACTACATGCATGCATTACAGTGACTTCTGTCAGAAGGTACTTTGAGTTGAGCAAGTTGTGCATTGTGGCCTGAAGCAGGGTGTTATTTGCTGTAAGGAGGGGTCAGAATTGTCAACAGCAGGCCAGGAATGAATAAAGATCAGAAATTTATGTCCAGCCAGGGCAGTCCACAGTTCTTCCTTGTGATGAATGGAGAAAACTTAAATTCTTTAAATGCACATCCAAATTTCTAGTATTTAAAAATGTATCCCCCAAATAAACAGAATTGAAAACTACTGTTTTCAGTGTTGAATTCTTTCAGGATAAACCCTTGCATTTGAAAGGAGGAGGGAGGGGGAGGAGGAGGGGGAGGAGGAAGGGGGGAGGAGGGAGGGGAGGAGGAAGGGGGGAGGAGGGAGGGGAGGAGGAAGGGGGGAGGAGGAGGGGGAGGAGGAAGGGGGGAGGAAGGGGGGAGGAGGAGGGGGAGGAGGAAGGAGGAGGGGGAGAGGAGGAGGGGGAGGAGGAAGGGGGAGGAGGAGGGGGAGAGGAGGAGGGGGAGGAGGAAGGGGGGCGGGGGAGGAGGAAGGGGGGCGGAGGAGGAGGAGAAGGAGGAGGAGGAGGAGGAGGAAAGAGTACTACATAAGAATAACAACTAGTAAATTTAAAATATTAATGGGTCAAGTCATTTTTTTGTTGTTGTTCTGGATATAAGATAAAAAGAATGTTGGTATCTATCGTCAGAGGCCAACAGTTTCTGGAAATTTAAGAATCTGACTAAGATTTGCTAGATTTGTATCTCACATTCTAGCAGATCTAACAGTATCTTAATGCATTGAAGACTCTCTGCTTATCTGCTAGTTCTTTTTAGGTATTGTAGAATGGAAACTCTCTGTTGGTCTGAGAAACATGGATTTTGTTGATTGCAAGATCTTGAGGAAGAAAGGAAGCAATTGCCTATGAATCAGGTCCTGGGTTATGTGTTCCCATGTATGGTTTGGCTGAAGGAAATTCGGGTTACTCTGGCCTCTCCTACTCAGCTTCGGTGTAACCTTGTGTAGACCATCATTTCTCGTTAGTCTTGGTTGTCTCTTCTGTAAAATAAGGTTGATCTGGGGATCAAGCAGATAGTTGGTGTGGAAAGTTTTCCTATACATTTTAGCTTTGTGAAGATATTAGTTATCTTTCTTTCACTGGATAGCATTGGTAGTGTAATATATGAGCATAGCCTACTTAAGGGGAAAGTGTGGGATAACACAATGATTGATCTAGGAGGAGCTTCTTATGTTTAATGAGAAAAGAAAGCATACTTCTTTTTGTTTTTCGGCAGGTTCTTCTCCACCTTTGGAATTTCCATTGTTCAGAAAATGTCTCTGACTGAATAGGAACCAGGTGAATGGGTTTGTTTGAACTATGTGTCTGTGGGGAGAGTTCCTCATTTCACCATTGGGAAATCATCTGCTCTTCTATATGTGGACAGAGAAAATGGTACGAACATGTACACATTCAACAAATTAGGGAAATGCACTCAGGAATGAGTGTTTGTTTTCTTTTTCTTTTTCTTTTTCTTTTTTTTTTTTTGAGCAAAAAGTTTTATTTAAAGGGTAGAAGTGGGGAGTCCTCCGCAGAGGAGGGTCCAGAGCTGGTGTCCAAGGGAGTGGGGATGTCCTGCCCCTTTTATAGATTTTAGATTTCCTTTCTTCTCCTTCTCTTATCTTGCTGGAGTGGCCAAAGGCAGGAAAAGAGCTGTCCAGGTGTGCCTTTCCTATTTTCCATATCTGCCCAGAAAGGCAGGAAGGAAGCCCCCCGGGGGGCATTCATTAACAACTCCTGCTGGAAGGAACAATCCCCCAGAGGCAGCTGACCTGGGCGCCACGTGGGAAGAAGGAAAGTGCTCTGCAGGTGGTAGCATTTTATCTCCTTCTGAAACAGCTCCCCTCTTCTTGACCTAATCATTATCTATATTGACTGTCCTTATGCCCCAGTCTCAATCCCTCCTCTGATTGAGGGAACCCTTACTCCTGTTAGGGGAGATGGAGGAGATGAAGATGGTTGCTCAGGCTGAGAGGGGGTGACACGGGGCAAGCAGTTTCGGTTTTCCTTTTAGGAATATTGTGGGTGGGTCAGTGGAGGGGTCCACAGTAAAAGTCTGGTTCAGAAAGAACAGGTTGTAAAGTCATCTGAGAAGTGGGTAATTCTCCATGAAGATCCCAGATGAGCCCCCATCTGAAAGCAGTCTTGAAAACCAGGATCACAGGGCTGGGGATATAGCTCAGTTGGTAGAGTGCTTCCCTCACATGCATAAGGCCCTGGGTTCAACTCCCCAGCACCAAAGATAAGGATCAGGTCCCCATTTCCGTGGAGTTTAAGATTGAATACCTGAGAAATGCCTAGGCAAAAAGTTTTATTTAGAGGATAGAACAGACAGAGAGAATCCTCCAGAGTGTTGTTTTCTATAGAGTTCTTTTCTGAGGTTTAAGACTCACCCAGTCAGAGCTTCTTTCAAAGAACAAGAATACCATTCCTTGGGAAGTAGCATTATATAAAGTGATTCTTAGTGATAGGATAGTCCTGGCCTCATCTAAAACTGGAACAGTCACTGCACTTGGCCTCATTTAGGAGCCTGGAAGTTGAACATGGGAGGAATTCATAGCTCAGTGTTCTTCCAGATTGGAGACAAGGCCTCCTGCCAATCTAACTCTCCAATCTAACTCTCCTAGCTAAGTGACTTTAACTCTGGTCTTAGATCTGCTGTATCTTCTCTTTAATAAAACCAGATCTTGCTGATGATCTTGTTCACTCTTTCTTTCTGCCGACCCACTTTATTACTCATTCTCATTACTTTCTCTCTCTCTTTCATTATTTTCTGTTCTAGTCTCTTCCCTCCACCTTATTATTTTATTGTTTTTTCTTCATTCTTAAAAGATGACAATTAGTACATCATGGTCCAATTTGGAAAGCCACCAGCCACATGGGCCTATTTAATTTATTTAGAATTAGAGGAAATAAAAGATTCATCTCATCTTCATTTACACTGTCAAGTGCTCAATAACCACATGTGGCTCGAGGACATGGCAGTGAGTGGACAGTGCAGTTGGGGAAGTGTCCATCTGCACAGGCGGTTCTACAGAGAGCGCTGATCCGAGTATTCACTTTTTCTGCGTCCTTAAGTATTTTGTCCCCTATTCTCAGCTTATCTCCACCAAATTTTACCCTTATTCCTACGAAGGGGTCAGAGATACTTATTTGAAGCAAAAGAAATATCTCTATAACTTGTTCACATACCGAAAGCACGTGTCCTTCCTTCTCCTTGGCACAGTTATTTCACAGTCTCTGTAATCTTTTCAGCAGGTTAAATAGGAGAACTGAGCTGATAGAGTCTTTAAGATTTCTCATTCTCCAAAATGGAATTTTATATAAGCTATGGAGACACGTAGCTTCTCAACTCTTGGGTGGCCATCAATACAATTCAGCCCTGATGACTGAGTGGCGACTTCATTATCAAAAGGGGCTGACCTTAGCAGAGCGCCTTCTACACAGTATGGCCTGGACCCAACTTTCAAATTTTATTGCTCTGCCTCCTTGCCTTTCAGTCCCTGCCAGCTCTGATCTTGACTTACTCCCTGAATTGATTCCTGCCCCGTGGGCCTCCACCCCACTTTTTAACCCTTTGGTTAGGGTTGGCGTCTTTTTCACAGGAGTTGGATTCTGATCTCAGCCTCATCGCCTAGCCTACTTCATTTCGGTGCTAATCTTCCTAATCTTGATGACTCATCTGCATTGCTGCCGCCCTAGAATCTCTCCCTACACCCACATTTTGCTTTGTCCTTCAGAATTTGAGAGCACACCTGGAGCTCGAGGAGACTGTTGTTCCTCCACGAGCGAATAGGACGAATAGGATGGCGGACTTCTCTCATTTGCCTTGCACTCAGCTGGACAGATGGAAAAGGAGGAAAGAAGGATTCTTATCATCGAAGAGTTTGCATGCTAATTGGGGTTGAGAGACTGTTAAGTTAACCAGATGATTTGCAAGGAGCTCAATGAATACTGTTGGCAGAAGAACTATTAAAAGGTTGGACTTTTTCATCAAAGAGGTAGAACCCGACTAGCTGGTAAAGCCTGGGCAAAATTTGGACTGGCCAGGAAGGGCATCTCAGTTGGTAGACTGGGGCAGAGGATAGGAGGTGAGATTGAACTAGGACTTGATTTCCTCCACATTATTTCCTTTCCTTATTCATTTTCTGCTGACTGTCAGGTCCATATCTGGGCCCAAGGTGTGCCCATCCTTCATTCTGAGAATTCCTCATCTGTGGTTTTACTTGGGTGCCTGTAGCACTATCACAGGGAGCTTAAGATCAATTTACTTTTCATTTCTTAGCCATAGATTAAGACATGTTAGGTCCTTCATTGGGAATAAATAATATTCATTCGAAAAGTTAAGTTCGGGGCTGGGGATGTTGCTCAAGGCATGCATGCGGCCCGGGTTCGATCCTCAGCACCACATACAAACAAGGAAATGTTGTGTCCACCAAAAAACTAAAAAATAAATATTAAAAAATTCTCTCTCTTTAAAAAAAAAAAAGTTAAGTTCAAGTCTGTGGCTGAAGGAGGAAAATGATCATTGGTTTTGTTGTGGGAGCTTCTGAGATCTTCATTGTTAGATACATTTCCGTTGAGCTCATCCCCGCCCCCCCTTAAAATTCTTGGGTGTAGATTGGTGCCAAAGCTTTGTAAACCTTATTTTTCTAGTGGTGAATCTGAATTTCTAGGGTGGGAGATGAGGAGCCCAGGATGAGGGCCCCTCAGGGAGTGGAGGCTGTTCTTTGACTTTGTATCCCCAGAGTTTGTCGCTGTTCCTGGGATATATCTGGTTCTCACTAAATGTTTTCTGGGTGTTATGGTTTGGATATGAGGTGTCTCCCAAAAGCTCACATGTAAGACAATGTAAGAAGGTTCAGAGGAGAAGTGATTGGGTTGTGAGAGCCTTAACCCAATCAGTGAATTAATCCCCGAGGGGATTACTGAGTGGTAACTAGAGGAGGTCCGTCATTTTGGGGGGAGTGTGGCTTTGGAGTATATAGTTTGTATCTGGAGTCACTCTCTCTTCTTTCTGATCATCCTGTGAGCTGCCTTCCCTGGGTCACGCTCTTCCTCCATGATGTCCAGCCTCACTTCCAGAATCGAGCCTGCTGCCTGTGGACTGAGACCTCTGAAACCTTGAGCTCTAAATAAACTTTTCCTCCTCTACAATTGTGCTCGTTGGGTCTTTTAGTCGCAGCAGCAAAAAAGCTGACTAAAACCCTGGGTGAATATTTAATGAATGTCTCAGAAAAACACAATAATGCAGAGTCTGAGCAGAGCTTCCTCCCTCCTGGAGGATTTGCAATTCTACTTGTTTAAGATCACACCCCTCCGAAGCTTGCCCACCCCTAGGTGCTCTGTGCTTATTTGTGGTTTCACAGGTCTTTATCCACGAGAGACCACTGAAGCATCATCTTTTAATGACCCCTTTGTCTGGAGGAGTAATCATTTCTTTAGTTGTTGACCTTTTCGTTTCCTTTGTTCCTTTTTTCACTGTTACTTTTTAAATTTATTTCTAGGTGAAACATTGACATTTATTTTTTGTTTTATTTTTGAGGTCCTGGGGATTGACTCTAGGGGTATTCTACCACTGAGCTACATTCCCAGCCTTTTTTTTTTTTTAAAGAGAGAGAGTGAGAGAGAGAGAGAGAGAGAGAGAGAGAGAGAATTTTTTAAAATGTTTTTATTTTTTAGTTCTTGGCGGACACAACATCTTTGTTTGTATGTGGTGTTGAGGATCGAACCCGGGCCGCACACATGCCAGGCGAGCGCGCTACCGCTTGAGCCACATCCCCAGCCCCATTCCCAGCCTTTTTATTTTTTTTTTTTTGAGACAGTATCTCACCAAGTTTCTGAGGCTGGCCTTGAACTTGTGATCGTCCTACCTCAGCCTCTCAAGTTGCTGGGATTACAGGTGTGGGCTACCATGCCTGGTGATATATTTTTATTTGAAGAAATATTTTTATTTTGGTGTTGGACGTTTTTAGGAAATAATTTCTTCACTTTTGAAAGTCCAGCACTTGGTCTAGTAGCTGGCACATAGTAGGCATTAAATAACTATTTAGGGAGTAAATGAAGGTCATATATCACAGTGGATGTTATGAGTGCTCCCTGCAGAGCCTGTTGGATACCCTCCCACAGGTCCTGGACACATCGTTCCTCACAGCTTACATATACTTGTGACCTTGGTGAGAGAACTATCTTTGAGCTGCTGGACATTCTTTGTTTAGACCTTCCAAGAGCCAGAGTGCCTGCTAGTTTACATGCCCCAGGGACCTCCTGGAGCCAGAAGTTTGCTGGTACAGCAGTATGAAATCTCAGCTCTCTTGCCTCAAAATGGTCCAAATGGCAGCATCCTTTATCTCCCAGAAGCCCTCACAGGTTCTAGATGAGGCTGGAACTTCCCCTGATCATACACCTTCCTTGCTTCTTCCCTTTTCCTATTCTGATTTCCCCACTCTTTGCCATTTCTCTAGAGAGCATTTCTTCAGTAAGTCATCCATACAAAAATCTTCGTCTCAAGTTCTGCTCTGGGAAACCTAATCAAGACCTATGTTGATTCTGAAGGTTGGAATTCATAATGCAAGCTTTTTTTTTTTTTTTCCATTTATACTGTAATAATAAAAATGTTCCAAATAACCAGGTAATGTCAAAAAACATTAGTGATAGGGCCTCTGTGACGATTCTCCAATCTCATTTTTATGATGTAAAATACCTCTTACGGGACAGCATGTCCTGCTGATGAAAATATTGATAGGGAGAACTGGCTTTCTTCCTAACAGAAAGAAATAAGTGTTTCTTTTCCCCTCTTTCTTTGCAATGCTAGGGATTGAACCCAGGGCCTCGTGCATGCTAGGCAAGTGCTCTACCATTGAGCTATACATAGTCCCATCTACGTCTCTAGAGTGTATTTCTAAGAAAACAAAACAAAAACAAAAAAGCAAACATACAAAAAAAAAATCACCTAGGACTCTACCCCTGATGTTAAACCAGACTACCCATATATTAGGGCTGAAGGATGGGACCCTAGCGCATGAGTCACAGAGAAAACACAGCTGGAATGAAGCAAGACATTCCAGCACATTCAGGAATGTCACTAATTTCTTTCTGAATACTTGGGAAAATGTAGTCAACTGTGTAACACATACCTTTCTGTTTGCTCTTTCTACTTCACCTCTTGCCTTCTCCATTTCTATATTCCCCAGATCTGTTTCTCCTGCTGTCCCAAAATAACTAGTCACATTTCCTTCCATCTTCTGGTGACCGTAGCAGCGGGAGGACCTGATGTGCCAAAGAAAAGAGCAACAGCTGAAAAATGTGGCTTTCTTAATGGTTGTGTATATTTTCCAAGAAGAGGAGATCACTGGCGTTTTAAAGGGGTCATAAATATACCATTAATGAAACTGGAAGCCATCATTTCAGCAGCCAGATTAGTGTCAGGAACTGACACTGTTCCTAGTGGAGGGAAGAGCAACAAAATAAAATTATCCAAGTCCAAATATCTCCACGCTGCACAGGCACTGGATGAATGACACTTGGGGAAACACACACATCAATATCTTTTAAGTGCAAACTCTCCCCTTCTTAAGCCCTTGGGGCTGGTGACAACTTGACACACCGAAGACATAACTCTGCATAGGCTATTTAACCAAGTGAAGATGATTGTCAATTTTCTCCAGTTTTCTTTTGTTAATAGTCTATAAACACAGATAGTCCCTATTAGGTGCGGATCCTTTTCTTTATTTGAAATCACCATTAAATTGCTCTCTGAAAATATTGAAGAGCGGCCACAGACCTCACTGAACGCTAACTTTATAAGCTCTTCCTCTCTCCCTTGAGCTTTCATATGCTTAGCTGCCCGTCCTCTGGCTCCGAGTGTGTAATCAGGCCCAGCCTCCCGCTGAGCACCATCAGGAAAATGGCAGCTCTCACAGCAGAGCCATTCACAGTCATGGAGCTATGGAAACATTGACAGATATGACAGACATTTCCAAAGCGGCGCGAAGCATTAATTTTAATGTATGCTGTGTGTCCTTACTTAGTAAATATTTATTTGACTGTGAAAGATAGGAGAGGTAATCACTGCTTTCCTTCAAATATAGTTCCTGTGTGAACCCCAACCCCCTTTACTTGGGGGAGCTCAAGACTCAGTCCTGGAGTTTTGAAACAAAACACAGAAGAAGAAAAGATACAAGAGGCGAGAGATTCTTACTCTAGAGTCAATTTTAACATTCTTTTGTGTTTTGTCTGAAGTGTTTCTTTTGGTCACATGGACACAGCATAACCATGTTGGCTCAGCAACTAACAAGAATCATGCTTAGGTGGAAAATAATTTCCAGGAGGTCTCGTTTGCCAATGAGATCTTACCTGAAGACCTGTCAACCTAGCTGACATTGTCTCTCTTCCGACTTTCCTGCCTATTGTGGTCTTCTCAGTTAACTTCTATGGTCATTGACTATCCAGTCTACTCAGAGCATCTAGCTGGGGCCACCATCTTTTCAGATGTACAGAAGACCATTTTGATTATCAAATTAAGTGGATGGAGAAGTTGGAAGGAAGCCGATGGAGTCAAAACAATAACCACTGAGCACCTGGAGAGGGGTAGTTATTTCCATATATACTACCTCAGTTAATCCAGACAGCTCTCTGAGATGCAGGCACTATTAACACTGTTTGTAGTGGAGAGAACTGAGATGCATGGAGAAGACTTGTCCCAAGGTCACATCATGGCAGAACAGGGACATAGACTAGAAACTTTCAAATCCAAGGTCTGGTCCTCTGTCTGCTACACTGTAATAGAGAGCATGGTGTATATAAGGGCACTTTGTAAAACTTAAATCTTTATAAAAATGTTAGTTACTGCTACTGTAGATGGTGAAAAATGTGCTTGTTAGTTTTGTCTGGCTGGTCAGCCATCCAGGGCTTTTCTAATGAGGCAATGAACCCAACAGGGGTGAGGGGATGAGCTGCCAAGCCTTTCGCATCAACTTTGTGTGCACTAATTAAACATCATGCCTGGATAAATGGCCCAGGATGGCAAAGTCCACAGCTTCTCACAGATGGTTCCAGGAAGTCGCATGGTTGGCTGGAGAGGATTTGGTCATGAATAAGATGCAAGCTCAAACCTCCTCCATTGGCTCTGTGTGACCAGGTACATTAATCTTTCTTTATATCAGTAACAAGCTGTGGTGTGAATGTCAGGTGGGCCCCAGAAATCAATTTCACATTGGTGAGTACCTGATAAAAGTATGCTTATTTTATTATAATACACAAGGCGAGTGACATATATTGGGCTGTGAGATCAAATTCTAAAATAGCAATCCATTATAAGTTTGTTTTGTTTTGTTTTCCCCTTTGAATCTATGCTGTTTACCTTGGCAAGTTCTCTTAAATATCCTCTGACCTTTTGCAAACGGGTTTATTTGCCTAGTTGCTCTCTTCAGTTCTTTGTATTCAGTGAAACTCCTTTGGAATTTTTCCTTTGACAAAATTTTAGAGTCAAATTTTATAGGAAATAGACATATATTTAAAATTATGCAAGATACTGGTCACGCATGCTGTGTTACAATACCAAGTCAACTCTAATTTGGTATCTTAGAGGCAACTAGTATTTTACCCAAAACTTTACTAAATCTGAAGGAGGTTCCACCTTTTCTGTCTCAAGTTCCACAAGCGCAGAAACAACAACAAATTCACTTAAGCAGGTGTCTGACCAGATGATGATTTTTTTCCCCCACATTATGGTAAATGTATGTGCTTTTGTAGAATACCTGAAAAATCACAATCAGAAGAGCAACTACTTCTTCAAAGTCCTGAATTTTCTGGTCACCCAAAAAGAAATGTATTTGCTGATGGTCAATATAAAGATGGGCCATATATGATTTCCAACTAACGTGATTCAGGGTCTATGACCTCAATAGTTTTATCCCATGATGGCATTAGAGAAAAGACTCAACACCTGGCATAAGCAGACCATAATCTTATGTCCCAAACTCTTTTATTGATCCCGTATTGACATTTGGGTCATATCCTTACTTGGCACTCCGCTGAGTGTTTTCACATATATTATCCCACTGATGCTTAAAAATATTTGTAAGATTAATGCTACATTCAGTGTTTACAAATAGGGATGATGAAACCTGTGGAACATTTGCTTGATTTATTCAAGGTCAGCGCTGAGATGTGAACCTGGGTTTGCCAAATTGTAATTAAAAAAAATATTTATTTTTTAGTTGTAGTTGGACACAATATCTTTACTTCACCTATTTCCTTTATGTGGTGCTGAGGATCAAACCCAGGACCCTGTGAGTGCAAGGTGAGCGCTCTACTGCTGAGCCACAACCCCAACCTCCCAAATTGTAATTTTATGATCTGTTAGTGATTTGGTATAACTGAATCTTATTGTTAACAAGACATAGTAAATTGAGCAGTAAGGAAATCACCAAACCAATTTGGTTGATCTTGCCATTCGGTTAGATTGAGGTCACCCTTGGTATTCTGCATTTTATTTTGGCCCTTCATTGAACTTGAGAACGATGAGACACAATAGTTCTTTATTAATGCTTTACTCACAAATTCTTTACAGTCAACCAAGATAAATAAATGGTGATCTATTGTTAAAAAAATGAATGTTTGGTCATCCATTTCTTTCAAAGAGTGGATGCTTGAGATGGAACTAGGATCAGCCTTAACCCCTTAGAGATGTGTTTTGCAATTAATTCTTGTCCTAGAAAAGTCATGTAAATCATTGTGGACGTGGAACACGATAAATGGCTTTGACTTACCTGTGTAGGTTAATCTCCTCCTGTTAAACATGAGAAGAAGACAAATTGGAAAGGGTGGTGGAAACTTTGATTTCTGTAAAAAAATTAAAAAGATAGGTTTCTTAGTTTGGATGCAGTTACTTTCTGAAGATGAGTTTATTCTTGAATTAAAAAAAAAATGCTGGGCATAGTGGTGTACATCTATAATTCTAGCTGCTTGGGAGGCTGAGGCAGGAGGAAGATAAATTCAAAGCCAGCCTTAGCAAGTTAGTGAGGCCCTAAGCAACTTAGCCAGACTCTATCTGCAAGTTTGAGACCAGGCTTGGGATGTGGTTCAGTGGTTAAGTACTCCTGAGTTCAATCCCCATACAAAATCTCCACCCCCCAAAAAACTAAACAACAACAAAATAAAACAAAACAAAAAACAACCCCCTAAATAGCCATGGTTTCTATCAAGAAGTAGAAAAGTCCCCAAGGTCCAAGAAACATTTTTCTGTTGATGAATTTGATGCCATAAGACAATTCCTCCGCACTAGACAATGAGGTGACTTAAGCATGGTTGCATTTTGTATAATAAAAAACATGGTGAAAGTTGAATAGCTCTAGGAGGGCTTGGAGATATTATTTTTGGAAGCCATGTGACACAGATTACGCTTCACTTCATTTCAGAAGAGTGAATTCCAGGGAAAGTAATGCAATAGACCAAGAAGATAGCATGTTCAACTCCCCTTCTTGGAACCATTCCCAGAGCTTTCCCTGCTCACTATTGTCTCCCAAATTTACATCTCCAGCTCAGAGCTTGCAGTGAACTCCAGACCCAATTTCCAACTGCCCAGTTGGACAGTTTCACCACCAGGTCTTACATACGCATGCTGTTCACCCAAACAACAAAATCTCATCTGCCTCTCCTTTCCATGTCCTACTCCAGCTAGAGTCACTCTAGAATCTTCCTTCTCCCTTGTTCCTCACATCCTGTCAAGCATTTTGTCATGCTAATCCTACTCAAGAAATAACCCCACCCCCAATTCTATTCTTTCAATACAGTTCTCAGTCATAATCTCACCTTGTTTTTTGTTTTTTGCCAAGATTATTGCAAACATTTCCTACTAATATCCCTGCTTCTGGATTTGCCTTTCTTTTATATATTATATTATATATTTATTTACTTATTTTTTTAGTTATTGGTGGACACAATATCTTTATTTTATTTTTGTGTGGTGCTGAGGATCGAACCCAGTGCCTCAGACGTGGTAGGTGAGCGCTCTACCACTGAGCCACAGCCCCAGCCCTGGATTTGCCTTTCTCCACCCTCTCACACATTCTGATGCCAGAACATTTTCCCTAAAACAGCCAGAAGTGGTAGCGCATGCCTGGAATCCCAGCTACTCGGGAGGCTGAGGCAGGAGGGTTGCAAGTTTGAGACCAGACTCAGCAATTAGCGAAACCTTGTCTCAAAGAAAATATAAAAGGACTGGGGGTGTACCTCAGAGGTAAAGGGCCCTGGGTTCAACCTCCAGTACTGTAATGAAAGAATGAATGAACAAACAAATAAGTGCCCCAGTGGTGCCTCTCTGCCTAAAAACCTCCATTGTCTCTCCTTGCCTGCAGGGTAAAGTTCAAGCTGGTTCATATGGTTTACAAAACCTTACACAATCTGGACCCAACTTATCTTTCCAACCCCCTTACTGGTCCCTTCCCACAACCACATGCTCCACACAATCACCAAACCGAATCATCTTGTTATCTTAACATAACATGCTTTCTTGATACTCTTGTTTTTTTTTTCATACGATTTTCCTTCTGCCTAAAAATCCCCTTTCCTTCCCCATTTTTCCCCTAAAAATCTCCTAGTCACCTTCAAATATTTAGCACAGTGACTGATAACAGCTGTATTTATTGAGCATTTATTCTGTTTTAGGCACTATGTTAAGTACTTGGGATGTATCACCTCAATTAATTAAAAAAGATCCCAAGATATGGGTATTATCCACATTTTGGAGAGGAGTTAATTAAGATTTAGAGTGCTTGGGTAATTGAAAAATTTACAAAAGGCACCCAGGCTCAGAAACTCTAGAGCCATAGTATAATTTCTATAGCACAGTGCTTGAAAAATTTAGTGGGGAGGGGGGAAGTGAACAAATGAGCAAACAGTGCTAAGAAGATGGCAAGCTTTGCTTCTGGAGAAACCATAGCATGGATTATATGTCCCTTACTTTTAGAGCAGCAGCTGGCAGCATCTCCCTTTTTCTGTTCTGAGAATTATAAATTTATCATTAAGGAACCTCTTCTCAGAGGCTTCTGTGACTGCCACTATCACCCATCGAGGTAAGATTAATAAGGCCTCCCACTGCTTCTTACAAATTCATGCCTGCACCTCTGTGGGTGTGTATACTATGTTGGTGAACTGATTTATCAATAGTAGCTCAAGTGTCTGTCTCTTCCTCACCAGGCAATGAGCTCCTAGAGATTCAAGAATATGTGTTCTTCACTCTATGTAAGTACTGCAGTATCCAGTGTGAAGTTTGGTACAGAATAGGCCTGTGTCATGTATTTCTGGAATGAATAGCTCTAAACAGGCTGAACGTTCTTGCTTTACTTTGGAAATAGATATATCATAGCTACCATAATGCATAGATCTTTTGTCCCTATTTTCACTCATTGAAATATATACCTCAGAGTAAATGTGAGTTGGAAGCCATGAATCTGGTGTTCCTATGGCTCCAATTTATCATGTGACTCTTCTAGAGGCAACGTCTCACATGCTGATTCTATATCTAGAGTTCAAGACACTATATATGCATATTTTCCCAATTTTTTTCGGTGCATTACAATTATATGTTATGATGGCATGAATTTGTAAGAATTTGTAAGAATGATGGGATTTGTTGTTACATATTTGTATGTGCATATGACATTAAAATATAATTTGGCAATATCATTCTCCAATATTTCCCCTTTCCCTCTACTTCTCCCTCCGTGATTTATATTTTATACAATATAGCCAATAACACATGATAGTGATTTTCTCTAGTTCTCAATCGAAGTCTTGCTGATCTGTTCTAACACTAGAGAAAAAACTGGGTTTGTTTGGCTTCTAAACTTGTTGGAAGATTATATTATTAATACTTTACAGGTGACTTAAGGGATTTGCAAGAGTAATTTTCTTTTACTATGTACATTTCTTTTTAACCTGAACCCCTGGAAACTAAACTTCAATAAGATATGATTCTACCTCTATTAAGTGGTCCAGGTGGGAGTGGGTAAAATATTGATGTCATAGCTTAAGCAGACGACATTGAAGTTCTAACTTGGACTCTAGATTTTCATGTCTGCTTTATAACTTGGGAAGGGGATATCAGGCAATGAAAAGCTTTTCATGAATTTATCTTTCCTTGGTTGTGTAGTTGGTATGCTCTCTCTGCTGCATAGACTGGCACTAATCGCCCTGGTCAAGCTAAACTGTCTGAGCCTAACACCAGTCATCAGGCAGTGCTGGCAGTGCCATGGGAACATGTAGAATATATCTCATTAAAGTTCACACCAAAAGGAAGAGCAAAAATGGGGATGGTGGTTGGAGATGGTGGTCAATACAGCAGGAGAGATTCTAGATTCCACAAATAAATGTATCTGAAGGGAGGGGTAGAATAGGAGAGGATCCAGGGCCAAAGTTGACAGTCATTATCAACATCCAAACTGCATGAACCTTGAAGACCCAATCAGTTCAAAGTGATTTGCTAGAAGAATATTTATGCAACTTAAATACAGATGAGTCACCTTGAGACCTGTCCCTGCCAGGTGACACATAAAACAGACTCATAAGAGCAACCTTCTGCCATTCTCACTCTCCACCCCAAACCATTGCAATTTAACCCTGGAAGACTAGAAAATAAAATGGGTGGGTCTTTACTATTTTTTCTTGAAGAGCAAGCCCAGAAGTTTATAGTTTATCATTCAGCAAAATATATTAATTTTTTTCAATTATTCCTCTACCCAAAGACATGAAAAAACTTCCCCTCTGTTTCCAATTCAGTTTCTGACTCTTGATCTCTTCCCCAGACCCTCCCCACCCCCCATCTTCCTTTCCTCAGTTGACACAATGCTTCTATTCTCCTATTCTGGGAACATTCCCTACTCCTCAGCCCAGACAAGGCTTCTGGTGAGAAAAAAGTTTTCTCTCTCTCCATGGATATCTGTATCAGCTTTCTTTTTGGAGGACTCAGCAAAGTCCTGGCTTCATTTCTTTTGAGGTATATTTCTTCCAAGTGATCCTGACACTGGAGAATTTTATGGGGAAGAGAAAATTTCCAAAGGGAAGACATGTAACCTGAAATGGCCTTTCACAAGTGACAGTTGCTTCATCACAGATCAGCTGTTGACCAACTTGGACAAGGCTAGGCTTTGCAAAGTCCTCACCACCAGGACATCCAGAGCCAAGGATCCAAGAGACCGTTATGTGGGTGCTACTCAAGAGGGTGCCGCAGCTGCATCTTCCACAGTGCCAATTATTAGGCAGCAGCCAGGCGATTGGGATGGTTAGATGGGCATTGGTGGCTTTAGGATATTGTAACTATGTATGGAAATAACTAATTTTTTTTCCTTTGAACCAAAAGACAATTTCCACCATGAGAATGAATGAGTAACATGGTTAAATTCAGAATGAATGGCACAAACTCATAGAGTTTCTCAGAGACTATCTTGGCAAATGTTCTGTCAAGTTGCTAGAATCGGGATGTTCAAATGACACTACAAGTGTGAAATGCATATATTTAGAAAAATAATTTGACAATATATACCATTAAAATGATCATTGCTCCTATTTCTGAGTGTCTATGAAATGAAATAAGGCTAAATATTGAAAAAGAAAACTTCATACATGAAGACCTGTTGCAATGTTCTTTATAATAACAATCGTTGGAAAACCAGAAAGGACTATCAAACTGAGAAAAGTATGTAAATCATAATCATTATGCTCAGTATACTATTAAGAGCCAGTAATCCAGTGCTAGTTATGCCCATATTATAGTGTTCAACGAAAAAGGTAACACTGTAAGGTTATATATACAGTATATAACAACTTTGCCAAAAATATATAAATCTTTATAATACTATATTTATTTTTAAAAAGCAAAACTGTAAAATGAACTGTTAGTTGTGGTTGACTTGGGGTGGTGGAATTATGTATTTCCCCTCTTTTCTTTCTAATAATGTTTAATAAATTTTTTCCTGTAAAGATAATGCACTTCTTTTATAATAATAGTAAATATCACTAAAATATTTAAATACCATCCCAAATAAAATGGTTGCCTTGAGACCTGAAGCCCATTTCTATAACTTATAAAAATAGGTTTTGGTTTCGCTCTTCTTGTAATAACACCTGACCACACAATTTCTAGCATCGTCAGCTGTGAGATTTTTGTAATCTCAAGGAATGCCTGCTGGTCTTAACAACCATGGCAACGGACTTTGGAAAAAAGTTAAATGGAATGTGTCTGATTAAGAATCCCCCACAACTCAGTTCAATTTGAATCTCTCTCTCCTGGTTGGTGATGGCCTCTGTCGCTAATTCTTGGGAAAGTGCATTGTGGTGTCCTTGGAAGAGAATTGACATTCCCTGTGTAACGTTTGCTGTCACTTGGTTTCTTGAATCTCGGTAATACCTACAATCAGGGGACTGTTGACTAGAACAAATGAAGCAATTAATATACAGAAAAGCACCATGCACGCATTAGGGAAGTAGTCCAGTATGCAGGGAAATGCATTAGGCCTGGTGTTGGGCAAACCTGTCTTTGCTTCCTGGTTTAGCCAATATTCCTAATCCTTAGTTGTTTTGTTTGTAAAACACGGTAATGACATTCACCTTGCAAAGTCATTATGAGAGTAGGAAGTAATATTTGTTTAAAAACCCTTCATCTGAAGCCTTTAGAATTAGCAAACTTTGCTATTAAGATTTTTATCAAAAGCAGTTTACCAGCTGCTCATGGTGGTGCATGCCTATAATACCAGTGGCTCAGGAGGCTGAGGCAGGAGGACTGCAAGTTCAAAGCCAGTCTCAGGAATTTAGTGAGGCCCTAAGCAATTTAGGGAGATCTTGTATCAAAATAAAAAACAAAGGGCTGCTGGGCTGGGGATGTGGATCAAGTGGTAGCGCGCTCAAATGGCATGTGCGGGGTGCTGGGTTCGATCCTCAGCACCACATAAAAATAAAATAAAGATGTTGTGTCCACCGAAAACTAGAAAATAAATATTAAAAAAATCTCTCTCTCTCTCTCTCTTTTAAAAAAACAAACAAATAAAGGGCTGGAGATGAGGATTAGTGGCTGAGAGCCTCTGGGTTCAATACCTGGTACCAAAAAAAAAAAAAAATTAAAAAAAAAGCATACCCTTATACTCTTGGAATATGATCTATGCTCTTCCTCTTGGCATTTGCTATATTTGAATAACCAAGAACTCTTGATGATGAGGAGTTATGGGTGCCACAAATGATGTTCTGGATCCCAATCTGATGGATTCTGATGAGTGTGATCTACCAAAGTTGTTCCCCCCACCCCCCCTTTTTTGGGAACTTGCACTTCACACTGCTAAGTTTGTGAGTGGAGTTTTAATGTGAGTCTCTGCCACTCGGGTGGACTTGTTGTATCTGAAGTTAAATGTAGGGATTCTGAGATGGATGCTTTCCTTGATCTAGGAAGTCAGTTGTTTTAAAGCATTTCTTTATGCTTTGTAGGAAGTACTCCCCAGTGAAGCTGTGTCCTTGATTTCTGAGATTCTAAATCCCACAGCCTCATTGATGATGTAAAGATTTTTCTTGGCTCATTAAAAATGACCACATTATTTCAAGTAAGTGGGACCCTTACAGGAGTTGGCTGATGGCTTTTTTTATACAGGATAATCTTGAAATATGTACATTGATCAATTCTCAAATTTGCAATCTGGAAGCAGAAGGGACACCTCTGTGAGCTTTGCCTTACCAGGGCACTGATTTTATTTGTAAAATGTCAATCGCTAAACGATGACTAATGGCTCAAGGAGAAGTGCTGCTTTAATAATTTGTTCATTTACTTTTATATCATTCTTTAGATAAAGCAGAATGCCTGAGAATGTCTTTCTGGAAGTTCCCTATCTGCTTGGTTGAGGATTGAATGACAGCATCCTAGCACATGAGTTTTGTGAAGAGAAATAACTGACAAAGTCTCTGGGGTCCAAAGTAACCATTTGAACACAGGATGTACTCAGTTTCAGGGTAACATCAAGATTATTTTGTTTATGTAGAGAAATGGATATGTAATGCCTGTTGTTTAGTTTTCCCCATTTTAATAGTAACTCATTTTGTAATTAGAAGTGGCAGGATTTGAAGCCACAGGAAGAAGCTCTGCTCATGACTCCAACACTGAATTATATTGCATTCAAGAACTACATCAGTATGTCATTGCACCCCATCAAGAACATATGCATCAAGAAACCCCCAAACAGCATTTCCTCTAGGGCTTCTCCTCCTTATCTAGCATACCCTAGAACAGTCAATGAATTCTGGATGGCCTGTTGGCTTCTGAATAAGGATTTTCATCCAACTGGAAGCAAATGTTCTGTTTTGAAATTTGGATGGAAAGTTATTGTTATGAAAGTTTGAGTGAAAGAATGACATCAACCTCCTTGATGAGCAATGCAGGCTTCTCAAACATTTTCAGGTTGAAGAGAATGATACTTGTTGGAGCTCACATTGGAACACTATGAAATGATTTATCTCTTTCCATTATATACATTAGGAACAACTGTAACATCAAGACGACAGGAAAAAAAAACAAACCCAAAAATGGAAAAACAGACCTTTTTTGAAAAAAAAAAAATCAGTGCCTGATAGTTACTAAGTTCTTAGCAAGTGTTAAATATTATTATTATTATTATTATTATTATTATTATTATTATTATTATATTATCAGGTTTGTTCATGGTAGAACAGTTCCTAATGCATTTTATGTATAGTGTATACTTATTGTACATAATAGATCTCATTAATTAATTACATCAACCCTGTGAAGTGTTGTTAAAAGCACCCCAAATTTATAGTTAGGAAACTGAGGCATCAAAAGGTTAAAAAAAATTCTCAGGAAAAGACACACAGCTCATAGGTGGCCAAGCAGAGATGTGAATTTGGGCAGAGTTGGCCCCAAAGCCTGGGTTTCTACTTTCATGACTACTTGTTCATGAAGAGCAAACTAACAGAAAAACTAAAAGGACACACTGCTTCTTGTTTTCTTCATTAAGTTGCTATTGCTTTGTTGTCAACAAACAGAAACTTGTATAAAAGAATTAAAAAATTTAAAGAAAAGAAACTGGAAGTTCAATAAATGCTATTCATTAGTATTTTTCTTCAACAATTAGAGAAAGATCAGATTTAGAGCCAGGACTCCTCAATCTAGCTCATGATAAACTTCTGTTTTACGGGATCACCATGTGAGAACTACTAGAATATGAAAGAGTGTTGGGTATGGGATAAAAAAAAACCAAACCCTTGGATTTGAATCACATTCTACTTTTTTAATTGCTACACACTGCTAGGCATGGTGGCCTAGAAGATGGTTGAGTGTCTCCAGCAATGCTAAGCCTTCCCCCACCAGCTTGTCTCAGCTGATACCATTTCACCATGCCCTATCCACTGTCTGGATTAAACCTTCCCATCTTTTATATCTACCAAGCCCTATGTATCCATTTAATCCTGCACATTTCAGTACCTAGCATCTCCTTGAGACCTTACTTGACCACATCAGCTCCTCATTAAATTCATGGTACTGTCATAAATACTACAATATAGATGAGAGTTTGGGAGGTTTCCAAGCAATTTTATGTATAATAATCATGGATTTTCAGTTTGAAGCTGTTATGATTTATATGTGGTGTCCCCCAAAAGCTCACATGTGAGACAATGCAAGAAGGTTTGGAGGAGAAATGGTTGGGCTATAGCCTTAGCCCAATCAGTTAATTAACCCTTGATGGGATTAACTGAATGGTAACTGGAGGCAGGTGGAGTGTGGCTGGAGGAATTAATCAATTAACCAATTAACCAATTGGGGGCGTGGTTTGGGGGTACATATTTGAATCTGGCAAGTGAAGACCTCTCTCTCCACTTGGTGTGGAGAGTTGGAGAGAGATGTGAGCTGCTTCCCTCTGCCACACTTTCAGCCTCACCTCCAGCCCTGAGGAATGGAGCCAGACTTCTAGGGACTAAGACCTCTGAAACTGTGAGCCCTCAAATAAACTTTTTCTCCTCTACAGCTGTTCTGGTTAGATCTTTAAGACACAACAGTGAAAAAGCTGACTAAAACAGAAGCTAAGTATCTTTCCTTTCTTACTCTTCTTGCCATAGGTCTCATGACATAGCTGATGGTGGATGGCATAGAGTCAGGAAACCAAACAGGCTTTACCTTAAATCTGTTTCCACATGCATATGTGGAGTAGCTATGCCGAACACTGGGGAAGATCGAAAAGAAACATCTTTAAATTTTATACAAAAAAAAAATCAAAATAACCACAATCAGTTGATAAGGTGGGTAGTTTCACTTAAGAGGAAGGGTTATAATCTTGCTGAGTTTGACTGTTAAGAAGTTTGTTAAAGAAGTAGGAACTAGGGAGAGGTGACCTAGGATGTCCTCTCAGACACCTTTACCTGATGTTCTGTGTGTATGTATGTGTATACAGTACGGTGGGATTTTTGTTTTGTTTTACTGTTGGTTGGTTTTGTTTCTGTGGTAAAGAGGGAAAGGACTCAGTGCCAACCCTGGTTTCACACTGTGCCAGATTGAAATGAGGAATCAAGATTCCAGGTGGCAGGTTAGAGTTTGGACTCATTCATTCCCTGGAAATTTGCAGAACTTGTGGGGAAAGCCAGGCACAGTGGCAAACACCCATGGTCCCAGCTACTCAGGAAGCTAAAGCAGAAAGATCACTGGAGCCTGGGAATTTGAGACCAGCTTGGGCAACATAGCAAGATCCTGTCCCAATTAATCAATCAATAAAAATGCATTTACAAAATTAGACTTTAAAATATCCCACTTTGGGGGAGGGATTTGACCTTTCATAAAGTACTGAGATGGGATGTTCAAGATCTAGAGAGTCAAGCCTCAGGGGATATCCAGGTTACATTTGCCAAGACCACATCTTACCCTAGAAATGGTAGGACAAGAGATAGCATATAGTATGAAGGAAGCCAAATTTGGAATAGGAAGACCTATTTGTATTTTGACCCTACTATTCATGTTTTGAGCCTCAGTTTTATCATTTATAAGTGATATCTACCTCTCTATGAAGCATGGGGAAAAAAACTATGTAGCATATACTAGCATATGGTGTGTGCTCTGTGCTTGATACACGAACAGTGAACTTTTAAAATACAGTTGTTTCAACTCCCAAATGTGTGAAACTTATGAGTCAGCACAGGCTAGATTATGCCTGGTAACAAACACCCTCCCCCAATTTTAGTGATTTATAGCAACAAAGGTTTATTACTCACTTGCTCTGTGTATTCATTACAGAGTGGCTTAGTATCTGATCTGTCTTGTCCCTTCTCTGGAACCAGGCTGATCAAGCAGCTAGTATCATTGATCATCTTGAAAGAAGGCAAAAAAAAAAAATAAAAAAGGTTCAGAGAATCTAGAATCATTCTTGAAGGGACCATTATATTACCATGTGCCTGGAAGGCAGAAATCCGCAATTACAGGGCAAATAGCACTAAGGCTACGGAATAATGCATTTATTCTTTATCATTTCACCAAACTCTTTATGAAGGATGGGTATAGGTTTGTTGGACAGGAATTTTCTGGATGAAGGTAGCTCTTCAGCTTAAGAATAGTCACTGTGAGTTTCAAGCAACTGATCGGAGAGTTGAAGATTTCAAAAGTACAAGTGTATAATCTCCTGATGAAAATTTAGATGTGTTCCATTTTATGTCATTTCAGGCTAATTTTTAAGTCTTGATGAGAGGGTAATATCCCAATTCAAAGTTAAAAAAAAACTGTTGGTAAAATCCAATCACCCAAATGTCAAGTAGAAAGCATCTCAGTACTGTTACATCTTATTACATTTTACAAGCTCAAATATACACCTAGATACATATATATGTATACCCTGAGAATAGAAGTATTTATAGAGGTAAATTTTATTTATGGTTCTCTGTGCTGTTAAAATACAAAGGTATAGAGCTGAGTTTATGAAATGATCTTAGAAATACAGACATATCTGGCCCATACATCTTCTGTAGACTTCTCCCACCTGCCTGAAATTCTCATTGGCCATGCTGACATTATGATTATTATTATTTTGTTCCCCTAATGCTATCTGTCTCTATTTATAATATAATGATTTAGAGCAATCTTACTTTCTCGACCTGGAAAACACTGGCTCCATCATGAGCTCAAATTTCATGGCTTCTGTGAAGCTGTCTCCATTTTGTTAAAAAAAAAAAAAAAAAAAAAAAAAAAAAACCAAACTGTTCTCTCCACCGAACCTCCAAAGCACTGGTGTGGTGATTCTTCTGTGGCACTCACACATTGCATTTCAATGGTCTGACTCTGTCTCATTTCTGTATCATAGGCTTCAAGCATAATTCCTGGGACAGAATGGATAATACATGAATAAATGAAAGAGGTGAAGCCAGAACTTGAAACCAGGTCCTGTAATCATGGCTGTGGATCCTGCTGCACTTTATCACACTGCTTGTGATGGATTTGGTGGTAGACATGTTCTCCTTAAGTGATAAGGCACAGCCATTCCTGTTCCAATATTCTAAGAAAATTAAGACCCTCACAATTATATAAGTGCCTTACTAGGATGTCTTCCTTTGAGGACAAGGATCTTTTCTGACATTAACTCCTCTGTTGCTGCTGCTTAGAATAATATCTGATCTATAATAGGGAGGCAATCAACAGTTGTTGAATGAATAAGTAAGATATCCTTAGAAGACAGGTTAGCCATTATTACCAATGGGTATTTTAAAAATTATTAGTTTACCCCTAGTATGTGTCTGGAAGAGGAAATAGGACATGGAGAAATTAGGGGGGAAGAGGAAAGGTCTGGTAGAGCCTGGAGCTGTCTGGGATAGGCAGGTCTGTTTATGGTAATAGCAAGGAACTCTGTGATGTCCTTGGCCTGAATGGTACTTATCTGTGTTGAAAGGTAAAGGTGACTTTGACCAGAAGTTCCCAGCTTTACCCCTTTTCATGTGGCCATCATTAACATTAAAACCTTTGGAATCTTGACTGTCTGAATTACCATTGTTCTTATGTAGAATCATGCAGATGAGACTAGTATGTCTCTTAATCAACTCTGACCCCGAATCTCCAAGTTTGGCAAGGGTTGGGGAAGCCATGTTGGGAAAACTGGCAGGACCTGCTAAAATTCCCTTTTCCCTGTGGATTTCTTTGTTACCACCACTTGGCCTGTTCCCCAAAGTACACAAACACATTCACTCACTGTGGTGGCATAAACGAAGAACCTAAAGATGTGCTTCTTCCATGAGACAGCCTGGGTTCAAGTCTAGCTTTTTGTCTACAACAAAATTGCTTCATTTTTCTGAGCTTCAGTTTTGGCAGGTGTAGAGTAGTGTTTTGGTTTGGATGTGAGGTGTCCCCCCAAAAAGCTCACATGTGAGACAGTGCAAGAAGGTTCAGAGGAGAAATGATTGGGTTATGAGACTCTTAAGCCAATCAGTGAATTAATCCCTTGATAGGGATTAACAGTAGTAACAGAAGGTGGGTAGGGTGTGGCTGGAGGTGGGGGGTTATTGGGGGCATGGCTTTGGGGTATATATTTGGTATTTGGTAGAGTCTCTCTGTTTCCTGATCATCATGTGAACTACTTCTCTCTGACCCTCTTCTGCCATGATGTTCAGCCTCACCTCGAACCCCAAGGAACGGAGTCTGCTGTCCACACGCTGAGACCTCTGAAATCATGAGCCCTCAAGTAAACTTTTCCTCCTCTAAAATTGTTCTTGTTGGGTCTTTTAGTCACAGTAGGGAAAAAGCTAACTAAAACAAATGGAAAAAATAATAGTGTAGTGAACTAAATTGGGTCCCTTTCCTCCAAATGTGTATGTTGAAGTCCTAATGCCCCATATACTTTAAGGAAGTAATTTAGGTTAAACAAGGTCATTAAGGGTAGTGCCTCATCCGATAAGATAGGTGTCCTTAGAAGAATGGGAAGAGACCCTAGAGATCTCAGACCCCTCACAGGAAACCAGATTTGTTTGTACTGTGATTAGGGACTTTTATCCTCCAGAACTTTGGGAAAATAAGTGTGTCTAGTCTGTGTATTTTTCTGGTAGTCAGAGCCGACTTAATATTAACAGTGTCTAATAAAGATTTGGGGAGGAATAGGTGAGTTTTGAGGAAATGTAACATTTTTTTTTTTTTGTACCCATATTCAACCAGCTGAAGAGAGGAGGACTCACAAATAAGACTTTAGTAGAAGGTCAGAGATGCCTGATAGAACACAGTCACAGCGAGGTCCCTGGTCTGCAGGATCTTTCTGTGCATCTCTAGCGTGCGGTCTATGAAGGGAGGTTTGCCTGTGCTGAAGCCCTGGTGTCCGTGCCATTCGCCTCTGCTCTCATGGTCTTAACTCCAGCATATCCAAGATTAAAAGAGTGAAACAAAGTGATGGAAGAATGTCTCTTCTTCCTATGGCCTGCTTTATAAGGTCCAGTTTTCTATTTCTGTTTGTCCATAATCAGTCATCCTGTAAAAAGCAGACTCTTCCACCAGCCTTTAAACCCAAACTTCATGGCCCTTACCAAAGATACCAAATAAACCCAAGAGTCATGAAAGAAATGCATATATATCATAGTAGTGGACAAGAGTGTCTTTTGTTATCTCTGTCCCTTTTAGCTACATGAAAGAAGTCTCTTCCATTTTTTTTCAACAGCTTCATTAACATATAACCTACATAGCATACAATCACCCATCCAGAGTGTACCATTCATTGCTTTTTGGTGTATTCATAGACCTATGTAACTGTTATCTTTCATTTTATTTTGGTGGGGGGAGATACCAGGGATTAAACTCTGGGACACAAGACCCCACCGGGCTACATCCCCAGTTTTATTTTGTGTTTTATTTAGAGACAGTCTTATTGAGTTGCTTAGAGCCTCACTTGTTTTGCTGAGGCTGGCTTTGAACTCCTGATCCTCCTGCCTCAGCATCCCGAGCCTCTGGGATTACAGGCATGGGACAGACAGGATGCCTGGCCATTCTTTCATATTTAAAGTTGAGAATCTGGGTTCTCTATCCTGACGTAGCATTATGTATAAGATGTCTATATGCCAATCTGGGGGATTTCATCAGTCCAAGGTCAGTTCATCTTTGTAATTTTTTTTTCTAGTCTAAGGAGGGATCTCATGGTAACTCCTCTTATATTCCTTATGTATGTTGGCTCTAGATCCTTCTGTGAGCACATCTCATATAAGAACAAGCACAACTCCACAAGGACAGGTAACAGTGAGTTGGTCAAATGCTGCTTGAGCTATAGAAAGTAATTATTTAAAGAAGGCAGGCTTTACCCTTCCTTAATTACCTTGGTGCCCACTTGCCAGAAATTAAGGCTTCCTTTGGAAAGCCAGTTAGTTTCAATTCTTTTTGGTGAATTTGCTTGCATTTTGAGTCTCCTGTCTTAAGTCCTGCTTTGCCTATTTTTTTTTCTTCTTTTTTTTTTCAGTCTGGGACCATAGCAGCTCTAGTTTGGGAACCAGCAAAACAGTTCTTAGGAAATAACAGAAAGACAAAAGAAATACAGCTCAGCCTAAAGATACCCTGATGTACTTCACTGCACACAAAAATTCTATTGCTTAGATCATAGAAAACAATTTTGCTTTCTCTCACTTACAGCTTTTGAGCATCTCCATTTTAGAGGCTGACTAATGAAACTATTCCAAACCGGGTTTCCAAGAACCGTGCCTAGGTATTTGCATTACATTTGCATAAATGAATCAGCTTTTGTGGGCTTTGCTTGGAGAGCAAAGGGAAAGCACTGAACGTGTTTTCAAATATCCATCTCTCAAAAGATCGACTACTGCTTTCAGAGTTGAAATGTCCAGGTTCTCCAACATCTACCACACTCACCGACACGTCACAGCCTTAGCACCTCCTCTCAGCCACAGTCATATTCAAGGTTCTGGGGGGTGATCCTCATCCTGGTGGTACTGTCAAGACAAAATTTCTCCCAAATGTCTGCACAAGTAAACGGGAAAATGGAGACTACCCAAGCTTTCTGCAGCTTCTGTTTCCTTTTCCTTCACATTCTAGAATTTGCTCTAAAGATCAGCAGTAGACTTATGCAGTAGACTTATACCCATTTTTGAGTATGTCCCCCAAAAGTTCATGTTTGGGAGACTTGATCCCCAAATTCATAGGTGATTTTTATATGGAGATGGTCTCTGGGTTGTAATTAGGACTAGTCGAGGTCATGAGGATGGGACCCCATGATGGGATTAGTGACTTGATTAGAAAGGAAAGAGCTTTCCTGCTCTCTTGCCATGTGGTCCCTTCCGGCCTGTCCTGAAGCAGCACATAGGCCCTCACAGAGGTGACCCCTTGATCCAACCTCCAGAACTGTAAGACATACACTTCTTTATCAATTCCTCAGTCTCAGGTATTTTGGTAAAGCAACAGAAAATGGACCAGGACACCCTAATGTGAGATTTTGCCCACAAATTCAGATTCAGCTAACAATTCCTGAATCCAACTGGGTAACAGGTGCTTTCAGACACCTTGTCTTATCGCTATAACAAAGATTATGAGGAAGGACTGATATCATCTTCTTCTAGCCTCTGAGGAAATAGTTTAGGTAATTTGTACAACGATCAAATAACAACCACTTTCTTTGTCAAACCCAAATCTTTGGACCAATGAGGGTGTGATTCCATGTGATCTTTGTTAGAAAAGTTAGAATTTATCAGGGGCCACACTATTAACAGGAGATTAGAACTTCAGGAGGTAAATATCTATAGCAAAGTAAGCAGTCATCGAATGTTAAATGGGTGAGACGAGTGAATGAATGGGTAAGACAAATGAATAAATGAATGAAAGAGCCTTGGAAAACCTTGTACTCAGGTCATTTTCTTGTTCAGCTCCCTGATCCCTGGTAATCTTGGAAGATTTTATCTCATCTTAATTTTCAAAGGCTCTTGAGGACTAAATGAGTCTTACAAGTTTTCTAAAGGTTTAGATCACAGGACCAAATCTTCTTCTCAATCTCCTAGCACTCATTTAGAGGACCTACTGGTAATCTCTTTCTTTTCTTTGTATGGAGGTAAAGACAGAACAGCCCAAAGAATTCTATGATTTTGTAGGAAAATCACCTGAATCGTATTTTATTTTATGGCCTACCTCTACCTCATAAGGGCTATTGTGAGATGTAAGTGGACAAATATAGAGTTAAGAGCAGGACACAGTCCAGCACTAGCCAATAAAACCCGGGCCTCCGCTGTAAAGTTGGACATCACTTTATGCAGACCAAACTGTAGAACGTGGTATTTTGCTTGCAAGAGGGACATGCACATTGGAAATACACTTATTAGTAAGAGTCAAAAATAAACTCTGCTGACATTATCATTTTGTCTAGGGCTTGGTAAGGGAGTGTTCTAAAGGTACTGGTTTTGCTGAGAAGTTTTATTGTTGGGGTTGTTGTTTTAAATTTTGTACACACAACCACGAGGCATGCTATTATCCTTTTCCACGTGGGAATGCAAAGGTCTAGGACATCTTGTAATGAAAGAGCTCAGTGAGGTGTCCACTTTGTTCTTGTCGTCCTCTGACTTTGTGCTTTTCTCTTCTTCCTGGTTCCCTCAGCTCTAGTAACACCTTCCTGACTATGCAGAGCATGCTCATACTTGTTTGTTCTGGAATGTTCTTCTCAGGTCTCTGCTAAGATATCACCACATCTCTGAGAACTTCCCTGGCCATCTTGTATAAAATTGCAGCCCCCGACACTCCCACTCCTGTGTGACATACCAGATATATGTGCTTCCTTACATGCTTTCCCTGAGATCATGAGAGCAAGGACTTAGCTGTTGTGTCACTTCTGTGTCCCCGGGCACTCAGAGCAGTGTCTGAAACATTGCAGGGACTAACAGACACAAGTGTTAAAATAATAAGTGAATGTTGTTGTTATTAAAAGGAAAAAGGCTGGATCATGTCTACATCTTTTAAAGCGCGCCCTGAACTTGGTCATGTCTGATTCACCTGACCAACACTGCTCAGACCCTGGCCTGACCCCATTTTTCCATTGTCTCTTATATGATCCATTTTTCATGTGGGAAGCCATGGACTGGCATGTCTAATAGTGAAAAGGCTACGTGATGTGCTGTCTCACTGTTCTTCTGATTCTGTCTCCCAGGCTGCTTCTTAAGTGGCTTGCTCGAATCCAGCTTTACCACTAAATGAGTTGCTACATGACTTGGTACCACTTATTATAAACAGAGTGCAAGGGTGTGGTGCGAAAGGGAAAGCTCAAAGCTGTAGACACTTATTTATTTATTTTAATTTAACACACATTTATGAAGTGTCAGGACCTGTGACCTGGAACAGACAGACACAAGCAAGCAAGAATGAGCTAGTGTTGCAGCCAGTCAAGTCCATGAATAGTTTCCACAAAGAGGTGGGCTGCAGCATGAGGTGAAGGGAGCCCAGAGGACTCAGGAGTGCAGAGAAACTTCTCCACTTTGTCTGGGTTCCGGTCTGTTCATGAGAAGTGGACTGACAGTGGAACACCTGGTTACAGAGGTGAGTCACTCATGCTGTTTCAGTAAGCAGGCAAAGCCACACAGGGCGCAGACTGTCAAATGCAATGGAATATTTTTTTTAATACCTTTATTTTATTTTTATGTGGTGCTGAGGATCAAACCCAGCACCCTGGATGGGCTAGGCGAGCACTCGACCGTTGAGCCACAACCCCAGCCTTGCAATGGAGTTTTTGTGAGATGGGTTGGAGATGCACCGCTGGGGTAGCTTCCAAGGCTTTACAAAGGTTACAAAAGATTTCTTCATACCTTGTAGAAGTAACCGAAGTGTGAGTTTTACCAAAGACTAAATGTTTTCTCTGATATGCAGATACTAATACATGATAAAGCAGGTGGGGCTGGGAAGAATAGAATTACTTTGGATTAGGTAGAGGGGAGTAAAGGGAGGGGAGGGGGCATGGGATTAGGAAGGATAGTAGAATGAATGGGACATTATTACCCTATGTACATATGACTACACGACCAGTGGGATTCTACATCATTTACTGCCAGAAGAATGAGAAATTGTACTCCATTTATGTACGATGTGCCAAAGTGCATTCTATTTTCATGTATAACTAATTAGAACAAATGGAAAAAAAATTTTTTTAAAAAGTGTGAATTTTAGTCACAGCCATCTGATCCTTTAAAATCCACATCACCCTCAGGGATCAGGTTGCCTTACTGAATCTGAGAGTCTCTTCGTGCCGCTTGTTCCTGAATACATATTGTGTCCACAAAGACAATGTCAGATGATTGAGGCCGAGAAGTGAGATTCTAGTCCTGATTTTAGTGCCAAGGCCAAGAACATAGTTCATCACTAAACTCTCAGATGCTGAGGAACCTTTTCTTTTTTGGTATCCTGTTCTTTTCATATGCCTCCTTCATTTAAGTTCATGGAGGCAAGATCAGATACTAAATTATCAGTTTTGAAGCTGGGGAAATTATCTGGCAAAACCATTCACCCTCATTCATTTAAGAACAACACACATTCCTGAGAAAACTCTCACTTTTAGAGCTAAATAGATAGGTTTGGTTGTCATTCTTCTTGGAGACGTGGGTTTAGATTTTATCTAGCTACATTTCAGAGGCTGTTGGGGACTAAGAGATTGAAGGGGCACCCAGGAGCTTCTTGAAACACGGTAGAACCTTTTTATGGTTCTGACTGCAGTCATGTTTTCAAGGAGACTGAGTTTTCTAAGAATATTCTTGTGTCCACGATAGAAATTGGCTGTAGCTAGCCTGGCTTGAAGGCATGCTCGATATTTTGAAAGTCTCCCCCCACGGCTTCTTCTGCTTCTCTCCTCTCTTCTGGCTTTCTCTTGCAATCCAGAGCTCTGAGCTGTGTGTGAATTCCTTTGAGGGAGGTAGCTTGATTCCTTATCTCTGCTAATGATGTATAAGGGAGAAAACCTGGAGTATAAGGTGCTCACCTGTTGCCAGGTTTCTAAAAAATCCCAGACATAGTGACTCTCTACTTCTGAAGGCCTCAGCCCAGTCCGGTGCAGGTCCTGAAACTTATAGGCTCAGTCCCACCCATTTATAGGGCCATCCCTGAATAGGCTTGGCCTTTAGTTAGGGGTTTTTCCCTACCAAGAGGAGAGGTCTCATCTGTGTCCGCTGCTATCATTATTATCCTTGTGTCCAGGGGGTGCAGGTGAACCCAGGTATATGCAGGCATGTGTGATAGCTTGTAATCCTTCCTGCCTTGGTTTCCTGATTATTCTTCACTTCTCCTAACTCACATGAGCTGGGTCCCAGTCTTAATCTGTTCGTACTACTATAACAAAATACCTGGGGATGGATAACTTATAAAGAACAGAAATATATCTGTCAAGATTCTGAAGTCTAGAAGTCCAAGATCAAGGTGCCATCAGTTTTAGTATCTGGATGACTTCTGCTAACATGTTGGTACCCAGAATGCTTTGTCCTCTGGAGGGGATGGATGAGTGACCTCATGTGGTAAAAGGTAAAGGGTAAAGGACTGAATACTAAGTGAAGCCTCTTTTATAAGGGCCTTAATCCCCCACAAGGGAGGGATCCTCATGCCCTAATCACCTCCTAATGGCCCCACTTCTTAAACACTGCTTCTTTGGAGTGAATGCAGCATGAATCAACATGAATTTTGGAGGGGACACTTCAACTATAGTAACCCCTCAGTTCAATCCATTGACTGGAAGACCTGCAGGCCTAAACCAACATGGTCCAATAGGGACATAATGGGAGCCAAACCTATGAGCCTTGAGCCACAAGTATAACTTTAATTTTTTTTAGTTGCCTAATTTAAGAAGGTAAAAAGAAACAGGTGACATTTTAATGATATATTTTATTTAGTTCAATATAATAAAAGAACAGTCATCCCTTCATATCTACAGGGGATTGGTTCTAGTATTCTCTGAGGATAACAAAATCCATGGACGCTTCAGTCCCTTATATAAAATGGCATAGTATTTGCATATAACCTATGAACATCCTCCTGAATACTTTAAATCATTTCTGGATTACTTATAATACCTAATACAATGTAAATGCTATGTAAATAACTGTTATACTGTATTCTTTAGGGCATAATGACAAGAAAAAAGTCCATACATATTCAGAACAGATGCTTTTTAAAAAAATATTTTTGATTCATGGTTGGTTTAATGCATAGATGCAGAAACTGTAGATATGAAGGGCTGACTATATTATTATTTCAACATGTAGGTGATATAAGAAAGATTATGAAGATAACTTACACTTTTCTTCATGCTAACTCTTTGAAATGTAGTGTGGATTCTATACTTAATCCACTTCTCAATGTGCATAAGCTCAATAGCCAAATGCAGCTAGTGGCTACTGTATTGGATAATCTAGGCCTTGACCCAACACTGGTTAATTTGGACATTACTGCAGACTGGAAAGAGAACCCAGCATCTGAGAGCTGCCATTCTCTGTAAGGACACCTCAGATAGGACATCACTGTCTACCAGCCCAGCCCCTATCTTCCCTTAGAGGCTGAAATTAGCCTGCAAAGAGCATTAATTATAGTTCACTATGGGCCAGACCATGTGCTAAGAACTTTATAAGAATTATCTCACTCTGTCGTCTGCAGAACAATCTGGAGGTTCTTTTATTATCTCTGAGGCATAAGAAGTTATGTAAGTTGTCCAAGGTCAGAGATTTGCTGAGTGACAGTGGCTGGCTTCAAAACCAGTCCTAACTGTAGTCTAAGCTCTTCCCTGTGGTTACCATATTTCCTTTCTTTTGCCCCCCACTCCCTGGACATCAGGACTTGGATGCTGGCCTCTCCATCCGCCTGTCCCTCCTAGCTATGCCTGCTCCTGCTTACTCACCCTCCTCGGCTGACTCAGCATTGGCATCTCTGTGAGCGCTGCAGCTAAGTCGTATAGGTTATGGCGGTGACGAGCCTCAGTGGCATGGAGTCCTTTGGAAAAGCAGATCTATATGAATCTAGGGAAGCAGTTCCCTCTTGTGTTTGGGGAAGCTGGTACCCTGAGTTTCTGGCAGGCTTGCAGCTAATGAACGCGAGAATATGGAATTAGAAAGTACACCCAAAGCTGGTTGCTTGGCTAATGGAGACGTATCGCGTGTCTCAGGAGCTTGTCTCAGGTCTCTGGGGATGGGGAGCCTCTTGTGTTAAACAGCTGGTTTAGCACATTGTCTGCCCTGTGAGCGGGTGCAGTGGAAAGCTCTTATGAGGAATCCTTAGGGACTGGAAGAATGTTTGCTTTGAGATGGATTTTTTTTCTTGGTGCAAACACTCCCAGCTGGTCTGGTTTTCTCCCGGGATGAAAGAAGGGTTGGAGGGAGGTACATTGAGGATGCAGAGAGCTATGGGTGAGCTCACGGTCCCTCGGAAGTCCTGTGGGCATTCAGTGTGACAGATCATTCAGCTGTGTTCTAACAGCATTTCTTCCATGCTGCAGGAGTAAATACAGTCCTCTTCTCAGCTAGCTCACCACAGGCCTGGGAGGGAGAAGTCTAAGACAATACCAGGGCTCTTAAATTCAGGAAGTCTGTGCATTGAAACAGGATGCATGACCTTGAGGGCCAGACAGACGAGGCACTGTGTCTTCTTTGCTCAGTCACTTAACTGTTGAGTCTCAGTTTTTCCACGTCTAAAAATGGGGTCCCACTTTATAGGATATGTGAAAGTGTCTAGTATATTCCCGGTGCATGGAAGACACTTATCATAATGCTAGCTCCCATTCCTCTAAATAAAGTTGCTGTGGCAGCAGTAGTAGTGCAGAGAGAGCAGTAATTAATCTGTACAGAGAGATCAGAAAAGACTTCATGGAGGAGGTAGTATAGGAGCTTGGCTTGACAAATGATGAGTTAGAGAAATCGTTTAGAAGATTCTGGTGCATGTCTTTGGAGAGAAGAGATGAAGTTGTCTGCTTGCAAGTGAACTTTAGAGCATTTACCAACTTGCTGTCTTCCTGGATTCTGAACTCTCGACATTCTTGAGTTTCAATTCACATTCCCCCATAGCTCTGTATTTCCCTATTTGGCACTTGTTGAGTTTCATCAAACATGTGTATACTGGATTACAGGGTGTCCTTCCTTCCAAAGTCATGTCTATTAAGAATCTCAGGACACAACCTTATTTAGAAATCAGTTTTTGCAGACATAATTAGTTAAGATGGGTCATACTGAAATACATACCCTAAACCTAATGACCTGTCTCCTTATAAGAAGGTCATGTGAAGTCACAAAGAGCAGGGGATGGTGTGAGGATAGATAGGAAGGAGGTCATATGGTGGCAGAGGCAGAGATTAAAGAGATACAGCTACAAAGAATGTCAAAGATTGCTGGCAACCACCCAGAGGGGGTGGGGTGCAGACTTGCCAACACCTTGATTTTGAATTTCTAGGCCTCCTGAAGAGTAAAAGAATAATTCTATTGTTTTAAGCCATCCACTTTGCGGTAATCTGTCATGGCAGCACTAACAAACCAATGCAGTTGGAATTAATTCTTTTTCTAGGAGACCATGAGTTTCCTTGTTCCTGGTATTGTCATGTCCTTGGTGTTAGTATAGTTTCTAGCCCAGAGTAGACACTCAATTTCTATTGTTGAATAAATGAATGAGTATCATTTGGTCATTTAGACATGAACACCAAGATTCACCATCGCAATCACTTTCTATGAAAGAATTTCCATTTTCACCTCTGCATATCCCAGAACTCTGTATCAGTTGGATAACACTGTACTGTCTAATAGTATGATTTGTGTTTTGGTTTCATTTCTCCTTCTACGATCTCAGTTCCTTGGGGCACATTTGGGTCCTGCCACATTGTCTAACACAACATCAGCCCTGGATTGGTGTGAACCCTGCACTGTCCATACTTCTATAGCCTCGGAGAGGAGCTCTGGGGAAGATCATGAAGAGATGAGCTTCTGTTCTCATTTTCAAAATGGAGAAAATAATATTCCACCCTCAGGAGTCTTCAAAGTACTACAAAAGGGAACTCAGCACAAGGGCATGTAGATGGTTGTTAAGTGGTGGACGTGGCCATGAGAGTTTGAGCCAAATCTGCATTTCCCTCTAAAAGCCAGACTGGCTAGGTTTACTGGATACCTGAGGAGCCCCTGTGTTCTATTGCATGCAGAGGAGCCTCTTGGAAAAGAACTCTCTGAGCTCAACATGGTTTTTCCTGCACCAGACCTGTGGATTTTATAGGTAAGGATTATCTACTCACCTTCACCCATGGTATCTGCCATCCGGAATTCGCCCTTGGATCAGCCCTCTAAGGATCCATATTTAAACCCAGGAGACAGAGAGAGCTACAAAGAAGAAACACAACTTCAGTACAATTGTAGTAGTAGTAATACTTCCAGTTATAATGATGGAATGGGACTTTACTACAAATCTGCATAGAGATAGTTTGACTTCAGCACATCCCAGACTAATGTTTCTTTGGCAACTCCAGAACTCCAGCGTTAGTCAAATCTGTGGCACTACAGGTGTTGCAGTGTGCCCTGAACCAGTGTTGGAGTACCTTACACAGCTTTGAATGAGCACAGTGAAGGCCTTTTGACTCAGTAAGGGAGGACCAAGGCATGGTCTTGGTGGAAGAAGACAAAATAGGGCAGTGAATACATGTGACGTACCAATGACGGGACTCCCGGGAATCACTGGATGAAATGAGGGCAATCTCAGGGTCCTGGAAGTGTTAGAAGAACAAAATGGAGTCATATCTACTGAAATATTATTTTGATGAGAATCTATTTGTGTCTGCTAAGCTGGTTTGGCCCATGAACACACAGGTTACTGGTGGTAAGGAGCCAGGCAATCCTGCTGAGTCTAAGTTAATTTGCTGGAGTGAATGGTGTAGCAAAGAGGAGATTTAGAATGGATGGTTTAAAATAAGGTAGACAGCATTGGATATGGTGGCCAGTAGGTTGATGTGGGCCAGGTCTGGACTACACAAGAAAAGATTGCCCAAGGACACAGTCTTTGGACTGGGGATATAGCTCAGTTGGTAGAGTGCTTGCCTTGCATGCATATAAGCCCTGGGTTCAATCCCCAGCACCAAAAAAAAAAGATTCTTTTCTCTTTCTACATAGAACTCAGAAGGGTATTTAAAAAAAACAGTTATGAAAGCAATTGTATTATAAAACATATTGAGTAAGTGGGCTAATATTTACTTTCAATAGTGCTATAGACAAAAACTTCAAGCTATGCTTGTGGAAACCCAGCAACCAGTCCTTACATCTACTGGAGGCTTTTTATTTTACAATTAACACACATTAATTATACATATTTATGGAGGTCAGTGTGATAATTCAACACATGTAGGCATATAAGGATCAAATGAGAATAGTTATCATTTTCCTCTTCTTATATATTTATCATTTCTTGGTGTTGGGAATCTCCAAACTCTTAGTTCTTTATAAAATATACAATAATTTCTTGTGAATTTTAGTCACCCTAGTATGTTGTAGAATGTTAGAACTTCTTCTTCTTATTTAACTGCATTTGGTTATCCTTTATCCCTGTTCTTCCTTCCCCTTTCTAGCCTTTAGTGATCACTATTCTACTTCTGTGAAATAACTTTTTTTTTTTTTTCTGGTGGGAGAGTACTGCGGATTGAACTCAGGGGCACTGAGTTGATCACTGAGCCACATCCCCAGCCCTATTTTGTATTTAAATTTAGAGACAGAGTCTCACTGACTTGCTTAGCACCTCTCTTTTTGCTAAGACTGGCTTTGAACTCACGATCCTCCTTTCTCTGCCTCCAGAGCCGCTGGGATTACAGGTGTGCGCCATAGCGCCTGGCAGTGAAATAACTTTTTTTTTTTACTTCCACATATGAATGAGAACATGCAGAACCCCGAGATTGCCCTCATTTCATCCAGTGATTCCCAGGAGCCCCCTCATTGGTACATCACATATATTTTCTTTCTGTGCCTGATTTCTTCACTTAACATAAGAGCTTCCTTTAGTTCCATCCATTGTTGCAAATGACAGGATTTCACTATTTTTTATGGCTGAATAATATTCCATATTGTATTTGTGCCACATTTTCTTCATCCATTCTTTCATTTATGGATACCTCTGTGTATTCCATGCCTTGGCTATTATGGATATCCTAATAGCAATTCAGAAGAGTCTGAATTCTTTAAAGACTGAAGGAGAACTTTAAGCATCTCAAAGGATGACAATTTTGGGTGTCACTTTAGGTTGCTGGCACCCCAGAATGTTCATTATTTGCACAGAGAACAGCAGAAGAACCCTGGAGAGACTGTGATGTCCAACAGACATCCACAGACATGGCGGATTACCAGCTCATCAGATTGCACTTCTTGCATGCCCTCCTACTTGGCTCGGTTGAATCAACACTCCCTGGCCATTGCATGCCATAGAATTTGGACAGCTCACTCCCTTGAGACAGAATGGAGGTGGTGGGTAGATGAGAAATGGTTTCAAGTCCCTGCATTGGAAGTCAGCATTTAACAGATGATATGGTTTTACTCATGAATTAGGAATATCTTTAAGAGATAATTGTCTCTGATAGAAAGGATCCTTCTAAAACTAGTGTCACTATTTTAGATACATGAATCAATTTTAAATTCACACAGAGAAAATAATCCTAGATAGTAAATGGCATAAATATATCATGTTGTGGTCACTTTGAAGTTATTTTTTTTTTTGGCAAGTGCACCAGGAAGTTATTTAAAAACTCCTCATAGTTATCATATGAGTGTGTGTGTGTGTGTGTGTGTGTGTGTGTGTGTATTCATGTGTGTATAAGTATAGGTGACTCAAAGCATTACATCTGCTTTGAGTTTCTTCCTTATATTCAAGTCATGTGATTTTGACATCCCTTTTTCTCCCCCAGTTAATATATTTTTAATCAAATTGGTTTTTTTGTGATGAAATAGTTCTACATGGAAGGTCTTATGTCCCCCTCATCACTGACTTATTTGTTGAGGATTGAAGATGAGTCGGTGAGAGTTCTCAGAGACTTCAGTGCTAGGGATAGATAGAAAAAATTTAAAGTAACATCCGATTTGATCTTACATCATTGACAGTGAGTCTTTCAGTTTGTCCTTTTTGTTTTCCTTTTAGCATTGACTGCTAGCAAGTACAGAACTAAATTTTAGATTCAACTCTATTGCAATACGCAGGATTTTCTGGCCTGCATTTGCGAAACTAAGCTTTCATTTGAATCTACTATCCTTATTTATCTTTCCTAGGTGCTCCTCAAATGTTTTATTTTTAATTCAATTTATTAGGTGATGCTATGTTCATCTCTCTTTTTTTTTTTAAATATTTGATACAATACCTTTATTTTTATTTATTTATTTTTATGTGGTCTAGGGATCGAACCCAGTGCCTCACACATGCTAGGCAAGTGCTCTGCCACTGAGCCACAACCCCAGACCCTATATTCATCTTTATGTCACCATATGTGCCTTTTTGGAGTAATGCAGAGTTGTAAATAGACAAATATTATGATATTGTTCTTTAACCTTTGGATGGAGGAAAAGGTAAGGATATAGAATCAGCAGACTTGCCAGTGCACCTCATTTCTGTGATCTCAATAATCTATGAATCATCTCAATCATTACCTATAAAATAGGGCTAACAGTAAATTCCATCTCAGAGTATTGTTGTGAAGCTCAAATGAGATAGTAGATGCAAAAGTTCCTTGTAACGTTTGTAATAGTAAAAACAAGAAACTACCTCTCTTCTACATTAAAAATTATGAATGTGGTATACATAGTTTGAATACAAAGAAGTAGTAAAGGCTTATATAAAATATAACTCCCTGCCTCAACCCTTTCCATTCTCAGTGCTAAAAGTCAATTCCTTAAACTCTTGTTTCCTTCTGTTTGCCTTCAAATATCTGTGTAGTATGATTATAGTGTTATTTTATATTATATATCTCTATTATGTTATTTTAGGGCAGATCTCTCTAGTAACCCCTTTCTTCTTTTTTTGATCTCCATCTCTGCTCTTCCTCTTACAACTGCATAACAATGTTTGGCCAAATCTAAAGACCGAGTAATACTATCTCAAGTACTTACACAGTTTGCAACCTAACCAAGGACTATAGATTCTTTATCATATACATTTTTAATTTTTCTTGTGGTTAATAACTGCCTCATTTGTTTTGCTTAATTTTCTATTTACCTGTCACATGAAATTTTCCTAAACACACCCACATATATGTCAAACACCCAACAGTAAATTTGACACGTGTTTAAATACGGAAGATAAAAATATATCAATAGCATATCTCTATATCCCCTCTTTGTATGGAGTTCTTTCTTTTTTAAAATTATTTATTTTTTTACTTATATATGACTATGGGATGCATTATAATTCATATTACATGTAAAACACAATTTTTCATATCTCTGGTTGTATACATGGTATATTCACACCAAAATGTGTGTCTTCATACCTGTACTTTGGATAATAATGATCATCACATTCCACCATCATTTCTAACCCCATGCCCCTTCTCTTCCCCTCCAACCCCTCTACCCTATCTAGAGTTCGTCTATTCCTCCCATGCTCCCTCTTCTTATCCCACTATGAATCAGCCTCCTTATATCAGAGAAAACATTCGGCATTTGTTTTTTGGGGATTGGCTAACTTCACTTAGCATTATCTTCTCTAACTCCATCCATTTACCTGCAAATGCTGTGATTTTATTCTCTTTTATTGCTGAATAATATTCCATTGTATATATATGCCACATTTTTTTTAATCCATTCATCCATTGAAGGGCACCTAGGTTGGCTCCACAGTTTAGCTATTGTGAATTGTGCTGCTATAAATATTGACGTGGCTGGGTCCCTGTAGTATGCTGTTTTTAAGTCCTTTGGGTATAGACCGCGGAGAGGGATAGCTGGGCCAAATGGTGGTTTCATTCCAAGTTTTCTGAGGAATCTCCATACTACTTTCCATATTAGTTGCACCAGTTTGCAGTCCCACCAGCAGTGTATGAGTGTGCCTCCCCACCGCCCCACATCCTCGCCAACACTTATTATTGTTTGTATGCATAATAGCTGCCATTCCGACTGGAGTGAGATGAAATCTTAGAGTAGTTTTGATTTGCATTTGTTTTCCTCTAGGCCTCATGCACAGCAAAAAATTTCTGTTAGCATTTCATCAGTGTTGGACCTTTTTATTCCTTAAAAAGTTTGACTTCTATTTTCTCAACAGTCTCTCTTTTGCTGGGACATTTCTTTTAGTAGCTTCTGAAGAAAGGCATCTAAAAGGTAAATATTTTTCTGAGGCTTTGCATGCATAACAATCTATTTTCCTCCTAATCTGAATGTTGATTTAGCTTGATAAAAAATTCGACAATATACAGTTTCTCCCACACACATCAAGGCCATGCTTGGCTGACCTGATCAGCATTGATGTTGATGATGAGGATCTAAATCTTCTTGTATCTCTTCCTGGTCTGTGACTTTCAGTGTATTTCTAGAGGCATTTGCGTTTTCTGTTTGTCTCTGGGTGTCTTGAGATTTCTTGATGATTTATCTTGCTCCGGTTTTGTTCTTGCCATACAGGGGTCCCTTTAAATTTCGAGATTGTTCTCCCCTCTTCCCTCTTTCCTGTTCCTTGGCTCTCTGTTATTATTGGTATGCTGTTTGTGCTGGTTGATCCTCTTTCCAGCTCTGTCTTTTCATTTTGTTTTATGTGGGATTTTCTCTACTTCAACACTTATGCGTTTCTGAACTTTCCATACTTGGACTAATGTATTTTAAACATCAGAATGCTGTCTCTTTTTTCTAATTATTTCCTTTTATAGCACTCGTGTATTGTTTTAGGGATGCAACGTCATTTCTTATCACTTTACAAATATTAAATGTAAGATTCTTTTTTTAAAAGAACTTTTAAACTCTCTCTGTTCTTGGTCTCAGTTTCTTCCAAACATTAAAAAAAAAAAGTTTATTTCAGTTCTTTAAAACAAATCATGTTGATGATATTTCTTAAACACCTAATGATCCTTCATTATCCATTCTTGTTTAAAATTGAGCCATCTTTTGGAAGGTGTGTGTGTGTGGGGGGGGTCTGTGTTGGGTAAGTGCTTATGAACTGGTGGGCTTCAGGGAGATCAAGAAGCAAGACAGCCCGATGTTTGCTGAAGCCGCAGGATTTGTGTGCATGCCTTTCCTCTGGAACCATGGTGGTAGTGATCTGAAGTCAGTGCAAGGGGCTGCAGTTCACGAGGTCAGATGACTTGTAAATGGCTCAGCCTTGCCCCTCACCCTGCTCTCCACGGTGCCTGGTGCCTCTGAGTCTGGGGTCCCTTTGAAATAAACCTCTGTCCTAGCACTGGAGAGGATGAAGAAGGGGCAACTGTCTGGCTGCTTGCGTGAAGGAGGGGTAAGGGGTCTCATTCCTCTCCATTCAGACCTCCGGTCAATTTCTCTTCCAATGCTCTTTGCTCTTCTTCTGGCCAAGGATCCTGAAAGGGCAGCCTCTTACTAATTTCTCATGATTTTTTTTTTTCATTCATCTGTAGGTGCTGTATTTATAGCTTCCTCTGCTCTGCTGAATTCTATAATCTCTTGAATTCCTATCTTCTGAACATTTTTTTCTGTCCTCCTTGTCTTCAGACATCTTTTATCTCTTGCTTTTCTTCCATTTTAGGGATATAATGGGAAGAAGAAGAGTGAAATAAATTTAGTGTCCAATTTGAATTTCCTAATGAGTATATTACTACTTTAAAAATTTTAATCAATTCTATTGAAGTCTAATCTGCATATAATGAAATGTACCCATTTTAAATGTGTGGGGTGATGACTTTTAACAAATTGGTACATATAGCCATGTAACCACCACCACCAAGACACAGAGTACTTTTATTACCCTCAAAACATCCTTCTCGTTCCGTATATTCAGTCTCCCTCCTCGTGGTCCTTCAGAGACATCGGTCTGGACTCTGTGACCACAGAACTTCAATGTATCACTGATTAAGAAATGATAAGATGGTGTGTGTGCTAGTTGTGACCAACATACCTGATAAGAATAACTTAGGGGCATGTTGTTGGCTCGTGGTTTTTGAGATTTCAAACCACAAACAGGTGACTCCTAGGTAGAAACATCATGGCAGAGGAAAGCTGTTCAGCTCCTGGCAGCTGGCAAGCAAAGAGAGAGAGAGAGGGAGAGAGAGAGAGAGAGAGAGAGAGAGAGAGAGAGAGAGAGAGACCAGGAACAAGATATAGTCCTCAAGAGTATGTCCCTAGTGACTTTCCTCCAGCCATGCCAGACCTGCCTACAGTTTTCACCTCTTTCTGGTCATCTTTTGAAATGATTAATTCATCAAATGGATTAATCCACTGATGAGATTACCTACCTCATGAGCCAGGTACTTCCCCAAAGGTCCACCCTGGGACATTGCTTCACTGGGGACCAAGTCTTGAACACATGAGCTTTTGGAAGACATTTCTGATCTAATACATAACAGTGGGCAGCGAGATTGTGAAGACTGACAAATATTTTCTTTGTATTGAAAAAACGAATACATTTTAGAAAAAACATACAAAATGTAAATCTAATAAAAAAACTGCTCTGTAAACCACAACATGCTTTCCAAATTTTTTTTGAAATAATTCATGCAGTATTGAAAGTGACTGGGGGATGGGTATTTTGCTAGGAGAGGATGGGTAGAAGATGGCTGATGGAGAAGGGGATGGGAGTGGCAATAGGATCCGCTGGAGATGCCTAACTGAACATTGACCACATGCATTTCCCTTAGCAGAAACTGGCATCTAGAGAACATCATAACAAAACTCTGAGCAATGCAACCAGTTCAGGGTCCATGAAGCCCTTCATATTAAGAATGGAAATGAATATATCTCAAGGAATACATGAAGAAGAACAAGGTAACTTGTTCAGATAGTATTTCTCCAATCTGTTAATAGTGTAAATCTAGGTAATTAAATTGTTTGACAGCAATAGACACAAGCAATAGTATACAGATCTGAATTAGCAAGAGTTTTATTGCCAGTGTTTCTCATGGACATAAGAGTGGAGGGCTCAAATACTCCTAGAGTTAGAAGAAATGTTCAACTCCTTGCAAATCAATGCTTTAAAAGGGCATAAAACTACACATCTTTTAAGGTGAAGTTGATTAATAGCTGGTTGGAATTATAGGATATATAAAAATTTCTTTTCCTTTCAAATTCCAATAAAAAGGCTTGTACTTTAAAAAAAAGTGAAATCAGGATTTTTTTTTTAAAGCTTGAACTTTGATAGCACAAATGTTCTTTATAGTTAACATGCATTCTTAATGGATAAGAGGTATAAAGAGAATAAGTGGAAAGGGGAGAGGGAAACAATTTCCATCACTCCAAACACTTAAACCCAGTTTAAGGAAAATCAATAACCATATGCAGGTTGTTGTGGGAAAAAAATGGAGCAATTAAAATTCACTTTACACATGAGGCTACATCCTGAGATTTTTGAGTTTTTATCATTTTTGAGGCTGAAAGGGAAATGTAATTGGAAATTTGATATTTTAATTTATTGAAGTTATTTCATAACTAGAATTTCTGATAACTCTGGGCATTAATAAGGAGACCAATCAGTTATATCAGCAAGGATGTTGATGAGAGCGATACTGTAGTATGGGCAATAGAAAATATGTTAATGTGAATGATCTGATTGAAGTTGGTTGATCTAGTGTTTACTGTAATCAGTTGGAAGATCAGTGGATTTCTGACTGACTTTACCTAGTCTCATGCTATGAAAGCAAAAAATTCTAAGAGTTTTGAGTTATGGGCTTGGGATATTGTTAGAGTAGCGTGTAGGGTTCTGGGCAATATGTGAAATTGCTGTGGCCTAGGCCTTAGAGGATGGAGGGTTTGCTATTATAACCTACCACCATCACTACTACCACCAATTAGATGGTTTGGCTGTGAGTTTCTCCTTCTTTTTAAAGCGTCTGGGGAAAAGAGCAGGTGATGAGTTTGGTTCATTTTGTCCAAGCCATCTGATATTTAACTGTGTTTACAAGTGCTCTGTATTAAACGGAAATATTCATTTTAGTTTACAGCAAAGATATGAATAGCACTAGAGTAGGCTTCAGGAACCTGGGAATTCTAGGTAGGCTGTGCCTGGAACATGCTCACTGTGTGACCTTGGGCAAGGCTTCTCATCTTGGTTAGCGTTTTGTGTGTGTGTGTGTGTGTGTGTTTGGGTGGGTGGTGGTGGTGGTAAAGTATGCATTACATTGCATTTACCACTTCAGTTCTTTAAAAGTTACAGATCAGAGGCCTAAGTTTATTAAGTCACCATCACGAATCTCCAGTATGTTTTCATCCTCCAGACGGAAACTCTACCCATAAAGTAGGAAGTTCCCACTGGCCCCTCGCACCAGCCCATGGCAACCACTGTTCCATCCTGTGTCTCTTTGAATTGGACTATGCTGTGTCTTTCATATGAGTGGAATCATACGATATTTGTCCTTTTGGGTTTGGCTTATTTCACTTAGATTAATGCCTTCGAAGTTCATCCACGCTGTAGCATCTACAAGAATCTCATTTCATTTTAAGGCTGAAAACTATTCCCTTCTATGAATATACCACCTTTTTGTTTATCTATTCGTCTGTTGCTGGACATTTGGGTTGTTTCCACATTTTGGCTACTCTGAATAAAGCTACTCTGAACGTGGGCATACAAATCTCTGTCTGATATTTCAATTCTTTGGGTTATATATTTGGAATTGGAATTTTTGGATCATATGGTAATTTTGTGTTTAATTTTTTATTAACCGCCATATTGTTCCATAGCAGCTGCACTATTTTACGTTATCACCAACCATGTATAGTGATTCTATTTTTTCTTTTTTTAAGATTTAGTTTTATGTTTGTAGTTGTAGATGGACAACATTGCCTTTATTTCATTTGTTTATTTTTATGTGGTGCTAAGGATCAAACCTAGTGCCTCACATGTGCTTGGCAAGCACTCTGCCACTGAGCTACAGCCCTAGCCCTGTTTTTATTTTTTTCTACATTCTCAACAACATTTGTCACTTTATTCTATTTTTTTTCTGTCCTAATGGGTGTGAAGCAGTATCTCATTTTGATATTGATTTGCATTTCCTAAATGATGAATGGTATTGAGTGTCTTTTCCTCCTCCTTCTCCTCCTCCTATCATCATCATCATCATCATCATCATCATCATCATCATATCATCATTTTTTGGTACTGGGGATTGAACTCAGGGGTGCTTTATCACTGAGCTACATCCTCAGCCCATTTTATATTTTATTTTTATTTATTTTATTTTTTAGACAGGGTCTCTCTAAGTTGCTATCCTCCTACCCCAGTGTTCTCAGTTGCTGGGATTACAGGTGTTTGCTACAATACCTAGTAATCTTTTCATGTTCTTATTGGCAATCTATATGTCTTTTTTGGAGAACAAATCTATACAAGTCTTTGCTATTTTTAATTGAGTTTTTCCATCATCACTGCTGTTGTTATTGAGATGTAGGAATTCTTTATGTATTATGGATAGCAATCCCTTATAATTTGAAAATATTTTCTCCCATTCTGTGACTTGGCTTTACACTCCTTGATAGTGTCTTTTGATGTAAAAAAGTTTTGAAATATGACAAAGTCAATTTTTTTTCTTGCATTGTCTGCATTTTGATGGCAGTTTATTTCTAAATATTTTATCCTTTTTATTGCAGTTGTAAATAGAATATTTTTCCTTCTTACATTGTTCGTAGTTAATTGAAATGCAAGTGATTTTTGTGTTTTTCTTTTTGATTTATGAATATAATAAAGACTGGACTTGTAGGGATTTGTGAGGATTAAACTCATATCTAGGAGAGCTTTTCAAATTGTAGGAGCTCAATAAGTGGTAACTATTATTAAATTATTATTATTAATACTGATTAACTTATTATTAGCATTCTGTGCTAGAGTCCCACTCTAAAAGCATAGCCTGAGTTCAAATTTTCAGGTCACCTGTTATAAAAGAGCTTGATCTGGGGTTAATTTGTGCTCTGACGTTTCTTATCCTCGTGACATTAAACAAATCACTTCATAACTCTAAGCTGCAGTTTTACCCATTTGAAAATTGGGAACGTTATTGTTTTACTCCTAGTGTTCCTGTAGAGATCAAAGAAAAAAGTGTGTGACAGTACCTAGCATCATGTAGTGATTATTCTCTCAGCTAGTGATTGAGGTCAGGAGCTCTGTAGCTGGACTGGCTGGGTTTCAAGCTTGGCTCCTATACTAACTGGTTGGTGGACTCTGGCAAATTACTTCTCTGGGTTCCTCAACTTCTTCATCTACAAAAAGGGAATTTTAGAGGTGCTTACCTTGCCGTGTCATTGGAGGATTAAATAAATTAAGACATGTAAGTGCTCAGTGCTGCATGTATGCGAGCACTGTGTCATGATTATTATTATCACTATCATCATTACAGCTACCATAATCACTTTGCTGCCCTGTGTCAGAAAGTCTATAGACTGCTGTATAAAATCATTCCTAATTTTTTTGGCCCTCACATTAAGTGAATGAGGTCTTTGACAAAAGCCTGAAATGCCCCCATTGGGAGTGCTGCTCCTGTCTCCTGCTTGTAGTGACACCACCTGGAGGGGGACCCATCCCCTCCCCCCCCACCGCATGGCTCCATCAACAGGCCCGCTGGAGATCTGAGCAGATGTTTCTGCTTCTCAGACCCAGGCATTTCCTCTTTCCTAGCAGCACATGCCAGCACAGTCAATATCTGGAGACCTGCTGCTTCACAGTAGGGCTGAGGACTAAACTGGTACTTTACTAGAAAATGGTAATAAAGCAATTTGAATTGCTTTTCATCCTCCCTGCTCTTAACGGCTTTTAGGTTCATATGAGACCAATCAATTAATCCTGCTTCGGAGTTGCAGGAATGGGGTGTTTTCCAGCTGCTGAATAGGAGATGGGCCCATAACAGAGATTTTTCAGTCTCGTCCCACAAAGACCACTCAGCCTGGCATCTGGGGCAGTGGTGGCAGGAGTATCCATTTGGTGGCTCCATATTCTTGCCACCTGGCCAGCTTCCCGGGTGCTGATGAATGACCTCTGTCCCAAAGGCAAATCATGGCTTTCTTCTCACACACTCTCTTCCTTCAATCCCAGGTTTCTGTCTGGGGGAGTTTATCAGGTAGAGATAAGGATTAATCTAGATGCAAACTACTATGTAAGAGAGAGACAGACAGAGAAAGAGCTGCCATTCTCCTCCTGACCAGGTGCAAGGGTACAAGATAGCTTGTTATGGGGTTTGGATATGAAGTGTCTCCCAAAAGCTCCTCTTAATGCAGGGATATCAGAGGTAAAATGGTTAGATTGTGAGAGCTCCAATCTAATCAGTCCATCCTCATTTAATGCAATGACTGAGGGGTAATCGTAGGCAGGTAATGTATGGCTGGAGGAGGTGGGTCACTGGGGTGTGCCCTGGAACAGTCCAACTTCCCTCTGACCTGCCTCTCTCTCTCTCTCTCTCTCTCTCTCTCTCTCTCTCTCTCCTTCCTGACTGCACCATGAGCTGAGAAGATTTCCTCCCCTGGGCCCTTCTACCATTAAGTGCTACCACACCTTGGGCCCAGAGCAAGCGAGTCAGCCATCTATGGACTGAAACCTCTGAAACTATGAGCCTCAAATAAACTTCTTCTCCTCTAAGTTGTTCTTATTGGGTGGTTTGGTCACAGCGATGAAAAAGCTAACTAATACATAGCTCCTCCCTCCTCTAGGGTTCTCCTGGATCCCAGCATCCCTAGGCCTGTGCCCAGAACCCAGTATCTCTCAGATAGTAATGGATGAAGTGAACTGAAATAAAACAAAATAGCTCAGAAAAGATGGAGGTTAGGGCAGGATCTCTTCCTTCTCTTCGTGACTGAGTATCGACTGTTATTCTTTTTAAGAATTAATTTCTTTTTTTTTTTTTCTTCAAAAAAAATCTTAGGACCAAAAAACAGACGATTAATCCATAGATGGAAGGTAACAGATTGAAAGTGATCAATGCAAGCCGAGTGACACGTTGACTCTCTGCAGACAAATAGGTGATAGGACAAATTGATGGTTTTTTCCTAGTTGTGGAGTCAGTGTGGAGTATTTCTCCATCTCGGCACAGATTCTTGCCAGACGTTGTCTCAGGACCTCGAGCACAACTTGTTTAGACATTTTCCAGTTGTAATTTTTTTTTCTAGGCTGTGAAAAATATTGACTTTGACAGTTTTAAAATGATGGCCTCAAAATTCGAATAATTTACATTCTGGAATTAAGATAATTCAGGCATTTCTGCTGGCAATGACAAAGGATAGGAGCCCAGTTATATAAATCCCAGATTTGAGGGAGACGGAGCCATTAGCATAGATCGGTAAACTGTAGATATTCCGAGCAGTCACCTTCTCATGTAAATGAATCTTTATGTCTCTCCCAGGCAGGCCCAGATTCTGAGCTATTTTGGGACCTTCTCTTGGATGGGGAGGTCTGGAAGAGGGTGGGTGAAGGCCTCAGGCTCAGGCCACACTCAGGCTGCTGGCTTCTTGGAGTTCTACGAGAGCCTAAGGAAAAACGGTGGCCACTGTCTGGCTGCGGTGTGTTTACACTAGATGTTCTCCCCTCTACCTCCTGGGTCTCAGGCCCAGGGATTCAACACAGACGGCATTCAGACCAGCTCAGAGATCCTGGCCTGGGCCCAGCGCTCTCTGCCAGATTCCAAACACACCTGCTAAAGGGATCCCTTTCTCCCAGCCCTTGGCTGACGTTTTCAGCTGGAGCCAAAGTCACTCCTTTGGTCCCTACCCTTTCTCCGACTCCTCAGTAGATAATTTGTCCACCCCATTCCTCAGGAGCTACTCCTTGAGTCTGGCTGGAAACAATTAAACTGAAAGAAAACTTGGCCTAAGCCCTGAGGCTATGGCGGGGAAATGATTGCAGAGAATCTTATTCTCTAGGGAAAAATGAAAGCAGCAGCTTCCCGTTTGGAGTTCCTCCTTCTCCTTGGTACCAGGTACAATAGTAAGTTGTCCTGTTCGGTCATCCACAGATTGCTCTGAGGTATTATCCACACTTCACCTGTGGAAAAAAAAATAAAGGAATTCACCGAAGTTAAAAACTGTCTTCAGACACCTGAGTGGTGATTGGGTCAGATGGATCCCAAATTCATAGTTTGGGATATTTTACCTGCCACCTCTAGCGAAGATGTCGGTGACTGAATCACTCATCCCTGTGGAATTCAGTAGGGGAAGAGACACCAGCAGTGACTATGGTTTTTCTCAAATATGTGGCACGTGGGTGAGTAGAAATTCAATTTGGCCACAGCATCATTGGCTTCTGGAATTTTGTGATCAGAAGGGATGTTAAAGGACACCTAATTCAGCTCTTTAATTAACACCCAATTCTTGAAACCCTTAAATATATGGCAAGTGGTTAGCAAGTGGGGATGATTTTGACCTTCAGGGGATATATGGCAATGTCCACAGATTCTCCAGTTTCAGGATGGGGGTGGGTTGCCAGCTCTTAAGAGAGGCCAGGGATGCTGCTAAGTACCCTAAAGTGCTCAGGGCAGCCCTTCCTCCTTCCTTCAGCACAAAAAAGAATCATCTGGATCAATAATGTCCGTAGTGTGAGGCTGAAAAACCTTGGTATATATGGGAAGGTAAGATAATAGCAATATAAATTTTGGAGGTAATCTGGACCAAACATCTCATTGATATAGACAAGGAAAAAAAAAAAAGCCTAGAATAGCGAAGTCACAAACCCTTTATCACTTTCATCACACAACCAAGTTTGAGTAGAGCTGGGTCTGTACTCCATTGAACATTAGCACAGGAAATCTATACTATTAAATGTCTGTCCTCATACATGTAGGTAATAATAAAGCCAGAGTTATGACCACAGTGTGACAGTGATTATCACCAGGCACAGTCACATTTACTATGCACATGGAGTAATAATAAATACAAGAGGAAGATCCGGTCCCCACGTATATCTGTTTACCCAAAAGTAAACAAAAACAAAACAAAACAAAACAAAAGACACAACCACCACCACAACAACAGAGAAAAACAACAACCCCAAAACACTGTAGAAAAAAAAAAAAAAAAAACAATGTACAGACGGGAATGAACTAGCTCAAAACCCCATAATAAGTGACCAAGCTTAGAATGGAACCTATCTCTAACTTAAAAAAAAAAAAAGAAAGAAAATAAAAAGAAAGGTTATGCTCTAATACGTGAGAACTTATAGGGTGTTCAGACATCTTTTACGGTATCGCCTTCGTCTGCATGAGATCCATCTTCAGAGTTCATTGCTCTGAAGGGTGCTGGATTTACTCCTGCAGGTTCAGCTGTTGGGTGTATAAATTGCTCTTATTTCTGGAGGATAATTAAGTAGTGTGTGTGAAGAGCCACCCTTTGATGCAGTGATTTTACTCATTGGAATCTGTCCTAAGAAAACAATCAGAGTTGCAGAGAGATTTATGCACAAAGATATTATGATAATAATAGTGGCTGGGAGTTCTCGAGATCACACCATATGCCAGGCTCCGTGTCAAGTGCTTTTTACAGGCATCGTCTTATTTACTCCTCATAACAGCGCTATGAGGTGAGTATTGTTCTCATCCCGATTTATACGCAAAAAGAGGCTGAGGCTTAGAGACTCAGTGATTTGGCCAGGGTTATTTGGCTCTATGTGATAAGATATTCAAAGCCAGGTGGACTGATTCACTGCGTTTTTTTCATTTGAAACCCTATGTGACCCTGAGTGAGATCAGTATATCAACACTGTACTGGGAAAATTAAAAAAGAACCTGGAAGTCTAACATCGGTGTACTTGGTTAGGTGAATTATGACCTGTGTGTTTTTTTTTTGGCATATTGAACTGAAGTCCACCTTGATATGCTTTCCTTGGGTAGAACAGGACAGCAGGTCTGCTTAGAGGCTTTGTAGGTGATTCACACTTGTGCAGAATATTACTTAGGGCTTGACTTTGTTCACTAGAAGAAGAAGGCAAAAGACTGGAAATCAGACAGACCTCAGTTTGAATCCTGGATGGGCCACATCTTAGCTCAGTCTTTGATAAATCCCCTAACGTCCCCTTCCACATCATTAAAATGGAGAAGTGGTACCTACCTAGTGGGGCTATGTCTGACTTGCAAAAGAGCTTGGTGGCCCACAGCAGGCGCTCACTAAGAGCTAAACAATGGAAATAGGCAGAGGTGGAGTTCCCTCCTGGCTAGGCCCTGAGGAGGAAGCCTTGCTCCTCTGAAGGAAGTGAATTCCAGCTACTCGAGAACCCCCTTGTGTCCTGTGGCCAAGTCCTATGAACAGCTTTAGGAAAATGTCAATAGGATAACTGGCTTTGGGCATTGATACAAATGAGGTATAGACTCTGAGAGATCCAGAGACCTGAATGCCCAGGTAGGAAGGTTCTTTCTTCTGTGGAAGCAGGTTCATGGACTCAGCCAGGCTGTGCATCTGAGGGGAGATGCTTCAGTAACCAGGGAGCTGTCTCTGATACCTGCCACCGCCTCAGGTGAGACCTACTGATTTCCAACTCCTGAGAATCAAATCTGGGATGTGACTATAGTCCCCGGACTCACATTTCCTGGTCAACCCCCAAATAATCCCTGCTTTCGAGGTGACTCAGCTTGGGAAAGGCTAGGGTTGCTGGCCCCTTCTCATAAGTGTCTGATTCAGAGTGTGAAATCTGAAGTGGGCCTTGGAGGGAGATCATCCCAGCCAGTCCCCTATTCAGGAGCGAGGAGCTCAGAGAGAAGGAGCATGTCTAATGTCTACCCAGCTACCATGGGAGAGTGCTAGAAGCCATGCCCCACATTGTGGAATCAGAATAGAAGACGTCCCCCCTCCCCCCGCCCACCCCACCACCTTAATACCATTTATTAGCCATCTTTAATGATTCATTTGTTGCGTTATATGTCTTTTGTAATTTAGGGAACTTATGGACTTTGTACATCCCCAAAATGCATATGGTAAAGACAAGGGCGTATGGACCGTATCAATAAATGCTGTCAATTCTTATCCAAAAGCTTCTTTTTGAGTCCATTTCTCTCTCTCTAGTTCAGTCTTAGCACCTCTTTTCTGAATCTTCCTCAATGTCTAACTGGTTGTCCTATCTTTAGTAACTGTTTCTCTTCTCAGACTTTTTTTTCAACTCTGCAGTCAGATCATTTTTCAAGGAAATCTTTCCACGGTTCCATTACTTACTGGACAAAAATATACTTCTTAGGAGGACCTTCAAGGCCTTTGATAATCTGAGCCTGACCTCCCCGGCCAGGCTCATATCTGACTGTTCTGGCTGCCTATGTATGGTAGACTCCTATCAGACTGCAAAGAGTGATAAGAAGCAGCTTCATGTCCCCCTGCCTTTTTTCAGGGTTCCCGCTGGCTGGAAGGCCTGTCTGCATAACTCCAGCCCAGAGATGTTTGCTCATCCCTTAAACACAGCTCAAACATCACCTGCTTTAGGAAGCCTTCCCTCACACCTCTCCAGGAAAGACCCATGGCCCTCTCTGCTCCATTCTCCCGTGTGCTCTGCACACACTTGCATGACGGATCTCATATGAGATCCAGGAGACTTATTTATTTGCCTGTCTCTCCGAGGAGGCTGAGAGTGAGTATTTTCACAGCAGGGACTACGTCTGCCTCATTCGCTCTAGAATCCTAGCAAAGGGCCTGACGTAGAAGAGCTGTTTAGTAATGTTTTATGAGGTAATGAATCCATAAATCATTGAATTTACATATATACCATTACTAATTGCTCATGAGTTGCCCCATCAAGCAAATAGTTGCTTGGATGTTCACCATGCCTGGAGGGCATATTTGGGATGGTCTGAATTAAATTGTAACCTACGTATAAGAGAAAAATATCAGTGATTTTAAATATAGTCCCACAGCCAGGTGAGGTGATGTACACCTGTAATCCCAGAGAGTCAGGAGGCTGAGGCAGGAGTCCTCAAACTGCAAGTCTGAGGACAACCTCAGCAACTTAGGAAGAGCCTGTCTCAAAAAATTAAAATAAAATAAAAATAAAAATAAAAACCTAGGGATGTAGATCAGTGGTAAAGTGTCCTGGGTTCCATTCCCTAGTAGAAGTATTAGAAGTGATAATAAAAAAATAAATATAGCCCCAAATGAAAATCATAAGAGGAGATGCCTCAGAATGTAGGTACAGAATTAAACGGGAGCTGATTCTCATGTGGGCATCTCTACAATACATATCTAAGGGAGGAGTGGCCAATGATTATTTGGATAATGGAGATGTGATGATTTCCAAATGCAGTACAGGGAGGTCAACTAGGATGCAATAAAATGTGTAAGTGGGTCTGATGACTGCTTCAGTGTTGGTTGTGACATGTTCTCCTGTAGGTGGCCAGTATGAGAGTTGTCCATCATCATGGACAGCTTCTTGAAGGAAGTTCTTGAGATACACCCTTTTCCAGCATCACCCCCAGACTGGGACCCCAAATATTTGATCCCTCATGGCTTTTGAGATTATCTTCTAACATACATGTGTGTTAGATCTGACCCCCTGTGTCTTGAAATTTTGTGTGTAAAAGAGCAGCTTTTTGGGAAACTTGAAGTTCTTTGAACTAGTTCATGTTCATACAAGAAGTGAAAGCTAGGGAGTCGGAACCAGCATTTTCATAGGGCTTCCTGGTGACCCTCAGTTGATTTAAATGACAATAAAGTCTTTGAAGTCCCTGTCTCCTCATTTGCTGATACTAGGTATTTTCCCAGAAGAGAATGGATTTAGAAGACACAGGTGATAAATGATTTCATTGAGTTTTAAAAACTTACATGGCTGTATTGTTGCAGGTTGAAAGTTTTACTTAAAAAGATTCGAACTGGTTATTATTTTCATCTGTGCATTTAAGCCTTTTTTTTTTTATTTGCAGGGAGAGGTAAAATCAGAGCAGTATTTCCTTAAAATAGCAGATTATAAGCTGCTTTTACATTTACTGCATCTTCCTAACGACCGGGAATATAGAACGTAGTAGACCCATTTTACAGATGACCAATCTGAGGTGAAAAAACTTAAGTCTTTCCTAAAAGAAGTAAGGGTGCAGATAAACTTATACGTGGTTCTCGTGGCTCCCATTGCAATGTGCTTGGAGGTTCAGAGCCCCTGGCTTTCCACGCTTTCTCCACTACTGCTATGTGATGTGACTCAGGGTAAGTTACTGCTGTCCCAGTTGGTCACCTGTCGAACATTCTCTCCCTCTCCAGTCCAGCCTCCCGGAGGCTTTCACGCAATGATTCTCCTGTAACACATCCCATCATCTCAACCTCCTGCTTACACACCTCCCCCAACTCTGCATCTCTTGCAGGATGAAAGTGCAGACTGGCATTCCAGCTCTTCCCCCCATTGCCTCTGACAATCCTTTTGGATACATATTGCTGCCTCCTCCTCCAGCTTCTGTAGCTTCTCTGCAGTAGCTCATCCTAATGAAAACCCCTTGACTGTTACAGTAGTTTCTTGCCTTTGTACACACTGCTCTTGCGGGCAGAGGACTTTACTATGGCATCCTCCAAGGCAGACAGTCCTAATCACCATGACTCAACTCAGCCAGCACTGTTCCACCTTACTGTAATTATGTTGTCTGTCTTCTGCAACAATCGTGAACTCCTTAAGAACAGTGGCATGTCTTATTTATCTGGAACCTTAACATGCAACACCGGGCTCTGCATCTGTAGCACCCATGTGACAAACCAGCCTCAGCTCCAGAGCTTGACCACCTGAGTTCTAACTCCACCTCTGCTACCTGCTAGCTACACTGATTTCTCTGTGCTTTGTTTTCTTCATGTGTGAAGTGTGCCTAGTTTTGAGGGCTGATTATATGTATGTATAATAGTAGAGATAAATGGAATTAGTGCCCTTACAAAAGATAACCAGGGAGATTGTTCTCCCCTTGCACCTTGTGGAGACACAGAAGGTACCATCTTTGCGTCAGAGAGGTAGCCCTCAGAAGACACTAAATATGCTGGTGCCTTGATTTTAGACTTTCCAGCCTCCAGAACTATAAGCAATCAATTTATGTTGCTTATAGATTGCCTACTTTTTATTATAGTGACTGGAAGAGACTAAGATGGTGTACTAGTCAATTTTGTGTTCCTGTAATAAAACACCTGAAGCAAGCTGAGTTAATAAATAAAAGAGGTCTATTTAGCTCACAGTTTTTGAGGCTGGAAGTTCAAACAGCATTGTACCATCTCTGACAAGGATCCCTGCCTTATCTCTGTCACCTTAGGGTGGATGGCAAAGTTGAGAGCACGCGTGAGGAAGTGATCACATTGCCAGACATGAAGCCAGAGGTGTGTGGGGCCAGGTTCAGGCTTGTATGACAGCCCTTTTCATGAGAACTACCCCAGGATCACAAAGAACTACCTTACTCCTTTCCAAAGACAGCATCCTCAGGACCTTCTACAAGAGACAAGTTCCACACTACTTGGGACCAATACCAACACCTTGAGACCAAACTTCCAACACATGAATCTTTGGGAGATACACCAAAGTCCTTTCCGAACCATAGTCACAGCAGACAGGTTGGGACCATGACACTTTCACACACCTAAGCCTCTCAGCTGAAGGGAATTGCTGGGGGTTCTCATGTCCAGCTGCAGGCTGACGTTTCTAATGGCACGGGGATTAGTCCCTGGGCATCCGTATCGACCACTTCCCCTAAATGACCACTGGCTCATGTGAGAATGTCTTGTCCCCTCTAGGGCTAGACCCATTCCACCGTTTGGAAGTCCCAGAGAGCAGATGGGTGGAGGGATTCAAGTGTGCTTGGGGAAGCCTCATCCACGGAGGTGGTAGTGGTGGGGAGCAGGAAAGGTAAGAGGAGGAGGAGACTGAAGAGAATCTCCAAGGAAGATGCTTGTTACTCCATTTGGCCAACTTCCATCTCTGAAAGAACCCTGGATGGGAAATAAAAGGAGAGAATGTATTATATTATGGAGCTAATGGCCCAATCTTTAATATATTGAATGATTGCATTATAAATAATATATAACTTATAAAGCCCCAAATGCTTGTTCTGTAGGCCTGTTTATTCAGCTGCTAAGATATATATCCTAGGCCACTTTCTCTTTTTCCCATTAAAAAAATCTATTTCATTGAAAAAATACAGAATCCTTCTGACATAAATTCTGATGTAATTTTTCAAAAATGTGAAGCCTGATGAAAATATAGAGCTTCTCTACAAAGGCCTCGCAAACCAGCTGGTTAATATTTATGTGAAAGAACAACAACAGAAAAGAATGTAACGTGAAACTGGGTTTGTATGGGGAGGGGGTAGAATATGCAGTTGAGGATTCTAGCCCTGTGTTCTACCAACTAGCTGTGTTACCTTGGGTAAGTTACTACCAAACCTCTCCAACCTAGACTTACCCCTAGACTTAGACTGTGCTCTTTTGAATGAAGCATCAATAAATCATTATTATTTTTTTCCATACTGAACATTGAACCTAGAGGTGCTTTTACCACTGAGCTGCAGCCCCAGTCCTTTTTATTTTTTATTTTTTTTTATTTTGAGTCAGGGTATCATTTATTTGACGAGGTTGACCTTGAATTTGTAATCCTCCTGCCTCGGCCTCCTGAGGAGCTAAGCTGGGATTACAGGTGTGCCTCACCAGGTCCAGCCCTACATTCTTTTTTTAATTTCTGGTGAAAGCATAGAGTAGCTCCTGAGAGCTAGAAAGATCTTCAGAATTCACCCCTCTACCCTCCTGCCTAAAATGAGCACGGACCCACATTGTGCTACTGGAAGGTTTTTCTGGCTTTTTTTTTCTTTTTTCTTAAAAGATCTTCTGGGGAAGAGATTCTACAACTTGCTTCTGTAACTCAGTCTACTGTTTAACGACTGCTCCCGTCAGCCTGAAGTTCTTCTTTTTACGTTGAACACTGTGGAATGCTTTCAAGAACATGTGTGCGCATGCGTACACACACACACACACACACACACACACACACACACACACCCCTGACTGCAGAGGACTATTCAGATGCAACAGGTGCAATGAGTTATAGATCTTACAAAGAACACAAAGAAGCATCCAGTCAGCAGGAACAGCGGTTGCCAAGAATTTAATTCATCAGTACAAATCCAAATTTACAAAGAACTAATCCCACATAATGGATAAAGGACAAAAAAAAAAAAAAAAAAAGGAAGGATTAATGGGGGAAAAGGGAGTTTCTGAAATATTCACATCTCGAGTCCACTAAAGTCCTCATTTGGCCAGCTTCATTTTCCTCCTTTTCCCAGCAGATTTTAATTTACTTTTCTTAAGAAAAAGGAAGTTTGACTGAGCCAAAGAGTTGCAACGTAAGAACACATATGTGCTCCACTGTTGTGAAGTTGGTTTGAACTTTTCTAGGTGTGGAAATAGATTTGTGTCAGGAATGTGGGAAGATTGCAGTTGAGAATAATGAATCCCTTCCCCATGGCTTGCATTGTCCCTGCAGAGTCAGGGCGAAAATCTGTTCCTTCTCAAAAGAAAAGGAGCCCTCTTTCTCTCAGCCACAGGAAGAATATTCTCCTACTGAGTGTCCATAAGGAGTGGCTCAGTCTGACACCGGACCTCATCCTGTTACCCTTGTGACGTGCTAGTAGCTCCTCACGGGGTAACAACTCTTGACCAGGTTGGAAATCAGCCCTGTCACAATGCTTTTAGAGTCTGTGCTTTTGCTTTGCTTCTTTAGCAGCAGTATCTTGGAATGAACTGCATCAAAGAAGAATGGAAGAATGACTTCTTGGCAAACAGGCCTACCTTGGCCTTAGACACTCAGGACTTTCCTTGTTTTCCAGATGTTCTTTTTGGTTCAGTTCATTGGACTTTGATTTTCTGCATCTGCTCCTAAATGCTCATCACCTAGGGTCTCGGCTCCATTTGCTACCATGCTCACTGTGAGCCCTCCCGATTGTTGGGCTCATGTCCACAACGTTAAACCATAGACCTCCTAGCTAACCCTCAGGTCTTCATCTTTTATTCTCATTTTTCTCCCAACTGTCCAACTCCATTGTGAGATGGGCCAATTATGCCTTGCTTACTGGATGTTTTAATAACATCATCAAATGCTACTTGTTCTACAGTGAGTGAATCGTATTTCTCCTCAAACAGAACCTAGTCGTCTACTAGTTGCTACAGGGAGGGGACTCAGGCCTCATTCACACCACACTGGACTGTCACTCAGTTTCTTTTCTACTTCCATCTATACATTTGATTCATCATTTTTCGTGCTTTCTGACTTTCCTAAACTAGGTCCTCTGTCTCTTCCATTGTATTCCCTTACGCACTGAAAGTACAGTTTACACGGATTCCATCTCTCTTCTCTTTTTTGCCACCAGTTGCTTCATTTATTGTTGAAGAAAAATCTGAAATATACTAATGTACTAACAAATATACTAAATATGTTTCTCCCATAAAAGTATGGGATTTCTCAAGATCCGGTTTATTATTCTAAGGATCTAGAAAAATGTTTAAGTTAGAGGCTCAAAATGGTATCCTAGGGCAGAGTCCAATCTTGGATGCATTTAATTAGGTCTGCCCAGTGATTTTGCAAAAGAAGTGATTTTTCAAATTTAAGAAAATCAAGTCATGTCATACCAAATGTTAAAATGTTCCTCGTATAATCAGAATGGCTGATAATGCTGGACCCCATTCTTTTTTTTTAATATATATATATATTTTTAGTTGTAGTTGGACACAACACCTTTATTTATTTTTATGTGGTGCTGAGGACCAAACCCAGCACCTCCCATATGCTAGGAGAGCACTCTACCTCTGAGCCACAACCCCAGCCCCTGGACCCTATTTTTAACTCAGCAACCAAGGATGGGGACAGAGAAGTGAGTTACTAGTTTTAGAGAGAGAGTGTCTGCTCCAGTGTGCCCTCTCCCCACCACTTTCCAGTGATCCCCAACACTCAGCCTCTTTCCTCATGTAAAAGTCTTCACAGCAAGTTTTGGGATTTGTTTCAATTTCCTGACAATTACTGAGACGCCAACTTTAGCGAGGACCCATTCCCTGTCTTCCTGGGCAGCTTATCTCTTCATAGGCAGTCAGAGAGCTCTAATTGTTGGAAAGGCCTTCCTGGTATTGAGTTGAAATCAATTAGAGACCATAATAAGGACACGTATCGAAGGACCGGCTGGTATGGTGTAGATTTTTAAGTGCAATCTGAGTGTTTGGAGGAGCGGGAGATTACATCAATTTGAGAAGTGTGCAGGGATCATAGAGGGTTCTTTGAAATAGATGGCATTTATTATGGGCATTGAAGGACAATTAGGGTTTGCTAGAAGGGAATATGAAGAAGGCTAGTCACAGGGAAGAAAACAGCAAGGACAGAGATTTGAGGTGTGCTGCAAACGGCACAGGTGGTCCAGGTTGGCTGAGCTGTGGCATATAAGCAGGGGAGAGGGGACAGAAGAGTCCCTCAGGGCAGAGGGTTGGGGAATTCTGAGTAGTGGCTCAAACTCACAGTTGCTTTCTTCTGACTGCGACTCACTGCTCCTTTCCATTGTCAGTACCTGGTCTTTCTTCTCCAGTTTCCATTTCCAGGCATTTTACATCTTAAGGCACCTGTGATTTCCTGGACTCATCCCTACCTATGCACATCCTTATTTCCTTAGAATGCATCTTTCCCACCAGGGCCAGGATAATTGTCCTAAAATAACATTCTGAGTATGCAGTGAAGATAAGTCTCCTATCAACATATGCCTTGTCCAGAACTTTCATTTTTTTTTTTTTTTTATGAACCGAGTGGCCTCATGTAAGTTCTTTAACTGAGTCTGAATTTCCAAATATTTTTTAAAAGTAGATTTAATGTGATAGTAACTTTAAGAAGACTGGGTCAAGTGGCATCTGTTCTTGAAGTCCTTTCTAATCTCCTCTAAACATAGGCCTTGCCCAGAACGTTCATATAAATTTCAGCACACTGTATTCCAATTATTTGATAATAATGACTAACTTCTCTGAACACTAATTTTCCTATGTCAGGCATCGTGACAAATCCCTTACCTGTATTTCCTCCCATATAATCCTACACATCTATCCCTGTAAGATAGGTGTGCTTATCATCCAATTTATAATCTTTTGAAGACAAAGGACACACCTGATTTTTTTTTTTTATTTCTGCTAGGCATTGCTTGGCAGATGATAGATGCTTAGTGCAGGCAGAATTCTAAGAAAGGTCTCAAGAGTTCTGCCCCCTCCCCCAGAGTACATGACCCCACATAATATCCTTCCCCGCAGTGTTGGTGGGATCTGTTAATATGACAGATGTCACTCTTGCATTTAGATTGAATTGTGTGGTTAAGGTGAAGGCATTTTAGCAGATATAAAGTTCCTAATTAAGTTGGCTTTGAGATAATAATTGAAAAGGAAATTATCAAGGTTGGGCCTGACTCAATCAGGGAAAAGCCTTTTAAAGAAGGATCAGGTCCTTCCTGAAGGGAGAGAGATTATCTTGATGGTCTTGGAAAAGGGAGCTTCCACATTGTGGGAAGGTCTGTGGAGGGAGCCATGTGGCAAGAACCTGAGGGTGGCCTCTAGGAGCTGAGCCGTCCCTAGGTGACAGCTAGTGAGGAAGTGAGACCTCAGAGAGCTGCACGAAATGATTCTGCCAAGAAGCAGAAAGCTCAGAAGTGGATGGTCCTCAGTCAAGCTTCCAGGTGGGAAGGTAGCCCCACTGATCATGCCTCTGTGAACCCTTGAGAAGACAACCCAGCTAAGTTATGACTAGACTCTTGACTCAGGTGAGATAATGTGTTTTTTAAGCTGTGGAGTTTATGGTACATGGGTATGCAGCCATAGAAAACTAACACAGCACTTGATGACACTGGTTGAATGAATGAACAAATCAAAGTCCCTCTGTGCAGACTCCCTACGTTGCTATCACATTTTCCTGTGGGTATGTTTGCCCACTCCCCATGAATTCTGGGTGGCCAATGTTATCTGAACGACTAGGTGAGAATTTCTGAACAAAAGAAAATAGAGGAGCAGCCTGGAGTAAAGCATTGATTCAGAAATCAAGAAAGTGATGCTTTAAGAGCTATACAGTACTTCTCACCCAGGGGGCCCTAAATTCATATTAATTTTTCATCCCGTTTCTTGTCCAATCTGTGTCTGGTCATTAAAATGTTGTTTGAAGAATGTCTTGTATTTTGCATAAGTATTCTTACTTATGTGATTTTTATCCTGAGTCCATGAGGTAGGTGTTATTTTCATTTCTATTTTGTAATTGTGCCAGTCGGATTGTGGGCTTATGGCATAACTTGCCAACAATTCAGCCAACAAATTTGTAATTAAATCTAGATTCACACTCAAGTTTCTGACTCTTAATGTCCTATCTTGCCAGTAGCCACAAAGATCATCATGAAATCTCAAAATGTGTGCAACTGTAATTGAACCCTATTGTGAGCTGCGGACTGGCTCAGAGGCCAAGAGAATTGTATGGAGTAGCAGAGAAAAGGGGAGGAGAAGGCTCTGATTTAGGGGGTTAGCAAGGAAGGTGACCTAGTCTTTCAGGCTACAAGAGTCAGGAATCATTGCATTCATAAGAAGCAGTTGAAATTGGAAATAATAACACCTAGCAGAGAAGGGAAATGTATGTATGCAAATGAAAGTGCACACTTCTCTGAGCTGCAAAGGGACTTAGGAATTCTTTCTTAAAATGATCTAGTGGAGCAGGGCACAGTGGTACATGTCTGTAATACCAGTTACCCAGGAGGCTGAGGCAGAAGGATCATAAGTTTGAGGCTAGACTGAACAAAACAGAGAGACTCTGTCTCAAAATAAAATAAAAAGGGGATGTAGCTCAGTGGTAGAGTGTCCTTGCATTTAAATGCTAGTACCACAAAAAAGCTCAGCACCTGGGGTGGTACTTCTCTAGAAAACAATATCGCCTGGAGCAATGGAGTCTGGAGTTTGGTAGATGAGATTAAATGGCCTAGGGTACGTGAAATAGAATCACAGATTATTCTAGGGTATCCTGGGTTCTTCAACAGGCAAGTCAATGAACATCTACCCGAGAAGCTGGAGAGGCCATTTTTGCCTCTGGTGATTGCAGTGAGACATGACAGTGTTAGAATTTCCTCATCTATTATTGCAGAAAATTGAGTAAGAGCTTTCGACTCCAAATCAAATGTCAGTTATCAGCAAATTTCCTTTTCAGCTGTTGATGATTTCAACAAGAGGCATTTTCTTTTCTCATTAGGGACACATAATTGTAGTAGTAGCAATGGATAATGATGATGGTAATATGTATGTTGCATGATTTACTAGTGCCAGACATCGTCCTGCAAGTTTTACAGGTTTGATTTCATTTTATCATCACAGTCATTTTGAAAGGTTTTCATTTTTATCTCTATTTTTCAGATGAGGAAACTGAGGCTTGTGATGCGCTAGAGAACACACATATATAGGAGAGGTAGAGGGATGTTTTGAGTAAAGACCTGACACAACCCTCTGGCTCTTAACCACTGTAAAATTACCACCTCTTCACTACTAAGCTATAGGACTACTGAGGTATATTATCCCCAAGTTACATGACCTGGGGCTATATGATCCTTGGGTTGCAAGTATACATCTCTGAGCTGTACACTTCTGAGCTATAGAACTACAGAGCTATATGAACAGTACTCTATATGATAACGGAGCTGTATGACCACCGAGTTATATGACCATTAAGCTGTGTGACCACTGAAATATTGCCAAAATGCTGTTGTACACAGGTGGTTTTGAGTCTAAAAGTAAACAAATTCCTATTCTACCCATCTCACTTGGCATCTTCTTCTTCCTCCTAATGTTTTCAAATGAATAACAGTAAATAAATAAACACAACTAGGGCTTTACAAAATGTGCAATGTGGAGTCTGACATCTTGTTTCTGTGCATTCCTCATTGTGGTCATTTGACCAATTCAAATTAGCACACAGTTGTTGAGCACATACTGGGTGTCAGATGCCACACTGGTACCTGGTTCCATGAAACCCAGTGGGGAAGACAGGTATTAAGTAACGAGACCCAGTGAAGGTTACAGATAGGGTACTCTGGCAGCATCCTAGAAGGGTTCTACCCTAGTCACTAAATGGTTATGATCATCCTAGTTTACCTGTCCAAACAAAAGAGATAATGATAATACCTGCTCTACCCATTTAATAAAAATCACATACAGTATTATATATGACTACATCATATAAACTGTAAAATGTAAATGTTATTGAAGCTGTTAATGTTGGAGTGATAAGTTCCCCTATATGTTACTAAGTTCCCCATTACGTAGTTCAGCTTATGGACTTTAGAATTAACATGTGCATTAAAAACATAGGCAGCAGAGAAATGTTAGCGATGAATATCTTGAATCATATAAATGCTAGGAGTTGACCGGGATGATGTGGATTCGTAACCTAAATGTAGAGTCACTTGAGGGTTTGCAGGAAGGGTACCTGGGATGGTTGATACATTTGGTGGGAAGTTTTTCTTTTTTCTTCTTTCCTTCTGTTTTCTTCCAGTTGTTCTAAGCATTTGCCTCAAGAAAAGGAAATAGTTCCATTTACCCAAACACACATGCATTCCCCTAAACTCTACAGTCATGATCTTGAAGTGAAATCTCAAAACTGAATTTCTGAGAGGATCAGTTGGAAACTGATGTTTGATGTAGGGAAGAAAAAGCTTTTACTCAATTATCTACAATAACAGCAGGGGAAGTGCTGAAAATTACTGACATAGTAAATGGATTTTTTTTTTTTTGCATAAATGTTCTCTGTTTTCGAGTTTACTTTAGTGTGAAAGACCTTTATTATGAAACTGTCCCTCTGTCTCATCCTCTTGTTTTTTCAAAGAATGAAGAACTAGTTTCTTTCTTTATTTTTGTCAGGGGCAATGGAATCACCAGGATGGATTGTTGAGTCCTAAACATATGACAGCAGTCCAGGTTTCATTTCCACAGTTAGAGGGGATGCTTTGTGGGATCTTAGATGAGTGGATATTTCTTCCTATTTTTTTCTTAAAAAAAAGAGCTTTATGGAAACATAATTTACATACCACAAAGTTCAGTTATTGAAAGTGTCCAATTCAAAGACTGAAGGTATTTTCAGAGTTGTGCAGCTATTAACATAGTCTAAATTTCAGACATGTACATCCCTTCAAAACAAAACAAAAAATACCTCATGTTCATTAGCAGCCACTCCCATTTCCCCAATTCTGCTAGACTGACAACAATTACTTTTCCGTCCCTATGGATTTATCTGCACTGGATATTCCATATAGACTGTATTATACAAGATATGAACTTTTGTGATTGCTTTCTTTTATTTAGCACGTGTGTGAGATTCATCCACAGTGTGGCACGATCCTGTCCTTCACCCCATTTCCCTGCTGAATAATATTCCATCATATGGATATGCCATATTCTATTTAACCAATGTCCTACGTTTTTCACCTCTCCAAAATGTTTGCCTTTGTTGATGACTTCTTGGAAATTCTTCTTTCTCTGATTTTGTAATACCACTTTTTGTTTTTCTTTCATTTTTCTGGTTATTCCACCTCAAGCTCCTTCAAGGGATGATCTTCTTCCAAATTACCTTTTAACTATTGATACTCCTTAGATGAGTCTTTTGGCTTATTGATAGGGACCCTTATCCAGAACAGCTTCTTTTTCACAGTCCTCTGGTAAATTTATTAAAGAGCAACAGAGCACCTCTACCATTTGAGATCCAGTATGCAGTACCAGCCAGTGTGTCTCAAAACCTTTAACAACTGCCCTCATAAACTAACGCTGTTTGGGTCTCAGGGAAATTCTTCTCTAGATTTCTTTTACCCCATGTCTTCTGAACAAAAGAGGCTTAAGTCTGAGTCCCATAAAGGTGTGTGGGTTATGCAGCAGCAGAAGCCAATGATGGGCCCTTCTTTGGTGTGCAGGGAGAATTTGAGTGGCAGAAGTACTTAGATAAGAGAAAAGACAAATTAATTAATGTGTCAAATCTTTCCACTCAGATAGCATGAATGCAATACCTTCTTGCAGAGTGAAGTATCATTTCTCTCAGTGCCAAGTGCCCCTTTTCTTGCTTCTCTTTACTTTTCAATTCATAGTTTCAGAACTACTCATGAATTAATGTGGGATTTACAGTAGTGGCACACAGTAGCAAGAGAACTGTTGCAATATTAAACAATGTATAATGCTCTTAAATTTGCATCTATGCAGGTTTAGATGTAATGGGTGTGAAGCATGATATGGAATCTTTATATTTCTCTATGGATCTAGATGCTACACTAAGATCATGAAGTTAAAATATTTCATAATGTTTTCTAGATATTCTGTGTATGACAATGTTTGAACACAATATGCAAAATTAAGGATTCATTTCTGAACTGAAGTATTGCTTTAACAATTTTGTTGACATCCCCCGTCGTTACTGCCTCAGTTTCAATTTTGGCACTACTGTGAAAGAATGCCACTATATAAGAATATTTGATTACAGTAACATAATTAATTATTTTGTTAAAATGAAAACAGGAAAAAAATTCTATGGAATAAATTGATAATTACTCATGGAATGTGTATATCTTTTAAAACTCTTATTTGAACATTGCTGGGCCATCAACAGAAGATGCAGATGTTCAAAATAAAAATTGAACTCAATCATCTTATTAAATTTTTGCCAAATTTCAATCATATAAAAATTATCTTTTTATACGTTTAAAATTATATTATTATAAAAGTATAATTATAAATGCAGGAGAATTACGTATTTTAGTTATCAGTCTGTTAGGTTAGTTTTTAAATTAATTAATTTTTTATCTATATATGACAGTGGAATGCATTTCAATTCTTATTACACATATGGAGCACACTTTTTCATATCTCTGGTGGTATACAAAGTATATTCACACCAATTCGTGTCTTCATGCATGTACTTTGGATAATAATGATCATCACATTCCACTATCATTTCTAACCCCATGCCCCCTCCCGTCCCCTCCAACCCCTCTGCCCTATCTAGAGTTTGTCTGTTCCTCCCATGCTCTCTCTCCCTATCCTACTATGAATCAGCTTCCTTATATCAGAGAAAACAGTCGGCATTTGGTTTTTGGGGACTGGCTAACTTCACTTAGCATTATCTTCTCCAACTCCATCCATTTACCTGAAAATGCCATGATTTCTATTCTCTTTTATTGCTGAGTAAAATTCCGTTGTGTATATATGCCACATTTAGGTTGATGTTTTTCACTTTCAAATATTTATATGCATGTGGATTTCCAATGGTACTCTTGCAAGGGGCCACAAATACAGAATGTCCTCAGGGATTCCTAGTAAGATTCTTCCCTTGTCACTTTATATCCTTCCTCTGGGTGATCTTACCCATTCTCTGGCCTTCAGTACCACCTTTTCTCTGTGGAACCCAGATTTATTTCTCCAGCCCTGATTTTTCTCTTGAGTGTCACATTTGTATTCCTTAACATCTGTCTAACTTGGTGGCCCCACTTTGGAGGGAGTATGTCACTGGGTGTGCACACTCTCACATAGTTCCTTCTGAGTCTGAACCCCAGGCTTTCTCCACCTCCTCGCCCCACCTCCGGGGGCGTGTGTTGGCTGCTTTCCTGCATTGACTCCGCCCACTTGGCCTCTCATCCCCCCCTTCTCTTCTCCATCCCATAGCCTTTACCTTTCAGTCGTTCCTCATTTTGTGTTTACTTCTCTCTGCATCTTCCTGACTTCTATTCAGCTCACTAACCTACCTAAAATGTACCAAGGCAGCCTCAGAGCCTTTAGGAAATGGTCCAAATTCCTTAACACAAAATAAAAGGCACATGGTGACCTTCTCCTTGCCACTGTCTCTCCAGTCACATCTTGAAATGGTCTCCCCTTGCACCTTGTGCTCCAGTGACGTGAGATTTTGACTTTCTGGATTGTGAGGTTTCTTCTTCTGCCTCAATAACCCTTGTGTGGCAGTTTCCTTTGCTCAGAGTGACCTCTCTTGCCTTAGTCCTGCCTTTGACCCAGTGCTTGCCTTGGGTGGGTGTATAATAAATGTCTGTCTTTGCCAGGTAGCGTCTGTTTCTACTGTTGGTCCTTGGGGACAGGCTCAGCGTAGTGTTTCTATCACAATTTAGCCCTTCATGCTTGTCTGTCTTCAAGTAGACACTATCATATGTTTGTTGAATGAATGAAAGCGAATTCCCTTTTGGACTCCCCCATCCTTAGCAGAATGGGTGGCATAAATTAACTGCTCACCCAATGCTCAATAAATTAAATAAATAAATTGAGGCATCCTATAGGAATACCCAGATGGTCATTTGAAGGTAGTTCTTCAGAGACTGAAGGTCACTTAGAGGTCAGGTAACTTGTTCCTTTTAATTCACTGAGAGCCTAACCAAGGTCTAGCGATAGACAGGAACTTGATAAATGAGTGGAGGAATATGGAAAAGATCACGTGGTCTGTGTCTGCCTGCATATGGTCTAAGTCCCCTTTCCTGCAAGGTGTCAGGAGGCTGGCTTGTCAAGTGAGTGTTCTATAGTCTAAGGGAGGAGGGAAAGGGTCATGTGCGACTCAGGCATGAAATTAAGGGGCTATATAGAGTCAATAGTTGAGTGTAGACCTAAACCATTAAATCAATGGGTCACTCAGCTGAGGACGAAGGCCAGCGACCCTGTCCACAGCACGATATAAGACCAAGGATATGAGGGTGAAGTAGATGAAACAGATACAGGGTCTTTACCTGTTGGCTGTGATACAGCAGATATGAGAGCTATACTTTTTGAAAAACATTGCAAAATTCAATAATCCAAATATATTAAGATTATTTTGTAACAGTAGATAAAGCTAATAATAGAAGAACAGAAGGAAGCTAATCCTAAATGGTTTGAGAGATATTATATCCCATATTACAAGAAAATCAGAGGGATGGGGACTCCGGTGTTGGTGATCCAGCCGCATATCAAGAATTCAGGATCCTGTCACCTTTCACTACCCCTGATCTTGTCTTCCTTCTCAGGTGGAATTCTCTCTTGGTTGCAAAATGGCCGCTGCAGTTGTAGATAACATGGCCACTCGTGATCATGTCCAAAAGAAAAAGGAGACCAGCTTTATCTTGACTCTCTCTCTCTCAAAGGAAAGCTTTCCCACCATCCCTTAACAGATTTTCTCCCACACCTCACTGACTTGAATTGCATCCATTCCACCATCTAAACCAATTTCTGTCAAGGGGAATGGGTTCATCACCCACCCCTGGGGCTGGCGCTAGGGCGTGTGTGGACAACCAGCAGTATCAGCTTTCCCTGGGCTGCTTCTACCATGAACCTCTGCCTCAGAAGCTTTGCCAAAGAAAATATATCCTCCTTCCTCCAAGGCCCCATGCCACAGGAGGGGAAGGACTGAATTTCAAAAGAATTAGTGAATTTTTGTGTATAGACTTCTTTATACACTGACTCCATAGTCAGTGGGCCCATCACTCTGAGCTTAGTGTAAACTGTGGCGCCCAGAGAGCAGTCCAGGGATCCTGGAGATTAATTGCACAATGCATAAGAGTGATTACGCTTAATCACTGTATTTTCTCCCCCTTTTACAAAGAGCAGCCTAGGTGGGGTTTGCCAGTCATATCAATCTGTTCCAGCTTCTAGGCCAGTAGTATTTGTGGTTATGTGGCCCTGGAGTCACATTTTCTGTCACTATTAACCAAAGGAGTCACGGGAGCCTAGTATAACAGAATATTCTAATACAGAAATGAAAGGTCTTATGGCCTTGCAGGTTGCAGAAGGAGGACCCACACTCAGCCTGTTATCTTTTGCCTGAGAGTATGATTTCCTTAGACAAAGCTCCAAGCTTGGCTTTGTATCCAGAGGGAAAGAAACTGGTCCAACCAGTTTATTTTCAGTCCTTTGTTCTCCCTCTAGTATTTTTTTCACTTTGAAAACATTAGACCACCATGCAGATAAATTTACATCAAAAAAGAAAATCAGTCATGCTCTTTCATATATACTCAATTGAATTCCAGATATACTTTTTGAGTATCTACTATGAGCAAGACACAGGAATGGATATTGGGGGGAGTATACAACTAGCAAACTTGTCATTGTCCACACATCTTCTGAGAACATATCTTGGTCAAGTACTTGGATAAATGTGGAGATGAATAAAAATTTTCTTCTTTCCTCTCTTCCCTTCCCCTCCCTTCCCTCCCCTCTCTTCCCTCCCCTCTCTTCCTCCTCCCCTCCCTCCCTATCTATCTATTTATCCATCCATCCATCTATCTATCTACTGGCGCTGGGAATTGAGCCCAGGGGTCCTTAGTCACTGAGTCACATCCTCAGCCCTTTTTGTTTTATATTTTGAGACAGGGTCTTACTAAGTTGCGCAGGCCCTCTGTAAGTTGCTGAGGCTGGCTTTGAACTTGCAGTCTTCCTGCCTCAGCCTCCTGAGCTGCTGGGATTACAGGCGTGCCCCGCTGTGTCAGGCTGAATAAGAAATCTCCCTGTTTTCAAAGTATATATGTGCCTGGGGTGAGAAGTGACAATACAGAAAACAAATAATCCATCAACCTTGATAATGATAAGTCAAGTTGGTGCTGGTAGCTGTGGCATCAGCGAGATGACCAAACCAAGGACAGAACGCAAGCAAGGAAGGCCATCGCCACGGAAATGATGTGTACGTGATTATCGAAGGGTACAGAAGGGTTTTACAGATGATCTTGAGTCCCAAACTTCAACAGTAGAAACAAGACATTTACACCAAAAACCATAAAACAAGACAAATGTGCCAAGTTCTCTAAGAGTTTTTTTTTTGTTGTTGTTGTTGTAGATAGACAAAATGCCTTTATTTATTTATTCATTTTTTTATGTGGTGCTGAGGGTTGAACCCAGTGCCTCACACATGCTAGGCAGGCACTCTGCCACTGAGCTATAGCCCCAACTCCTAACTAGAGAGTTTTTATAGAACAATTCTAAGAAGCGAGGGAGGTCGAAATGATATAGATATAAAGAGCTTAGTCAGGGAGGAGACTAAAGAGGCTGAAGGGGCCCTTGAAGGACATGTTAAGGTGGGAGCTTTGGGTTGGGGAGTAGAGAGAATTGGGGTAAGCCTAGTGAGAGCAGGAATGGGAAAGACAGATTTTAGGGAATTTTAGGTGTTTCTATGTTTTCTCTTTTGGTGTTTTTACGAAAGAATGTTATAAATATTTAACTGATTTCCATTTATAGTTGGCCCTCCATATCTACCTGTCTGCCTCCTCAGAGCCAACCAATCGTGGATTGAAAATACTGGGAACTGGGCACAGTGACATATGTTTATAATCCCAGTGGCTGGAAGGCTTAGGCAAGAGGATCTTGAGTTCAAAGCCAGCCTCAGCAAAAGTGAGGCACTAAGCAACTCAGTGAGACCCTGTCTCTAAGGAAAATACAAAGTAGGGCTGGGATGGGGCTCAGTGGTCGAGTGCCACCGAGTTTAATCCCTGGTAATCACCCCCCCACAGAAAAAAAATACTTGGAAAAAAGCGATTGTGTGTTCTCGCCCGGGTGGTGGAAATGGGGTTCCCCTTGGTGGAATGGGCTGACTGAGAAATAAAAGCCAGGAAAAATCGAACAACGAAAAAACCACAGGACACAGAAAATAATTTCAAAAGCAGGGACAGGATGGGCTTCGATCATATGGGTCAAGCTTTATACTATGGCAAAATTGAGCCTGTGCCTGCTTTGTTTATATCCAGAAACATCAAAGGCCTTCCATAGAATGTTCTTCACCAAAAAAAGGCTAAAGGTGGGCTGTCCAGTTCCCAATGGGTTAGCTCATCTCTGGAGCTACCATGAGGGATCTTCCTAGTAGAGCGGAGATAAAGGTCATATGCATTGGGCAATCTATTGCCCCCCGGGGAGCCACGGATAGTTTGCAATGCCAAACCTACATCTCCTGGGCTACCATACGGAGAGAAGAACCTCATGTAAATCACGGATGGCTTCTGAACATGTACATTTTTCTTGTCAGCATCCACCCAAAAATACAGTATAACTATTATTTACACAGCACTTACTTTGTATTAGATATTTATAAGTTATCTAGAGATGATTTCAAGTATTCTGAAGAAGTTTGTTGCAGCAATATTTAAAAGAGTCAAGATGTGTAATCAACCTAAGTGTCCATTAACAGATGAATGGATAAACGACATGCATATATACTGGAACACTATTTAGCCATGAAAAGGATGAAATTCTGTAGCTTTCAGCAAGAGAGTTGAACGTGGAGGAGATTATGTTAAGGGAAATAATCCAGTCACAAAAACACAAATATCACATGATCTCACTAATTTATGAAATCTTAAAAAGCTGATGTCATAGAAGTAGACAGCATAATAGTGTCATTAAAGGATAGGGAGGGTAAGGGGGACCAAAAAGTGGGGGTAGATTCCCAGGTACAAAATTACAATTAGATAGGAAGAATGACTTTTGGTATTTTGTTTCACACCAATGTGATAATAGTTAACATAACATTGTATATTTAAAAATAAGTAGGAGAGAGAATTTTGAATGTTCTTACCATAAAGGGATAATAAACATTTGAGCTGATAAAGAAGTGAAAATCCCTGATTTGAACATTGTACAATGTGTACACGTATACAAACAGCACAGAGTACCCTATAAATATGTACAGTTATACTATGTCAATTAAAAACAAAACGCTTTAAAAAATAAAGCATACAAGAGGGTGTGTATAGAAAATATGCAAATACTACTCAATTTTACATAAGGAACTTGAGCATCCATGGATTTGGTATCTGTGGGGGGACCTGGAACCAACTCCCTCAGATGCTGAGATGACTGCATTTGGGTCTGAGTTGATGGCGCTTTGACTGGTGATGGTGCTCGGGGCACTACGTGAGTTAATTGAGCAGAGGTAGGAAGGTGGAAAGAGGAGTAGCAGAACCAGGCAGCAAGAAGTCACACAGGATGACTGAAAACAGAGCTGTTTGGGGGAGAGTATGGGGTGGAGGTCAGATTTATTCCAGGCAATGGAAGTCCTAGAAGTCAAAGTTAGGGAGGCTCAATGTTCTCTTTGGTGAAGGCAGAGCTTCCAGGAGTAGAGTGTCTCAGTACCAGAGATGTGTTTCTGAATTGACAGAATTGATAGAACTGGTGGGGAAGGGATAAGGAATAAGAGATATCAAATAAAGAATCATTGTGAAACACGATGCCAAAAAAACAGAGTTGATGTGGGAGACTTTTCATGGAATTGATTTGTTTACGTGCATCAACCAAGGGTTTGATTTTATCCAGACTCAGCCATAGCCAGAGCTACACGAGGACAATGTGCTCACCAACCTCATTACCGTTTTTTATTTCTATTATTTAGGAGTGACGGAGGACTTAGAAAGTGCTCAGGGTGGATCTGGAGTACAATGCAATAGAGCAAGTTTTTATTGAGCCCCCACCAGGTGGCTGGCACAAGGGCCTTGAGCTCTGGGCTTACCATATAATTAGAGTTACCAGATCAACACACAAGCCAGCCCCCCAGTGCAGAGGGAGACAGAGGGCTGTAACTTAATGAGAGGCAGATGTCAACGGGGAGCAGATGTTTGCAGCTCTTCAGTTATATCAAATTAATCATCTCCTGACTTCAAGGTGCTTCTTGGAGTCCAAGAAATTTCCCTGTAATAAATTGCTCCTGGGATTGATTTTTAAAGCGAGGATGTATATGCCACTGTCTTGAATGCTTTGGAGCAGTTCTACCCAGAAGCAGAACAAATTTAGGTGGAAGGGAAAAGACCAAATCCAAGCTCCTGGATGGACGTCTAAAACAAAACAAAACAAACAACAACAACAAAAATAGGGGCTGACTATTAACAGAACCAGCTGCTGCCAACCCTTCAGCAGTCAATCTGTTCATCTTCTCCTACATTTAGCAAATAATTTTGAAGACATACTATGTCCTAAGCTGCAACAATGAGTGAAAACAGAGTCTGACCTCATGGAGTTTGCAACATAATACAGGTGGAATATCCCTTATCCAAAATGCTTGGATCTTTTCAGATTTTGGAATATTCACATATACATAATGAAATATCTTGGGATGGCATGCAAGTTTACCGACTAGGCTCATTCATGTTTCATGCATGCCTTATACACATAGCCTGAATGCAATTTTATACAATATGTCTGATTTGTGCATGAAACAACATTTAAGGGTGCACCATTATACATTCCTGGCAACACGCTGGCCCTCAAAAATTTTGGATTTTAGGGCATTTCAGGTTTTGAATAGTTGGACTGGAGATTCCCAACCTATACACCTGAAACTATATATGTGGTAAGTGCTATAGGAGTCCTGTGGTTCTTGAGGGGAGTTAATTTGACTTAAGTCTGAGAGAGTAGAGACATCTTTTCTGAGCAAGCAGCAATAGCAGAGTCGTTCCTTCTCCTCCCCGCCCTTCCTGTCTCTCTGCCCCTTTCTTCTGCTTCCTTCTTTATTTCGTCCACTCTCCGCCAGCCTACTCTCTCCTCCTATTTGCCCTTTCTTTTCCCACTTCCTCTCTCCTTCCCTCCCTCTCTGCTGCTTCTTTGTTTTCTTTCTTTTCTTCTCCCCATCTCCTTATAAACCTCCTCCCCTCCCTCCTCTGACCTTTCCTTCCACATTCTTCCAAACAGTTATTGAAAACCCGTGGAGAATCAAGCCCTGTACCAGGTTGGGGAGGAGGTAGAGGGATTGCTGTACACACAGAGACGAACAGGAAACTGTTCCAAGTGTCCAGAGCTCATGCATGACTATTTGGAATTCAGCAAGATAGGTGTTATGGTGGAGGAAACAACAGGGTTTTCGGGGAGTCCACCCACAAGAGGGGCCATTGACTCAGGCTGGGGTGTTGGGCAGGGACAAATCGCAGGCAAAAACATAGTTCTGGAGGTGGTTGACTTTTGAGATAAGGAACATCTTCTTAATTGCTGGGATGTTTTCGTTATAGCAGTGATGATATGGTAAACCAATTCCTTTTGTTTAAAAAAGGGAAAATGTTGCCCGTCAGGGTATAAAAATAAAAGTAGTTTATAAAGAATGAAAGGTCAGAAAACATTCATTATTCTAAACCAGGGTTTCTTAATCTCAGCACTATTTACATCTGGGCTGAAACATTCTTTGTTGGGAGGGGCTGTCTTGCATTATAGAATGTCTAACAGTGTCCCTAGCTTCTATCCACTGGATGCCAGTAGAAAATCCCTTCCCACTTAGGACCATCCAGAATGTCTCCTGCCATTGCCAAATGGAGGCAAAACTGCCTCCTGTTGAGAACCAGTGTTGTCAACTGTGCAGTGGAAGTATGATAGACAGGATGAGATTCAGAAGTTCAAAAGAGATTCAGCCCAGGTGTGCTCAGCAAATTCTCCCAGTGTTGAGGGGGATGTGGGGAGAGACTGGTGGCATCTGATAAGTGAATTCCAGTGATGCCCCCAGAAGACTCACATCTCTGCACTCTCAGGCCCGTGCTAATTATTAGACCACCCCTTCCTTTCTTTCATCTCCAAATGCCTCTAATGTGTTATCATGGCACCGATCCTACTTTCTCTCCAATTACACGATCAGATGGACCTTTTTCAATTTGGCTTTCAAAGCTGGTTGCTCCTCAGAGACAGTTTTGCTAAAAGCATTTAATGATCCTTGAGGTAGCCAAGCCTTGGAGGTGCACATCTGAGGCATGTAGAGGGACGGGGAAGCTGTCTGAAGTCCTGTCCACCTTCCAGGCAGTGGCACCTTCCATTTCTCTATCCTCCCACAGTGGGCCCAGGGTAATTATTTAGGTGCTGCTTTGCAAATTCTTATTTCATAGGATGCCAGCTGCAGCAATTTCAGACATTCCCAGGCACTGCAGAGGGCTGCTTCTTCCCAGTTAGGTCTTGTGCACCATAGCACAACCTCACATATTAAAATCAGGATGCTTCAGAGTGTCCCTGAGGCTGATGACCAGATTTTAAGACCCCTGAGAAGCATTCTGTCCTATTTCTCTTTGATTTCCTGATGCTTACACACTCTCTTATGCTTTAAGGATGCTAAGAGCCTCCTCCTTCTCCCCCAACTGGGTGCTTAAAATGAACATCTTCCAGAGCACACAGGAGCCTTGGTCTTGCTGCAACTGGTAGCAATGTGGGGCGTCACATCACTTGGAGCCCACATTATGGTTGTGAACCTATATTTTACCTAGCACCTTCAGCTGGGAGATGGCATGCTATTTTTAACAGTGTCTCTTTTTTTCCCCCCAACATGGCTCTTTAACAAGGTCATGTTATTATCAGTTATTTAATATTTCTAAAATTAGAAACGATTTCACTGCTGTGGCAGTTCAGGCTGGAAGGCCGGTCTCTTCCAGCCTTCTCACACAGGGGCTGTTGATAGGATCTCTTGGTGAGTCTTCCTGTTCCTTCTTTCTCTAGCTTACAGTGGTGTTCCAAATTCAGCCAGGCTTCACTTTTCACTGTCTTTTGGTCAGGATTTTACTTATTTAAGGAACCACATTAACTGCCTTTAAGCCAGAGGATCGGGTTTAGCTGCCTGGTTGGTAGTCAACATTCTGTACGTGGTGACCTGCATCCAACTAGCTCGAATAGCTGTCTGACCAACTGAGGGAAAAAGCCAAACTGTGAAAGGGGAGTACAAAGGGGCCCCTCCTAGAACTGCCCCCCTCCCCCCCCGCTGCTTCCTAATAAACCCACCATGAGTTCTGAGGATCATGAGCTGTGGGTGAAATAAAAACCAAGCAGAAGTAGAAGAGATGATGCAAGCTATTGGTTAAAGATACCTCTTCGTCACCTGCAGTGTGCCAGGCCCCGTGTGAAGCCACAGAGGTATCTTGTGTTCTTATATTGTGTTCTCTTCCAGTCCCGTGCTCAAAGTCCACCTGGAAAGGGGACAAATGCTGGGGTATGATTTAAGCCTGACTGAAAGGCATCCCCTTAGCACTTCCTGGCCCATAACGAACTTGGACTAGCTCACATCATCTCTACATTGTGTGGGAACTCATTGTTCCCATTTTACAGAGGAGAAAGCTGAAGTCTGGAGTGGCTAAGTCACTTTTCCAAAGGTACTTTTCTGATAGAGCCAGATCTGGAACTTGAATCGTCTGACACCAAGTTCAGTGATCCCTGGGGTCAAAAGAAGAAAGTTCTACATTCCTTCTTGTGCCCAGCCTTCCTCCTCCTTCCAACAAGTCCTGTGATCTCTCAGTATGGATGTCCTGGCAGTATCTGCTGGCCCTTGTGCCATGCCTAAAGTCAATATTTACTCCTCCTCCCAGAGGGCTCCTTGCTGGCAGAAGGACTGCTCATTAGGCATGCTGGAAAGAGATCCCCTGCACCCTTCAAGGACAGCCTTGTAGCACGAGCCTGAGGATTGTTATTGATTAACCTGTTTCCATTTCCCATTGTGGAGCGCCATTCTCAAACATCCGCAGAGGGCTTTGTGCCCATAAATCAGTTCCTTGTAATAGTAATTAATAGGGTGACCTGCAGAGGGTGAATTCTCCTTTTCCAAAGAACCTGAATAAGTGGGTCAGAGAGATGTACATGACTGAAAAATAAGGGGGATAGCTCCATTGACAGAAATTCATGTCAAGTTTTAAAAAATTTTTCTCCTGAGGAGAAGTGAAGGATTCACTAGCACCCAAATGGCTTTACTGCAGTTGGAAATAAGTGTAAAAAAAAGTGTGTAACATCTACACATTGTTTAACCTGAGTTGTAGAAGGAAAGATAGATGAAAAACTTAACATTATGCCCAGAACATAGTAGGGACTCAGTAAATATTTTTTTTTGTAGTGAATGAATAAATAAATGACTATATAATTCATTTATGGTGGAAAACAGTGGTTCAACTGGGCATTTTGACTACATCATGCCAAAAAAATTGACCTCACTGTGTGCCCCCAGTGGTGTCTGTGCGTTTGGGACAATTTTCAAGATTATGTGGGATTTTGGACCTGGCATACATACTAATTGGTGCCTATCACCAATATTTACTGTGTGGGGCTATAAGAAAATATCCCATTGATTCAGGCTCAGAAGATATGTGTTAAAGTTTTAGTTTTGCAACTTCTAGTAGATGTGAGAGTTTGGGCCAATCATTTAATTTCACTGGGCCTCAGTTTCTTTCTCTCTAAATGAAGATAACATTTGCCAAGAATTAAGGTTTTGGTTAGTGAGTGTGCCCAGGGTATATGGAAGTACACTGGCCATCATAACCTGGGATGCCCATGTGAGTAGTGATTCATATTAGCAGTCACTGACTACTCCTTAATAATTTTGAATGAATGCAGTGAATAACCAGCTTTTTAAAATGGTGGTAATAATAATGAATATTAATTAATTTGAAGTGGCTCTACTCATTGCTCCAAGCTGTCATCTATTAAAGCTGGAGAAAAACCTCCCTGAGTGTCTTTGGAAGGCCAAGGAAAATGTAGGTTTCAGTGATCTTCTTGGATCCTCGTGGTTATTTTGGAATTATCCCTGGCCAACAGCGTCAGAGGGAAGGGCTCTGATGGTTTCCCCATGACATGCTGTCATCAGAGAATATAGGACAACTGACTTCATTGAAGCCAGACAGAGTTGTATGGTTGAGTTGCAGTTTGCCTATGTGTCAGATTCTTTTCTACCACTAACTCCAAAGTAGAGATGGAATGCATGCTCATGAACCTAACAGAACCCCATTTGCAAAAGGGCAATGAGAAGGAAAGGAGTGGTTTTCATTCTCCCTGGTTTTTTTCTAACATGCTTTTTCCCCAGTCATGGGTCTTTGGAACTCTGTTCTAAAGACCAATAGACAGACAGGCTAGAGAAAGAGTAGGGACAGGGGTTTGGAGGTATAGCTCAGTGGCTGAGTACTCACCTAACACAGAAGAGGCCCTGGGTTTGTTCCTCAATCAGAGAGAGAGAGAGAGAGAGAGAGAGAGAAAGAGAGAGAGAAAGAGAAAGAAGGAAGAGGAGGAGGAGGAGGAGGAGGAGAGGAGAGAAGAGAGAGAGGAGAGACAGGGAGATTTTTTTTTTTTCTCTTACCACTTCCTGGCCCCTTCCCTATTTCTGATCTTTAGAAAATTAGACATTGAAATGAAATAAGAACATAAACGTATTTCAAGCTGTAAGCCTACTCCTTCACTCTATCAAGAAAGCTAATATATTTTTTTCTTTTTTGCCATGTTGGGAATAGAACCCAGGGTCCTGTGCTCTACTGAGTTACTAGAAAGCTAATCTTCAATCTCCTTTGCACCTCAAATTTTCTTTTCTATAGAAGCTTTATCTTTGCCACCATTTCAGTAATTTGTATCCCTGCTAGCTCTGCTCCGCTTGATCAAACTAACCTGGATAATTCGAGCTATTAAGAGAACACACCATTTCCTTGGGGAACCATTTATTCCCATCATCACTTATAATAGAAAGTCCTTTTCTGGGCTCAATGCTAATGACTTCTCAATCTAGACTGGGTGCATTTTCTGCAATTGTTGGTTATTCTCATGCTATCACTCGAAGTCTTGTGGAAGCAGGGGTGGGGTATCCTTTGTGGGCCCATTTGTGTTCTATTTTTATTATTGTCAGCAATGTGGATAAGGCAATCGAAGTGAATGGGTGTGGGATAATCAGTTTTATTGGTGATTAGACAAAGAAAACATGAAGTCTGTGTATTTTTCTTGTTTAGAACTCAGAATGGGTTTATAAACAAGCCATAAAAAGTGTTAACGAATTTTATGACTTCACAATTCAGGTCGAAGTTTGAAAATGGAGATTTCTCCTAGGCACGTAGAGAAATATTTTCTTAAATCCCTAAGTGTTTGGAATGGAATTTGTTACCATCCTTCATGTGCCAGTTGTCTCTTCCAGGGACACACACACAGTTTCTGTTATCTCAGTTTAAAATTCCAGAAACTTCTACGTGTCCTGCTTTCTCATTCCTCATATACAGTGTCTCATTCCTTCACGCCAGTTCTTACGGTTATTAATTTTCTTGCCTTCTAACCTCTACCTGCCTAGGTCAGGCCATTAATTACTGCCTTACACTGAGTCAAGTGGAAGAGCCTCTTTTCTGGTCACCATGGGGCCCAAGTTCTCTTGCTCTAGTCAGTCCTCACCTGGCTTAGAGGTCAGTCTTTGGAAAGCATCACTCTGCTCAGGCTACTGCCTACTCCAGATCCTCACTGACTTTCCATTTCTGGTCACTAAAGGCCAGGCCCGTCAGTGTGAGATTTAAAGTCATTCATAACTTGCCCCAGCCTACTCCTACTTTTCCAAGCCTTTCCCCCTCGATTCCTAACACTCAACCACAATGATTCAGTCATTCCCTAAAATAGCCTTGTATTTTTTTTTTTTTTTTTGCATCTACATTTTTTGCTCATGCTGCTCTCTATTCCTGGGAATCTGTTTCCTTTTTTCCTGATGTAAGCTTTTAAATGTCTCGTTCTTAATTAATTCTTTAATAATCAACATAGAGTGATGCATTACAGTCACACGTATGTATCATCTCTCTCCATTAGACAAAGAGCTCATACAGGACAGAGTTGTCTCATATATCATTACACTTTCTACAATTCTTAATATAATGCCCAGACACAGTACACTTTCAATGAGTATATTTGCTGACCAAATGAGTGTGTAAATAGAGACAGAAGGAACATATTGTTTAAACCTTAAATTATATCATATTCTGGAGTATCACGAACAGAGACTTTTGGAAAGCTAACTGGTGCTTTCAGAGAATAATGGAATTGAGAGTTCTAAAATACTTTCAGACTCATTAAGGCCCTGGTTCCCTACTGTTCTTTTGCTTCATCTTCTCCTCATTTTCATTTCCTCAGACCTCTGCCACTTTACTGTCCCATAAATATAGCATGTTGTATAGAAAAAAATTTGTAAAAGCTGTTAGCATTTAAAGATACGTGGCAATTAAATCCCCTTATCCCTAACTCTGCCAAGCTGTCTCCACTACTCAAACACAGCACATAAATAAAGACAACTCTTTGTGATCAAATCACAGGCAAAGCCATGCAGTGGGTCACTGTAGCCAAAGCCATCATTGGAACAAGTCAGCAGCCTCCTGGAAACCTCATCATTCCAGATCCTTTTAAATAGACATCCTTATATTCTAGAAAACTGGCCTCCTCTTGATGTTTTGGAAGGGTGCATGATGCTATGATGAGGTTCCAATAGCTCCTGGCATATGTAGAAGCATATGTCCACGTGTGCACTGTGTGTGAGAGCATGTCTGTTTGCATCCATGGGTTGGTTTTACCCAAAAGTTCCAAGGTCTTTTGAGACAGAAAGAAAATGAAGTCTCTATTTCTGCTCAAATGAAGGGCTCAAGTCCAAGAACTCAGAGGTTTGGTTTGGACAGGCACCCAGAAGTTAGGATGACTATCTGAAGCTCTTGCATCTGCATATTTGGGCTGGATCAATTGAGGACAGGCATTGTCATGACATTTCCAGTACTCTTTACTGCCATTCAGGCTAGAACAGAACATCTCCTTTGCCATAAGACATTAAGATTTGGGGAACTGGAAGAACATGCAGGAAAAATAGAGAATGAAAAAAAAAAGCAAAAGAAAAAGAAGAATTGGTTTGAATTCTTTGAGAACTACTATTCTTTCATTGCCTTCAAAGATATGATTTTGAATTTATACAGCTAATAGCTGGGTCAGGTTATGACACACAAATGTTGTGAATTAATAATGGGCAACTTTACAATAGATTCATAGATCCACAGGATTTGAGCACTAATGGGGACCTTGGGAACCTTCTGGTTAAATCATCTTTTTATACAGATTATAAAACTGAGGCTTGGAGAGAAGAAAAGGTTTGCCAAGGACTCAGAGAGTGGAACTGGGATTCATTCCAGAGACCTGACATTTAGTCACCGTGGTTATTCTAAATCATCATCCAGTTGGTCCTACCATTGTACGTCTCGATGGATCGAATGGGCTGACATCAGACTGCAGCTTAATTTTACTGTAATTTTCATTTTTATTTAAACTGACTTGATTTTGCCAATTCATTTGTGGAATGAAGGCTTAAAACATGAGATGGACTCATAAATATTGGAGCCATCAGCAGGGGGCAGTAGGGCAGTCATTGACATTCATTTGCTGGGAGGGAACATTATTGAGTGCCCTGAGCCTGGAGAGGAAATGCTTTCCTTCCTGAGAGAAGATGGCTACCAAGGTTTTGAGAACAGTCAATCAATGCAATCAGAATCAAATTTAAGGAAGCATACATTATGAGCCAGAAAATCAACCAACTCGGCAATAAAGGAAATTAACCATGGTGCCAAGAACTTTTAACCAAACAAGGGCAGGAAAGATAGGCAGTATATTGAGATCAATCCCCAAGCAGGAAGAGAACTACAATTAAGAACGCTGGCCAAAGGATACCAAAGGGCAAGTTGCATCTCACATACACTTGCTTTGCATTTTTGGTTTCTAACTGTTTCAGAAAACTCCTGATGGAAGCAATTTTATGTGTTTGTAAAACTTGGTATTCTAATTTATTGACGCAATATATCTTTCAAATCTTCCAATTCAGAGGAATCAGATTTATATACTGGAGTATCAGTCAGGTTTATCATGGTGGGATTACAGAGTAGCAAGAACAAACTTACAATGCTCCCAGACAAGGTTTTAAACTCCACCCAAAATAAAGCCTTCTGAACTATAGACTTTGCACAAGAGGGAAATGACCATCATTTGGTTCAGGCCTTCGCCTTCAGGTAATGTATTTTTATTTCTGGAAACTTTATTTTTTTCCAATTTGGAAGCAATAGCAAATATAGTAGACGATTAATTCAATAGCCAGGAAATCTCGCATCTTAAGCTATGAATAAAGAAGTTCACTTAACCAAAGACATGAAGCAGTCACTTCCCCTGATCAATAACCAAGGTTTTAATATACTGTATGATATTACTATGGGAGGGCAAATTGTGAATTAATTAATCCACTTTTTGATTTGAGTAGGAAGTACATACATATTTATAGGAAAGAAGGCAAATTTTACTAATTATAGGCTTAAAAGTTTGTTCCTGGAAAAAGATCTCAAAAAGATCATTAAAGAGATGAATTATGAACCTTAGGAGCCAGAACGGGTCCACTGAGAGAAGTGGTCATGTGGGACTTTTTTAAAAAAATATTTTTTAGTTGTCAAGGGACCTTTATTTTATTTATTTATATGCGGTGCTGATGTTGAGTATTGAACCCTGTGCCTCACACATGCTAGACAAGTGCTCTACCACTGAGCCACTACTCCAGGCCCAGGACTTCTTTTTTGAGATTGCAAAACTGATCAACAAGGGAACTGCTATAGACATAGTATATTTGAATTTCGTTATTTTTTTTTTAATTTCTTGTACTTGACTGAAGAGTCTTAAGGTGGTAAAATGAATAGTCATAATTTCATTCCAGACCTTTAGGATCTTATGGAAATATGACAATTGATGCTACAACTAAATAGATAACAACTGAACAGTCACATTTGAAAAACCTGGCTAATGAATGAATAGAAACCTAGTATTCCAAATGGTGCTCCTCTTAGTAGAGTTCAGCTTAATATTTTATGTTAGAAGAATATTTATCAAGCAATATTATACATGCAAATTTGGGAGTGATATCAGATATAATATGGGAAACAGTAGTTGAGATTTCTCAAAGGTGAAACTAAGGTGAAAATATTACAAGAAATGTAATAGGGATAGACATAAAGTAAATATAAATGTAATAGTGATAGATTAAGAAATGAAGGTAGAAGGTGGGGATTTTATGGCCAAAATAGCACGTAGAAGCTCATCATGTGTGATTCATGTGTCAACTTTACTGTGTTAGGGAGTACCTAGATATTTGGTTAAACATGACTTCTGGATATTTCTAGATTTAATTAACATTTGAATCAAAGAATAAAGCAAATTAATTTCCAATATGGTTGGGCCTTAGCCAATCTGTTGATGGCCTGAATAGAATAAAAGGCTGAGAAAAAAATATTTATTATATATATATATATATATATTATATATAATATATAGTATATATGTATATATAATAAATATAGTATATATATATGTGTGTATATATATATATATAGTGTGTATATATATATATATATGTATATTTATTTATTTATTTATTTATTTATTTTTTCCTCTCTGCCTGACTGCCTTACAACTGGTATGTCATTCTTCAGCCTTTAGCCCCAGATGCATACTGGTATGTGCACCCCTGGCTCTCCTAGTTCTCTAACTCAGTCTTAGACTGGAGCTTATATCATTAACTCTTGTTCCTCAGGTCTTAGGCTCAGACTAGAACTGTACCATTCGTTTTTCTTGTTCTGGATTTCATGTAGGCCTATTCCTTACAATAAATCAGTCTCTCTGTGTCTCTATCTCTGTCTTTGTCTCTGTCTCTGTCTCGCTCTCTACACACACACACACATACACACACAGAGAGACACACACACAGACACACACACACAGACACACACACACAGACACACACACACAGAGTTGATTCTGTTTATCTGCAGAACCCTGAATACTATACTCTCTTTCCCCCTCCAACAAAGAAAGAGGGGCAGTGCTAAGCTTGGTGTAAGTCAAGAGTCGAGTGTACCAAAATGTCAAGATTATCCTTGGGTCCAAACCAAGCAAGGCAGTATCTTGCTCTGATCTAATTATACCTGGAGTATCCAGTTCATTTCTTGGAATCCCAACATGGGGGAAAAGGCTCAAGCAGAAGGAAAGGACCAAGGTGGATGATGCATCTAAAGTCTTGTCAATGAAAAATGATCAGAGGAGATGAGGGTGTTACATGTGGAGAAGACTTCAGGAAGGGTACAATAGCCATTTTCAAATTCTTCAACTGTTAAAAAGAGGGATGATGCTCCTTTGGTGTAATTCTTTGTATCAGTGAAATAGAGTAAATGTTCACAAAGAAGAATCCATCCCATCTAAGGAAGTACTGTCTAAAAATGGCCTGGGCTGAAATGAAAGTTTTCTTCCCTGAGTTCTTGTGCTATGTGGGGTGAGGATTTCCTGAGTAAGAGTGAGATTAGGTCTATCGCCTTAAAGATGCTTTTCAATGCTTTTTGAAAGCTATGAAATTGTTTCCTAAAGATCCTTTTCAATGATTTTTTAAATCTATGAAATTGTTTTTCATAAGGAAAGAGATTATTCTCTAACCAAGCAAATAGCATGATGGTATGGAATGTTCACCTTATCTAATAACAGATACTTTCCAAGAATATTTTTATTTAGAAGCAAATGGTCAACTTATTCAGTTTTTGAAGTAGATGACCAATGAAACTTTTGCATTAATACTTTTCAGTTACCTTAGCTTCCTTTAGTTACTTTAGTTTAAATGCCTATAACTTTTTAAAGAAATGTATTGGATTTTAAAAATATTTTATAATCTACACTTACCATCAATTTGAGCAGGTTTTTCCTTAATCACCCTGGATGAATCACAGTATTCTGAAAGTGAATGACATATATTTGAGAAATAATAATAGTAATAATAATAATAATAATAATAATAATAATAATGGCTTGCCTTGGTGGAAAGTGCTATGTACTGGGCACAGTTTTGTGTGTGAATTCACTTGTTTAGATGTTAATGCACTTAGTCTTCACAGTGACTGTATGATGTAGTTCCATTTTCTTTTATTACTATTTTAGATGGAGAAACTAAGCCACAGAGAGGTTATGTGGTTTGTTCTGGGACACATTGTTAGTAAGAATCACAGCTAAGATTCTGGCTCCCAAGCCTGTATTCTTGTTACCGTATTATTTCTGTTTAACGGCTTTGAGATTTTACAGCATTCCAATTAGAAGTAAACCCTGGAACTCCCACACGTGATCCTGTGCATCCCACTCTGGGATGGCCTTATTATTCTATGCTGCAGGAGACAAATATTTTCAGTGCCTCATTTCACACTTCCATAGAGACAGATAGGCAGGTTGAACATTTTTGTGATCTAGTAATTAGTTGATGTTTCATTCTAAGTCATCCCTAAAGGATGTTGCTTATGCAGCTGACATTTTATTACTTTGAATCTAATGTCTTGGAATTCATCGAAGATGGATCTACCCTGTGAAATCTGACTTCATAGACCCCAGTTCATGTCTCAGCTCTTATAAGGCATGTGATGTGGGAGGAGTGACCGTACCGTGGGATAGCATTCTCTTTGTGAACTGGGTATTCCTAATACCTACTTTACAGACTTGTTGTGAAGATTAAAAGAGATACTATGTATAATGTCTCTTGTAAAGACATGACACATAAAATTAAGTATTGTGTAAGTGGAGTTCTTTTTCTCTTGGTTGATAAATACTGTACAGTCTACTTAAAATTTTTTTAATACTACTAGTTGAAGGAAAAGTGACTCCTGAATTTGTTTAAAGATAAAGAAGAATCACTTCCAAGTAGTGGCTCAAGTTCAAGGAGCCGCTCAGTTGCAGAGGTGAGCTGCATTCCAATGCACTGCGTAACTGCATCACACTGGGTAAAAACATTCCATTGTATCTCAAATTTCATCATTATTGATATCACTGATATGATTGTGTTGTGGGTATGGCCACTCTGTTAAATCCATTTTCTATGAGCTGTGCAATAGTTGCACAAATACAGTGAGCATCTATTATGTTCTGGCCACAGAGAAATGAGACACAGATCTTATTGTCTAGGCAAAAGGCTCTGGAATACAACATAAACACAGAGACTACCAAGGGCAGGGGAAGGAAAGTCCTTCTACCTAACCACAAATTCAAGCCTTCAGGAAAGGGCCCATACAAATGAACAGTCTTGTGAAATGTGGGTGGACCTTTTCCTAGAACTTCTTGCTTCTTCAGACTGCCACAAATAGATTTTTTCCCCACTCTGGGCAACTGAGTTCTTTATTAATTCTTTGCATCTTTTGACCTTTTTGACTAGAAGAGAACATTTTGATCACGTGGTTTGCTGATCTTTTTCCTTCAAAAAGCCCCAAACTCCAAATTTATATTGTCTTAAAGTAATACACAATGCTACAATTTAGAAAAATACAAAGAAAAGGGTGAGCATTTATAGGCCTCTATGCAGAGATTACCTCTGTTAATATTTTTGGGGGTATTCTAGAAATCAAACCCAGGGCCTTGTACATGGTAAACGAGTGCTCTACCACTGAACTACATCCCCAGCCCTCTACTAGCACTTGAAAGGATTGTTCTTAACTTCTTCCCAATACTCAATACATCTGATACAGAATACAGTTGTATTACAGATAAAGTTTTATATCCTGCTTTTGAAAAATAACCTAATAATATTGGAAATACTTTCCTGTATTAACAAAGGGATGTGGATACAACTACTTTGGAAAAGGATATGGCAATTACTTAGTAACCACAGATACACCTACCTGTGATTCATCGATTCCATTCTAGACATAATACCCAAGAGGAAGTAAGACATTTGTTCAGAAAAATATTTGTATGAAAACGTTCATGGCAGCTTGTATTCATATAGTCTGGGCTTTCATCGTGGTTTTGCCATTTTTTAGCTGTCTAACCTTGGGTTACTTGCTTCTCTGTACCTCTGTTTTTTATTTGTAAAATGGATTAATAATAAAAGTCACCAATCTCATGGAATTATAGTGACTATTAAGTGAGTTAGTACATGCAAAGCTCTTAGAACAATGCCTGGAAGATAATAAGTCCTCAATAAATGTCAGTTGTTATTAATATTCACATATCCACAGCAATTATTCTCTTTTTAGAGAAATCGTTCTGAGATAAAAATAGCCACAGCCATCCTTCTCAATGAATTCTAGTTCTTACCTGTCAATGAGTGTGCCCTAGGAGCCCCGAGTCCATGTTACTCATCTCTTGGGGTTCATTCCAAGTTCTTGCTATGATCCTCCTGAATTGTAGGTGCTTATTGAATGTTTAATGAATAAACATTTGGATTGACAGCAGATAGAAAATGGAGAAATATCTGCTGTAACAAAAATAAAACCTTTATTTTTGGTTTTTGACTATGAAAGGTCTCTGATGTGTAATTGGCTATATACATCTTTTAGGGTGATCTCATGGCTGACATACGCACATGGCTTATTGGGAAGAGCAGAGGGGAGCCAGTTTAATCTGGGCTCTGCTACTTAGTAGTTGTGTGACCCCAGACAAATTATCTAATTTCTCTGGTCCTTCATAAAACAGGGTTAATAATTTATACTTCTTGGTAAGTTATAAAAATTAACTATGATAAATGATGTAGAATACTTTCTGTAGTGTAATAATCAGTTTGATTTCAGACTATTTTATGTTGATCCTAAGAATCCTGGAATCTATTTTCTGTCTGGTAAACACTAGTGCAAGTTGAGGGACATGAAGTTCTCAGAAGCAAAGTGTATCTAAGGACAGAGAAAACTTTTAAATCGCAATATTCAGTTATTGAATATGAATATGCAAAGAAAATCCACTACATGTGGTCTTGATGGAAACTCTGCTTTAATTTTATGTCAACTTGATCCAGGAAACCTCTCCTGAAAGACTGTCTGGGATCCTCTGTAAAACATTTTATGTAAGAACCCGTAGTTTTGTTTTATATCTTTAATTCAATCAGAAGGGGGGCCTCTGGTTGGACTAGAACAGGTTGTGACTTGAAATTATCTGGAGCTCATATATAAGATACAAAGGGAGTTTTTGTCTTCTAAAGAAGGCTAAAACTACAGTTTATTGAGAATACCAGCAACAAAATTGTTACTAGAACTCTTTGGTTGTTTGGACTATGCAAGATTGTGTGGAAAGGGATCTCAGAATCTGATCTGCAGTTTTTGCATTCGTTAAACACTTCTGTAAGTACCAAATGTGTTCTAGGCACCATGTGGGGTACTGAAGTTGGTAGCAAAGATGAATAGAATACAGAAAGATTCTGTCCTGCAGTAGCTCAGTCTAGGGTGGGGGTAGGAGAAATGCATTTATTTGGCATATAGTTTTATGCTTGTAGACATTTCTGCAGTAGTAGAGATGTGTGAAAAATGCAATAAGGACATGAAATGCAAGCAACTAATTTATTCTGGAAGCATTACAGAGGAAGTAGGATCTTTAGTGGCTCCTTAAAGACATTAGGGATTCAACAAACAAGAGAGGAATGGTCATTCCTGTTCGAGAAAAGAGCACTGGCCCAAGTAGCATAGAGAAGTCTCCATCAAGTGGGTGATTTGGGGCCCAGAAGGCAATGAGGAAGCAATAAAAGGTACAATAAGACTGGGTCCAGGCTGGGCGCAGTGGCACATGCCTGCAATCCCAGCAGCTCGGGAGGCTGAGGCAGGAGGATTGCAAGTTCAAAGCTGCCTCAGCAAAAACAAGGTGCTAAGCAACTCAGTGAGAACCTGTCTCTACATAAAATATGAAATAGGGCTGGGGATGTGGCTTAGTGGTTGAGTGGCCCTGAGTTCAATCCCCAGTATCAAAAAAAAAAAAAAAAAAGAAAAAAACAACAAAAAAAACCTGGGACTGGTGACTTCCTGGAAAATTTAAAATGTTGACTTTAAAATCACATAAGTAATAAAAGAAATGCTTAATGCAAAAATCTATAAAACAGTACTAAGTTGCCTGAAGTGAAATATTAACGTTCTAGTTCTCCTCCTTTTTTTCAGTCTTCAGATCTCATTCCCAGAGAGAACACGATCGATAGCATTTTTTTTTTTAATGGATGCTTCCATATGTATTCTGTGTACATATAACACATAAGAATGCAGGTATATGTGCATGCATAGAGATGTTTCCATGCAAATGAAAAATATCATTGATATTGTTTGTGTGTAATTTAATTTATTTTCCATGTGAAATTAGATTTTAGACATCATTTCACATATTCCTATCTTATTTTGAATGGCTACATGATACTAAAGGAGGACCGACCATCCTTTAATTAAAATGACGTTTAAGGTTCTTCTCAGCGCGTTCTGGGAAGTTCCACAGATTTTCTTAGATCTCAAGTAAAGATAGTAGCAGGGGAGTGTTGAATCCCGTTTGAAATGCATCTTTGGATCAAAACAAGCTTTTTAGAAACAGAAGAGAGGGAATGGTCTTTTCAAGTCTTGTCTTGTCTCATGCTATTTGGTTCAGCCCAAGAATTCTCAGAACTTTCCAGTTACTGAGGCTGCTGCAGAGCAGATGGCATTTTGAGCTAGATCTTAAAGCATCAGCAGAGGGTCATCCGGCAGGACAGCTTAACTCTGCTCTCAGGAGAATGCTGCTGAACTGGATTCTGGTGCCGTGGCGGCCATTCTCTCATTTTAATCATTCAATGAGCAAACAATTTTAAAATACCAGCAGTGTGCTCAGTAGGCAGCAGGAAGGGAAACATGATTCTGGACTTCAAATAACTTATAATCTGGTTAGAGAAAAAAAGATTCGTGAAGCAGTTAGTAGGATCTACTAATGCAATGTCCTACATTAAATTCTGTAGGGACTTCTTGGAAGGATAGGATGAGCAGGGGTTGAGATAATCAGGGAAGTTTCTCTGGGTAAGGTGAGATGTGAAATGGATCAGGAGGCTGAAGAGAATTCCAATCAACAGGGTCCCAAAGAGGGACTTTCCAGCCCAAACCAGTGTACAGACAGGAATACTAGGCTGTCCATGGATGGGCATACTCAATCCTGTTGTTTGGTTAAATAACAGGAAAGGTCTAAATTTTCTGTCTGTGTTCTCAGACACCAAAGCATCCTACAATTCTCCGTTGCTCATGAGTCACGGATTCCTCCTGGTGAATAAAGAAAATAATGATTGCTTACTATCATGAAAAGAAGTTGCAGGGCGTTGGTATTGTTGATGTTTATGCCTCATCCTCTTATTTTCAGGCATATCATCACTCTTATTACTGGGGTTGCAGGAGAGTGTTGATTCCCAGCTGCTTCTAAAACCAGAGCAACACATTACACTGGACATTCAGACATCTTGACCATCTGCAGAAGAAAGTCCAAGATTTATTAAAGGAAGGCCGCCCAAGCTGGCTATAACGCTGACACGAACTCCAGTCTGTTGGATAAAAAAAAAAAACAAAAAAAAAAAAACAGGGTGTTAGTGACTTAGCATAGTATCTCTGTTAGGCCAGTTTTACTCCAAGTGTTTTCTTGGTGCTATATTCCTGAGAAACACCTTGAATGTACTGTGGAGATTCTCCTTTTTTTAAAAATTTTTTTTTTCCTTTGGTAGTTGTAGATGGACAGAATGCCTTTATTTTATTTATTTTTATTTTTATTTTTTTTATGTGATGCTGAGGATTGAACCCAGTGCCTCATGCATGCTAGGCAAGCACTCTGCCACTGAGCTACAGCCCCAGCCTTGAGATTCTCCTTTTAACTAGGATTATGGAAAACTAAGGAAATTTAAAACTCTAAGTGAAAGGGAAGGGAGGGGGCATGGGGTAATTAATGATGGTGGAATGTAAAGATCATTACTATCCAAAGTACATGTAAGAAGACACGAATTGGTGTGAATATACTATGTATACAGCCAGAGATATGAAAAATTGTGCTCTATATATGTAATAAGAATTGTAATGCATTCTGCTGTCTTATATAAATGAAAAAATTAAAATTATAAAACAAACAAACAAAAAAGTCTAAGAGAACAAGAATGTGGGAGAAAGAAAACTGTCCTGGGAATCAGAAGACCTGATTTCTACTCTGGATTTACCATATAGTCTTGGATAAATTACTTCACTCATGTGGAGGGAACTATTTTAAAAAATATATTGTTCAGTTAGGCAGAACGATGCATCTTGTTCTCAAGTCCTCTAAGGAAAACAAGGTTGAATGAATTCAGGTGTTCTTATCCTACAGAATTACAGCGAAATGTGAAGGTTGTCTTGAACTCCTTCAAATTTATGCAAAATCTGGTGCCTGTGTGTGTATTTCTGGGGAAAGACTCATAAGCTTTCACTTGATTTCCAAAGACATTTGTGGGTCCTCAAAACTTACTTGCCCCTGGATAAGAGGAATTCAAAAGACTTTTCAAGTTTGGAAATGTTTTCATTCATTGATTTGCTATCTTTGTGGTAAGATTTATGGAAGAAATATTATCACAGGGAGAAGAATTGGCACAACTTCCTTTAAATCATAAGTTTTTTACTTTAATCTGAGGCTCACTCTGTATTATGGAAGAACACTTTTCATTAGAGGATTATTGGGGGTCTAAAGTCTTATAATTTTCATTCTATTAAACTTGGGATTGCTTGTATGCCTACAGTGTTTATTGCATTATTACCACTGTGTGCTCTAAATGACTGTGGAGAGAAGTTATGGTACCTTTGAGCAAAGAAGTGTTCATCAGGGTTCTCTGGGCCCTATCCCTGGATTAAGTGGTTACATATTTCAGGGGAAAAATTTGTTTACTGCTTTGCTTTACTTCCCTGTAAAAATATCTTTTCTGAGTTGCTATTTACTCTTATTTCCTAAGCATTTACTTTTTTAGACGGCTACTTAGGCATTTGAACAGTTTCTGTGTCTTTAATAGAAGCAGAATGAAGGCATTGCCCAACATGATCAACTAATGTCCTTTACTTATAGTTAATAAGCTCCATTTTTAATTTAATATCACTAAAAAGGGTTTTTGAAAGATGAACTTGAATTCTTTCAATCAAAAATACATGTGCAATTTATTTCCCTTTTTACTTTATTTTCCAGAATTCTCAGAGCTAATGTCAGAGCTCAGTGTAATTTGCAAGGGCTTATTCATTATAGATGTCTGGACGTATCTCTATTTTCATATATTTACTCCACTGCTTTTTAAATTATAAAATTTAAATTATTCAAGTCCAAAAATTGAAGAATTTTCAAAAGAAAGTGGGAATCACTAGGCTTCTCCTCATTAGGAGTAACGTTTGCTTATGTTTTGGACTGCTGGTGAATCAGATAGACTTTTCATAATGCTGAGTTCAAATTGTACATACTGTTATATATAAATTCCTCTTTCATTTACTGATATATTATGAATGTTCTCCATTTCTATTTTCTTTTATAGCATGATTTTTGAATGATGGTTTGGTATTCTGTATTAAGGATGTAGCATTGTTTTAAATGGTGCTAAGGTGGACATCCTTATACACAGATGTTTGTGCTCACTGTTGATTGTTTACTTAGAATAAATATCCAGAAGTGGCATTGCTAAACTTATTTTGAAGGTTTTCATTACACACTGAAAATTTACTTTCCCTAAATGTTGCAATAATATACATATACTCCATATCAGCAGTGTTTGAGAGGGGCTACTTCTTCATACTCCTGACAAAACTGAGCAGAATTTTTTCTTATAATGTGATTCATCTAGCGGAAAAGGGATATATCATTTAAATATATTTTTAAAAAAAATTTTATATAGTTTCATAATTTTTTTTTGATACTGTGGATTGATCTCAGGGGCATTCAACCCCTGAGCCACATCCCCAGTCCTATTTTGTATTTTATTTAGAGACAAATAAAATTTGTCTCTTGAGTTGCTTAGCATCTTGCCTTTGCTGAGGCTGGCTTTGAACTCACGATCCTTCTGCTGCAGCCTCCAGAGCTGCTAAGATTATAGGTGTGAGCCACTGAGCCCAACTAGTTTCATAATTTAAAAGTTTATTAACCATTTAGTGGTTTCTATGTGTGATTTAACTTTTCTTAATTGTCCATCTGAAAGAGTGATAAGCATCTGGCTTTTTTTTTTCTTACTGCTTTGCAAAAGTTCTTTTTAAATAAAGAATAATAACTCTGGGCCACCTAGCTGGTTTATGTTCCTCCTGTTTCATTGGTGGCTTTTCCATTGCTGTAAGAGGAATATGGCACAGTGATTAGAAACAGACTGGAGACCTGCTGGGTGCATGGCACAATGGCTGTGTAGCCTTGGTAAATTGCTTGATGAGCTTGTTCATCTCTTTCCTTATCTATAAATTGGACGCTTGTGCTGTTTTTTGATATGTACAACATTTGGAACAGTGTCTGGGCACTAGTTTAATATTCATTAGTTCAGTTAATTAGATTTTTATTTTAAAATGTGCTGTGTTATACCAAGATTTTATACTTGCGTTGTATCTTTTGTCGGGGTGGTGGGAAAGGGAAAATCAAAAGAACATACAGAAGATCTGTGTCAATACCATCAGCACTTCATGTTAGCTTTGCAAAGAACAAAGCATCATCTCTTATTCCAGTTTGATTTACAATTAAAATAATTGGGTGCATAGAAAAAGAGGAAACTCAGCATAGTTGGAATGGGCCAGTCATCAAACACACAGGTTATCGCATCTATTTAATTGTTTTAGTTTTAAGTGACAGATGATGTTTCAGTGACCTTTTCCTGTGAGGATCTCGGGATGTCCCACAGGTCTTTGATTTAAGTCTCATCTTTTCCATCCAGGAAACAAGTAGGGCTCTTGCTTAAAGGGAAGAAAATGAGGAGCTACCAGTCAGCCATCAACCTTGGAAAAGCTCAGAATTATTTTGCTTGAGATTGGAGACCCCACCAGCTGAAAATAAAACAAATTATGTTCCAAATCTGGTTTCGAAATGAGGAGTGAAGAGCCTCCAATTTGAAAATAATCACATCCACTGTATCTTCATCCTCCAAATGAGGACTCTCTTACATTTCAGTTAGTCAGTGTGTAATGTTCCTTTTATTTCTGTTCTCAAAGTCTTGACATCACTAAAAATAAATGACTCAATTACACTTGTGCATAAGCAGCTGGAAAACTACCAAAATGTTCCCAATCTCTAAACTGTGTAAACAGAGACGCCAGAGGAGGGATAAAAAGAGAAAAAGGAAAAGAAAATGAAGAGATCAGGAAAAAATTTGAATATAAAATTATACGAGGGAAGTTCCCAGGGACTAGAGAATGGGGTACATCTTCGTTTCTCTTTGTTTCTGGTAGCCTGTGCACAGTCCATAAACCTCTGCATCCAGGAAGCAAACCAGGTGGAAAAAAGGATCAAGAAATTTCATAAACACCTTGCAAATAGATGTGCCCAGCCAGTATACATCCATCGCTCAACCCTGGGAAAATGTTGGTAGCTATCTCTGGTGAGATGCCCCAGCATCTTGGGGGCCTCAATCTAGAACTTGAAAACTAATGGGAGAAATGGAGATAGGATCCTGGCTGGTCAGCAAGCCCTAAAAGAATACCACAAACCTCCTCAATTTCCAAAGACTGGTCTTTTGTGGTGGCTCTTAGCTCAGAATGCACAATTACAAAAATGAAATGTTCCCAAAGTCCTATACACCCACAACATTCTTTCTTTTATTTACTGTCTTGGGTGGAAGAATATATTTTGTCTCTTAGTGTCCTTTTGCCAGGAAAGAAAAGCAGGTTTGGCCGGCAGCAAACTTGATCGTCTTCGCTCCTTCCTTCATGTTTGCAGGAGATGAAGGAAAAGGTCAGAGCAACTTGCTGCACTGCTCAGCTGAATCACCCTGGGCCGGCTGCACGTTGGCTGTGTGCTTCAAGGGGAGAACGTCGCTTGAGATGAAAGTAGGTCACAAGGCAGCGAAAGGGGAATCAGACTTAATAGAGGAAAATGAGAAGCGAGAGCTGGGTTAAACCCAGGGCCCAGAGCCCTCCGTGCTTCTTCTGAAATGGTGACCAGAGAGGGGAAGGCGAGCCTGACTCGGTGACCTCGCCCTCTCCATCTCCTGCTCTCATGTTAATCAGTGAATGAAGTGTCCGTTGGAGCCAAGGCTTCTGTGAAGGGACCCTGCAAGGGCAGTGGCAAAGAGCTCTCCTCTTTTTCCACACAAAGGCAGGCCAAAGGGGAAAGATTTAAATTGCTTCCAGCAGGATTTAGGTTCGGCAGGAAGAAAATCTCTCTGAGTACCAAGAGCTCTGGAATGCATTACTAAGGGAGGCGATGGAATCCACCTCAGAGATCTCCGAGGACACCATGGAATGCTAATCTATCTTTAATGGATAAGATTTTGGTGTAATCAGAGGCAGAGGAGACATGGATGAACTTTCAAGTTCTTTTCACTCCTGAGATTTGAATAGATGCTGCAGAAGAATGAAATATCATTTGTCCTCTGACATCTTTAGTATCCAAACCCTGTTCCCTCTAGGTCACCTGAGGTTCTTTGGATACCTGTCCTCCCTCTTGTACTACTGGTGTTTAGCTTTTGGTCTGACAGAATAAATCTGGTGGTAGAGATGGGGGGTCTTGCATGGAGAAGAATCATATTGGGGGGGAAAAAAGGAGCACAAATACCAGAGAATGAGTCTAAGCCAAGATATTTAGGAAGTGTTGAAATTTTGAGTGAGGGAAATGACAATAATCTATTAACTATTCCGTGGGTACGAACCAGGCCAAAACTGGAAAACAGAGCCAAAGCTCCCAAACTGGGTAGAAGGAAGAGAAAAAGGGCATGTTAGGAAGCAGAAGTTTTTATTTATGGTACTTCCAAGACTCAATCTCAACATCAGGTGTGTTGAAGGAGTTGGAGGAAGGAATAAATGAATGAATGAAAAGTGCATAAAAATTTTGTTTTTAACATAAGTTAACATCCAATGATTTATAAATTAACATAAGATTGATTTCAAGTGTATCTTTATAATAATGTTATCATGTTATTTTTAGGCCATGTGCTTTCTCCCGTGACGACTAGTGGGAGGGGAACTGGGCTACACTTGTTGATGCTGTGAAAGGTCACATATTTGAGAGTCATGGAGTGGCACTCAGTGAAGATCTTATGGGTGGGTCTGGCTGGAAAGGTCATCATTCAGGGAGTAGACAATTGGGTGAGCTGTTCAGGCCACTTGAAGGTCCATAGCTCAATATTAAGATATGCTCCTTTATGCATCTTCAGTGTGACAATATTTGCCCGTACAGTGGCTTAGACCATTTTCTGTTGCCATAACAGAATAGCACAGACTGGGTAATTTATAAATAGGAGTTTGTTTGGTTCACATTTCTGGAGGCTGGGAAGTCTGAGATCAAGAGGCCATGTCGGGTGAGAGTCGTCTTGCATTTTAACAGGGCAGAGGGCATCAATGGTGACAGTGTGTATGAGAGAGAGGAAAAGGAGGACAGACTCAGCCCTTTCACAAGTAAACCCACTAGAAGGGCCTTGCACCCATTCAGAAGGGCAAGTCCACCATGACCTGCTCATCTCCTAAAAAAATCTCTCTTCTCAATATCATCATGATTGCAAGTGAATTTCCACACGAGTTTTGGAGGGAATATCCAAACCAGGGCAAACAGGTAAGTGCTTTTCTCCTTCTTTTCTGCAGAGAAACTTTCTCACATATGCAAGCTCATTTTTATGGATTCATTTGGCAAGAAAAAACCTGTGCACTCATATGTCTGGGCATGAACTAACCAACACTGGCTTCCCATTTGGTGAATTTTGAGCTAACAAGCAAAGAGAAGCTGTTAGTTATCCTTTTCCTTGTATTTCATAGTGACATTGCTCATTGTTTTCCTTCATACTATGGATAGGCCCTGGAATAGGAAATCAGAGCTAGGGTTCCTGCCTTTAAGCTAATCAATTCACAAGTAGCCATCAGCCTGCATCTGGTTTCTGTATCATGGAGCCCACACAGAGAAGCCAAGAGGGATGAAGCCACCATCGGTGAGCAACAGGATCTCTATATCACATTTTGTTTGACAATGAAGACACTGATTTAATAAGAGAACATAATCAATGAAGGTTATGTAGAAATCGTATCTGTTGGAGAGGATTGCTTAACGTACTATACCATTTATTTTCCTTCCATCGGACAGAATGGTAAGAACTGCTGGATTAGAGAATTTACCTAGAATCCTTAACCACCATTGTTCTCTTAAGAAGAAGAACAAGGAGAGCAAAACTAGTCTGCAACACCAGGGTGCCCTAATATCCTGGGCAAATGTTTCTCACTTGGAGTTTCTTTCTTGATGCATCTCAATTGAATACCTTTAAGGGTAGAGGTCCTAAGAGTCCTCTGCTCCCTGGGGATGAGTGGAATGTCACTGCTGTTGAATGGCAGGGAAGATGCTAATGACCCAGGGCTGGAAGTTGTTGGCCTGGTGGTAATTGTCTGAATCTTGCCACTGACATTTCTAGGAAGGAATTTTGGCCTTGATGATTTTGGCTGCAAAAAGTTGGTCAGATAACCCTCTCCTCTCCCTTCCCATTTTCATGTCCTCTGGGGTAGAGGAAAACCCCAGACACCAGCTTTCTGGTAACATAAGAAGCTTCCCATAACCATGTACTGTAAATTATAAGCGTGACCCTTCTCTTTCTCTTCTTCTTTGTTTTGTTCCCTGAACAATATTGTAAGAGTCTACACACTCTCATAAGGGACTTGGCTGGCAATCAGTTGAAGATACTATTCCTTTGGCAGCAGTTCCAAGCGACTAGACTAATGTATTCCTTTTTGCTTCATTTCTGCAAAATTGCATTATGGTTCTATGCAGCTGAGGGACTGGAAGAAGAAACCAAAGCATGGAGAAAGAAAAGGCACAGACTGGCAAAGCCGCCTAACCAAGCAGTATGATTTCACCAGCTGAAGTCACGGGGCCCGTGCACGTGTAGCCGAGTTGCTGTCTTCTTGGGGTGTGGCTTCCTGGCAGTCAGTGGGACCCAGGGTCTCTGGCTGACCAAGAGGAAGCCGGGACTGTGATGATTCTGGGGAGGCAAAATCTCCAGGCTGACTTCATTTTCTGTATGGCACGTTCTCCTTCAACTCCACCTTTGATCATGCGTGATCTGGCTATGTTCACTGGAGGACATGTTTATACAAATGTCCCTGGAAACAAAGCCCACCGAGCAGCTTGTCCAAGTAAACAAGAGAAACAAGACCATTTGTGAAGGCCTTTTCTTCCTATCTTCAAGCTGTAAGAAATGAATTTTTTTTTTTTTTAACATTAACACTACCCACCTGTGTGATCTGGGGCCAACTCTGAGCTTCCCTACCTCCTCCCTTCAATTCCCCATGTGTGAGAGGGAGGCAAAAATCTCTGAGTTCTCTTATTTCTGACTTAGAATGAGCCTTTGAAACCACGTCTTAATTTCTCTAAATTACATTATTGGTCGATGAAAATATTTTTCCCATCTCCTGAAAAACAAATAGGCCTTGAATAAATCACTTTCCTGCTTTGGGCGGTTTCTGGACTTTCCTAACATTTAAGGCTTTTCAACTTCCTCTTGCTTTGTTTTCTGAGATAGTAGAGCTGTTTCACCATGAAATATTTGGCTAAGGATGAAATTTAGAACAAGTCTGTGTTCCACTCCTCTGAAGTTTCTTTTTATCCAAAGAACATTGTGGTAGTGCCCTGGGAAAGGCCATAGTCCACCTGACAACTTTGGAAATATAAAGAGAAGAGGGACTTAAAAATAGTGGTCTAAATCCTTTTCTACTCTGAAGAGTCCATGAGGACAAGAATTGAGGGTATATCATCCACCACCATTATCCTCCCTTTAGTCCCTAAAATGGTCCTGGCTCATGGTAGACGTGGGTATTCGTGGAATGAAGATGTAGGTAAACCAGTTTATTATGAAAAGTGTTCATTGATAAAAAAAAATAATAAAATAAATATAAGCTTATGATAACTCTTCTCAACTGCTTTATCAATCCTTTTTAAAAATTTCTGTTTTAATTGACTACAGAATTGTACATATTTTGAGGTATGGTGTGAAACTCTCCTGAATGCAGGTCACGAAAAGCGTGAGCCTCGTTGCTTGCTCTGATCACTCCACAATGCCGAAGCAGTAACTCACATCCTCTCCATGTTCTCCAATTATGAATTAGAAGATTGGGATAGGGTTGGAAAAAAACACTTTCTGGAAGTCTAAGGTCTTGGATTTTGATCCTGGCATCTTTCTAAACTAGCCATGTGGCTTTGAACAAATCCTCTATTTCTTATGACCTTAGTTTTCTCATCTGTAAACAAGAGGTTTAGATTTCTAAGACTCCTTCCAGCAATAGGAATTTAGGGAGAAAGTGGAAAATTCTACACATGTGGATATTTTAAAATCAGAGTTTCACCATCCAAAATGCCTCTGTGACTTTACGAACTCCATTCCTGCTTTGAGCTTGGAAAATTGGCAAAACGAGCGCAACTGTTTCAGAAGTTGCTGTTGTCTTGGATCAACATAGCAAATTGACACTTGCCTAGAGAGTAAACCTTTTTGCCAGAAATGGGCTGGCTCTGAAAAATGTTGCCCTGAAAAGCCCTGTTCAGGCAGGACTCTGTCTCCTCATGTCTCTTCCTCCCTACAACGCAACCTGTCTACAGAGATCAACCTGAATTGAGATCTGAGGCACAAAACATTATCAGCCTCTCATCTTGGTATACTCTATGTGGAGTCATCTCTTCTGAAAGTTCAGCCATAACCTGGTACTTCAATCTGAAAAGCTGATCTTTAGTCTTAATCCTTCCCAAGTCTGAGAAAAGTCAGAGAGAATAGTTACCCATGCTTTTGTTCCCAAGTACTTATTGATTCCTAGGGAGTGCCATCTCCTCTAATTCACGTCTGACTTAGGCACAGGGCTCTTTGCCTCTTGCTGCCATGCTGTCCTCATCCATCACCTGTTACTCAGTTCCACTTCCTTTAATGACAACCCTTCTGTTGGTGGTGATGGAAACCTCGGTTGTATGTAGATGATCTGGTGCATGACATTTGGAAATAATTTAATGGTTAATCTGGTTCAGGTGGGTCAGGTTTAGCATCCAACTAGAAAAGCAAGATATGAAGAGCACAGTTTTGGTAAGCACCATGCCACAGAGGACCCTCATTGTATTTATTATATTTCTTCTGTGAGTGCACACTTCTTGGAGAAAGGTTCACAATAGCTAGGATTGTGTTTATTATATTTCTTCTGAGATTGCACACTTAGAGATAGGCTCACAATAGCAAGAAAGGCTCACCATAGCTATTATCGGCTGGTCTTATAGGTAAGGATGTGGACATATTCACGTCTTCTAATAGGTGTTACTCTTATGTGCCATTCTGGAAGCCATTAGAACCTGGATACTGTCAGAACTCTCATCACCATCAGGAGCTGGAGACCAAATCCTGAACTCTGGTCTAGCTGCTAGGAACCCTCATTTGCATACCTCGAGTATCACCTGCTCTGGTGCTCCCAGCTCATCCATTAGAAACCCTGTTAAAATCATCTTAACATCTGGTTCTAACTGCTCCTATTTCACCAATTATTGATTATCACATTCAGGAGCTGCTAAAACAGGTCAACTAAATGCCATGTCCCTGGGAGAGAGCTCATGTGGTTAGAAGTCAAGGTCAGTTTTAACCAAGGAGGCCTGTAGCAATGTACCTGTGTGAAATAAAGTACTGTGGAAAAGGTTTTTCTGCTGCCACAACACCCACCATCAAGCCCAAAAGAGTCCCTTCAAATTGACTTTTACCTCTGAAGGAAGGATGGGAGGGGGGAGATGCAATATTTTCTTTAAACACTGGCCAGTCTGGAAGAAACAGAAGGATATCTGAGGGGAAAGGAGAAATGTGGAAAAAGGGACTATGTTGATATGCCATATCATAAAATAAATATAAAAATAGAATATTTTTACTATCTTGTTTAATACTTAAAAAATTCTGAAGATGCTCATTACTCCCATTTTACAGATGAAGACACCAAGACATATGAACATAAGCCTGGGAATGGCAGAGCCTGTACTCAGAGATAATTCTTCTGACTTTGGAGCTGGTGCTTTTTCAAGCTCCTCAATCCCCTCTTTGGACACGCAATGATATCACAGCCACCTGAGGCTTTCCCTCCACAAATTGCAGAGTCAGAGACTTTGTGGTGAATCTGTCTTTAAAATGATGGATGTGTACATTGGTGCACATTCCCTATTTTAGTTGACAGCATCACCTTGTGGATGAAAATACATCTGGTGTGTGTTTTTATTTGTAAATATATGTTTACTCTGTCGATTAGGGATAATGAGCCAGGCTATTATGCTGTCAATCAGAATGATTTGGGGGTTGAAACTTCTTTTCCAGAGTTTATTTTGTAAGCAATCAACTATTAAAAAGTAATCAAATAATACTTATACTGACCAATGAACAGAACGAAAGCTGGTTTGTTTCTGGCCATCTTGATTAAAATGTATGGCAATTTTGCTTGCTTAATTAATGATTTTTGAAGAGGGGAACTAGAATTTATAGCATTTGTGGCTTTGTGGTGGGAACTAAAAGGACAAAGTGAAATAGAAGCAGTTTAGCATATCTCATTGTCTAAATAAAAAGAAAAATACAGGACCTCAAGTAAAGAGATCTTAAAGTTTGGACATTGCAAATTTGAGTAATTTTAAATTATCTTAACCTCAGTTTCTTCATCTCTAACATAGGGAAAATAATGTCAAGCATGTGGGATGTTGTCAAATGCCTTAGCACATGTGTGTGTATGTGTGTGTGTGTGTGTGTGTGTGTGTGATTTTTAAGGGAAACAGTTTCTCTATTTAATGACAACAAAGGAAAAGTCCAAGAGGATCATCCATCCACAGAATTCATGTGACCCTCAAGCCAACAATTTAGACACATTTTAGCAGGAATCTTGGCCCACCTGGCTTCTTTTCTTGATAAAGTTATTGGTAGATAATGTTTATCAAAAATACTTTTACAGTGAAAAATGACAAGTCCTCCAATCTTTCCCCCAAACCTTCCTTAAATGACAACACAAAACTAACTTAACTAACTTAATCAGGTAAAGGCAATTTATCCCAATGTCTCCTCTCTGGGGGTGATTATTTTTGACAAGGAACTAAGCAATCTGCATTATATTACATGTGATGTTTTGATTAAACGTTTCCTTTAGAAATTTTATTGGAAAAAGGTTTGCTTTTTTTTTTTTAATTTTTTTTCCTTCTTTCTTTACGGGAAAGCCTCGGTGGGCAATCCACGAACAGTCAGAATGGATTTTAGACAAAGTCTCATGTGCACGGAGTTCTACCCTCCCCTGGCTCTTTGCAGGTGCTCCCTGCCAGACCCCCCTGACTGCACCCAGCCCAACCTTGGCAGCTGAAGGTCTTTAGGGCAAACTTTCAGTTTGAATTTCCCGGCTTTTTGTCAGTTTGTGTCAAAGCCATGACCACCTCCTCCCACTGACTGGGGTGGCTTTGTGCTTTCTTCCCCCTCCATTTGCTACTTGTTAGCCTGGGCACAGTGTCGGCTCACTTGCGGGAGGCAGAGCGCTGATGACAGATGGTGGGGGGGGGGCTGGGAGCCGGGCTGCGGTGGCAGGATGCCAGGGGATATGCCTTGCCACAGCAATGAGCCGCCCGAGCTCTCCCCGGAGCCGTGTCCGTTTCCTCGGGTCCTGTGGGCGTGTTTGTGTGTGCCTGTGCACACGTGGCGTGTTCTGTTGTGGTGGTGGCGGTGCTGGTTGTTTTTGTTGTTGTTTGGGCCAATGACAACAGAGGCCTTGCTGGCTGGCTGCTGCTTTCTACTCTTGGCAGTTTCCAGGCTCCCAGACAGGAAATTCTCCCCACGATTGCAGCTGTGAATTGGCCCATTTTTCTGGAAAGAGGATAAAGAGAAGAGTTTTTGTGGGATCATTTGCTTTTCTCGCACAAGCGGGGATGTGTTGAATACAAACAGGGGAATGTGGAGGAGATCAAGGGGCGAGTGGGGAGAGGAGGGAATGAGAGTCACAAGTAAGAAGATGAAATTCAATTTCAGGCAAGAGCTTTGCGACACTCCAAATGCCACTCCCTGGGAGCTTACACAGTCTGTTCTCTAGAGCCAGGTGTGGGGCTGCCCTGAGAATGGGGAGGCACTGGAGGACTGAGAGTTGGGAAGGGACAGGAGTGGAATTATATTTTTAAAAGATCTCTCCATCTGCATTGGGGTGGAGATGGATGGGACTGGATAAGTGTGGATTAGGATGCTGAACATGGAGAAGTAGGGGCAATTATGTCCCTGTGGTGTGGGTGGACACAAGAGGAAGTTCCCACCAACTGGTGCAAAGTAGTCCCAGCCAACATTCTGGGTTCTCGCTTCGGCCAGGGAATGGTGGATGGTGCCATTCGCTGAAATGGTAAGGACCAATGCCCAGCCAGGGTCTCTTCTGTAGCACATGGAACCAGCACAGACCCCTTTGTACACTAGAAAGGTCAGGGTCCAGAAAGAAAATCTGAGGACTTGAGATAAACAGGAAATACCTTGCAATGAGGGGAATAAAGGTTCTATCATATCAGGCATGAAAATAATTTTCTAATGTTTGTGATGTTTTACGCTTTAGCTTTTGTCCCTGTCTTATTTGATCTTCCCTATAATACTATGATGTAATTATCATGATGCCAGTTTCACAGATGGAGAAAATGAGGCTTTCATGGTCACACAGCTAACAACCCTAATTATTTTGCCCACGTAAATTGAAGGTTTATTTTGTACCAAAAACGGTTCTATGCACTTTTCACATGCTGAGTCTTGAGCGTGGAAAGTAGGTTCCAGTCTTATCCCCTCTTGCAGAAGGGAAACTGTGGCATGGGCAGTTTAACAACTTGCTCAAGTTTACATGTAACCAAGTTGATTTTCAAATCCAGCAACTAAGTTCCCTGATCTCCGCTGCTAATGACCATGCCGAAGGATGGTTGAATTGGGACTGAATCTTCCAACTTTTCTCTGTTTTAAATGCTTCCTCCATGCCACTGTGGGTGATTACATTCCCCCCCTCCAATTGCTTTGCATATTTGAGACATTCCAGCATTTCCTTAGGTGGCTAGATGCCCATTTCGCAACTATTTTATCTCCAAAGACCTCGGAGCATCATGACATGACAACTGAAAAAAGATCCTACAGTGAAGGGAGGAAACTTTTGTTCAGTATTTAAGGAAGAAAAGAAAAAAAAGCCATAGAAGTTATGAAATAGTTTGGGCTATACTTACCCACATACTGGAAAACATTTTTGCTAAGTTTGAAGTTAATACAAACGTCATAGAATGTCACTAATTTTCTTGAATGTCTGAGAGCCAAGTAGAAGGCAGGCAGTTTAAACATTTGATCAGTTTAAACATATCTCTTAAATAGTAATCTATGCATATAACAAAGAGGAAAGAATTAGGCTAAGCACAGACCTTACGCACACGTGAGCAGGGACCTGCAGGTGACCATCTTGGCAGCATCTGTGTGTACTTCAGGACACGTCTCTTCATCAAGGGCAAGAGAGGGGAGAGACGATTTCCACTTTGTTCATATGTATCCTATCCAGCTTCACTTATTTATTTATTATCAAGTGACTGTTGGAGTGAGGGGGAGAATGAACGAGCATTGTGTCACCACGAAAACTTCCAGAAAGCTGCTCTGTCTGTCCCTATGTAGGAATCTTTCAACTGCAGGCAATTTTCTTGTTAATTTAGAATTTTTTTTTTTTTTTTTTTTTTTTAGTTCTTGTTGAGTAACTGCGGCTGGGTCCTCATTCTGCAAATGTTCTAAATTATATCATGTTCTCAGATGAGGGTGAACAACTACCTTACCAAGTTGGTGTGTCTGAAGACCAAAGGAGATGATTTCTCCACTCTAGCCACCATTTGATCAGGTAGCAAAGACAAGAAAAACAAAATGATCACTCCATAGTTCTCCACAGAAGTCTTATATAATGTGGGTGCAATGCTCTACTCAGTATGTGCCCCCAGGTTAGGTGTGAGGAATGTTGCAATCTATTCTTGCTGTATATTAGAGTATTAAAAGCTCCCATGAACCCTGCAATAAAGAAACCTGTTGGGTTTTGCCTAGCACAGTATTTCCCAGCTTATGGACTAGCATCAAGACTGATTATCATTGGCATGGCCGATGTCGCAGAAAGATCATTCTGGAGCCCATTTTAGGTATGTTGAGACTGAATCTCCCTTAAGTCTTAAGAGAACAAAACATATCTAGGATGAGGAGTATCCAGATGACCTGGGGCTCATGTCCTGGCTTAGTCTGTTAGCAATTCTGTAATTTTGGGCAAGCATATTTAGATTCCTTGAGTTCCATCATCTGCAAAATGAAAAAAAAAAAAAAACTTTCCTCAAACGAGGATCATGATTTGTTTATTCATTCATGAATTCATTCAACAAATATTTGCTGAATATTTTCTCAGTGCCAAGTATTGAGCTTGGAGTGGGGATTCAGGAGATAATCAGCCCACTTGGAATTGAACTGTTTACTCCTGGGAAGCCCCTGATCAGTCTGCTGTACCTATGTCACGCCGGAGCGTCAGTTACTCATCCTATTTCTTGGTATTCCATAGCAAGAGAGAGAGAGAGAGGCTGGCAAGGCTGGTCCAGGGCAAACCGGGCCAGATGTTTTTCAGAAGCTCTAAGCCAAAAGGGATATCACTCACAGCCTGGATGGGTAACGTAAAATGTGCCAAAGTAAAGACAAGCTATTTGTCAAGGCTTCTCCTACAAGAGTTTTACAAAAGCTATTTTGACTACTGCCCTTTGTTCTGCTTTAAAAAAAAAATCTTGGAGTTTTCAATCTTTGTTCTTTCATTTGAAAAATTTATTTTTAAAAATCAACACATGAAAGACTTTCCTTTGAAGATGAATGCATTACAGTGAGAAGAGGAGGAAGAAGCAGTCACACTTGTACTTTATATTGCTATTACTGGTCCCCAGGAGGAAAACTGTTATATTCTCTCACCTCCTCCTTCCTCCCAGCTGCCCTCCTAGCCTGGAAAAGGAGTCACACATGTTAAGTGAGGGCACCCTCATAGAAAGCATCCAGTTAGCCACACAGTCAACACCAGGTCTGGGTAGCTAGAAAAGGGCTTATGGACCACCTTGATTTGTCTGCAAGACAGACTTCTCACTTTCACTTACATTTCTAAGAAGCTTGCCCAGTGAATCCAGCTGTGCTTATAATTCATCCTTGCACAGAACTTCTAGTCCACAGATCCAAGGCGACCAGTAATATGTGGTGGAGTTGGGGTGAGCACAAGAGTGAAAAACTAAAGCTAAAACAAATACATCCACTGTGACCACTGAGAGGGAGCGCAAGAGGATTGAGAAGGACAAACATAAATGAGGATTTAAGTAAGAACAAAGAGATTAGCACCTTTTTGGCAATGGAAGATGTCTCTGGGTGGGTGGGTCAGTGGCGGGTGTTGGCCAGGGGGTGGGGGTTATCAAAATTGTCACTGGTTCTGAACCACTGCTCAAAAACAAGAACTCTCTCTTTTTTTTATTTTACAGAGCTCTTTTAATTACTTTTTTTAATTTTAATTTTTTATTAGTTGCTCGAGACAATACAATGATCTTGACATATCATACATTTGATTCAAATGGGGTATGAATTCTCATTTTTCCACGTGTACAGATCGCAGGATCACATTGGTTATACAGCCACGTTTATACATACATCAATACTAGTGTCTGTTGTATTCTGCTGAACCACTGCTCAAAAACAAGAACTCTTAAAAAAAAATGATGTAATGGACACTTTTGGAAGTCTGGAGAAGACAGTTGACTTTTAGATTAATGTTTTTAAATGTATAAAATGTATAAAATAAAATATACAGAGTAAAAAGGTATTTATATTAGTTATATAAATATATAAAACTTCAGCCGGGTGCCACGGTGCATGCCTGTAATCCAATGGCTCGGGAGGCCGAGACAGGAGGGTTGTGAGTTCAAAGCTGGCCTTAGCAACGGTGAGGTGCTAAGCAACTCAGTGAGACCCTGTCTCTAAATAAAATACAAAATAGGGCTGGGGATGTGGCTCAGTGGTAGAGTGCCACTGAAAAAATATATAAAACCTCAAAATTATGGTATAGTAATTTATACAGTGATTGGACTGAAATCCAAGAAGGTATCCTAGTGTAGCTTGGGGACCAGAAGACCTTAAACTCTGGTAATGTGTAACTACAGTGGTAGTGCTGGGAACAGGCTCTGTCAACAACTAGCTGCCCACCTGAGCACGTTACCTGACCTCTCTGGACCTCAGGGTCTTATTTATAAAGTGATGGGCTCAGCTTGAACCAAAGTTTATTAAATTTCTACTGCTGGTGGACTTAGTGGAAAGCACTTTGACCTACACAAACATCAGTCAGGCTAACAAAACCCACAGAAGTATTATTCCCACTTTAAAGGTGAACCGAGATGGAAAGAGGAGCTAGGTCAAGTTGTTCCACTGCACAGGTAGTTGTTGGTGGAGACAAGGTGAATTGCTGGGGTCAAGAACTGGGTTTATTATTTATTTATTTGTTTTTTACCTAAGAGTCTTAGCAGGAATATAATAGGCAACCAATAAATGTTGGTTGAATGGTTGAATGACTGAATGAATGCCTTTGTAAATCACTAACTTCCATTTTCAGTGCTGAGATAACCCATTTTTATCACTTGATGCTAAGATACTCAATCATAAATCTTTCTCCCACATGTGCACATGTGTCACAAACACAGAGTCCCTTATCTGTGGGTCTGTTAGTTTCAGTGGGATAGAGAAGAGGCCAGGGGGGCTGGGGATGTGGCTCAAGCGGTAGCGCGCTCGCCTGGCATGCATGCGGCCCGGGTTCGATCCTCAGCACCACATACAAACAAAGATGTTGTGTCCGCTGAAAAACTAAAAAATAAATATTAAAAAATTCTCTCTCTCTCTCTCTAAAAAAAAAAAAAAGAGAGAGAAAAGAGGCCAAGGGTTGTCTTCTCAAAGTTCCATAGAATTTTAACCAGGCTTCTCTTCACAACAGAAGGGCTTCTGTGTAATCCATTGCCCTGTGATGCCATCACCCTACTGAAGTAGAATTTCTGATAAACAGATTGGGTTCATGAACATTCAGCAATGGCAGTTGTAGTCGAGAAACTGCAAAATAGAAACCAAGGAGGGCAAACCTGGCTAAGCCAATAGGGAAATCAACCCAGGCTTTTATTTGAGTATTTTCTTGGAAACCCACATTTGTTTTTTCCAGTAATAAGAAGCCCAGATCAGCTATGGAGCAAAGACAGTCTCTTCTCTCTTGTTTTATAGAAAACAAATGGCCCTGATTATGGGTACATAGCTCTACAGTTGTCATAGTGTGTGACGCACCCAGGGATCATTGAGGAAGGCTCTCAAAGCAAGAATTCAAGTGGTGATCAAGACATGATACCATCCTGAGCTGTAGTTATTTTTTTCTGTAAAGTATGATAAAAAAAAAACTAGCTGAGGCTTGCAACTCAGAGGCCCACAGACAAGACAGTGTGAAAGAGTGAAGCATAAGACAAAAGGGAATAGTGAGGACTGTGGCCAACTGAAGCTACATGTTTCATCTAAAAGAGAGAGAGCCCTGTTAACTCCCAAAGCTCAAGAAATAAGGCCAAGTATCAATAAGTGAGATGGTATCAAATTAAAAGACTTTTGCACATCAAAGGAAACAAGAGCACGAAGAGAGGGCCTACAGAATGGGAGCTCTGCCACCTACTTTTCCAAAAGAGATTAATACCCAGAATATATAAAAAACTAAAAAAAAAATTAATGCCAAAAAAACTAATTAATAATCCAATAAATGAGCAAATGATCTGAACAGACCTTTCTCAAAAGAAGAAATATAAATAACCAACAAATATATTTTAAAAATATTTAACATCCTTAACAGTCAGGAAAATGCAAATCAAAACTAAACTTTGATTTCATCTCATTCCAGTTAGAATGGTAATCTTCAAGAATACAAAGAATAATAATTGCTGGTGAGAATGTGTGAGAGAAGATAAACTCACACATTGTTGGTAGGACTGTAAATTAGTACAACTACTTGTGGAATCCAAGTATGGAATTTCCATACTTGTAGATTCCTCAAAAGACTAGAAATGAGAAACCACCATATGACCCTGCTATCCTACTCTTTGGTATTTATTCAAAATATTTCAATTCAGCATCCTAGAGTGACACATGCACACCAATGTTTATAGCAATGCAATTTACAATAGCCAAGTTATGAAGCCAATCTAGGTGCCTGTCAACAGGTGAATGGGCAAAGAAAATGTGGCCTATATACACAAAGGAGTTTTACTTAACCATCAAGAAGAATAAAATTAGGGCATTTGTTGGTAAATGGATGGAACTGGAGCGCGTCTTGCTAAGTGAAGTTAGCCAGACTCAGAAAGCCAAGCATTGAATGTTTCCTCTAATACACAGAAACTAGAAAGAGAGAAAAAAGAAGAGGAATTAAAAACAGGGAAATCTCACAAAAATAGAATGAAGACCAATAGATCAGAGCTTGAGAGAGATAAAGGGGGAGAAAGGAATTGAGGCCATGGGAAGGAAGTATTGGGGAATGAAATCTACCAAATCATGCTGTGTCCATATACAAATGTAGCACAATGAGTCATATATATCTTATTAATAATAATAACAATAACAACAACAACAACAATAATAATATAAGGGAGCTCCGTAGAGTAGAGCAAGTAGACGAGGGAGGAGGAGTGGGAAAGGGAAGGTAGCAGGGAAGGAGACTGATCAAATGATATCATGTGCATGTATAATATGGCATAATGAATCCCACTATTATAGTTATTATGTGTAACTATAATGCAACCAACAAAAAAAATTTAAAAAAGAGGTAACATTTAAATTTTAGGTCACTGCTGCCATGCAAGAATGAGGGTCCAAAGTTGCCAAATTTACAAAACTTCCAAAGACCCCCTGCTGAAAGTTGAGTTATTAATATTGACAATTTTCCCAAAGTGTCAAAGATACAGTGTAGGACAGATATGATGATGGGGACAACCATGGATGAACTCTTCAAGTCTAACAGCATTAACAATTCAATGGGTATAAGTAGATAGTCTAGTAGTTATTTTTTTTAAATCACTTTTTATACTGCTTAACAATTTGCAAGTCACTTTCGTGATTTTATCTGGGTCTCACGGAGACCCTGTGAGGTGCTGTTATTGATTTGCAGAGGAGAAAGCAAGTTCAGGAATGTTAAGTACTTGACTCATCCACAGTCACAGAGTCAGAGAAGAGCACAACCTAGACTCACTCCCTGGGTCTGGCCTCTGCAGCACTCCTGAGGACCACATGGCCTCTCCCATAACACACACCTTTGTGTAGCAGCTCTGCAGCTCAAAGGAAGCATCACTCTCCAAACCATGCTCAATGGAAATATGTCTTGGGAATGAAGAAGGTTATGGAATATTTGTTCTCTAAAGAAGTGACGCCAAATCTCCATTCTCGAATTTAAACATCAGGTCAATGTTTCTTCTAAAGCTTCAGATATTCCTCAGTCACCCCAAGACAGAGAGAGGTCTGGAGGAAGAAGGATATTCCAGACATGATTCAATGGCTAATTGGCTGAGTGACTGTAGGCAAAATTCTCTTGGTTCTTTCCCCCAAACTCAGGTTTTTCCTCTGCCAAATGGGAGCCATGGGATGAAGTGGCAGAGCTGGAAGCCAGATCAGGATCCCATCCCCGTTCTATGAAATGAGACCAACTTATTCTTCAGAGAGCCAAGCAACTGTGGAAGCAGACTTCCAGCATGTAATTACAACACAGGGAGATGTGTGTTATTGATCAGGTACGTGTGGGGAATGACAGAGAAATAATATACAGATAAGACATCCTGGGAACTGCGGCGCTTACAAAGAGTTCTTATTAATGGTCATGAGCCAATGCAACGTAGAAGCTGACTCTCTTTGTGTGTTATCTTAATACCGTTCAGAGAGGATTAACATTTTTTTGAGTATGAACAAATACACAAATTCCACTTTGTAATAGGTAACTGATAACACATACTATGTGCTTCTCGGAATTTTCTAGATCTACAGATTGATATATGAATTTGGTGTATAGTTCCATCTCTGTTTATATCTACTGTACCTATATATTCCCTTTTTTTCCCCCAAAGTGAGAGAATATTACATGTAGTATTTCTTATCTACTTTTCTTTGTTAAATATTTAGTGAAAATTTTTTTGTATCAGTACATATAAGTTTATCTCATTCTTCGGAGTAACTGCATAGTATCACTCTGTACCTTTATGTATGCTAATTTAGCTAATAATTCCTAATTGATGAACATTTAGTATATGCCTATTTTTTTGCTATTTTCAATGTATGTTTCAATATATAACCTTGTATATATTCCTGAAAACAAGTCCTTTATAAAATAAATTTCTATTATTTTTTCCTTACAGGTTTTGAATATTGATATTGCTCTTTGTCAAAACTCTACCCTCAATCCTTTCAGGAACATTTCAAGGAAGTACCTACTCATTTTTTTTTTTAATTTTTTGGCGGACACAACATTTTTGTTTATAATGTGGTGCTGAGGATCGAACCCGGGCCGCACGCATGCCAGGCGAGCGCGCTACCGCTTGAGCCACATCCCCAGCCCCTACCTACTCATTTTTATCAATGTCTTGTAATACAAATTTAAAATATTTTTGCTAAAAGATAGAGTATTTTCATTAGCATTTATTTGCTTTTAATGAAGTTGAATATCTTTTCAAATATTGATGTCATATCATATGAAAAGTTCTGCTGATTATCTTTATCCATTTTTTATTGGGTTGTTAACATTTTTTCTCATTGAATTATGAGAGCTCTTTATATATTAAGGAAACCAGACCATTTGTATGTCATATGTTTACACACTTTTAAAAATAGTCACTTGCCATGATATCTGCCAACGGTTTTCTTAAAAGTCAGTTTTCAGTGAATTATTAAAGATAATGGGAAAATGGACTGACCACTGGAAATTATTGGTTTATATCCCATAGTCCTCTGAGGAACTGGGGATATTTAACAGGGAATGTTTCTCCTTTTGTCTGTAGTCAGACATTGTCCTGACCAACCCCAAGGCTTTGTCTCTGAGACAAAAATTGAAGAGAATCCCAAAGCAAAATGTTTGCCTCAATTATTTTGATTCATGAAAAATGATGTTAAATAACTGTTAGAGTCTGTAAACAAGTCTGGATGGCGCCTGGCAAAATGCCAGAGGGAGTGGTTTGTGAAGTAACGCCAGTGAGCCATTAAGTGTGGAGATTTCTTATTGGTTGGCTGATGTATCTAGTTTATGCTAATTAAGATAAGCTGTGTGGAATGTATATATACCACTCCTGTCCTACAATAAACGGCTCCTACTCCTGCTGTATCAATCTACACAAGTTGTTCGTTACCCCCCCGGTTATTTTGCTGCAGCCGGACTGCAACAAATAACTGAAACAGGAATTTCAGAAAGAAGCTCTAAAGACGTCCTGGAGAGCTCAGCACCTTGGAACATCATCGTCTGGATTGCAAGTTACACCGTGAAGTACTTAAAGCATCCCATCAGGGAAGAGGGGACTGCCATTAATCAAGCAGAGGCACTAGTGGAAGAGCTTGACTTTGCCCTGAACCAGTGAAGACAGAGGTCATACACAGTCACCAAAGTAAAAGGGGCGACATGTTTTTGTCCTGATCCAACAGGACACAGAAACAAGCTTCTCACTGTAGACACCGAGGGAGGACGGTTCACTCGAAAAACATTTGGCACAAAGCTGTCAGAGGCACTATCTGAAATAGGGTCAGAAATGTGGGGAAAGGAAGGCCATTGTCTTTCAAGGTCACTATCACTGCCAAAGGAGGGTGTCCTGATGTTGTGTGCCTACATCATAAAGCATTCACAGCGGTACCCAGTCCACTGATCACAGGGTCATGGTTCATTAGGGGTAAAGAAAGATGGACACACACTCACTGAGCTATAGGGGGCATTCGCTTCTGGTTTACTTACTCCTCTTGTTTGTCACATTTGTATACAGTAGGAAATAGGACATAATGATTGTATGGTACTTGGCTTTTCTGGCTTCACCAGACACCAAAATACTGCACCAAGTGAGGTACCATGACCAACTGTCTCTATTTGCTTAGGATCACCCCATTTTAGTACAGTGCAGTGTCCCCAGGAAGATTTCAGTTCCCAGTAAACCAAGATATTTGGTCACCCCAGGTCTCACTTGTATCCAGCTGATTTTTTCTCTACTCCTGTTACTTGGGACAAGAGTGAAAAAAGAAAAAAGTGGGCTTAAACTTAAGAGCCATTTTGTAACATGTATATAAGGTCACATCTTTGGGAGTGAGAAATGCTAGAAGGTATGCAAGATCGTACTGTTAGGAAGAGAAAAAAAAAGTTTTTGATGTCACTTCTAGTTCTTTGATTCCCTGGTTTTATGACACTACTCCTATTATCCTGAGAAAGTTAGGAGAGCCATGAGTAAAATAATGTTTATTGCTATTTATCAAAAGATTATCATGTACTGGGCATGGTGTTAACACTTTCATTTTATTCTCATGACAGCTTTAGGAAATAGATATTATTAGAGATAATTTCAAGGTAAGGAAACAAGCCTAAGAACTTATGTCATGTCCAGCATCATCCAGGTAACAAAGGGTGACCACAGAATTTGAATTCAGATCTGTGTGGGCAAGAGGTTGTGCTCCTATTCATTCTGCCTTCACCATCCATTGTCCACAAATAGTCATGAAACGATTTTTCTGCTGTCCCATGAGATGAGTGTGTCAGTCCAGCCTTGCCATGTGACCCCTGGAGACCAGAGAAATGGTAGCACAAACCACATGGATTTGCATCACGAAGTTTAAATTTCTCTTACTTGTTCTCTACCATCATTGTCCAAAAGAAACTGGGAAGTGGCCACTGTTGGTACTATTTCGATCTTTAGGGTTAGGAGGGTCTGGACCAGTCTGGTCAGCTGTTGATGGGCACAAGGAATTAATGACAAAACTAGACTCACAGCTACAGCCCATGTTCCAAACTCTTCTGAACACTAACTAGTCTACTCAGTCGAGATTGAGGGATTCTGACTTTCCTGGGGGTCATCCATGGCCTTCTAGAATGGGGAAGCTGTTCACCTCTGTTTCCCTCATTTCTGCTCCAAGAAGGTAGATCCAAGTATCTATTAATTATGTATTTCCAGAGGCCAATGCACAGATTCTCATTACCCAATAAATCAATGGATATCCTCCACACACCCTTCTCTTCATTCAGTGGTCATTCCCCATTTCTGTGCCATGTATTCTGCCACCATTGGTAAATATGACATAAGCTCTGAGGCTTGTTTCCTTATCTTGAAATTAGCTGTTTTCTCTGAGTGCATGTTACCTCAGGATGAGATGTGGCTCCAGGACCATCTGCACCCCTAGGCCTTCCAGCCGCCTGCGTTCTCCTCTTCTCAATACACAGAGGGCCCACCTCCCCAATGCCCTACCATCTCCTTCTTTGGTTACACATACCCATATCTCTTTTATGAGAGGGTTTTCTAACTTCCATAAGCCAAAAGGGAGTAGTGGAGCCTATGGTGAAGTAGAGTGCAACCACTGTGTCCAAAAATGACATTGATACTTAATTTTAGTCCATCATTGCAATGTTAAATACAATGTGTTGCCAGATTTTCTGAAATTTTATTTAATGGAATTTGAGTTTAAGTTTTAATGCCAATGAATCTTTCAAAGTTTTTAAAGACATACTACAACCCAGATTTGACACCAGGATGGTCATTATTTCAGAATTGACCATTCAATGATATTGCAGAAATGCTTATTGTCTGTGAAATTATGTTTTAGTTAACACATTATAGTGCTTTATAGATTGCTCATTATTTCCATGATTTTATATAAGTCTTGTAAAAACCCTAAAGGTAGTGTTATCCCTGTTTCACAAAGCAGGAATTAAAACTCATGAATGTTACGTGACTTGTCTGAGACCACACAGCAAGAAAGTAGCAGAACTTGGACACATTCTCCAGTCGTAACACCCTTGGAGCTTCCCGTGGACTGTATTGTCTTATCCTTCTCTCTCTGGATATGGTACATGTAGTCCCCTGTCTGATTCTTTACTGTTTTCCTCACAATAAATAATAAGTGCCCAATGCATGTTTGTTTGTATGAAAGAAAATGTATAGAGTCAGTCAGAGGTGGAAAAATAATCAATACAGATTATATTTCCCTTTTTATCAACCGACTATTTGTGTTGTAATGTTCATGACTATATTATGTGATGTAGGAATCCATCATCAGAGAGCCCAAGGGGTGGGGGTGGGGTAAGGGGAAGGGAGGGGGATGGGAATGGGAAAGACAGTAGAATGAATCAGACACAACCTTCCTGTGTTCATAAATGAATGCATGACCAGTGAAACTCCACATCATGTACAACCACAAGAATGGGATCCTAATTAGAATAAGTTACACTCCATGTATGTATCATATGCCAAAATACATTCTACTGTCATAACTAAAAAGCTACAGTGGCAAATTGGCTCAGTGGTAAATTGCAGTGGTAAAAGCAGCTTGAGGTCCAGAGGAGGGAGGCAATTCTTAAAAAAACATTTAAGAAATGTAATTTTTAATTTCCCAAATAGCTCCTATTCTTTCTAGGCAATGATTCTCTAATGTAATTTGTATTTTTGTGACTTCATTGGTCTTCAGAAAAGGCAACTTGCCTATTTTTAAGGAAGAAAGTGTCTTTGGTGCTATCTTTGGTGCATGATGTCAGGAGCTACTTCCAATCCCTTCCCCAGGAGAGGCCCTGTGTCCTAAGGAGTCGGCCCTGCTCCCAGCTTTCTTTCTTGCCCCGTGGGGTCCAGAAGGGCTTCCCCCTTTATATTTTGTAGACCCTGGGAGCATCCTCAGATGAAGTGGTCCTTACTTCATGTTGCACACTCCAGTGCCCAAAGCCTAGAATCAAGAGTTGGCTGCTTTGATTCCAGGAACCAAGCCCAGGGGCCTCTGGGAAGAAACCAGAGATGCAGTGCCCTAGGACTTCATCCCTCATCTCAGAAGGGGCCTAGCAACACCAGTGGTAAGGAGTGGGATGTGGATTGGTTTGTCCAAATGTGGTTCCTCCAGGTGGAGTCAGAAGACAGGGGGTGTGAGATCCATCATGGCAGACTGTCCTTGACTACTGGGAAGAGATTGCTGCCTCTCTTGTGCTTACCTTGTCTTTATTCCCTGTGGAGTAAGCTCTGTGGGATCTTCTCTTAAAGAGATCTGAAAGGGACTTCTATTATAATTTTATCCAACTGAAGAGTTGACAGAAAAATATGAAAACCATGGATCTAAGATAACATTAGGCCTCTGGGATTTTCCTGTCTGCTATTATTATTTTGAAATTCAAATAAAAATTCCAAATCCCATTTTCTCCTACTCAAAACTATAGACATCAAGAGAACCATGGAACAATCTAAGGTTGTGCCATTAGGACCAAGGGTTTGCTTTTAGCACATATTGCAAAACCTCAGATTTTGGTTTTACATTTTGCACTTCACGTGCAAGGTGATATTCAAGATAAGGCCCATTGAACCAGGGCAAGAAAATAGCATTGGCGTGACACTCACTGGAGAAACCTGAAAATGTTAGTCATTTATATACTCAGGTAAAATAAAAATGATTTGCTACTTCAATGCATTTTGTTATGGCAATGGTTTGGTATGCTAGGTTTTCTTATAACAAGGAATAGCTATGTCTTTTAATAAAACATGTGGTGGATTTGGTTCTCATGCCAATTAAAACACCCTGAACAAAACAAAAGTAGAACAAACCCCTTCTTCCCCACAAAATCCTACTGCTGATGCCCACAGAATGTAAATGGTTCTTCTCCAAAAGTCTTCTTTCTCATTAGCTGGCAAGAGGTACAGATCACCCCTCACTTCCCTCCTCCATGTCCCCACCTGAATCTTCACACATCCTTTTAGAGACAGAGAGGTAAGGTGGAAAGAGTCCTCATACTTCTTCGTGGTGTGATTTGGGGGAATTTCCTTGTCTCCTGTGAGGGTATGTTTTACATTAATCAATGGAGACAAAGGATATCCATAGCACAAGTTGTGAGGATTGAAAGAATGTGAAATTCATCACACAGGGGTGGATGCCATTACTTAATTTGAGGTCCGCCTTTGCTGTCTGCCACTTGGGTTCTTGCTGTACTTCTTTTCCCAGAGTCCCTTTCTGTAATCTCCCAACACACCTCTGAAAGGCCTCTCTTCACTGATAGTGACCATGATTTCCCTAGAAGTAGGGGTAGAGAAATTCTCCCATCCTTGAATTCCTAAGTGGGCCATCTGGATGAACCTTAACCTTCAGTGGGTTTCAGTTTCCTGTTACTCTAGATGTGAAGCAGCGTATGGAAGGTCAGAGTCCAGAAATCAATAGACAGCACATGAAAGGAGGTGGGAGATGATCCAGTGATTGGGGACATAAGCCCTGATGCTTGGGCTTTCATTCCAGCTCTGCTACTTAATATCTGTGAAGTCTTGGGTGAGTCATTTCTCCTTATGGATTTCAATTTATTTACCTATAAAATGGAGACAGCAACATGCTCATCTCATGAAGCTATTGTGAAGATTATTTTAGCTGATGCATGTGAAGCACTTAGGAATCCCCCATGGTCAGTGCTATCACCACTGTCATTGCTATTGTCCCTGTTGCTCAAATAGATCAGCATTTGATGTGTGTTCTGCTAGACTCAGTGGATGCAGCATGAATAAAACAGAGTTGGCAGTCAACTTGATTGTCTGGAATTGGGCACATGTGTGAATGAGTGCATGGTAAATGTTTAATAATTACATCAGAACAAAAATGGATATACAACAAAGAATCGGGCAATAAAATTTCAGAAAACCTGGGTCAGGCCATTCAAAAGCTTTTACAAAACCTGGTTTCCTTGACTCTGGTCTGAGCCCAGGAAATTCTTCCATATGTGACGCATACATCTGTCTTCATGAGATGCTGCTTAGATTAGTTTATGCCTCCCCGTACTTCCAATTGCACTTGGTTACCTAATGAAAACACCTAAAATGGCAGGATGTGGTATTCAAGTTTCCTTGCCATCTGGCTTCAATTTTTCTGTGCTGCCTCACTTCTTGCAGGGCTCTTGCCAAGTAATTCTAGTTGCAGTTCTTGCTGATTTCTACCCCTGAACTTTGCCTGTACATTCATGTTTCTTGGAGAGGCCTTTCACTCCTGTCTTGACACATCCCTAAAGGTCAAGCTCAGTCACATCTCCTCCATGAAGTCTTTCTTGGTTTATAATTGTCTAGGTGCTCTGCTTATTGCTTCTTGTTCCATGAGGATGGTATTCACATTGCTAGGTTTGTGCCTCTTGCCTCCCTCCTCTGGACCGCAAGCTGCTTTTAAGTGAGTTGTCAGAGATTGGATAGAAAGAGCAGATACCAGGGAAAGGAGGAAATTACTCTCAGGGAAAGGAAAAGTGAAAAGGTGATGATATTTGGGAGGGGAGAAGAAAGCAAAAAGAGGCTCAGTAAGCTTATTACATATTCTTCTTCTCTCATGTAACCCTTGCAACAGTTCACTCTAAAGAGCCAAGGATCCCAGATAGCCAATCAGCAGCCCTGACAAGCAGAGTGGATTTCAGTGTGCAAACCTGTAAGACGTGCCACCCTGGCAGAGGGTAAAGTGGTTTCGTATAATTGAATGGGAAGTGTTTCTGACCCTGCCCTGTGATAAGATGTGCATGTAGGAGGGGTGGCTCTGAGTGGAACACAAGAGCCCTCAGGAGAGAGAGGCAAGAGGTGCAAACAGCATAGTGCAAGACAGTGGTGCGAAAACTATCTTCATGGAACATGAGAAGGGAGACCATCCTAATGACCATCTTGCCTGAAAGATTCTGGTGTATTCCTGTTGTTCCATTGTGATTATTCTTAGCATCTGTTACTCTTAAGTATCTTGGTTTGGATGAGTTGTATATTCACCCTAGAGTGAAGGCAACCTGTTCCACAATGTTCTGAGGTGTGTGGAAGACTTATAGATTGAATCCTATGTGTGAGGTGTGGCCTATTTATACCCACACCCCTATCCCCTCCATCTCCCAAGATTCAATGGAGGTAAGCAGCAGTGTAGAAAGAAAATAGAGTTGCTGTAGCTAAGATAGAGGATATCTGTTATGGTTTGGATATGAGGTAAACCCCCAAAGCTCATGTGAGACAATGCAAGAAATTTTAGAGGTTAGATAATTAGATCATGAGAGTTTAACTGGATCAGTGGATTAATCTACTAATATGGATTAACTGGATAGTATCTGTAGATAGATAGGGTGAAACTGGAAGAGGTTGGTCACCAGGAGCATGTCTTGGGGATATGTTTTGTCCCTGGTGAGGCAAGCTTGGGTTCTCCCTACTTCTTGATTGTCATGTCTCTCTGCCATGATGTTCTTCCTCACCTTGGGCCCAGGGCTATGGAGTAGGCCATGTATGGGTTGAGACTTCTGAATCTGTGAACCAAAATAAAATTTTACTCCTCTACATTGTTATTATCAAATCTTTTGGTCACAGAGACAAAAAAAAGTTGATTAAAACAGTATGCAGAGACCAAGATAACCCCCCAAATTTTCTGTGATATGGCATAGAATAGGCTCGATGTTTCATTTACATTTCATTGTTTCTGCAAGCCAATTAAATTTCTTATAATTTTGATGTGGGAGAGTTCGTCCTACTTTGCAGATACTTCCAAAACTGTCTAGGAAAGGACAGTTCATCGTCCATAATATTTCTTGCACTTATCCTTGGATGAGTCATATAAAAATCACACCAACTGGGTGGGAACTCATATAGTATTTTACTTCCATACACGTTATTTTCTTAATTCTCAGCAACTCTACTGGAAATGTTTTGCATGTGAGAGAACAATATTCTCAGAGAGGGTTAATGACTTGAAAAGGACACATTGCTAAAAGGTAGGGGTAGGAATGGGCCCCAGCATCCATTCTCCTGGTTCTCAACCTCCTGTGCGTTGGCTGTAATGCACTGTAGGTAGAAATGAGTGGCTGTGGGGACACATAACTCCTCAGGTTGGGAGTTAAGCTTTGTGTTCATTGAGTCTCACTGATGTGCAGATTCCCTTGCTGCTCTTCCTGCATCCACTTATTCTTTCTCAAGACCTGATCCATGCCTCAGCCAGTTTTATGTGAATATGTCACCTCCTTCCACCTCCAAGAAAAAAACAATTCAATAGGTTCACATTGTACTTGGTGCAAAGAAAGAATGCATTAAAGTAGCTTGCAGAGACCTGGTTTGGCCATGGTTTTTCCAGCCTGCCTCAGGACTTCTGCTCTAGAGTCCCCCTACATGTAAAGTTCCCACCTACTTAACATCATCAGATCTCAACCTGAACCACCCTCTTTCAGGAACCTTCCATGAGCCATTTCAAACAGTCCAAGTCTCAACAGACCCTGTAACTTTGCTGCTCATCACTATTGCAATTTTACTCTTATTGGCATAATTATTGGATTGTCATCTAACTTTATGTTAAATTAACCTCCATGAATGCAATTCATTATTTTATTTTTTTGCCTCATTTTATCCTTAACCTCTCAGTGCTGAACATGTGGTAGATGTTCAATAAATGATTATTGAATGAAATTTCTTTGCTACTCAATGACCATATGTTACTATTTAAATAAAAATTAGTTAAGATTAAATAAAATTAAATATAGTTCCTTGGTCACATGAGCCATATTTCATGTACTGAAGAGCCATGTGTGAGCACCCCTGCTTGGACAATACTGTTATAGACTCTTTCCATAGTCAAATAAAGCTTTGTTCACAGTGCTCCTCCAGATATTTGCATCAGTCATGCCTAATATGGTCAATGATTAGATTTTTCTTAAAAAATCTTAGAGATTGTGGTTATCAGAATACCTGACAAGAACAATTTAGGGAAGGAGAAATTTATTTTGAACTCATGTTTTCAGAGGTTCAGTCCATGGTCAGCCGACTCCAGAGCTCTGGGCTTGAGGTGAGAAAGAACATCACAGTGGAAGGGTGTGGTGGGGGGAAGCTTAGCAGCTCATGGAAGACAAAAAACAGAGCAGATGCGGGGGCAAGGTCATGGATAGATGCAGATGCCCCCATACGCCTGTCTACTGTTACCTGCCCAATAGTCCATTCAAATTATTAATTTATCATATGGATTAATTCACTGATGAGGTTACAGCTCTTTAATCATTTCACCTCTGAAGGTTCCTGCATTGCCTAATATAGAAACTTTTCTGGGGACATTAAAGGTCCAAACCATAAAACAGAGATGCTGAGTAGTTGGCTTGAGGACTCCTGGGGAGTATGTTCCCTAAACAGAAGAAATCTGAAAATGAACCATCTAAAAATTTTAGGTGGATGTTTCACTTACTCATTTTCCTTCAACAAACAGTTATTGAGCACCTACTGTATACTGCTGTGGCTATGTGTAAGCAATCAGTCTTCCTGAATTTTTCCATTTTCCTTTTAGAGAGACAATATAGCTTGATGATGGAGAATACAGACTTTAAAACCAGGCAGACTTGCATTCGAATATTGTTTATGCTGCTCATTCCTCTGTGTGTGTGTGTCTGAGTAAGATATTGAAGTTCTCTAAGCTTCTGTGATCATCTATAACAAATGGAGATAACAGTAGTATTTACCTGATAGGATTGTTGGGAAGATTAAATGAGATTATGTCAGTTATTTTTATTCATAGTAACCTTATTATGATTCTTTATTTCATTGTTGATTGAGATTGGGGTTAGCATTTTACACTTTCTTGTATCTTTTATCTGTCAAATTCTGATAAAAGCATACAGACAGTTTGTCTTTTGAAATAAATCAGGTTGCCCGGTTCCTATGTTCCCACTAAATTTCAGTGGATAACATCAAGATAGACCTTCTCAAGGGTTGGAGGCTATTTGCCACCAACTTTCTTGCCTCAATTTTTCCTCCTGTGCAGTAAAAGCAGAGTGATTGTGATCTTCCAGAAGGTGCAGGAGACTTGCTTAGCTCACAGCTAGAAGTGATGGGGATCTAATTGCGTCTCTGCTTCAGGTTGCTTGAAGAACACAGGAAGATGCAGGAGGCAGTTTTCTCATGAGGCCTCTGAGGCCTTCTGGGTAAGACGGTGAGCTGCCTTTACCACGGCCATTCAGACTGGAGGACATTGAGAATTCAATATTCTCATTTAGTCTTTGAGCCTTTGCTGAGAACCATGTGGGAGGCTCTGTGCTAGGAATTGCAGACTTATTAATGGGTCCTATCTTTAAGGAGACCACAGTATGATTAGGGAGGAAGGTGATTAGAGAATTCTTCCTGGAGGACATTCCATCAGCTCTGTTCTGGTTAAAAAGTAAGACATAGAGAAGAGGAGTGTTATGCTTTGGATATGAAATATCCCCCAAAAGTTCCTGTGTTAGTGCAGAAATGTTCAGAGATGAAATGATTAGATTATGAGAGCTACAACCTAATCAGTGGATGGATCATCTAATGGACTGATAATTTGAAAGGCCTACTGTACTGGCTGGTAACAGTAAGCATTTGAGGCATGGCTGAAGGAAATAGGTGTCTGGAGTATGTCCTTGGAGATTGTATCTTATCTCCCTGGTTCCTCTTTCTTTCTGCCTCTGGACCAACATAAACAGAGCGACAGTCCTCCACTACGCCCTTCCACCTTGATGCACTGCCTCACCTTGGGCTCAGAACCATGGAGTCAATCATCCATGGACTGAACCTCTGAATCCATGAGCCAAAATAAACTTTTCCTTCTCTAAGTTGTTCTTGTCATTCTTGTCAGGTATTTTGGTCACAGGAATGTAAAGCTGACTAACATAAGGAAGAAGTCTGGATCATATTCATGGAGATGAGAAAGAAAATGAGAGAGAGAGAGAGAGAGAGAGAGAGAGAGAGAGAGAGAGAGAGAGAGAGGTGGAAGATGGTAGTAGGTAGTAGGCAGATGGTGATAGAAGTTGGGGCTACCCAGACAGGAAAGGGTGTCATTATGGAAGACTTTTAAACCAAACAAAAAAGCTTGAGCTGATGGCCATAGAGAGTCACAGAAGTATTTTAGCAGTGGGTGACATGAGAGAAACACAGTAAGTGTTTCAGTCAGACCACTCTTGTATGCACAGAATGAATTCCAATTGGACAAGAATTGAGGCAGGGAGAACTGATGGAGGGGGGGCTGACAGAGTGATCCAGGTAAGAAGTGATACTGGCTTGAACTAAATGACAACAGGAAAAAAGACATACAATGCAGAGATCTTAGCGGGCAGAATGGGTAAGTTTTGTTAGACAATTGTGTAAGCTTGGTGAGGCAGCCAGGAGAATTGATCCTTACCTCTGATTTTTGGCTTGGGAAGAAACTGAGGAGAAGGAGGAAGAAAGGGGATGAGTTAAGCTCTAGATTGGAGGTAGGAGGAAGGGAGAGATGAGATCTAGGGAAGGTGTGCAGAAGGGTGTGAGAGGCAGCCATGTGGGGATGAGCGTTCAGCAGACGTTTGTCCTGATCTGGGGAATGGAAGAGGGAGCAAAATGCGATTATCATCAGGCGGTAGCTAAAACCATGGGAATGTTGGCATTTGTTTATTAAAATGAAGTTTGAACCAGCTGAATGAATAAATAAAGGGAGAAAAGAAGTCACTCAGGAATCAGAGGGAAGATGGAATAGGACTTAGGGTGGGACTCGTTTTCTTGTACAGTAACCAAACCATAAACATCACCGAGTGAGGATTCCTCAGTCTGGTATGTCAAGCTTAAAATGGGAAAACACTCTAGGAAGCTGCAAACATTATCAAATTCAATCCTCTAAAGACTGGGAGATGTTTGTAAATGCTCTATTGTGCTGTCATTATAGTTGAGTTGAGTTGGAGCATGTGATGGTTTAGATATTAGGTGTCTCCCAAAAGCTTATGTGTGAGACAAGGCCAGAAAGCTTAGAGGTGAAATGATTCGGTTATGAGCGCCTCAACCTACTTAATGTGTTAATCCACTGATCGGGATTAACTGGGTAGTCACTGTGGCATGTGGGGTGTGGCTGGAGGAAGTGGGTAACTGGGGATGCAACTTTGGGGTGTAGATTTTGTCCCTGGGGAGAGGAACTTCTCTTGCTTCCTGGTAGCCATGTTCTCATGGTTTTCCGCTGCCACGCCCTTCCACCAGGATGTTTTGCCTCCTCTTGGGTCCAAAGCAGTGGAGACTGCTATCTATGGAATAAGACCTCTGAAACTGGGAGCCCCCAAATAAACTTTTCCTCCTCTAAAATTGTTCTTGTCAGGTCTTTTGGTCACAGCAGTGGCAAAGCTGAATAACAGAGAGCATGCCGAGTCTTGGCGATTGTATAACCTGATGGTCAAACAATGAAAGGTGGTAAAACAGAACAGAGTTTGGGTCTTGGTGATGATCTGGTGTGAACACACACTACAGAATGTGAAGCCCACTTCCTCAGAAGTACTCACCTGCTCCACAGATGAGCCCATTTTTCTCAAGTCTGAAGATTCGGACCTTAATATATTTGTAGTCTTTTGACTAGCTCTTGGCAAGATGCTTAGAAGCAATATAAAATTTCCCCGTAAAATGTGATTCATTTGCCAGTTTTATATCTGAGAAGGAAGACTTGTGTATATACTACTAAAAATCTCAGTTCAACCTACACAGACCTAATCTCTATGTTCCTTTCACCTCCCAAATACCAGGTTGGCTTCAGAATGGATAGAGGATTAGCAGGAAAATTCTCTCGTCAGTCCTGTTGGGACACCACCCTAGAACCGATTGCATATTCTGCCTTTGCTGCTGGCTGAGCTACTCTTTCGCATGAATACGACTTAAGTGCATGCCAGGAGTCTAAATTATGCAACAGAGACCATCATTGTGTCTTAGAGAGGAGAATTCGGTCTTAAATGATGGGGCCAGAAGTCACACTTGGAGTTTCCAATTGTTCTGTCTTTCATTCCTGAAAAGCTTGCTGCTTTTATAAGGCACTATCTCCAAAAGCAAACTATACTAGAATTTTTTTTTAGCTTAACAAGAATGCTCTTTGGTAACTCTAAAGAACATGAAAAATAAGAGGGAAAAAAAAGTAAAGGGCTTTCAGTGGGGTTTCCACACTTGTTTTCGACACGATGAAGTTAATGCATGTCCAGGTGTGTGCACAAATCAGAGTGGCTAGTATGGGCTGATGTTTAGTTTTCTGCAACTTTAAGGGATTCAGAGAAAGGAATGTGGTTCTGTATCTCTTGCAAATTCATGTATTGCTGGGAAGGGGCTTAGGGTTCTACTCCTAGGAGGGTCTAAGGAGCCTCTTTACAGGAACCAGTAACTCAACAAACCTTTTTTTTTTATTAAACATATTTTTAGATGTTGATGGACCTTTATTTTATTCATTTATTTATATGTAGTGCTGAGGATTGAACCCAGTACCTCACACATGCCAGGCAAGTGCTCTACCACTGAGCCACAACCCTAGCCCTCAACAAACCTTCTAACAGCTAGTCCCCAGACTGTGTTTCATCTTGTCCAAGCTATGGAGACTATAAGTTACATGGGGCAGGAAATGAGAAGGGAATTGTTGTTACAAGAAGAAAGTCAAGCTGTACACCTTGGTCCAGAAGTAGCAAATTATTGAATGCATTTTTGTATAATAGATCTGTGTTGGTGCTTTATAACCTATAATATAGTTATTATTATTCTCCTTATTTTATACATGAGGAAAATGAGGTACAGGAAAATTACATCTTTTGCTCAAATTCACACATCTAGTCAGTGGAAAAGAAGGGGCTTGAATCCAGATCATCTGACTGCAAGCCTGGGCTCCTACCTTCTATATTATACTAGAAAAGACAAGAGGAGGATGATGTGGAATGGAGCATGATTCCATGCTACTTAGATGATCTGGAGTCCCAGAATTGAGCAGGCTCTAGGAGACCACTTGTAGGGGATCTGAATGAACTGAAAACACCATCAGAGAAATAGATTTGCTCCATGGGGCCTGGCAAGGGATTGACAGCCAAGGATGCTCTGTAGCTGACTTGAGTGAACAACATGGGGGAATATTCTATTCCCTGAACCTGCATCCCTATTCTTGCTTGAGTGTGGTGATTATGGAGAATGGGGTAGAGACCAGAACAAGGCCAACACGGGTGATACTATGTGGTATAGCAGGAGGCACAGGAACAGCAAGTCTAGGTCTTGCATTCAGTGTGACTCTGTGGGCTGGGCACTAGGAATTTTGTGGAGGAAAACTTTTCCACTTGCTTGGTGAGCAGGGATTGGCCTTGGTGTTCCTCAGACATACCACCCTGTTCCCGCCTCCCAGCCTTGTTTGAACTCTACCCAGAATCCCACCAGCAGAGATCCTTCTGACTTCCAGGTATTGGTTTCAGTGTCATTTCTTCAGCGAGACAAGTCTAATCAAATTAACAGCCTTTCCCCATGAGCCTGCTCTCACCTGTCTGCGGCATAACTCTGCTTAATGTTCCCATAGCACTAGCTTATCTTGTTCCATTTATTTACCACATTTGTTTAGTATCTCTCTTCTTCCATTGAAAGGTGGGATTCCCTGTTTCAGAGACCTTATTTGTTTTGATCAGGACTGTACCCTAGTGCTCAGAACGGTACCTCCTTTAGTAAATGCTCTGCAAATTCTTCTTGAATAAGTGAACGGATGGATGAATCCATGAGTAGACTCTGGCTGGTTGTTACTGTCATTTTGACCTGTTGTGCTACCTCACCCTCAAGGGTTGGAAGAAATATGTGTTCTTAGTAGTCTGAGGTTCAGATAACCTACTCAGAAATGGATTGAAAGGAAAAAATAATCATCAATGAAAGCACCTTACATGGGCTGTGATCATCACACCTGATAAATCATGGAGCTGCTTCAAATATAGAAATGTAGGTATAGGCTATATAGATGGTCAGGGCAGGGAGAAGAGGTGTGTCCTTGGGCTCTTACTTCTATGCATTATCAGTGCAAAAGGAAGGCTAGGGATGGAGGCCAAGCACAGTTCTAAGTATCTCATTATTATTGCTATTTTGCAAACCTGTCATTGAAAAGTTTGATAATTTGCACAAAGTTCACTAAAAATGTAACAGGCTAGCTCCAAAATTCCGTGCTCCCAATCACTGGAATATGAATCTATTTTCCAGAAAAGGTGACATAGAAAATCTCAGAGGAGGTATCAATGGACCTGCTACTATCAGGATGTGGGGAGATGGTGAGGAGGGCCTTGTTGGTCCAGAGTATCTGTCTGTGCTAAAGCCTTCTCTTTCTCTCTTCCTATCTCCTGGCATTCTTTCTGATCTGTCTGAAATTCACACATTCTTGGAAATGTTGCTGCCTCTGATTTCTGAGTAAATGGCACAGCCGAGACTGGAGTAAACAGGATTCATGTAGGCCATTGCTTCTATCTTTGAGCTAGTCTATCTTTGCCATTTCTGAGAGTCATATAATTTTAAGGTTTTGCAGTTTGAAAAGTACATGGTCCAGTGGTCCAGTCTGGAGTTTCTGTTCAGTGAGTTTGGACATAGTGACCACTGAATGGGTACTGGTCATAGGCACCTATTTGCATTTCATCTGTAACAATTAAATAGCCTCTCAGAAGCCTCTGGGTGCTGATGGGCTCACACCCCCATTGCCATGTAATCACATCTAATCCCATTGAGCTCTGCTCAAAATAGCCATAATTGGTGGTTTTATCCAAATCAATAAAGACAGCTTCTACATATTGATTATCATCCAGGGTATAAAATCATCATCAGTTACCTGGAAAAGAGAGAAGCAGCCTGCCAAGGGAAAAGGTCAGATATTCCATCTGAACAGGGGAGGGAAGGGGGAGGCGGAACCAGTGAGTTTTAAGGTAATAGTATCAAATTACCTGAAAATGCACACAGTATATTCTTGTAATTTGCAACAACAGAGAGCCCAGAAATAGGTCAATCATTTAAGTGAGTCTTCAAGTCTTTTCTCTGTGATACACCAAGCTAGCTTGCATTAGTAGTCTTAAAGGGACTGGAGCTAACCAAGACATAGGGGCCACAGGCCTCTTACTTCTACATTTTATAACCCAGCTATGATATAATTTCAGTCCAAGAGATGGCTCAAGCTGATTTATTTTAGCTGATTAATGATCAACAGAGATTCTCAGTCACTGTCATGAGTGATTATGGGAAAATATACAAGGAAAGAGTGAATTTAAAATAATTCAATACCAAAAGTAGGAAGCACAATAAAAGGAAGATATCCGTGTTATGGCTTAGATATTAAGTGTCCTCTGAAAGCTTATATGTGAGATAATACTAGAATATTCAGAGGTAAAATAATAGGGTTACAAGAGCATTAACTAATCAGTGCTTTAATCTGCATATAGAGATTAACTGGCTGCTAACTCTAGGCAGGTAGGGTGGGACTGGAGAAGTGGGTCATTGAGTGTCCCTTTGGGGTTTATTTATTTATTTATTTATCCATCCATCCCTGGTGAGGAATGCACTCTCCTTCCTGATTGTCATGTCCTCACCTACTTTCCTTCTCCACACCTTTTTACCATGATGTTTTGTTTCACCTAGGGTCCAGAGTAATGGAGTTGGCCATCCATGGACTGAGACCTCTGAAACTGTGACCTCCAAATAAGCTTTTCCTCCTATAGAATTGTTTTTGTCAGCTCTTTTGGTCACAGTGATCAAAAAAAAAAAAAAACCTCACTAAAACAATCCACTCACAATATTGTTACTCCAACCTGTTAAGACTTGGTCTTAGGCACTCGCTGAGATCAGTTTCCTCTTCTGTTAAAAGGAGATGGCAGTAGTGGAAACCTATATTATATGGGGATTTTTATGAAGGATATATGTGAATATAGCATTTTTTTAATTACATATATAAAATGTATTATGTAACATATGTAATAGAAACTCAAAAGATAACTATAGAGTTTGATTTTTAAAAATGTATTTATAAGAGTTTTCCTAAAGTTGTTATCCATATGATACAGCATTTTTACATAGCTATGATTATTACAGAAATATCATTGTGTATATCTGTATCTTTTTCCATCCTGGTTCTTTCATCATAAACATGCCGTTTTCAGAACTGCATAAAATTCTGGTGAATGCATATTTACTTCGTTCATCTTCTACTGTGAAATATTCTTTCTGTGACAGATAATATTCCAATGAATGTTTCTGGCCCATAAATTATTCTTTCTTTTGGATTATTTTCTCAATATAATGTGGGCAAGTAGGGTTTTAGGTCAGAGTTTTTGTGATAGTGCAGTTGGTGGAAGTAGACAGGCTTTTAACCTGGCAGGAGAACCATCTGAATGATTTTTCCTATAGGGGTAACTATCCGAGCTGCAAGAGCATTAGATGGAAAAATTGTTTTCCATTTTATGGTTGAAAAATACTAAGAATATGGAGAGGATATTTAACAATAGACAAATAAAACAGTTAAGGAATAGACTAACAGCCATCACCTATCACAGGTATGCATTGAGGCACAGAAGGTTTGCCATCTCTATTCTTGGTGTGTTTTGGTCGGCACAGCTGCACTGTGACAGTGGAAGAGAGACCACGATGCTGAAGGGAGGGAGTAGGGGTGTGTAGCTTGATGGAATAGAATCTGTGGCACACTCATCCATGATCCCTGGGCTTTTATCTCTGAAATTAGAAGATGCGAGTGTCTTCATCCTATGCAATGACTGTGTAGGATCCCTCCTAAGTAAACATTTTTACTTCCATGTTCGCTTTCATGGAGGTGAAAAGGAGGGGGTAGATTTTAACCTTCACTTGCTAGATTTAATTTAACTTAATTTTTATAGTTATAATTTTGAATAGGTTCCTGGGGAAATTAGGTTTATGAATTATGACTGTATTTTTTTAGTGCATTGTCGTAACAAATAATAAACAATAAAACCATCAGGAAAAAGAATGGAATAAAATGGAATAATCAAAAGGCTAATTTTTTCCTTTTTCTTGCCTTTTTCCCCTCCATCATTCTTCAAAGTCACAGGTTTGATTGCATTTGTTTTCATAAACTTAAGTGTTCCTCAATGGTGGTATTCCATATGAGCCTGAAAAGTCTATAGTATTCCAAATACATGTTTACCAAGAAGTAGAACATGCTGGAGATGCTGGATTGCTGCTTCTGGGCCCCAAAATTTCCATCATTAGTCCCACCTTTTCTCACTCTACACTTTCTCTGGGCTAGAGATTTCTTCCCATGATTTCAGTTTTACTCTATATAGATGACTCTAGTACCCATCTTCTAGCCAAAACCTCTCTCAAATTCCAGACTGGGAGCGTCTACCTGCCATGCCCAAGTGGATATCCCTTAGGCACTTCTAATTCAAGTCAAACTTTGTCTTTTTCTATATCTTACGCCCTGCTCCATCCTACCCCTAAATGCATCCATCCATTTACTTCTCTTCTGTCTCTGAAGTTTCTTTGAAGAGTTCATGTTCCATCATCCAACCAGTCACCCAACCAGACATGGGATTTGTCTTCTCTCTTTCATTCCTCTTTGTCTGTTGCTCAATCAGTTACCAAGTTCATCCACTTTTATCTTCTAAGTGTCTCGGTGATTTACCTGCTTCTCTCCTTTTCTGGTTCGTTCTCTTATCATTCCTGACCTGGGTTGGGACAACAGTTTCTTCAGTGACCTCTCTGCTTCCAGTCTTGATTCTTCTCAATCTATCTTTACTTTGTTTCCAACATTAGTTATAATTATAACACACAAATATAATCATCTTGTTTCCTTTCTTAAAACTTTCCAGTGATTTCACACATGCTAAGAAGTCAGAAATATGCATGTGTTTGTGTAAAATGCATTAATAAACATAAGATGCTGGTGAAACTCTTTCACTCACAAGTTCTTTCATGCTCTGCCATGCCTACATTTCTAGCCATGCTTCCTATAATTTGTAACTCTCTACTTTATATACTAATAGTTCCACAAATACTTCATATTGCTTCATTTTTTTTTCTGGAAAGCATTCCTCATTATCTTCATTTGGATAACTTTGAAACTCCACTGGGGATTCAGTTTTGGCTTCATTTCTTTTTGCTCATTATTTCTAATTTATTTATTTTTTCTGAAACATTACTATATGCCTGGAACTGTGGAAGGCACTGGGAATACGATGGCAAATTAGACCATCTCTGCCCTGAAGTATAGGTGAGGAAATAGACATGGAAACAAATGGATATCATCCACTAAAAGAAAGGTTATAATGGAAGAGGGATGCAAGAAAATGGTGGATAGAAAAGAGAAAAAAAAATTGGAAAGTTTAATTGAAACAACTTTACTTGTGGAGGTTGGGCTTAAAGAAAAGGAATTCCAAAGAAATGGACCAATGTGTGTAAAACATGGAACTATGAAAGAGACTGGAAGGATGCAGCTATGGGTTGAATTTTGTCCCTCAAAATTTCATATATTGAGCTCCTAATTCCTAGTACCTCCGAAGGTAACTTTATTTGGAGACAAAGTCTTAATGGATATAATCAAGGAAAGATGAAATCATTAGGGCAGCCCCCATTCAATGTGACTGGTGTCTGTCTCAGATCAGATATTTGTGTTGAAGATGAAAAGGAGACCAGTAAAGACAAGTCAACAATTTAGAAGCGAGTGTTAGGAAACTCATTCTGATGGCTGTATAGATTATACCAGAGGTACAGAAGTATGGAAGATGGTGGGTCACCAAGGGGCTATGGCAATCACTCAGGTAGGAGGGGCTGAGTTTGTTTCAATGCAATGGCAGGGAAGTTGGGATGGAACACATATGAAAATACTTTGAAGGAAAATTGGCAGCACTGATGAGTCAGCTGGATGCACAAGTGAATGTCACTGCCAAATTACTTTAATTGCATTTAACCTGAACCTACGCCTCCTAAAAGTGTAAAGAGACACAAACCAAAAGATAAGCTGAAAGTGATAATGACACATTTCCTTCCAAATTGGCTTGGTTCAGACTTTGGGGCACAATCCAGGCAATGATAAGTCATAATCCTAATTCTTCAGGATAAGGAAGATTAGAACTTAGTAAAATTAATTATGTCTAAATCCAACAAACAATGAGATGAAATTGTTCAAAGACATCTCCAAGAGAATAGTAATTGAAAGAAACAAAACATCAATGAGTATCCACGTTTCTGGAGATGGAGTGCTGTGATGGTTCATGTTGTGTGTCAACTTGACTGGATCATGGATGCCCAGGTGTTTGGTTATTTCTGGGTGTGTCTGTGCAGGGTGTTTCCAGCAGAGAGCAGTATCTAAATCAGTGGACTGAGTGAAGTGGCTGCCCTCGCCAATGTGGGTGGGCATCACCCCATCTGTTGAGGGCTCAAATAGAACAAAAAGTTGGATAAAAGGGGGATTCATCTGGTGCATCTGGTTCTCAGGCCTTTATACTATAGCATCAGCTTTCCTGCTTCTCCAGTTTGCAGAGGGCAGATTATTTCTCAGCTTCCATAGTCAACATGTGCTAACACCTTAAAATAAATCTCTCTCTCTCTCTCTACATACACATACACACACCTACCTCTTATTGGTTGTTTCTCTGAAAAAAAAAAGCACAACAAAATACTCTTCCTTTTCCCCCATTCCTTCCTCCTTTTAATTCTCCTTTCCTTTTTCTCTCTTTCAATAAGTCATTACTGAACTAAACTTTATGCTAGGTGCTATATTAAATGCTGAAGGTATGTAGAGAGACAGCAGACTAACATGCCTACCTATCAGAACCTTAGGATTTACTGGATGAAAGAGGTGTAAACCGTAATCTGTGATCTTATGTAATAAGAACTATGGGCACTCAGAGATGGCTGGGATGCCAGCTCAACTTGAGGGAATGAGGAGAGACTTCCTGGACCCCGAGCTGGGTCCTGCAGAAAAGAGGGAAAGGCTCCAGAGCAGTGAGTGTGGGAAGCAGGGAAATGGAAACAACTGTCTGCTGAGTCAGGCCCTCAGGGCAGACAGGAGCCTGGGGAGGAAGTTGGAAGAGTAGCCTAGAAGACTGATCTTGCCAGACTGACCTCTTGCCACCAAATTCATTGGTTTGGTCCAAGGTCCAAGAAGAAGAAAGGATTTTCTGGTTTCTTTTCTCTCACTCATGCAACCATTAAAAAATCCCAGTAAGATGATGGTTAAATAAATAAATCTAAACTTGGAAAGCTTTCCTTGGGCAAAAAGTCCTAATCATAGATTGTTAAACTCTTGGTCCACTGGGGAAAACTGAACCAACTTCTCTAAGACAGCATCCCACGGTAGAAAGGCTGTGGGTCTGACTTAGTGCTCACTGATCACTGGCTGAGCAAGCTGGTATGAATTGCTTTGAATTCCAAGCTTCTCTTTGCTTCCTAAAAAAGCACTCACACCCCTGACCTCAGTGAAGCTCCCTTTGAGAAATCGATAGCCATTGCTGCCCCTGCTGGACCCAGGGCTTTAGCAGTGGAGTACATGTACAATGAGAGATGGGAGAAGTGGCTCTCCAGTCCCTCCAGAGCCACCAGCCAGAGCTGGAATGAAAGTTTACATCTTCAGTGCAATGAAGAATTCAGCTCACTGAAAGTACTCCAGTTGGTGGCCTCTGGTTGCAACAGAGCCATCTAGTCCAAAAGCACAATCCCAGGGCATGAAAAACCACAGACAGATGATCATAGGGCATTGGTGCAAGGAGGAAACTTGTAGATCATTGAGCCAAATGCCTTCATTGTTCAGAGGGGAAAAGCCAGACCTGGGGAGTTGAGGGAAGCTCAGTTAACCAAGCATCATTAAACACCTCATTACACCTTTATTAGGAGCCCTGGAGAAATCTGTTATTGGAAAAAACTCAACTTCACCTGAGCAACTGGCTTGGTTCTTCTCTTTTGGGCATGGAAAACCTAATTATAGATAGCATTACTGAATGAGTTATAGAACACCCAGATAAAGCTGAATTTTAGATAAATAATAAATAAATTTTAGTATAAGTATATTTCAAATGTAGCCTATAGAATCCTAACATTATTGATTTTTATCAGAAGTTTAATGAGGCTTCCTGTTGTTGATGTTATTATTATTTATGTATCTGACGACTCCCAATTATCTATCTCCCATCTTTGCTCTGACTAGTAGGAAGCTTAATGGCAATATGCCATCACTGTTTTTTAACAAGCATGGTATGCATTTGGCTTTATTTTTCTTTCTTGTTTATTTATTCTTTTTACCTTCTTTTCTTCATTAAAAAATTTGTTATAAATATCTCAGTAATAAGCACTAAAACTTTGCTTGGGTCAAGAGCGATTGCTAAGGACTGGGAAGTGTTGGGGGAGGAATGAAGGGGGGAGAAGGAGGGTGGTTGAATAGATCAATACATATTTAATACATATATGAAAATAGCACAGAGAATTTCTTTAGTGTGTATAATTAATATGTGCTAAAATCAGATTTAATTAAAATAAAGCTTTGCTTGGATATTGATTTAAAATAACAGCAACAATACAATTTTGAGTCCCTATGAAGAGCCAAACTTTGAACTAAGTCCTGCAGATGTAAATATGAGAAATATCTGCTGTCCAGTCTCAATGAGTCCAAGTCAGATGGAAAAGATAGTCACCATGTAAGTAGTCAAAATGCACAGAGATGAACGATATGGGCCAATGTCACACAGCTATCTCATGACAGAACTAAAATGTGTTTTGTTGCATAATATCCCATGTAGTTGGCTAATCCACAAGCCTTTTCTTATACTTTCTACCTAATGCTTATGGGACTGTGCAAGTGGGCCTTCCTAGACACTGTTTTCCCGGGAGTGTCATACCCTTTGGGGAAGTGGGAAATAGATCTTCCTCTTACTCAAATGTGATATGAATAGGTTCTACCAATCAGAGTACTTCTTTATCATGAATGGTCCATTCAGGATGTGGATATGACCCAAGCCAGGCCAGAGTCCTTCCCCTAGAATTTACAAATTGTAACAAGACAAAGGGCAGCGCCACCCTGGTGGCAAAGATGAAGATGAAAATGTAAGGGATGGCCATGTCCCCTGCTGCTTGGAAGAAGCGAGGCTGAGCACGCGGAGGTGACATGCAGGGAGCAGCAGAGTTCGTGCAACATTCCAGTCTCTAATATCAGCTATTTTCAAAGTTCAGCTGCAAGTCTGCTAATTCCTTTTAGTCTGAAAAATTGAGTTGTGTTTCTGTCGCTTGCAACCAAAGGCTTTTGGCTCACAGAGGTAGTGTGAGTTGAATTTCCATGAGTAGTTTCCCAATCCCTGAGCCATAAAGGGATGCCAGGGTGAGCTTTTGGAATTCTGTGGCCTACAGCTTAGTTTACACAAAGCTGTTGATTCTGCCTCCAAACAATGTCAGAAGACACGGCTAAAGACAGTATTTTCGAAACCTGCTTTCAAGATACCCTCAAAATGTTTTTGCTTATGATAGACTTGTATTTAGCAAAATCAAGAAACATTTCAGTGGGATGATGCTGAATAGCCAAGTCAACCTCAAAATCTCCAAATTAGCTTCTTGCTGCTGTTATAATTGACCTCGTTTTAAAGACAGGAAAATTAAAACCCAGAGAGGCAAAGTAGGCTATTCAAACTGGCACATATTTGGTTAAGTTTATCCTAGAATCTGTCTTGTCACTCAGAACATTGTTCTTCCCAAATGCTCTCTCTTAACAGCTGGATCTTTGATGTGGAAAGAAAACATTGATTGTGATGAACAAAAAAAAAAAAAAGAAAAAAAAAGAAAAGAAAGAAAGAAAAAAAGAAAAAGAACCTCTCAGGCTCTATGGTTGTTCAATGAAGTTAATCATTCATTTGGGAGAGGAAACCTTGAGGATGCTATCAGAGGTAATGTAAACTTAAACTTTCCCATTTTGGTTGAACATTATAATCACTTGTAAATACATTAAATAGTATAAATTTTGGAGTCTCCTCCATCCCCACCAAAATCTACTGAGTCAGAATATTGGGAAGGTGGGTACCATGATTTTCTATATTTTTGGTCCAAGAACTAGCATTTGGGATTACTGATGTATATTTTTTTTAACTATATCATCAGCTGTTTTATAAAAACACTTAACAAAAAACGTCTCTTGATTTCATTGATGTAAAATCAACAGAACCATTTATATAACAAAGGTAGTCTGTCTGTTTAAGCAATGTTATTTATTCAATCAAAGTTCATTAATTCCTTGTAAGTTACTGGTTTCTGTGTGAGTCAGATAAAAACTCAACCATCAAGGAACCTAGAGGGAGAGGTAACACATGCATATCCAAATACTCACATTTCAATTACTCCTGTATGCATATTCAAATGAGATCATGATGTCACTACTACAGGTTACCCAGCTGGTTGTTGGCAGTGCCAGGATTATAGTCATCATAGTGCCCTTTCCACTATGCCAAGCATGCAGTGTGGGACTGAGTGAGAGGAAAGGTTAGTATGTCACCTTCTCTTGGTTAAAAATTATTTGGAAGAAAGGTAAATCCAGAACTGAACCTTAACCAAGGTATACCTTCTCAATGCAGGGTGACAAATAACAAGAGAGAGGAGATAATCATGGAAGAGTGAGACTTGTTTTGGACAAATTTCATGTATAAAATATTCTCAACTGTAAAACTCGGCACTTAGACAAGAAGATTTCCAAAGGTTCTTCTAGCTTGGCTATTCTGTAGGATCCTAGCAGGGCTTGAAACAGGTTTTACAACCTGTTTTTGTAACCTGTTAACCTTGAAATACAAATAAATAAACACACACACACATCTTATATATGTCTCTAAGTTTAATGACTGAAATACAGCCAGCCATGAATAATCATAGTCTACAAAATCTACATGGAGAGGCGAGGAAGCAGCTGTTAGATAAATGGAAAGGGTAGCGTTCTTCGATTGAGTCCTGATTCTTCACTTACTGTTTCAGGTGATGCTGAGAAAGTCACTTGATGCATTTGTGGAAACCTCCAGGACCTAATCAATTTCTTCCTTCCAAAAGAGGGGACTTAGCAGGAGACAGCATCATTTTCTGTGATATTGCAAACTGAAGAGAAGACAGAGCAAACTATGATGAAGGCCACCTGGACACTTAGGCTTGTTGTTTATTGTTTCCCCCTAGACTGCATGCCCCACGGGATCCAGAGTTGAGAGCATTCCCTGCATCAAGCAGCAAGATAGGTTCATGTGTATTTCCTCTGTCATGCTGTATTTTTTTAAGTAAAAGAAAAATTTTAAATATGGAAGTTGAGGGTTGTTTGTAATTCATTTTGACTGATGCTGTTGCACCTAATGCAATATTTAGCTGCTTTCCTTGTTTAGAAGTCTGAGAACAGCAGTGATCCTCAAAAATAGTCTTCATCTATTGTATTGCAAGATGGATGGAGAAAAAATTTTCCACACAGCAACAATGATGACATTTGAATTTAGATAGCACCTGTCTCTGGAAAACCTTAGAGAGACTTTGAGAATATTTTTTCATTCCTCATTTTAAGAAGCCTGTAAGGCCAGTTGAAGAGGTTCTTCTGTCATGTACTGAGTCAGACAGTGACGCCCACGCCTGGCCTCCTGATTTCCTAAAGTTTATCTAGTTAGTTGTTTCATTGCCAAAACCAAGGTCACCCCTGACCCAGGCACTAACAAACAGCACTGATTTATTGGGTCCCTGCAATTTGAACACATTAGCAGCTTTCTAGTGAAAGCAAAGGCAAGAAAAGACCCTCAAAATCTGTTAAAATATCAGAGTCAATATTGAAGATAGAGAAGAGATTTACAAACATGGAAACAGGAAATCCAGAAGGAAAACCCCAAGTGTTAGATTGGAATTGGAAACACAGAAGTAAACTCATAGCATTGTTTATTTCAAATATGTAGAAATGAACATAGATGTGTATTCTGTATCTATGTGTATGCCTATGTGTCAGTGTATTATGTACACTCCTATCTTTCTTCCCTTCATCTACTGAAAGGCACTGGAAAAAAATGTTATCTAGTAACACTGTAGACACTGAGATCCCATATCTCGCTTTCAAACTAGAATTTCCCATTAAAGGGAACCAAGGCCTCATGGAAAAAGGGTTGATTTCAAGGCTGGGGCAGGAGGAGTGGTAGATGAGCCCCAAATATTTTTGGCAACAGAAAGTGGAAAGGTGCTATAAGAATATAGGAACAATTCAAAAGGAAATAGGAGTCAGGTTGAAGGGACTCCTACTGGCTAAATCTGGGCAAGTTTAAGCATTAAAATAAATAATGATTGTAACAGATTAGCTCCTGCTGTATAAAATAGTAATCCTTGAGTCCATATTGAGAAAAGAAAGAGGGAAGAAATCAGGGTGGCAGAAAGGGAGGGAGAGACAGAGAGAGACAGAGGGAGAGAAGTCTTAAGTCTTTCTTATAGTAAATGTCAATAAAAGATGTAGAGAGATGAGAAAGATAGAAAATCATCATTTGACAACCATCCTGGTGAAGGTTACTCCAGAAAGAAATGAATGGGTGATAAAGTAGGTGTGTAGAGTTTTGTTGAAGTATAGTATATTGGTTAGTTTGTGACTGTTATAAAATCAGTCACAGAGATTAAAAAAAATCTAGTAAAAAGCAATTTGACTGGATGCTCAAAGTTTGACATCACTAGGGGTTGGATAGATGAATTTAGGTTCCTCACCATGAGATGCATTGGAAAGTGTGTGTGTGTGTGTGTGTGTGTGTGTGTGTGTCTCAGAGGAAAGGGCACAAATATAACCAAAGGTTGGAATTGAGTAAAACCTGTGTAAAGAGGATAGAGGAACTGTTTTTGAAACATTTCTGAAAGCTTAATACGTTAAAAATCAGAATTCATTTTATGAGATTAGATGAAAATACGCTCCAGTCCGAAGTACTTTCAATTCCCCCAGCACCTTCACCCCAAATATATGATTGAAAATGTTCTTTCCATATCAGTTATTTGGTTGTTTATTCAATACACATCTTAATGCATTTAGCGCCAAGGTACGAGGCATAGCTCAGATGATAAGAAAGGCAGAAATAAGATATGAAGCTTAAAAGTGAGTAGTCAGGAGAAGCATCATAGAGAAGATGAGGTTTAAGACAAGCCTTTAAAGTTGGACAAGATGTGGTCAGGTGCTCACTTTGGCAGCAAATACACCCAAACTGGAATGATATGGAGAAGATCACTAGGATCCTTGTGCAATGATGATATGCACATTTTTGAAACGTTCCATAAAAATATGTGGTCAAGGAGAAGCAGGAAGAAGGCATTCAAGGGTTCCAGGGAGAAGAAGATGCAGTAAAAGATATGCAGTTGCAGAGCCAGGAAGAGTGTTTGCATCAGGGCTATTTAAATTGCTAGTGACAGAATTTCATTCAAACCATTTCAGAAAACAAAAAGGGACCTTAATGGTACCTGTAAAGGGAAAGTGCATGCTACGGTTTAGATAGGAGGTACCCCCCCCCAAAACCCATGTGTGAGATAACACAAGAGTGTTCAGAGTCGAAATGATTAGATTATGAGAGTGTCAACCACGTCAGAGGATTAGTCCACTGATATGGGTTAATTGGGTGGTAATTGTTGGCTGATAGGGTGTGGCTAGAGGAAGTAGGTCACTGGGGGCATGTCTCTGGGGTTTGTATTTTGTCCCTGTTGTATGGAGATCTCTCTGCCTCCTTTTTGCCATGTCCTGAGCTGCTTTCTTCCACCATGCCGTTCTGTGTAAGTTCTGCTTCACCTCTGGCTCTGTGGTCAGCCAACCATGGACTGTACTTCTGAAACTGTGAGCCAAAATAGGCTTGTCCACCTCTTTGTTGTTTTGTCAGGTCTTTTTGTCACAGTGATGAAATACCTGACTAGAAGAGTGCATAAGCAGTGCAGCTTCAGGTATGGCTAGAACCAGGTACCTAAAGACATGCTGTTAAAAATGGAGTCCCTCTTTATGACATTTGCTGGTAAATGGATAGATCTGGAGACTCTCAGTCTAAACGAAATAAGTCAATCCCCCCAACCAAAGGTTGAAGGTTCCCTCTGATATGTGATGTTAACCCAAAACAAGAAGGTCAGAGGGGAAGAAGAAAAGTTCAGTGGATTAGACAACAGGGAATGAAGGGAAGGGAGGTGACACAGGGAAAAGAAAGACAGAGGAGTGAATCTTGACATAACTTTCCTATGTACATATATGGATATAACACAGCGAGTCCCACTATCAGGTACATCCACAAAAATGGGGTCTTAATTAGAATAAAACATATTCCATGCCTGTATAATTATATGAAATGGACTTTACTGTCATTACAACTAAAAAGAACTAATAAAAAAAATGGAGTCCTTTTCTATCTCTGTGCCTTGGCTGTGTTTCTCTCCCTCTGCATCAGCTTCATTCTCAAAATAACTTTCCCCAGTGCTAAGTTACAGTTGATAGATTTAAGAATTTGGTGTTTGTGTGTGTTGAGGGGAGAAACAGTTTCTTATTCCTAATAGTTCCCAAAAAAGTCCAGAACTACACCCTGTTGGTTGAGCTTTGGTCATACGCTGACTTAGGCACTGATTATTATAAATAGAGTGGAATGTTCAGATTGCCAGATCTTGCCAAGGATTCTTTTCTGGGGGCTGGGAGGTGAGGTGGGACTGGAAGTAGCATTAACTCCCCTAGAACCTTAAAAACTGAGGGTTGAGGCAGTTTCTCAAAAAAAAAAACTTGGGTGTTATCAGAAGAAGAGAAAATGGCCATGGGCCAATCTAACCCTGCCAATGGGTGTTTGGGGGACACCACCAGTCCCAGTTGACTCTAGCATGGGCAATGTTAAGAAGTATTGGAATTACAGTGGGAAGCCAGGTTGTGGTCATTGTCTCAAAGGCCTTAAATGCTAGACTGAGATCATGCTTCTTCTTCTTTTTTTTTTTTAATGGTTACAGCAGGGATAGACACAGTCTTTCTATAAAAGGCCAGATAGTAAATATTTTAGGCTGAGCAGGCCAGATGGTCTCTGCCACAACTCTTTGACTCTGCTGTTGTAGTGGGAAAGCAGCCACAGACGATACACGAACAAATGAGCATGGCTGTGTGCCAATAAAACTTTATTTACCAAAACAGGTGGCGATTTTGACCTGCGGACTCTAGTTTGCTGATCCTTGGTTAGAGGAAGCCATTGAGGACTTTGAGCCTACAAATTATATCATCAGACTTTTTGCTTGAGCTAAAGGTGAATTGAGGTACTGAATGGAGAATGATTAGTGGGAATGTTCTGAGTGGGAAGAAAAACTGGGAGTCTGTTGCAATGGTCCACATGTTTAGAAGCTCAAGAAACCAATATGGCTTGTGCAAGCCAAATATACCTGGGAGTCTGACCTCACACACTTCAGCTGGCACAGAATTGGGTCTGTCTGTTCTTAGCTGACCTAGATTCTCACCATCTTGCCAGTTCAGCCACCTCTGAAATCCTATGCTGGAGTTTGTAAATCATCTTGGGAGTCTGATTATTCCTTTTCCTTGCTCTAGTGTTTTTGATTTTGAGAACTAAGTCTGTACTATTTGTATGAGAGAGAAAAATCAATAGAAAGAAAAAGTTTAATAAAAAAATACATTCTCCATTGACTTTAATTAACTTGGCCTTAGGTTTACAACTTTGGCAAGAATGGAAAATGAAAAAAAAAAAAAAGAAGAAGAAGAAGTTCTCACATCTCACCTTATATACACCGAGCTTTTTAAGAATAAAATCTCAAATTAAAACCCAAATGGATCAGCAATTTATTTGCCTGCAACAAATTGAGGCGAAATAAAAACAAACAAGATGTGTTTTCTTCTTATTCTTCTTATTGCATTCTTGTCGGATGTGACAGTTCTAGTGCCTGTGGGAAATGACTGAGCACTGGAATCAGGCCAATGGTGTATCTGTGTCACAACCTCCTTGCCTATTCTCTGGAATCAGATGGTCATAGCTTTGGTGTCTTCTGGTGTCTGATGACTTAAGACCCATAGTTTTTGAAACCTGTCTGCACTTGCTTGTTTTGTCAGCACCAGTGCTTTCTGCCTTAGGGTGTTTTACTCTTCAGAGAAAAAAATCATCGGGAGCTATGATGTGGGTACCTGCCTCCTGTCAGGTGCCTGCAGAAGAGCCCATGATTGCATGGACAATTCACATAAATACACACACCCAAAACTTCTCTGTCATATGACATGATGAATAGCTATTTAGACATGTATGTGCCTTAAATAGATATAAAAATGTATATTAGTTTAGTATAAAGGTACACACAAGAGATGCTACACACATCCATAAAGTCACGTGTGCATTCAACTGCACAATAGATATATGAATGAACACCTAATACCATAGTACAGCATATAGAGACACAATCAAGCTGCCACATAAATATTACATATTATTTTCCCCACATGTCTACAATGGATATTTAGACACTAGAAAACACATGTAGGACTACAGATACATTTAAAATTAAAAATAAAAACTCATCCAAGTATGTGTCTAATTGACACATGCACAGCATCTACATATAATATCTCTGTGCATCTCAGGATCTGGGCCCCTTCATCTCTAGCTGCATTCTCTGCTACTCTAATATTCTTATCTTCCATAATTATACTCCAAGCTATTCCCTGCTGTTCCACAAATGTCAGGTGCATTCCCACCTCAGTGTCTTTGCACTGCTTGTTCCCTGTAACTAGAACACCATTCCCAGTAGATCCCAAATATACTATTTCCTCATTTCCTTTAAGTTTCTGTTCAAATACCAGCTTCTCAATGAGATCTATATAACGACTCTTGTCACTGAATTAAAACTGCACAACCCCCCGCTCCCCCCGCCCTGCTGCCGTCCATGTCCCTGATCTGTCTTACTCCAAGATAGCACTTTCCACCTTTAGGAGATCATTTGATTAACTTATTTATTGTGCTTGATTTTTACTTTTGCTCCCACTGAGATGCAATTGTTAAAGTTGGGCAGGGCTATTGGATTTACTCACTAATGTATTGAAAGCTATTAGAACAGAGTCTGGCTCATGGTGGATACTTAGTATATATTTTTGAATGGATGAATGAGTGAATTAATCAGTGGATACATCCATAGAAATATATACATATAAGTGTATTTATTTATTTATTTGTTGGATCATATCTATATACTAAAAGTGAAAATATTCTTACCTATCAACAAATATCCAGGTGTAATCTGAACATTTGTATACACATATTCAAATAGAAATATTGGCAATGGTGTGTGTGTGTGTGTGTGTGTGTGTGTGTGTGTGTTGGAAGTATTTGCACTTGCTGAATATGTTCAGTAACTCACTAGGATGTGGAAAGAGAAGCTGGGTTTCAGTGGCTTCCTGGGCACCCCAACTAGAGGAAACTATCATTATATTTGTTTACCCTGAACGTACCTAGTTTTAAAAAAGAGGCTACATTGGACATTGGGAGGTAGATTTTGAACTAAGACTTAGCGGGGTTCCCAGGACCTAAAGTTCAGGAACTCTGTCTGCTATTAACTGTTATAACAAACCTGCACAGCATTTCGACTTTTGAAAATCTTGCTATAAAGTAAGGTAGAGGGGACAAGGCAGAGTCGTTTTTATTCCTTTAGACCTGGGCTCAACCATGTCTTTCAAGATTTCCTTCAGGCTCATCCTGGGAATATGAACTAACCTTCCATGGGAACTTTGAAGACAGAATCCATGGAGATTGGAGAAATTATAAAAAATTATGGACCTCTTTTTTCTGTTCTTGATAGCTATCTATTGAATGTCTGAGTTCTCCTAAATTCAGAACCTCATCCCCAGTGTGGTGGTATTTGGAAACAAGGCCTCTGGGAAGTGGTTTGGTTGTATGGGCTCTGCCCCCACAAATAGGATTAATATTCTTATAAAAGGGGTCCTACAGGGATCCCTCATCCCTTCTGCCATGTGAGTAGATGCCCATTTATGAGCCAGGAAGCAGGCCTTATCTGACACTGAGTCTGTTGGGCCTTGATCACGGACTTCCCAGCCTTCATAACTCTGATAAATATATTTCTGTTATTTATAAACTACTCAGTTGATAGTATGTTATTTATAAACTACTCAGTTGATAGTATGTTATAGAAGCTCAAATGGGCTAAGACATCCCCATTAGTGTGTGTGTGTGTGTGTGTTATAAGGTAGGGGAATGTTTTGGAGATATTTTTATTTTTCACTAATAGAACAAGGAAACCAAGTCCAGATCTGAGCTTCCACAGCAGTTGGATACAGCATGCTGAGATTCAGAAACCCCAGAGACTCCTCAAGACTCCTTAGGGACCATCAGAAATGAAATTGTCCTATTGGGGTTTCTGATTGCCTGTAACTCCTCTGTAGAGATAAGGAAAATTTCCAAGTCCTAATCTCTCTCTCATCCCTTGCTCTCTAACCTACAAAAGTCTTTAAAACATTAATGAGAGATAACTATGGGGTCCATAACATTTTTTTTTCTCCAAATTGAGATAGTTCTGAGAGTACAGGGGGTGCAGTTACTGGTTATGTCTCCTCTTCTTGTTCTTCCTTCTCCTTATGTTGCTTTTCTTCTTCATTTATCCTCATTATTATTGAGTACCTGCTTTGTGCCACATAACATGTGGGTTCTTCCTGAGAAATACAGTGATCTGCAAAAATGACACTATATTCTGGGTCCATGTCTGTAATTCCAGTGACTCTGGAGACTGAGGCAGGAGCATTGCTAGTTCAAGGCCAGCCTTAGCAACAGTAAGGCCCTGAGCAACTTAGTGAGACCCTGTCTCAAAAAATAAAAATGGCTGAGGATGTGGCTCAGTGATAAAGCACCCCTGGGTTCAACCCTCGGCACAACAACAACAACAACAATAACAACAAACAACAACAACAATAAAACACCACTATGTGTCCTCACGGAGCATGTGTTTTGTGAAAGAGGAAGATGCTGATACATTCTTTCAACACATAGTTCTTAGGTGCATATTACATGTCTGTCGCTCTTTTAGACACTGTGGATTCTACAATGACCAAAATAAATAAAACCCCTGCACTCCTGGGACTTAGAAATGGACATAAATCACTGAACACTGGCAAACAATGATGAATTCTCTGAAGGAAAGGTGTATAATTCTAGGAAAATTGCGCACAATTCAGGAGCCACTTATCAAGCAGAAACGAACTTTATTTTTAGAACACACACCACACCACACAGTTCTTTAGGAATTCCCTCAGAGCCCAACTGCCACCACCGGCTTCCCACAAGCCTCTCCACCCCTCCCCCATTCCTCCTGCTCTTGAGGCCGATTGGCTGGGCTGTGTGGGTGGAGCCAAAAGAGTCCCCCAATGAGCAGCTCTGTGGTCTGAAAGGGCAGGGAAACAGCCCAATGAGCATCACTGCAGAGGAGCCAATCAGCTGGCAGCTGGAAGTTTGCTGGGGACCCTTCTGCTGTGGTTGTCAACAGAAAATTAACTAACACCCAGTCCAAGTCTGGAGGTAGGGATGACTCTACTGAGGAAACAGTGTTTGGGTGCAGATGAGTGTAAGCTTCAATTAGAGGGAGAGGAGTGGCAGGAGAGAGAGAACCTTTCAAGCCGAGGGAAGAGCATGTGCAAAGGCCTTGAGGCAGAGGGGCACACAGCATCTTCAGGGAACCCAGAAGACAACGGTGCAATTGAAGAACAGGAACAGAGGTACAGAGTGCAGGTGGGTGGGTGAAACGGGGTGAGTCTGGAGGACGAACGGAACAGATCTCACAGATGTTCTGAGACTGGGAGAAGACCCTACTTTCCACTCACTCCCTAGGCAAGTGGTAAGTGCTGAGATAGGTCCCGGGGTACCGCAGGATGAAGGAGGCCACCAAAACAGCTGCACAGAGTGCTCAGGAGGATGAGCTTGCATCATTAGTCTCACATAGAATCTAGTGGTCTGATAAGGCACAGAGCAGTCAGATGTTTTCCTGTGTGGTCACACACAGGAAAGGAAGTGGCAGTGACAGCTGGTGGGACAGAGAAGGTCTGTGGTCATGATAAAGAGATGTGGGTTCAGATGAACTGCTGTGGACCAGGCCAGCAGTACTGTTTATAGTCATGCATTTACTCAATCATATTTATTAAGTCCCTGGGGTGAGCCAGAAACCTTGATAGGCATTGAAGGATTCACCATTACCACAGTAGATGGTATTTACGCCCAAAACAAAATTGCACTTTACTTGACAAAATATTTCTATGCACCCTATTTTAAGAGTGATAATGAAAAACTATAGTTCTGACAAGAAATGAGGAATTTAGACATGGGGTCCCGTGAGGAGAGTTGATGATGTTCTAATCCCCACAGAAGAACGCGCAGGAATGTTCTGCTTTATTTTAGGAGATGGAACTTGGAGCCTAGGAGGAGAGTTGTAGGGAGATCTGTTTTGGTATTAGAAAAATAAGAAGATAGACTGTTCTGTGGGTAGAAGAACCCTGGGGATCTTACTCACAATAAGGTCCTTACTCACAGTGCTTAAAGTTTGATCTGGTAACCACACATCACAAACAGGAACGATCTGGGAACTGCCCTTAGGGGAAGGAAGACAGACTGGAAAATGCCCGTCTCCTAGGGGACACAGACAGGTGGTCAGTGGGAATCAAATCTTGACTTGACACTTGTCTGCTGTGAAATTCTTGAGTTTAAGTCCTCTGATTTTATTAGCTAATGTTTAAGCAAGTAGATTCTGCTTCTTAATGAAAATCTGTTGATAGTTCATATTGGAGATTTTTGTTATTCTTGGGACTTAATCCAAGGCCAGACCTTGTGAAGGAAATACATTCCGAAGTTAGTTTGGGAAGACAAAAGTCCTCCATCCTTAGCAATAGAGATCTGGCAAGGATAAGAATTAACCATTGTTAAGAGGATTTACTTTTTACGTGCTAATTTTAGATTCTTTGATGACAGTAGCTATTTTTACAATTATCTCCATTTTTGAACATCATGAGAAACATGATGTTCAAAGAGGAAAAAAATAGTTTTCCGATATCCCACAAAAGGATTTGGTGTTTGTCAGCACAGACCAGATTATGTGACAATGACAACCCCCAAATCATAGGGACAGCAAATAATAAAAGTTTAATTTACTCTCGTGCTACTTAAGCATGATATTGAGAGTCCCTGGGGACACCTGCGTTGCAGTGTCATGGTCCCCATTCTGGGTCCCAGGCTGACTTGCAGTTAGAATTGAAATATTAGCTATCAGCATGGCAAAACAAGAAAAGAATGCATCTGCTCTTACCTCTGCTGTTCAGAGGGGACTCAACGGACTTGAGCTCATATTTTATTGGCCATATTCAGGCCACTGCTGACTTTAAGTGGGTGAAAAATTTGATCCTACCAAGTGCCCTAAAGAAAGAACTGAGCTATCTTTATAGCCTTAGTGACTATCAACGTGCCAGAGATAGGATTTCAGTGCCTCAAAAAATCCATGTCCTTTCTACTGAGCTCTTTGTCTCTTCATGTTAAGTATGAAATCAGGACTAAGATTGCCATAATCAATCCAACTAGCTGGAAAAATCCTTCATTGCTTTCTTGATACTCCTCTCGGTCTCTTGATTTTTTTTTTAAGAAAAATTTTCCCAAAGTATAGTCTTTTGAACTTCACATAAGTTAGTTTCTCCTTTCATATTGCAATGTGGTTTAGCAGGGAGACACTAAGACTGAGCTCTTGTGAGAAGGTTTAACTATTATAAACCTTTTTATGTTTTCGTAAGTGAATTGTTCAAAGATTTACCTGGAACATAAATCCAAAGGAATGATAGCTATTCTCTCCACAGAGGAAACACATTCCATCTATTACTAAAACGTACCACCACCAGCTCCACCACCAACCTGCTCACAAAATCTGGAAATATTGTCCTTGACTCTTCTCAAATGCCATCTTTGTAGATGCTACCTTTAAGAATCTCTGGCTTGGGTTGCTTTGCTTTGAGATATTTTTCAAATAACGTGAACTATTGCAGACAAGAGAATCCTAGATTTCCTCTTTTCTCCAATCAAATTATCCCAACAGTCTTAGCAACATCAGCAGTGAGAGAAGTAGTGGCAGCTAAAAGAGAGAAACCAGATGTTTGTTGTGAACTCACACAATAAAAATAGTAAATAAGTAGAAAGGCAACAATAATTCCCAGCCAAACTGAAAAATGAAATTGGCAATGATTTTTAACTGAAACTTCTCTTCCCCTGAACCCAGAACATATAACCAGAGAACCCAGAACATAACCAGAGGATTTCTGATCAATATCCTTTTTATTCTTTTGTGTTTTGGATATGTAAATGTCCAGATGGGGCAGGTACTTAGAATGGTCAAGTCAATAGATGGTATGTGTCCTTGTTATACTTTGGTCTATGGAATCCTGTGACTCAAAACCTGTTGGGTTGCAGGAATAGGAAACAAACTATTCAGAGTCAGTGCAGGATGGACTATATATATTAACTTATTTAATTCGGCTATCTCTACAGTAAAAAGGGGACATGAGCATCAAAGAGATTAAAGGGCTTAATTAGAGCTATACAATTAGCAGAACAAAAATTCAAACTCAGATTTCACTTCAAAATGTTGATTTTTTTTTTCTTTCATACATTGCTGCCTTGTGCTGAATATAAGGCTTGTCCCTAAGAGGAATGTCCACATATTTAATCAAAATATAATTTCCTGATGAAATACCAACAAGGGATAATTTTACCATACAAGGTGGTTCAGATCATTGAATGTGGCTGGAGTGTTAAGTAGCAGATTGTGACATTCTGGATTCAGGTGACCATTTGCTATAAAGAAAGAACTCTTGTAATCTCCACGTGGGTTCCTTTATAGATGTACACAACACACAACCTGCATAACTGAATGTGGCACTTTTGTCTGAACAATTGGATAAGAAATATAGGCAGAATTTAGCTTTTCATGAATGGGTGAAGCCCAGAACTAGTCAGGTGCCAGGCTTATCCAGGCCTCTTGGGTTAATAATTGGAATCAATGCCCAACAAGAAGTGAAGAAGTAATTAGAAGAGACAGTCAAAATTCCCTCACACACTCTAAGTAAACATATATAATATAGGAACCAACATTTTTAATTAGACAAACCATTGCTAAAGATGGACATGTTTAATTACTTAGAATTGCAAATCTGCAAATGAGACAATGGTCAAAAAAGACTACTTGCCAAGCTTCTCGCACATGGTGATATCTGAGATTAATCTTGAAGGGCATATGCAAGTTAGCCAAGAAAGTTTGGGAAAGACCCTCTTCAACGAAAGTGAGAAGTATGTACAGAAAGAACGGAGAGTACACAGAGTATGTACACAGAGAAGGGAGTACCACCCCCTTCCCAAGAAGAGATACTTCAACTTGACAAAAGAAGTTGGACTGAATTGGCACTAGAAAGGATGGAGGAGAGAGATCATGGAGGACCTTTCGTTCTATGCAAAAGAACTCAAAATTTATCCAGGGACAGCAGGAGTTCAAATCAGTGTTTTAAATAAAGGACCAGTATCACCAGATTTGTGGCTTAGGTAGACAAGCTTGTCTGTAGAAGACTGTTGGGGATAGAGGGAACACAGAGAGGAACAGGGAGACCAGTTAGGAAATCTAGTCCCCAAATGGAGTAGGGTAATGGGTTATGGGTCAGAAGGGAAAGAGAAAGACACAAAAGGTATCTAAGTAATAGTCCCACAGGACTTAGTGATTCACAGGATGTGGGTTGGGGAGGTAGTAGAAGAGTCAGAAGATGAATCCCACATTCTCCCCTTGGGGGAGTGGGAGGGAGGTGGTACAGTCAGGCAAATAAGGAATGAATGAGGAGGAGCAGGTTGGGGGATGGAGAAAGGGAATGCGATAAGTTTAGTTTGGGATGTGCTAAGCTTCACTGAGGACCTACAGTGGGAATGTACCATAGGAAGTCATGCTCATGAATCTGTAGTCCATGGGAGAACTGTGAGGATTTGCATCTCCAAGACAGAGTTGGGACTCATCCAAGCATAATCCACGGTTGAAGCCACAGCAGTGATGAGATCATCCAGGAAGAGCATGCAAACTGAGAAGATGGCCAAGGACATGACCCTAGGGAATACCACCGTGTGAGGCAGACAAAGAGAATTCTGGCAAAGGAGGTATGAAAGGGATGGTCAGAGAAACAGGAAAAAGGCCAGGGAAGCAGAGTATCATGAAATGCCAAGGAACAGAGGTGGGGAGGGTGGAGGAGAGAGAGAGGGGTGGGGGGGGAGAGAGAGAGAGAGAGAGAGAGAGAGAGAGAGAGAGAGAAAGCCAACCAAGTAAGGAGCATGCAACACAATTAAATGTTACAGAGAAAGGAATGTAAGGACTAAACAGTTTTGTTTTGTTTTTTTGTTTTGTTTTGGTATCAGGGATTGTACTTTGAACTCAGGGGCATTTAACCACTGAGCCACATCCCCAGCCCTTTTATTATTTTACTTAGAGATAAGGTCTTGCTAAGTTGCTTAAGGCTTCACTAAATTGCTGAGGCTGGCTTTGAACTTTCGATCCTCCTGCCTCAGCCTTCTGAGCCACTGGGATTCGAGGCATGCGCCACCTCACCCGGCAGGACAAAGCAATTCTAAGTGAAGGTTTTGGGGAGTGGAAGTCAGACTGTAGGCAATTAATTCAAAGGGCAATGTTAGACAATAAGTATAGACCATTCTGGTATTTCTAACCTGAGTATAAGGAATCTTTATTAAATTAAAAAGAACCATGTAAGTCCCCATGTGATAGTAATTCTCTATTTTTCAGCTACCAGTTGCCCCTTGTAATATCTCTGTCTTCTACCCTGTGTTTTCTTCCAGAATCCCAGAAAGTCCCAACCCAGAGGCTACAACTCAGGATCTCTGTCCATTGAGGAAGAGTCTGTGCAAAGAGAAAACAAAAGTGAAGGTCATACTTAAATGGTTGTGTGTCTTCTCCCTGAAATGGAAGAGAATGGGGCATACACATGCGATAGTAGCAATGAATAATTTTGTTATCAGTAAAGCACGAGATGAGCTTACCAGTCATTCTTGCAGTTCTTTCAGACGTGAGGGGGAGATTCTAATGCTGGTGTTCTGCTTCCTGTCCACTAACTTCAAGTGGGAAAATAGGTTTGCAAAATTGTCCTTTAGTGTTAATAACTATGTAAAATTAAATGAGTCCTACTTCTATTGATAAAAAGTTGTGCATTTAAGTTTGTTAAGAAATAATACTATTTATTGCTGATTTTAAATGAGCTAAATGTATAAAGTTGTTTTTAAAGAATCTTTAGTTATAAATCCTTAACTTATCCAAAAATATGAATATATATATATATGTATATATATATATATATATATACATATATATATGTATATATATATACTGAATTCACATACGTAGAGATATAAAGCAAATGTGACAAGATATGAATTTATATGGTGAATATGTGAGTGCTTATTGTATCATTTTAAAACTTTTCTGTATGCTCAGAAATTTAACATGCTTGAATATTTAATAAATTGCCACAGTCCTGCTGCAGCAAAACAACCGGGGGGTGACGAGGAACTTGCGTAGATTGATACAGCAGGAGAGGAAGCCGTTTATTGTAGGACAACAGAAGTATTTATACATTTTACACAGCTTATCTTAATTTACATAAACTCGATACAGCAGTCAACCAATAAGGAATCTCCACACTTAATGGCTCGCTGTCCTTACTTCACAAACCACTCCCTCTGGCAAAATGCCAGGTGCCAACCAGACTTGTTTACAGACTCTAACATTTGCCAGGAGCCATCCTGACTTGTTTACAGACTCTAACAATAAATAAAGCAAAAAATGGGGGAAAAATCAGCTAGTAAGATGATGTCAACCAAATTGATTAACTACACATTTTGGAAAAAGAATCATTGTCATTTTTAAATGATCTTGGTTATTCTTGGAAAATCCATGGAAATAGATAAGGAACAAAAACACATTGCTCACTGTGCCATCCCTGTATGTCAGTTTGTGAAGAATGCAGTTGAGAGGCAGATTCCTTCCTTAGGCAAAGTGACTAAACAATTGAGCTTCAGTTTCTTCATCTTTAAATGGACAGAATGACTCTTACCTTCTAGGATTACTTAGAAAATTACCTCTGCCTGGAACATGGGAGGCATTCTGTGATATCAGCTCTATGAGATGCTTAGGTTGAGATCCGTTACTTGTTGTAAAGGGAAAATCTCAGCTTTATGATACAGAGATGAAATTTAGCGTTACCAATCATACAGCAGTCCTGCATCATGTGCTTTATGAAAGAATACGAAATACTCAGCATCACCATTATTCTTGCAAAAAAAAAAAAAACCCTCATATTTAACCTGAATCTTATCAAGTTTCTAGCCTTAACTTTTAGATTAAAGGAAACACAGGTAATTGAGGAAAGAGCTAAATCACATCACTAAGAAACCATGGGACAAATACAGCACGTGGGTATATTAGAAGGCAACCGACCTCTCTTCCAAAAGTCAGTGCAATGAAAAGAAAAATCAGTTGAGAGAGACTGCTGTGGAGGAAGAGTCAAAGAGATGTAACAATTAAGCAGAAGGTGTGACCATCTCATGAATTCTCACCTGAAAAAAAAATTCTACAAAATATAATGTGAGGTCAGTTAGGAAAATTTTGAATATGGGTCAGTTATTAGATGATATAGGGAGTTGCTATCAATTTTCTGGATAAGATAATGGGACTGATATTATGTACACTAAAGCTTTAATTTTAGAAGTTAAAGGTTGAAACACTTAGCAGTGAAATATCATAATGTCTCTAATTTGAGCAAAAATATGAATATAGTATATATACATATATATATGTAGAGATATAAAGCGAATGTGACAAGATATGACTTTAGATGGTGAGTATGTGTTTATCGTATCATTTTAAAACTTTTCTGTACACTCTAAAATTTAAAATGCTTGAATATTTAGTGAACAAGGCAAAAAAAAAATGGAAAGAAATCAGTAAGATGATGACAACCAAATTGATTTAATCAAAAAGTAGCAAATTTAGCAACAAGATCTTAATGCAATATCCACAGCATTCGGTAAATGTTTATGACTATGGAATGCTACAAGGAGAAGGTATATATAACAAAAAAGTTTATCATACACTATAAGAAAATTCATAAATGATTTAACAAAACTATGTTTAGCAAGCCAAGGATTTATCTAACAACAACTTGAATTTCCCAAATTTGCTGATATTGAAAACCATCCAGATGATAAGTCTATTGCTCTTCTTTTAGAAAGAAGTGTATGTCTGCCTCCCTTTTATTTTTTATCTTTTTTGATTCTGAAATTGTGGCAAGAGTGAGTAGAAAACTTTTTATCCATCTATCTATTTATCTATGATTCATTCACTCTAGCCACTGAGCTCTGGGGCCCCACCTGCGCTGAGGAATAGCCTAGCATGTAAAACAGAACAATGAAGGATTTTGAACAATGAAGGAACATCATAGTGTGTAAAATAGACAAATTTAGAATTTTTGATTTTATCCCAAGAACAATGGGAATTTTAAGAAAGAAAAGCAATGGGCTTAGATTTCTGTTTTGAAAAAAATTCACTTTGATGCCTGTGTGGTGAGATGCAGAAACGAATTCTATGTCTGGGGCTACTACTGGGATCCACAGAGATGACTTGGACCAGAAGGGTAGTGCAGTCTGGTGTTGATGTTGTTGGTAGCGTAGATGAGAAGGATGTGGGAGGTGAGGGAAAGTTGAGAATGAAGTATGCTCCAGGCTTGAGCAGCTGAATTAGATGGCGGTGTCACCAATGCAAATGGAAATAACTTGGTTATTTCCTAGGGGAGGAATAACTTGGTTGCAGGACAGGATATGCCAATCAGAGTACTGTTCTGCTCATATTATTTGGGAGGCAAATTAGACACCCAGATGAATAAATCAAGAAGGGAGTGGACTGTATGAGCTACAGTATAGTATCCACCCTGTTAATAACATAAATTTAAATTAATTTGTCAATACCACTAAGAAAGTAGAAAATGCATATGCTTTAGGACCAAGAAATTCTGCCTTTATGGATTTTTTTACAGAAATTCCTGCACAAGTACACCAAGAGTCCTAACAAAAACGTGCATTGCAATATTGTTTAAGATAGAGAAGAATTGGAAACAACTTAAATTTCTATGGATATATAAATTGTATTTTATTCCTATGATAGAATTAAAATTCAGCTGTTAAAATGCACTAAATCCATATGGATTATATCTCATATATGAGTATATCTCATAAACATTATATAGAATGGAAGAAAAGTTACAGAATGATATAGACAGTGTGACAGCATTTATATACACATAGATGTAATAAAATTATAAACATATGAATGGGATATATACCAAATTCATGAATGAGGAGAAATGACCTTGGGAAGGATTAACAAAAAGTACTTCAACTTTATCTTCAGTGCTCTAGTTCTTCTAATTAAATAAACAGAAGCAAAACAAACAGTAACAGCCTGACCTGGCCAGGGGCTTTAACTGATCAAGCAATGAACATTGCTTGATGCTATGTGCTTACATCTGGTATAAAGGAGTTCATATTACAGAGTTCAGGTAAAGCCTCAAGTCCTGGTGATTGATTGGAACTTCTGACCTTGTCAAGATATGCATTAAACATGAACACACGTGTACATGTTAAACAGATTGTTATGTCTTTTTGCAAGAATTCACCAAAAAGCTCATATTGGGCTCACTAACTAGAAACACAAGTAGTTCCTGGATTTCAGTAATAATATTGAAGGAGGATGTTATGGTTTGGATATGAGGAGTCCCCCAAAATTTCATGTGTGAGACAATGCAAGAAGGTTTAGAGGTGATATGATTAGAGAGTTTTAACCCAATTGGTTTGTTAATCCCTATAGGGACTGAGTGATAACTGTAGGCAGGTGGGGTGTGGCTGGAGTAGGTGGATCACTGGGGATATGCCTTTGGGGTATATATTTCTTCCATGGTGAGAGAAGTCAGAGTCTCAGTGTGCCGTAGTCCGGCTGCAGCAAAATAACCGGGGGGTGACGAATAACTTGTGTACATTGATACAGCAGGAGTAGGAGCCGTTTATTGCAGGACAGGAGCAGTATTTATACATTCCACACAGCTTATCTAATTAGCATAAACTAGATACATCAGTCAACCAATAAGGAATCTCCACACTTAATGGCTCGCTTTTGTTACTTCTCAAACCATTCCCTCTGGCATTTTGCCAGGTACCATCCAGACTTGTTTACGAACTCTAACATTCCCCTGGCAAAATGCCAGGTGTTATTTTGACTTGTTTACAGACTCTAACATTTCCCCCTTTTGTTTAATTTAAATAACGACCTTAGTGGTTTTTACAGAAACACCATAAATAACCTGCCACAAACAGAAAGGGAGGATACAAAATGCCACAATACCAAGCCAATTGATGGCTCCATGCAAGAAGCCCTTGGAAAAATTATACCAGCAATGACACTGTTAGCAAAGATACCGAGTTACAATTTGTTGTACATTACAGTTTGTTGTCTCAGTCCAGGTAAAGCAATGTCTCAATAGATTAACTCACAGTCCAGGTAAGTTCTGCAGGCAGCTAGCTTAAATCACAGTCCAGGTAAGTTCTGCAGGCATCTAGCTTAAATCACAGTCCAGGTAAGTTCTGCAGGCAGCTAGCTTAATCCGAAGTCTCCTCTGGTTCTCAGCTGAAGTCTTGTCCGGTTTTCAGCAACACTGGAAATTCTTCCACCCTCATCCTCACCGGCACTGGGACGAAGGCAGGAACTCCGGATGGCTAAAGAAAATCCTGTAGTATTCCAGCAGGCACTAAGAAAACAACCTTCTGAACAATTTAGTACATTATCTCAAGGTTTTTTATATGTAGAGAGCATATTTTATATGGTTTCTATGTTTTAAATACATTGAGGATAGTTTTGTGCTCTAGCATATGGTATGTCTTGGTGAACATTCTTTTTCACTTTGAAAACAGTATTTTCCGCAGTGGCTGGTTGAAATGCAAAATTGTCTACTAGATAGATCGGTTGTTAGTGTTTATATCATCTATGCCCTTACTAATTATTTTGTCTACTATTCTATCAAATACATTTCTAATAAAATGTCTATTCAAATCTTGATTTTACTTTCCATTTAGTTTAGTCATTTTTTGTTTATGAAGCTTTGTTAATATGTATGTAGTCATTTAGTGTTCTGTTGTCTTCTTGGTTAATTGACTAAAAGTATTAAAAAGCTTTTGTTCACTGCTGATGACACTCTTATCTCAAAGTTAACAATTAATATAGACATTCTAACTTCCTTCTGACTAGTGTTTCCAAAATTCATTCTTTTACTTTTAAATCATTCACATTTTTATATTTAAAGTCTTATAGGTATCATTATATATTAACACAATCCCATAGTCTCTCCCTTTTAATAGATTATTTAGTCTATTTACATTAAATATACAATTGAGATGGTTGGTGCTAACCGTACTATCTTGTTATTTATTGTCTATCTATTATTTTTGTTTGTTTTTCTATTCTTGACTTTGGTTAACTCAAATCTTTTAATAAATAATTTCATGGTAATATCTATTAGTTTTTTATTTATACTGATTTTATGCTTATTTAAATATTTTTGTACCATTTTACAAAACATTTGAAATTTATAAGGAGTATAATTACATTTAACCCTCCATCTTTTCTCGTTTTGTTATTATATCTTTTATATCGACCTTTGTTTTGAAACCAACACATGATAGTTTTTGCCTTAAGCAATGTTTTTTTAAAGTAAGCAAGAGAAGATAATAGTGCTTATTTATCAATATACTTACCATTATGTATATGTTTATGAACATATTGATAATTTATTCTTGTAAATCTGAATTTCAATTTGGTGTACTTTCCCTTTAGCCTGAAGAACTTTATATTTCTTTGTTCTGTGTTTTTGAGACAGATGCTTGCTGTGTTGCTTAGTCTGGTCTTAAACTTCTAGGCTCAAGTGACTCTTGTATCAGTCATTTGAGCAAGTGGTACAACAAGTGCATACAACCAGGCTTAGAACTTTATTTTTTCTTGTAGTGATATCTGCTGGCACTATGTTCTCTTAGTTCTCATTTATCTGAAATGTTTTATTTCATTTTATTTTCGAAGGATATCTTCTATGAGCATTAATTCTACATCAAGTGATTTTTTTTAATTTTTACTTTTCTTTTAGTAATTTAAAAATGCTTTTCCCTTATTTTCTGGCTTGTATTTTCTGATGTAAAGTCAGCAGTGAATCTCATTATTTCTATCTTCAGAGTAAATGCAGCCTTTATTCTGGCTGCTTTTAAGAGTTTTTAATGTTTGATTTTTCAGAAATTTGACTGTATTGTGTGCATGCATGTTGTATCTGTGTGTGTGTGTGTGTGTGTGTGTATTCTCTAGGTGTTCACCCAATTTATTCAATCTATGTGCTTATATTTTCATCTGCCTTTTAAAATTTTGGAACATGTTTTCCAGTTTGTTTTTATTCTCATATTTTTGTCATATCATTTCAGGACTCCAATTATACATATAATAGACCACTTTATATTTTTTCCACAAGCCACAGAGGATCTATTTAGTTTTTTTCTTAGTGCTTTTTTTCTTTCATTCTTTCAGTTTGGCTACTTTTATTTTTCTGTCTTCAAGTGCACTAATCTTTTTTTCTGTAGTGTTCAATATATTAATAAGACTAGCTTATCTAGTAAATTTTAAAATTAAGTTTTAATTATAGATCCTGTATTGTTCAGTTATAGAATTTTCCTTTAACTTCACTTTACAAAATAATTCTTGATTTTGCTTGACTAATATTTCCCCATCTGTTTATTCATTATGTCCATATTGTATTTTATAGCTTGAACATACTTATAAAAGTATTTTAAAATCCGTATCCTTAAATCCATCATATCTATCATCTATTTTCTTTTTCTGTATATTTCTCTCCTCATTTATAATTCCAATCTTCGTGATCCTCTGAATATCTAACAAGTTTTTGATTGTTCAGATTTTGTGGTAGTTACAATGTTGAGAATTTGGGTTTGTTTTTTTCCTTCAGAACCTCCCTCAGTTTGTGGGTCTATGTGTCTGTTACTAGAAGCCAGTTAATTTATTCACAGGTCAGCTTTGTCCTGTCAGAGCTCAGTTTTAGTTTAGCTAGGGGGAGCTTTAAAATGATTCTTACTCTCTGGTTAAGGTAGTGGCCCTCCTCCAACATGTGTCATTTCTGAAGACTTTAGTTCATGGCAGAGATGTTCACCGAGGAAATTATACTCGGGGAGGTTGTCAATCCAGTATCTGGAAGCTCTGTGTGACATTTATGATCTTTGATAAGTTTACAGCTTGCATGTAGTTGTTTTCTGTCAGTTCTACTTGAATCTTGCCCTCTCCACATACAGACTGCTGCTTGGCCAAAATATAAGGGATTCAATGCAAATTTCTGGAGTTCCTTCTTAGCATAGCTCCCTTATCTCTAGTCCTTGTATAACAAAGTCTAGCTGCCACAGAAGCCCTGAATCTGATCCATGTGTCTTTTATTTAGTGAGCCCACTGCTTTCTGTTAGGACTCTGCTTCTATGTGCCACAGTTTGAAAATATTCCAAAGTAGAAACTCAGTATAAATGTGGAGCTCACTATAAATATTTCCTGTTATCAAAATTATAACTCTGTACTTTTTATTATCTAATGCTCAATTTTTTTTCATATTTTATAATTGCTTACAATAAGGGAGTAATTAATAATAATAATAATAATAATAAATATTCACACTACTTTATCATGGCTGAACTCCATGACTACTGTAAAAGGTTGCAACATATTGCCAAACCTGTGTTACAAAGACATGCAGTGATTACACACACACACACACACATATACACACACATGTACATATACACACACGTGCATATTAATATACATGTATGTATGATGTACAATGGTTTTCCTTATATGTCATTTTGCTTTACATAGGTCAACCTGTGGTCCACTGTAGTCTAAACATCTTAAATGGAAAATTCCAGAAACACACAATTCATAAATTTTAAATCCCAGGCTGTTCTGAGTAGCTTGGTAAAATCTTGTGCCATCTCACTTTATCCCACTAGGGATGTGAATCATTCCTTTGTTGAGTGTATCCATGCTGTACATTCCAGATCCAAACTACAGCGTGGCCCAACAGACACTTAGTAGCCCTCTTGATTATCAGTTCAACTGCCATGCTGTGTCAACATGCTTGTGCTCAAGTAACCTCACGTCCATTGTTTTACCTAATAATGACTCTAAAGTGCAGGAGTAGTAGAGTTTGGGTATGCCAAAGAGAAGTTGTAAATTACTTCCTATAAGTGAAAGTGTGAATGTTCTCAATAATAAAAGGAAAACAAGTCTATGCTGAGCTTGCTAAGGTCTGTAGTAAGTTATTTTGTTAATCTCTTGTTATGATTACTATATAAATTAAATTTTATCTGAGGTAAGTCTCTACAGCAGAAAGCATCATATATAAAAGATTCAGTGCTGTCTTCAACATCAGGCATCCACTAGGGATGGATGGAACATACATCCTGCAGATAAAGGGGCACAACTGTAGGTGTGTGTGTAGATCTACCAATAGAGGTACAGAAATACACACACAAATGTCAATGCATTATTTTACATTTGCCTCAATGTCTTACTTCAGATAAATGCTTCAAAACAGCTCTATTTATTCTTCCCCCAATTTGAACCAATTTATAAGAGAAAAAATTCAACTTATTAACATGGAAGAATTTTTTATACCTTTTTTATTTATTTATTTTTATGTGGTGCTGAGGATTGAACCCAGGGACTCATATGTGCTAGACAAGTGCTCTACTGCTAAGCCACAACCCCAGCCACATGGGAGAATTTTTGATAAACCCTCCATAACTAGAGGCTAATATCTAGACCCTGATAGCTTTGTGTTGAGCCTTCCTCATACTTTGGCCCCACTTATTGGGATTTCATATTCTACCCTAGCCCTCCTTACCATATATGGCACCCAGTCATCTATGCGAGAATTCCTAAATTCATTATATCCTGTCCCACACCCATGTCTTGCATCTGTCATCCTCTCTGCCTGAATGTCTTTTATTCCTTCATTTTTTTCCCCTAAGAAAGCTATTTTGCCTTTTCAGTAAAGATTGTCTATTATTCACCAGAAATGCAAATTATTCTTCTTCAATTCTTCCTCTACATTTATCAGTGCATTAAGTTATGTTTTTAAGTATCAACATCTCTACTTCCCATCCTCATTATATTATAAAATCATAGCAGGACCATGTCATTCATTGGTGCATCACTGTCATAGTCGCAGTATTGGGCACATAGTAGGTTCCCAATGAGGGTCTGCTAATTAGAGGGATTAATGAATGTATGCCTGAGTGAAATAAAAAACGAGATATCTCCATTTTCTAATGATAATACTCCGAACCCCAGGACAGTGGAATCTAAAGACCAAGTCACACGCTTTCCAAGCTGTCCAACATCCATTCTTTGTCTCCTGGTTGCGGATCTGAATTGTATTATTTCTCAAAGGCTATTAAGAAGCCTTCAGAGAAAGCACATGAAATTACCTCCAGTGCTGGTTTGCAATAATGTCCTTTTGTTCTCAGATAGTCTCCAGTTGACAGCTATCAAGGTTGTTCTAATTTGTGTCAAACGGGCCATCTACAGGGAACATTTTGGAATGGGGAAGGTTCAGGAGATAGAAAAAAAGTAATGAATATAAAGTGTAAATGCCATAGTAAAGTAATAGAGACATATAATAACAGCAAGGGAAATTTGACCTTCTGGCCAGAAACTCGATCGTGAACCAATTGGAGAACTTTAGAAAATTGGATCAGCCTCAATAGTCACAGAGTAAACATGGGAAGCACAATCCAGTCTTATTAAACATAATGCACACTTAATGCATAATTTTATTGCAACCAATTTCATGCTACTGCTTTAAATGAAGCTGGGTTTACTTCCATTGCACCAGTCCACTACCATTAGTGCCTCTTAAGAGAACGGCAAGGCCAGTAAACTGTCACTGGGCTGATCTCTTCCTCAGCGTATACTTTCTGCTTCATAAACTCACCCTGCTCCCACGGCTTGTACTGAGATCTTGTCTCCATTCAGTACATGGCTTTTGAAACACTACACTGTTTTGGCAAGTTGTTTGCATACGGGAATGTAATCGCATTTCCGTTTTATGCCAGCACGTAAAGCAGTGAACCTTTGCCTTGGTAGCATGTTTGTCTGAATCCCAGACCCAAGAGCTGGGCTTCCTATTATCTATAAATTCACTCTGGGGCAAGGGTAGCATCTGCATTGACAAGATGGAATATGTGATTCTGAACCAGAGAAAGAGACAACAAAACCCATACTATGCATCTTCTCTGTAAACCTTGCTGCTTTGTGTTCGTGCTTTCTTGTCAATATTAATTTTAAAAAAGATACCCTTTGATTGTGATGTTTGTCTTCCTTTGGGGTCTGGTCTTCGTATGCCTAAATACAAATGAGATAAGGTGAGATTCTGAGTAAAAATGATCATGTCCAGAGCCTCATGGCTGACGTTGGAGACTGTTCTGGTATTACCCGTGTGAGCTTGGCATGTCATGGCACCTCTCTCAGCCTCAATTTTCTTCCATAAAATGAGGTTCATAATCGTCTTGTGAGCACCAAATGAGAGATGGTTGCAAAGGTACTTTGTAAACCTGGAAGTGATTTGCATTTATTATCGCAATTAAAGAAAAATATGGAATGTCATGAAATTATGAGCAAGCTAAATTCTGACAAAGCCACAATTCTTTCCAGAACCTCATAGATATCGGATTTCCAAAAATGCACTGGATATATATTTAATTCTTTTATAGAATTCTAAATTCCCTTCTCTAAAGTCAAAATGTAGATCAAATTTTTACATGGAAACAAAATTTCTGAAAATATTTTCTGTCTGCTACGGGATGAGGAAGCAAATATGCCAAGGTCTATGAAGGCATCAGCAGCAGAAGGTCTTCACAGTTCTCCAGGGCTCTTTAAATCCTGTACAAAGCCTTAATTTCCCATTGAACAACTCACTTTCCCCCAGGATTCCCTTGAAAGCTCCTGATCTGCTGAAGCCACGAAGCTCTCTGGCACTGGGGTGTGTAGTAGCCACAGAAAGGGTGCCCTTGAAGCAACCACAGGAGATCCAGAAAGGAAATTACTGACCTGCATTCTGAATTCTGGATTCATCTGTATTTCAAAGAACATCTGCAGGGGAAGGCAACTGCTTCCAGATAAAATGTTAAGCCCAGTCAGAGTTGTCTACAGTTTCTAAAACCTACCTCGTGTTGTAAAGGGAGCAGTATTTCTGTTGTATGTCATGCTATGACTCTTCAAAAACAAACAGAAGCCACTCCAACATGGGACAGGATTGGAAGCTGTGTTACTGGGGAAAATGAACAAAATCTGGGAAAGGTCAGAGTGAGCATAGATTACAAAGTCCTTCTGCCTCTAACATCAGCGATATTCTTATATTACTTTTAAAAATTCCTTATATGTGTGCTTTGCTCAGTTTCACACAGGGTTGGAGAGTCATTGATTCCTTCGCCAACTAACATCAGCAGAACCCAGGATGCTGCTGGCCGGCCCTGTGCATTGCAGGGTCTATAATCTATCAATAAGCTGATCTAGGTATGAAAATAATGTAATACAAAGTAGGCAGAGTGTAATAAAGTCCTCAAAGAGAGATGAAATTCAAGATTAAAGAAGTGTAGGAGCGATCTCCCCAGCAGAACAAAGTTGTATTTTTTTTACTATATCAAAATTATTTAATATCTTATATTGATGATAATTTTTGCAATTCTTTCCTTTGAATTATAACTTTTAAAAATTTGCTTACCACATACTACTTGGTTCTGGGAATGTTGAGAATATAGCATCTTTGTATAGCATCTGTGGTTTGGAAGCTAAAATTAAGTACATTAATTATGATGTCACAGCCGATAAGGACTGCTTAAGGTGCCCCTGACATCTGGTGACGGCCAAAAAGACCTAGGAAATCTGGAATTTTGATGTGCCAAATCTTTATTGGCAAGGTGGTCAGTTTATGTCTTGGTCACTTTTCTGTGTTCTGTGTCATTGTCCTGCTCACTTTGCTCTTCTTCTTCTTCCCCCCTCCTTCCTCCTCCCTTTTCCTTTTCTTGACTTTCTTTTCTCTCTCTCTCTCTCTCTTTCTTTCTTTCTTCCAGACAGGGTCTATCTTTGTTGCCTGAATTGCCCAGGCAAACAAACTCATGATTCTCCTGCTTCAACCTTCTGAGTAGCTGAGACTGCTACCATACCTGGCTTTCTTTGTATTTTTAAATTGAGATTTAATTCATATATCATATAAATGATACATGAAGCTCACTATTTTAGAGTACACAATTCAGTGGTTTCATATATATTTATGAAGTTGTGTAATCATCAGCTCTAATTCTAGAAAATGTATTCTCACAGTACCCTCTCTTCTTGGAGTGGGGGGAGAACATAGGTTTTAGCTATCACACTCCAAAATCCTTAACTTCTCCCAGCTCTAGATGCCCATTATTCTGCTTTGTGGATTTTCCTATTCTGGATATTTGTATAAATGAAATCATACAATATGTGACCTTTTGTGTCTGGTTCAGTCACTTAGCATGATGTTTTCAAGGTTCATCCAACTTGTCATTGTCTCAGTACTTCCTTCATTTGGTGGAATAAAATCCACCACATTTTTGTTATCTATTCATCAGCTGGTGGACGTTTGGATTGTTTCCACTATGGGGCTATGAACAATGCTGCTGTAATCATTTGTGTACAAGTCTATGCAAACATGTTTTGATTTCTCTTGGAGGGCTGAGGATACAGCTCAGTCGGTAGAGCACCTGCTTAGTCTGAGTGAAGCCTTGGGTTCAAATCCTAGTACCACAAAAAAAGAAAATAGCCTTAATTTCTGTTGGATATATACTTATGAATTCAATTGTTGGGTCACATTGAAACTCTTACATTAAACCTTTTGAAGAACTACCAGACTGTTTTCCAAAACAGCGTCCTCCTTGGCCATTCCCTCCAGTGATGTATGAAGTCCCCCATTTCTCTTCATCCTCAACAGCACTTTTTCTTTACTGCTATTTAAAGCTGTCCTCGTGTGAAATAGTATCTCATTGTGTTTTCTTTTCTCTTTTCTCTTTTTTTTTTTTTGTGTGTGTGTGGTGCTGAGCATTGAACCCAGGGCCTTGTGCGAGGCAAGCACTCCACCAACTGAGCTACATCCCCAGTCTCTCATTGTAGTGTTGATGGCATTTCCCAAATGGTTAATGATGAACATTTTCACCTGTGCTTATTGTCTACTTGTATATCTTCACTGGAGACATATTTATTGAAATTTTTTATTTAAACATTTTTATTATTAAGTTCTAAGGGTTACTTATAAATTGTAGACTTTCATGTATCATGTCTTAAAAGTCCTTTATCAGGTATATAATTTTCCAGTATTTTCTTCCATTCTGTGGGTTGTCCTTTCACTTACTAGATGGTGTCCTCTAAAGCATTTAAATTTAAATGTTTTAAATTTTCTAAAGTCCCATTTATTCATCTCTTCTTTAGTTGTTTGTGCTTTTGGTGACATATTTAATAAGGTTTTGCTCAGCTAAAGGTCATGAAGATTTATTCATATTTTCTTCTAAGAGCTTAATAGCTTTTGCTTTCACATTTAGGTCTTTTGCCCATTTGGGGTTAAGTTTTGTATATGGTGTGAGGTAAGGGGTCCTACTTCATTCTTATATATGGAGATATCCAGTTGACCCAGGAATAATTATTGAAGAATTCTCTTTCTCTATTAAACGGTCTTTGTTCCCTTGTCAAAAATTCATTATATATCTTGATCAACACAGGCCATAGTCACAGAGAAAGCTACCAGGCCATCCTAGATAAGGGAACAGTAAGAACTTGGACATTCAGCTGACATTGGTAACTGTACATAATTACAAGATTGGAGGAAGAATAAGCCATAGGTAATAAGCAAAAGAAAATGTGACAGAGCTGTATGATTGGGTCCAACTTTTTGCTTTTATTTTGCTACTCTTTTCTAATACTGAGTATGCTGCTGCCAGAGGTTGGAAAGCAGCAAAAATCCTACTGAGACCTGAAGTAGTATACAGAGCTGGTGTTCCTAGGAAGAAAGAGCATTAGGAGTTTTTTGTATTATGCATTTCACAGTGCATAAGGAGACAGGAAGGGAGGAGATTTCTCACTCTCCCAGCATCCATGGTTGAAGAAATAGACATTCACAGATTAAATGGTCTGCGGTTTGTACGCAATATACAGATTTAATTCTACTCTTCATGTTTAACATGGTAATTTCTACAAATATATACTTTGTTTGTTATTAATTATCTTCCTGCTCTCTTGTATGAAGATTAAGTAACAAGAGGACCATAGGCAAGACCCACCTGTTCTGCACGCTACTCTAAGGAATGCCTACTAGAATTGGAAATGTCATATATGTACAGCTGACATAAGCTAGAGGTAAGCACATTTGTGTCCTTGGACTTTGGAAATACTGATTGCAAGGATTTCAGAGAATGACTGGCCAGCCATGATACCACGACATGCTATTTTGAGCAGGGAAAGTGAAAGAGCTCTCAAATATGCAATTCTGCTGTGAACCAGTGGAGAAGCCCAAGTAGGAAGGGATCTAGGAGTAAAGCGGGCTATAGCAGAGCAGAAGAAAAAGCATTTTTTGAGAGGACAACATCAAAAAGCACTGCAGAGGGCTGGGGTTGTGGCTCAGCGGTAGAGTGCTTACCTAGCATGTGTGAGGTCCTGGGTTCAATCCTCTGTACTCCATAATCAAAATAAATAAATAAAATAAAGGTATCGTGTCCAACTACAATTAAAATAAATATATATTTTTTAAAAAAAAGCATTGCAGAGAAAATTTGAGATGTACTGAAACTGCAACGTGTGAAGCAGATCAGAAAAGGTCAAACAAGCACGATGGGCGGGAACCCAAGCCCGCCATGCTTCCCATCATGATCCACATCTTCATGTATCTACATCCTCCCACTTTCACATCACCCACCCACCGTTGGGTTCTGGTCCCACCCACTTCTCTAAAATTACTTTAATCCAAATTAAGAGACAATCAAACTCCAAATCTTGTCTTCTTATTTCAGGGTGCATCCTGCTCATTGTCTCTACAATATGAAGAGATCAACCCACTATTTTTCTTTTCTTTTTTTTTTTTAGAGAGAGAGAATTTTTTTTAATATTTATTTTTTAGTTTTCGGCAGACACAACATCTTTGTTTGTATGTGGTGCTGAGGATCGAACCCGGCCGCACGCGGGGGACGCTTGCCGAGCGCGCTATCGCTTGAGCCACATCCCCAGCCCCAACCCACTCTTTTTCCTGGACACTGTCCTGGCTTGGCCCTTCACTCCCTTCCTTCCTCCCTGATGGCTCCTTCTTTCTTTCCACCTGCTCACTCACACTCTGTATAAGTTGTGAAAAATTTGTCCAAAAATGAACTCATTATTTTTCTCCAAAATTATCATCCTCCTCCAGCCCAGATTTTTACTACAAATGCTAAACTATTGTCCTGGTCTCGGCTTCCCTCTTCCCCATTCTCTCTAGGTATATTCTTAGTGGGGCTTTCTTTGTCATGGATGTTACACCGCTCTCCAATACCTTTAATGACTCCCCATTGCTTACAGGACCACAACTGCCCACAAGTCTTTAGGCCACGTTCTGTGGTTCCCAGAGCTCAGAACTCACTGTGGACCTTGGCTTTGGGATATTCCTTGTGATCTCCTTACTCTGATTCTAGTTGCCTGCTCATGACCTACTTCTTGGATTATGAAAAGAACTACTGTCTGTTCACTCTATTATTGTACATGAAATATTACACAATGCCTCACACTTCTCTTCCATAATTTGGCCCAGGTGACTTTGTCAATATCCTATTTCTTCTTATACACACATCCATACACTATCCCTTTTGGTTGATGCCTAATATCCAATTATGTGCACTTGCTTGTGTTAAACATGTATACATATGCACGTGTACACACATACATAGCCACATAAATCATATAACTTAGATGCAGCAAGTACAAAAAAAAAAAACCTTAATAAAGATGGTTAATGAGGAGCTGAATACAAATCAACAGTGAGATGAGCTTGCCAAAAAAATGTGAGTGCCCTCTTGGTTTGAATGTTGGGAGGTAAATCATGTATTCATTCAACAGTGTTATCGATCTGTCTCCTCCATGCTGGCTGCTCCAGATATGATACAGTTCCTGTCTTTTTGAAGTATAAGGTCTTTTGGGAAAATAGACATTAAACAATTGTAACCATAGAAATAAGTATAAAATTATAAAGTACGATGAGTTCTATAAGGGAAAAGAACAGAGTGTAGGGAGAGTATAATAGAGACTTAATTTAGATTAGGAGGTAGGAGTAGAGCTCTCTGGGGAAGTAACTGAGAATTGAAGGGCAGAGCCAGGAGAAGTGTGAGAGGGATAGAAATCTCGCAGAAGGACTTGCATGACAAAGGCCATGCCAAGGAGCTCGAATATTATCTATGTTTAATGAACATCATTAGAGATGGGTTTTAGTGGATAATCACCTATTTCAGGGTGCTCATCCCACTACAGTGGGGATGCACACTACTTTGTAAATAGCCTTTTAAAGGTGATTATAGGTTGCAACTTCATTAGAGGAGTGGAGGTGATTAGCCTGGAGTAGACCAAGTGCCAGAATGAAGGAAAGAAGAACAGTATTTATTGAACACTTTCTATGTGCTAGTTCCTGTGTTGGGACCTATCATATTTCTTATCCAAACCTTACCACAATCTTGAAAGTTAAGCATTAGATCCATTTTACAGGTGGAGATTTGGAAGTTGAGTGAGATTTAGTAACAAGTACAAGTAATAAACAGTAGAACCAGCTTTTGAATCTAATTCTATTTGATGTTGGTACCATTGTCACAAATTGCTTTTTTTTTTTATCTCTTAAAGGCTGCAATATTTTGAGAGATAAGGCCCCAGATGTCTATAATCAGAAGACTAAGGGTAATGAGTGTATCCGAGGGTAGAAAGGATCAATTTGAAGCAGTATCCTTGGGGACAGTGGAGTTGGGAGCTCCATCAGGGAAAAGATCAGGTTAAACAAATGGACTAGAAGGTCCAGGGGTCATCTGAGAGTCTAGGAGATGCAAAGTGGGGTCAGTGGGCTACGTGGAGTTATTCAATGAGCGAGCAGTTCTGGTGACCATATGTGACTTCCCTGAGCTCTGCCTTAGTGTGTTCAGGTGGCTATAGCAAAACACCACAGACTGAGTGACTTATAAACAATATAAATTTATTTATCACAGTTCCAGGGGCTGAGAAATCCATGGTCAAGGTGTTGGGAGGCTTGGTGTTTGATGAGGACCCATTTCCTATCCATAGATGGTGATTTTTCACTGTCTTCCCATGATAAAAGGGAAAGACAAGTTCATGGACACAGATCTCTCTTAAGAGGGATCAGCCTTGGAAATTGAAATTTCAACAAATGAATATTAGGGGGACATAAATGGAGTCAGACCATAACAGAAATGAACTTGTGATATGTACAGTGTTGGAGCTGATGCCAGGGTAGCCCCTGGCCAGACACTGACCATGGCTGCAGCACTAGGGCCTGACCATTTCTGCCGAAGCAATCTGTTCCAGAACTTTTCCACGGACTCTCTGAGACTTGGATACTGAAGCTCTTCCTGTCCACTCTGTGTCCCAGAGGACCTGAACTAATATAGATGCAAAAGATAGAGGAAAACTAGGAGCATTATAATACCCCATTATAATGGCCCACTAGAATAACCAGGTCTTATACACACACTTACTGTGTGCCACATACCATTCTAGGAGCTTTGTGTATTAATTTGTTTAATACTCAAGACACTACAAATGAGTACTAAAAGTACATAACTATACCAAAGTCTCACAGTTAGCAATTTGTAGAGCCAGAATTTATACCCATGCAGTCTGTCACAGAGTTGAAGTTCATAACCCTCACGCTGAAAGAGTAGAGAGCAAAGCCTTGCATGATGGGTGAGGTGGTCTTCCTGACTTCTCTCTCCCATGCTCTTCCCCTCTACATTGGCCTTCTTTCCTTCTTTTCCCAGTTCCCTCTGCTATGTCCAGACTCACCTCTCCTCACTCATGTAAGATCACTGGTCCAGTGTCTACTCATTCTTCAGCTCCTCATCAGTGCCAAATCCTTGGGGAGATCTGTGCTGACCGCTGATGTTGGATCCCCTTGTTATACTCACATATGTCTACAGACTTTCCCATTGTTTTGCTCCCCAGGGCATTCCTGGTTCCAGCCCTGAGCTAGGACATAATGGTAGATATCTAGTGAATACATTGACTGGACGGTTCTACCATGGTGGCCCAGGCCTCAGCCACAGAGGAGAAAGAGCAGACAAAGGCTCATGGCAGTGACATATCCATACTCTAAAAAGGAATGTGCTGGAGAACTCTTTCAGGAGGGCCTAGATGGGCATTGATTGTAGCGTCACCAGAGGTATGCAGAGGACAGTGGACACTGGGTGGGACTTCATAGAGAAGAGTAGCCAGTTGTGCCCGTCTGTCTCTGAGAGTCCCTGAGTCGCCTCCCTGAGGTTGCACATCCAGGTGTCCTGCCAACACCCACAGAATGAGGCGGAACAATGCAGGGACACAGCAAGAGGCAGACAATGTCTAGTGGTTTGGGTTTGGTCCTTTTGCTTGGACTACTGAAAATAAGGCTCTACCTTCCCACACTGAGAATTGAGGAGCTAGACGAGATCATCGGACCTTTAGTCATGAGACTATATATGGGCCATCCTTCTTAGTCTCACTGTCCCATCCCTTTATTGCCATGGGCTTTTATCTTTCCTTAGCAGTGATCAACCCAGTGGAAGAACGGCCCCTTGAGGAGTGGTAGTGTGCAGGTTGAATATTCTTCTCTCATAGAGCCTATAGCTTAAAATAATCATAATATCGAGGAAAATATAAACGGTCCACAGGACTTTAAATCTCATGAAAATGTTACATAAAAATTGTTTGTTTGTTTTTTATTTCTCCCACAAATTGCGACACATTTGTGACATTATTTCCACTTTACAGATGCTACAGCTGAGGTTTGCAGGGGAGCTGGAAGTATTTCTGGAGCTTGGACCTGCTCTGAAGCTCAGCAGTGTCGTCGAGACTGTATGTCGTCAAATGGAGTCAAGGTGAGGAACACACATTTAGCAGTCTTAGCTACTTTTATACACAGTGAGTATGACTATAACATTGGTTATTGGCTTTAAATCTATAAGCCTTGAGAGGTTAAAATGAATTATTTCTAAAAACTAATTTATTAAAGAAGTATTTGTATGTTGGAGTATTTAGCAAGTGAAAAAAAATCAATATATTCTTTCTGTAAGTATGCTTAAGAAAGAAAAAAAATACAGACACAGGTTTTAGTCATTTCTAGGCCAAAATTCCAAATATATCAGCTTTTATAAGCAGTAACAAAGTAATTACATAAAATGATGGAGATGAAAAATTATGGAAACAAAATCATTCTGACGTCAGTTTTTTAAAGAGTAGAATGAATCAGCTAGAACTTTCCTATGTTCAAATATGAATGCACCACCAGTGAAACTGCACATCACGTGCACAAGAATGGGATCCTAATTAGAATAAGTAATATTTCATGTATGTATAATATGTCCAAATACACTCTACTATCATGTATATCTAAAAAGAATTTAAATTTTTTAAAAAAGTTATTAAAGACATAGTTTTTTTTTTAATTTTGAAAAATACTTTTGGTATTTTCTCTCTTGGCAGGTGGACAGCCAATGTATTAGAGTGGGGTTAGAGAGAGGATTGTTTTTTCCCAGAAAGACAAATGGTTTGAGCACACAGGTTGGAAGTAGAGGAGTGGACCAGGCTTTTGTCTCCTACATTGGCCTCCAGGAAACATCAGATGAGCTACTGCTACTTTCTGACCATCATTATCTCTCTGTAAACTGAAAACAACTTGATAAATGTTTGGACAGAATGGCTAACATAAATAGAATTATATGAGTCCTTCTGTGTAAGACAAGAAAGTTTAAGTGCTTCTCTATATATAGACTTATTTTCTCCCAAATCCTTGTAAGGAAGGTAAAAAAGGAACACCCTGGTCCCTTTGGTAGTTAAGGAAAGTATGCCTAGGTGAGGTCCGTGGACTTGACCAAAGTTGCCACGCTCAGATGGTGTGGAGCCTGGCCCTGACCCCAGGTGTGATGGCTGTAATTTGGTGTGTTTTCCATCTCCCGGCTGACGTGTGCAGGAAGGCCAACTGAGCTAAGGCTCCAGGCCTCCTCATCTAGCATTCGGCTTTGGAGAAGGATGTGTAAGGTGACCACAGTTGGTAAGAAAGACATTTATGTGTAAGAGGCCTCTGTGCATTAATGCTGTGAGTGAGAAGTGGAACTAACATCTAATTTTAGTATGCAGCAAGGGCAGCGTGGCTGTTAATCGTATTCAGTCAGGCTAACTGAAGAGGAGAGAGGAATAAAATAAACATTTCACTTAACCTTTACAATTCGTATATTTTGATCGTCCCATCAGCTTTAGAACGCGGTTCTCCCTGCACTCTCTAGCATTTTCTATGCTGTCCACACACTCCTTTGTTCTCGGTTCTTTCTCCTCTCCTCCTAGGCCACCCCATCATGATCCTTTTTTTCCCTGCTTCCTGCCTCTTGTCTCTCCTCACATCAATGTCCTTCAGTCCTAAGTTTTTCCCTGTCCTCTCTCCTACTCTACTGTGGACAGAATGCAGGCTCCAGTGGAGCCAAAATGGACCTCAGAGGTGACCTATTGGACATTCTGTATACAGACACCTCTAGGAAGAGGAGGAGGCATGAAACCACAAAAACCCCAGAAGAGGGATCTTGACGGCATTATCCACACACAGGAAACAAAGGAAGAGAAGCAAGTGAGATAGTAAATTAAAAGATTCTTCTTATTTTGGCATTCTTATCCTCCCTAGGTTCCAGAAAGACAATAACAACAAAACATTACACAGTGACAGCTTTGGGGTGGAAGCACTTTGGGCATTATTGTGTTAACATGGCAATTACAGATGCAATGGTTAAACATAGTAGCGCAGGGGAGTTAAGGTGGACAAAGCCCTGGAGTTTAACAGACAGGAATTATCAAGGTGCATGGTGCAGTTATTTTTGGATTAACTTGAAACCGGAAGTTACAAATAGCACCCCATCAAAATGCAAACAGGATGAAAATCTCTCTCTTTTACCAAAAGCAATTGGTTGGAACGTAAAACCCTCAGCATAGATTTTGTGCTGGGTTGTCCAACATGGTGGCCAACCTTGAGCCATATGTGTTTTGTGAGCACAGGCAATGTGGCCAGTCCAGGTTTACATGTGCTCCCAGAGTAAATGCACTCCAGATTTTAAAAACTTAGTATGGGGGCGGGGAGGGGGGACCATGTAACAGATCTCATTAATCATTTTCATATATTGATTACATGCTGAAATGTTTGATGTTATATATAGTTCAATAAAATACATTTTAAAGTTAATTTTTACTCTTTTTCATGTGGCTGCTAGAAAATCTGGATACATATATGGTTCACATTCATTATTAGCATTGTACTTCTATAGCACAGCATCGGATTTCCTGAGCTTCCATTAAGAGCAGACAGAAAGAGAAATCCTTTCCAGAATAATAGTCAGTACACCCAGTCCTGGCAATACTGGAGAGTATTTCAGGGAGAAAACTGTTTTAAGATTGTTGTTGATAAAACCTAGCTACTTCAAGTGAACTTCAAGCAATTGTCAATGGAACCAGAGAAAACAAGCCAATGTTAGCAGCCGATGGTAACTGAAACAACCACTTGCTAAAGAATTTATACATGGGGAATCCAGACCACATCAGCCAGAGACTTTGTTGTCATTGTTGCCGTATTTGCCTAAGGATATTTTTGGTTTTAGGGAGAAGGAATTAGGAAAGTCCTTGGGAGAAATCTATTACTATCTGTATATTATATAAGACATTATATACCTTGTACAGTTTTGGTTATAATCAATAATAAACTGTAGTAAATTCTGCACAGAACAAATTTCTGTCTAATGCACTTCATTAGGTTCATTCTAAGAAACTTCTTCTGGTGTTCTGATGGCTCTCCATCTCAACCCCAACTACCTCAAAATCCAGTAACAAGTGGCTGAGAAAAAAGCAAGCTGTCTTGCTTACAGGGTGTGGCTTCAACCAGACCCACCCATTCTAGAAGGCAATGCTGCATGTCCTATTAAACTTCCTGCCCAGTTATAAGAAATCCCAATTTCAAAACCCAGTGTGGAGAAAGAATCCTAACATGAAAAAGATCTTTGAATATCCAGCAATCCAAAAGGAAATGCACATATCTGGCCACCAGTATAACCATATGAGTTACCCTGATAGGGGGGGTTTGATGAGGATTTTTTTTATTTTTCATTTTCTAGTACTAGGGCTTCAACCCAAGGGAACTCTACCATTGAGCCTTTGAGATATATCCTTAACATTTTTTTTTTTTTAATTTTGAGACAGGGTCTCACAAGTTGCTGAGAGGCTGTCTTTGAACTTGGGATCCTCCTGCCTCAGCCTCCTGAATCACTGAAATTACAGGTGTGCTCCACCACACCTGGCTGGATAAAGATTTGAACTCTTCTTTTGTGTTGGAGAGCTATTATTCACAGATACTGTATCTATGGACAAGCTGGGTCCCCTTAGGTTTCCTGTTAAAAATATAACAATATTTGATTTAAACCAATCAAGAGATTTAATACCAGAAACTATTTTTGTCTTTGTTTTTAGTCTTCTTTGATTCCAATTTCAATACAAGAATAGGAGATGTGATTATTTTTAAACCTGGGAGATAAAAGATGACTGTGAGTCTTTTATATGTCTAACATAAACACAACTAAAAGGAAGCTATTACAGAATGAAACCCCAAGCCAAATTTTAGTCCTCCACTGTGAGGTACAACATAAGAGACTGAATTCTTTTGGATTCTCTTTAGAGTTATCCCAGACAAGAATGTTTGCTTTTCCTTCTAGGTATAAAGAGGGAATGTTAAAGGTAGAAGCTAGACCCATCTTTAGATATGTGCTGAAAGCAAACGTATTATAGGTGTCTGCATCTGGCTTATGAGCGCCCCCTTGCTTTGTGCTTACCATTGAAAATGGCTACAATTTATTGTTTCTCTTCCCTGTTCTGTTTTTTAGTACTCTAGATAGCAATATATGGTGTATGAACATAGGTTGCTGAGATTCATACACTTCCCATTTGATAGCTTTTTGCAGAATTAATATCATGTTCTGACCCTAGCATTCAAGTTCCTACTTGAATTATAGGCAATCAAGTTTCAGATCTGTTCCTTACAAGCTATAAGATTTTGAGCAGGTTATATAGTCATTCTGAGACTTAGTTTTAATCATCTATAAAATGGGGATAATTATCCTGCTTCACCTGGAGATTGAATTAGACCTGGTCCACATATTCATACACTGTGTAAAGGCACATAGTGGGGGTGCAGATCGTAACTGCTGAATATCTGATTCTTAAATATGACTCTAAAATGTTATTTTAAGAGACAGCTGCCAGCAACCTCAGTTTTCTCCCGCAGTGAAGGGAGTGCTATTCTAATATAGTCACTTACACCAACAAGATCTTCAAGCAGGGAAACAATACTGAGGAGGTTGATCCATCTAAGTCAGCAACCCAAAGAATAATTGTTCAAATATCTCTGGCTCTCAGGGGGTGCTGTCTCAGCCCAGAGCCACATTTCACAGGATGTTGGCTGCACTCATGACCCAGGTTAAACATAGATGATGTCCTCATATCTTGGTATTGCTCAATTGATTCATTATATATTCACCAAAATTTGACCCAGCTCCTACAGGGTGACTAGTAGTGTTCTAGAAATGGGGAATGTAGGTGTGAACAAGGCTACAGTGCTTTCACCCTCATGGAGTGCACACTTTGGAAGGAAACTGGCTTAAAAAATAATCACCAAAAATAGACTTACAGACCAGGTCTATGATCAGAACCACATAGACCAAACATATTACCTTGAAACCTCATAACAACCCAGCAAGGCAGGTCTCTGCCTTTCATGTCATATGGAAATGAGCCCTAAGGCTCATGTGTCCCCAAGGCACCTAGGAGACGGGGGACAGAGGTGAAGCTGGGCTTTTCCAGTCCCACCATGCTGCCTTAGGAATCCTGCTGGGATAAAGATGCAAAATAAATAAATCTTCAGTTTCCTCATTGTAAATCGAAGAGAAGTCCTCCCCGCTAGGGTCCTGAGGATTAAACAAGCTCATAGCGGAAAAGCACTCAGATGGGTACCTGACACTAAGGTTCATTAAAAACACATGGTAGCTGCTCCCAAAGAGGTCACAGAAAACAAACAACTACAACTCAGGGTAATAAAAACCCAAGGAAGAGGTGCTAGAAGCTTCCAGAAGAGCAACTAACACTCTTTTGCAAAAGGAGAGAAGGCATCTAGATGGGTTTTGAACACAGAATAGGATGTATAGTGGAGACCAGGGCATCAGGAGGAGAGGAAATAGGAAAGAGCAAGGCTCTTGGCAGGGGGTGGGCCGTCATTGCTGCTTCTGATTGGAATATGAGTGCCCTGGAGGAGGGGTGAGGGATGAAATGGCTAAGCCCAGAGAATAATCCCTTTTTCTACGGCTGTCAGGAGCTCTGGGAGGTGTTGAGAGAATAGGAGAGGCAGAGGAAGCCTCCAAGGCCCAGGCCCAGACGCGGTGGGCCATTTGGACCTCCATCATCTGAGAGGTGAAACCCCAATCGTGTGCCAAATTGCCTCTTCAGGCTCCAGCCTCTCCCTACTGTGGACTGTTTGCCTGTCTGGAATGAGATAATTTGTCAGACACCAGCTGCTGATCATTCTTTCCTCATGGGCACATTTATTATTATGTTACAATGCGCATGAAGAATCTTTACCATCACTGGGGTGAAAATGATTAAAATGTGGGGTTTTTTTGGTGCTGTGTGTGTGTGTGTGTGCAGAAATTCTCAAGCCTTCCTTCTGCCAAGACAGCATCATTGGTCATGCACTGTGTTGGGGGAGCAGCCTGGGGAGGGGGTCATTGTCATAATTAACAAAACAACCAGCAGAGAGTCCCCGGGTACCTTGCCCGGGAAGGAGGACTATATGGAGCCTTTGTGATCAGCCCAGGAGTTCAGCCGCCTAGGAAGCTGGGCTATATGTCTCTGAAAAAGTGCAGAGGATGGGCTGGCTGGCTTCTAGAGCTGAGCATGTCTAATTATGTACCAGGAGGCAAGAAAAGGTGTAGGTCTGTCTTTCCAGTTCAGAGGGAGAAAAAAAAAATATGTGGTGTCTCGCGTCTAAGAAACGAACAGGCTGACCTTTTCAGAGCGTCTGAAAGAAAAAACCAGATGTATTTCTCAAGAGTCACTGTGACTGAAGGCTTGCATTGTGCACTCACATAAAGGGAGAGCTAACCAGAAACCAGCAGCTGATGATCTGAAGCCAGGCTGTGCTATTGTCCGGCACACAAATGTTCTACAAGGACCCAGACCACCATGCAGTTCTCTGTGCACAGACTATGGAGGTTGGGGGGCGGGTGGTGAGGGCTTTTCTTTTCCTCCTTTTCTTTCTTCCCTTCCTGAAGCCTTTTCCTTCCAATCCCTCTGCAGTCGCTCACATTCAACTGTTAGCAATTATTCCCATTGACCCTCCTTGCTCTCCAAACGGGGTGTGGGCCTCAGAAGGTCTCCTCTTTGTACCTGACAATCCCATGTGACAGCGGGCTCCAGGGAGGAGGTGAGGTCTCAGCTCCCCAGGGACAGTCACCAGGGATTGAGAGACTGTGATTTATTTTCCATAGAGCAAAGTCAAAGCAAGGCGACTGTGTGCTGGGAGACAGACAGGGAATCCCCCAGCCTCATCAAGGGCCGCTCCCTATTGTCCTTGGGCAGGCTCAGGGAGAAGGCTGGTGGTGTTGGAGGGGGAAGGGAGCAGGAGCAGATGACAAAGAGGAGGCAGCCAACTGAGATCCTTTCTCCAGTCCAGCCCAGGTTTTTTTTTTTTTTTTTTTTTTTAATTTCTCCATAGACTTTGCCCTCCTTAGCATTTAGTGGGCACATTTTAGCTCCCCTACAAACTGTAGAGTGCTTGAAGGCAGACAATTGTTAGACCCTCTGCTTGTCCTTCCATTGTTCCCAGTATTATATTTACACCAAGTGGGTTCTCAACAAATGTCTACTCAATGAAATTAGCTCTGTGCTCTTTAGATCTCTGCGTCCAGCTCTTCCTTTTCGTTCACAGAATAGATCCTCCTAGCAGCTACCTTCCTTGGTTAATGTAAAGCAGCCACTGCCCCAGGAACCTGATCACATCATTTTGCTGGGGAAATAAATATAAATATACTATATATATATATATATATATATATATATTATAATATAAATATATATTTATAAAAATATATATATTTGCCATATCTATAGACATTTAATAAACTACATTTATTGGCCAGTAGGCAAAAACAAAACATAACAAAACAAAAAAACCAGTTCATCTAACAAGATGAAATCATAGCTCTCTGTCCTTTTAAGTGGTCTGGATATACTTTTCATAAAAGTCCACTTGAGGGTGACTCAACAATATTTCAGAAGCAGGATCATATTACCTTTGCAATTGGGATTATAAACCCTGCTGTCCAATGGCCGGACAGAGCACTATTCTGGGATCTAGCCTCAGGTGCTCTCCCTGAGGTTGCAGCTTATACCTTGTTTTATACTTATATTTTATATCCCTTCCTTTGTATTGGAGGTAATTCTGATTAGGTAGATGTTCGTTTCCTGTTTTTCCTCCCAAACATTGCAAGTTCCGTGTAATATCAGCAGCAACAATAACAGCAACAGGATTTACTGTGTGCTTAGTATGTCAGGTGCTATTTTAAAAGCTTCCCATGTATTATCTTACTCTAGTGTTTGTTTTGGGAAAGTGGACTCCTCGTGCCATGAAGAGAGGGTGGCCCTGAGTTTTAAATAACTGCAGAGCCAAGAGAAGGGATGGGTGAACCAATAGAAAGAATGAATTAGTCGTATTCCTTACAAGAGTGTAACTAATGAATTATGGCAAAATATTAGAAAAAGAGATAGTACGAGAAAACAACCAAATCCAGGGGACATTTTAATTCCTTCTTGAAAATACAGGTGAACCTGGTTTTATGCAGTAAGTTGCACAGACCCTGGATTTTTTAAGGATATATTTTTATTTAAGATGCATCAGGGACTGAAGCTATTTTGAGAGAAGTCTGTTGTGAGATCTTTCGTTCAGCAAGGAATCATTTTGTAATGCAAATAAATCACCCCTCTCCTCCAAAATTGTAATCACTGGTAAGAACATCACACATTAACATCCTTCAAACTGCTTTCCTACAAATATGGCCATATGCTTACATATAGGATTTTTTTGTGTGCATGTCACTGAGGAGCTCAGCATATTGAACATCTAGTATTTCAGATCCCTTTAAAGACTCGTAAATACTGTGCAGTAAAGGTCCCCATTTAACAGATAAGGAAACTGAGGTTTAATAAGATATTGTAACTTGGTCTGAGAAAATCTCTTTGACAGCTCCACAGCAGAAGGGCCTCCTAGGGTGTAATATCATTCTGAATCATAATCTGAAATGATTGGAATTCAGAATCAGTTTGACTTGTTGGGGTCGTACCGCAAATGGTGACACTGGGCTCATGCCTAGATTCATTAATTTATTTTAAAAAAATCTGAAGACCTTCTATGTGCCAGGCACTGTTCTGAGAACCAATAAAAGAGCAGAAAGTAAAATAGAAGAACTCAACTTTGAAGGACTTTCCCAGGGCTGCCACTATCCAAAATGGTAGCCATTGGCCACAAGATTTTACATTAAAGGCATGGAAGTTTTGAAGTTTAAATATTTAGTTCATTGATTTTTCCTAGAGAGTCCTCAAGCACTTGAGTTTCAAGTGCACCAGTTTCCATGTGAAGATGAAACAGGGTGGCAGGGTGGCAGGAAAAACTCATCCACCCAGGGTGGTAAGGGAAGGTTCTCAGAGCCACCACTCGACTGAAGAGGGGGAGATGTTTCCACAGACACATGGGGAAGAACATGCCAAGAAGGTGACTACTCTGGACCAAAGCCAACAAGTGTCTGGTTTAGGTGTGGGAGACCTCTCTGGAGTGGGGATTACTGAATGAGGGGACAGCATTTAGAGGTGAGGTCAGAAAGGGAGGCTGGGACAGACTCTGTAGGGCCCTCAGGTCAAGTTAAACCTTGAGAGCTGTTTTAGTCAGATATTTTATTTTTTATTTATTTATTTTTTGTTGTTGTTGCTGTGACTAAAAGATCTGACAAGAACAATTTTAGGGGAAGAAAAGTTTATTTGGGGGGGCTCATGGCTTCAGAGATCTCAATCCATAGACAGCAGGCTCCATTCCTTGGGGCTTGAGGTGAGGCTGAACACTGTGGTGGAAGTGTGTGGCAGGGAGAAGCGGCTCACATGATGATCAGAAAGCAGACAGACAGACTCCACTTACCAGATACAATATATATATATACACACCCCAAAGCCTTCAGTTACCACTTAGCTAATCCCCATCAGGGGATTAATGCGCTAATTTGGTTAAGGCTCTCATAACCCAATCATGTCTCCTCTGAACCTTCTTGCATTGTATCACACATAAGCTTTTGGGGGACACCTCACATCCAAATTATAACAACAGCTGAGCATCCGTGATTGAGAGCTGGGTCTTTCCCTCCCCTTCTTTCTCCTCCTCTACTTTCAAACTCTACCTATTCTATCTATCTATCATGTATTTACTTGTTTCTCTCTCTTCCTCCTCTTCCTCTTCTCCCTCTCCCTTCACTCCCTTTATAACTTACATCTTTGTGACAAGACATCTGCTATTGGTTTATAATCTCTCGAGGAAATTGATGCAGAGAACATTTTACACTAATCATCGTCAAGCCTTCTTCTCGGTCCAGGATTCTGATCCTGTGCCTGTGAGGTTTGGCAGGTCTGTGCTTCTTAGGTAGACATCAGGACTGGGTCAGTGGGGCTCTGTTGAGATTTTCATCTTCTAGCTGAAGAGAAAAATGAAAGTCCTTCAAAACCAATCCTAAAGTTTGCTAGGTACAGGGAAAGGGTGATGTGGTGTTTTTCTTTTCAATTCATTGAACACATTTATTGAGCATTTACTTTGCACCCAGTGGTTTGCCCAGAAATGGGGGGGGGGATTTTCAGGACACTGGACTTTGTACTAAAGCCAAGAAAGTCTTGGGCAAATTGGGCTGGTTGGGTCCACCTACTTGTGGAGGACTTTGAGACTTCAAAAGTAGATACCGTGCCTACCTTCAAGTCATCACAGCTTGACAGAGAACACGGGTAGTACAACACCCCAAATGCCTACTGCTTGCCTTTGAGGCCCCAGTATGGTGACAGTGATGAGGGGAGGCTCCAGGAGGAGGGGATATCTGGTTTATTCTCTATGGTGACCAAGGATGCCTACTGTGACTGCAGCTCCTATGTCCTTCCTGGGCTCTCTGTGGGGGCTCACTAACAGGTAGGCGAAAACACCCACTTTTCTGAGTTCTGAGTTTTTTTTTTTTCTGAGTTTTCTCCCTGCCAGAGAACCAGATCACGACCTGATCTCAGCCATTCTGCTTTTTCCCAAAGGCCTCATGTCCGATGGCTTCATCTGATTAGGAAGCACCAGAGAGAAGGAAGTGACTACATATTTGTCCACAGGGGTGTCAATATTTGGGCACAAGGGGGCTGTTGATCACATCTGTCATTCTCTCCTGGCCTCAAGATGACTCTAGGGCATCCCTGAGAAACTCTATTCATCTAAATTCGAGGGACAGAGGAGTCAAGCGGAAGGCTATTCGTGGGCAAGCTGCATCTTGCACAGTGAGTGTTTCTCAATTCTTTCTCAGAAGCAGACATTAAAACCTGCAGCACAGTCATTTAGAATTTCAAAGGTTTCTTCTTCAGGGGGTGGGACACAAAAGACACCACGGTTATTCACATAATGCTGGGATGGTGGGGAACAGCGGCACACCATTAGCAAGACAGCGCAGCAAACCTCTATGGGGAAAGGCGAGCTCTATTCTGGCAGCATAAAGAAGATGCCTCATTACGGTGGCTTTAAAAAAAGATTATTATCATTATTGCTTTTTAAAATTCACTCCTGCATTCTACCTAGGTTGGGAGAGCTTAGGAGGGGAAAGAGAATCTTTTAAAGTAGTTCATAGATCACTAAGAATCACAAAACACTCAAGATTCAGTACCTCTCTCTCTCCCTCAGCTGTTGTGTCAATCAGAATTGAGAAAAAATGCACACCTAAATCAGGAGATCCTTCACGTCTGAAGGTAGAGATCCTGCAGGGCCGCTCTGTGTGGTTTTAAATGGAGCCCAAATCCTAAGCCAATGGTTTGAAGGACCAAATAAGATGGAGTTTCTCACACATAATGCCTCTGGTCCTCCAACATGATCTCGCCTGGCTTTGCCTGTCTTCCTCTCCTTTGTTTTGGACTTACATGAGGCGGATGCCACAGATCTGACTTGGAAAACCAGGAGCCCAAGCTGCAGGAACAGCCAGCAGACAACATTGTCTCTGAACTGCTATTGTTTCTATTTTAGGAGCACATTGAGTGATTAGCTTGGGTAACAGTAACATCGCATTACCTTGCACAGGCTGAAAATGTCTTTCAATAAGGAGGCAACACCGAGGCCATGTGATACAATCCCGTAGACAGAGCCAAGTGGAATACATCAAAGAGAGCCTTGATGCAGATGTTTCATGCAGAAGAAAATTAGGTCAGAGACCACTTCAATTTCAGCTTCTGCCAGCCTCGTTTGAGAGCTTCCAGTGAATTCGTAATGAATAGCTTCTAGGGCACTTTTCTCTCATTCAGTCACAGGCTGCCACAGCTAGATGAGCGTTCCATGTGGAATCTTCTCTCATTATTTAAAACTGCTACTTTGTGTTCTGAAATTCCAGAACCCTTCCAAGGCGCCATCACCACGGGCCTGAAACAAAAAAGACTCCAAAAATACAGAAAGACATTCATTTGTGTGGTATTCCTGTGCACTCTCTTCCCATCCATCATATACATACATGTTTTTTAATACATCCCAAGCCTTTTTTTTTTTTCATCTGCTTATGCAAGTCCATAAGCTGTTGCTGAGGAATATTGGAGGTGTCAGCCTTTTGTAATCTCACTCAACTCTGAAGAAACCAAGTGGCCCATAGGTGACCAAATGCTTTGCTGCCTTCTTAGAGGGAGTGTGCATACGTGCGTGAGTGTGGCATGCATGTATATAAAAAAAGCTGTTCTCTGAAAAGAGAAGGGCAGTGTGACCTCAGTGAAAGGGAATGATGCATCTTCTCTCTGCCCACCCCCAGCCCCGTCTCACGTGTTATTCATTATAATGGAGGGTTAGAATCTAGGGCGACTGGGATCTTCCTTTTCCACACACTACCCTTTTAGGGTTTCACACTGACAAATCCTTGCTGATTGGAGTGGGGGTGTGTGCAGTGGATCCCTTCAATTCATGCCAGGAGAAGAATCATTAGCTTCTAAAATGCATTTGGAAGAGAGGGCACAGAGAGGCAGACTTGGGAGGATCACAGAGTCTCCTCAACGCTGGTGACGCTCCGATTTCCCATGGGAAAGGAAATGAAGTGGCAGTCTCAGCTCCAGCTCACCGTGACACAATTGCTTTGTCTTTGCTACCTCCGAAGCATGAGGGCATTCATGAACTGGTTTTCTCGAGTCTGAGGTTTGCAAGGCAGGAGCAGAACGTCTCAGAGAAGCGTTCCAAGGCGTGCTCTGCTTCAGTCCATTATGGGAAGCCATCATGAAGATGTTGCCTTTCTTGTCCGGCCATCCAAAACATCACATCTGGCACAAAAAGATGCTGGTCTTTCAGCCTTGCTCTCCTCACTTCCTGCTCTCTTCCCGGTCACCCCTCTCCTGCTATCTTTTCCTTTGTGCTACGCATACATGTGTACACACACGCACACACATGCACACACACATAAAATTAAAATTTCTGAGGAGGGTAGATATTATAGGGGAGGCAGTGGCAGCAAAATAGAAAGATGCCCTGACAGGTAGAGACCTAGATTTCAGCTCCACCTCTGTGAACCTGGACAAGCAGCTCTCTTTGCTACTTTCAGTGTCTTCTCCTGGAAAAATACAGGAACTGATTACTGAATCCTTCACAGCTTCGACACTGGCTCAATAAATAATCTTTCTCTTGTGTTACATGTCAGCAATGTCCCTCTGGAAGTCCCTCTCTAGCTATGGGTTGTAGTCACAGATCTGCCCACTAAGATGCTAAGGAAGCCATTGCTCATAGGATTAGTATGGAGACATTCTGGGCATGCTCATGTATTAGTAAGAGAGTCTAAATCCTTCCAGACACACTGCAATGGGGGACAGCTCAACAAAGGAAAGATAATGTTGACTTTGGGGTCAAATAGATGCAAGTTGAGTGTGATCTGGCTGTGTGACCTCAGGCAAGTCGCTTAGCCTCTCTGACTCTTTCTTCCACAGTAACAGGAACAATATTCATTATGGAAGACTGTTAGAAGATGAAATGAGACCATGTAAAGGTAGAGAGCTTAGGACAGGGGCTGGTATGTGGTAGGTACTCAATAAATATTACCAAGGCACACTCATACACTGCTGGTGGGACTGCAAATTGGTTCAGCCAATATGGAAAGCAGTATGGAGATTCCTTGGAAAACTGGGAATGGAATCACCATTTGACCTAGCTCTCCCACTCCTCAGTCTATACCCAAAGGACTTAAAAACAGCAAACTACAGGGACACAGCCACATCAATGTTTATAGCAGCACAATTCACAATAACTAAATTGCAGAACCAACCTAAATGGCCTTCAGTGGATGAATGGATAAAGAAAATGTGGTATATATACACAATTACTCAGCACTAAAAGAGAATAAAATCATGGCATTTGCAGGTAAATGGATGGAGTTGTGGAATATAATGCTAAGTAAAGTAAGCCAATCCTAAAAAAACAAATGCTGAATGTTTTCTCTGATATGAGGATGCTAGTATATAATGGGGATGGGTGAGGAGAATGGGAGGAATAGACGAACTTAAGATAGAGCAAAGGGGAGGGAGGGGAAGGGAGAGGGCATGGGGGTAGGAAAGATGGTGGAATGAGATGGACATCATTGCTCTAAGTACAGGTATGAAGACATAGATGGTGTGACTCTACTTTGTGTACAACCAGAGACCAGAAAAATTATGTTCTATATGTGTAATATGAATTGAATTGCATTTTGCTGTCATATATAACAAATTAGAATAAATTTAAAAAATTAATAATGGAGACATGTATACATATATGCAGAGGAGATACATATGATTCAGGAGAGTGAAAAAAACTGACATGTTCTTTTAATTGACAGTTTTTGCTTCATACAAAAATCTTCTGAAACACACACACACACACACACACACATAAACATACATACACTTCAGTTTCTAAAGGCAGTAGCAACCCAGTTCTAATTTCTTTTAGATAATACGCTCAAAGTGCTTTGTAGAGATTTTGGCACATGAGAGCTTAATAAATGCTGGTTACATTCATTTTTATTTGCAACAGTATCTTTCTGGATAGTGAATCCCAGGTTATCATGCCCCATGCTCCTCTCTGAAGAGGCCTCTGTTTAAGAGGCAACATGGGGTAGAGAAAAATCTCTATAAGTAGGAGACAAAACCCATCAATTTGATGTGGAGTTCTTAATCACAAAATCATAGTACTTGAGAGCTTGGCAGATGGAGAAACTGAAGCACAAAGAGGTCACGTAAATTGACCAAGGTCATGGAAGAAGCTTGGTTCTCACTGAGACCTCTACTGTGTTCTTGGCTGTCACAGAGCTCAGTCCCAATGGAGCATCGATGTGAAATGCTTGACAAAGCACGGGTCTTTCCACCTGCCTCTGCCCCTTCCCAACACCTCCCAGGTCTCCTCAGCAGCTCTAGTACAGGGCCACTAATGTGCAGTGGCTATGGGGCCATCTGCCACCAAATGTACCACTGATGAAGCAAAGCCTTGCTTCCCCAGAACTGGTCTTGGTCCCCATGGAGGCACGGAGAACAATGCAGCCCTAGGAAGAGGCTCCCGGGCCTGTCTCGCTGAGCAGGCTGTGCCAGCCCTAGGACAAGTGTAGTCCAGAGTTAACCAGCACCTGCCAAACTGGCTCTGTGTGCTGGTGTGCGGCCATGGGGACTGGCAGAAGCCAGAAAGGCCAAAAGAGGGGAAAAGAAACATCCTTTTGTCTTTTTCTATACTTACTCACTTACTGGGATGCTTATTCACTTCCTTATTCATCTGTTTAGTTACTCTTTATCAAGCACTGCATTTGGAGAAGAGGAGCTTCTAAAATTTCATTATTTAGTAAAAGAGACTACATGGATGGAGATACAGACCAATTATAATTCAATATGGCAAGTGCTAGAATCGCAAAACCCGGTGGCAGAAGAGTAAAGAAGGCATTCCATTTCCTGCTTTGAAAGTGAGAGATGGCACAGAGATGGTGTGCCAATTAGGGTTGGATCCTAGAGACCAAATACTTGATCAGTAAATATATGTGTATACATAAACATATGTGCGCATGCACAAACACACATGTGTTTTATACACACATTTACATGTAGGGATTTGACCTTGCACGATTGTGGGTGTTGATTTAACAGCCTCCGAACAGCTCTTGTCTTTGTCATCCCTTTTTTGTAAAAGGCCAGAAAATAAATATTTATGGCTTTTGAGAGACGTACAATCTCTTGAGCATAGTTCCTAAACAAATGGGTGTGGTTGTGCATCAAGAAAACTCTACAAAACAGGCAGAGGGCTGTATTTGCCCAGGACCCATCGTTTGCCAGCCCCTGGCCACCTTTGCAATTGTTCCTGGAGCCTGAAGTCAATGGGGCAGACATCTAGGTGAGGAAGATTATTGTGATGTGGGTTCAGCAAGGAAACCCTGGAGAGCAGGGGGAGGGCCCAGAGTTCGCCTCTTTCTCTTCTTGCCTTCAGGCCTTCAGCTTTGATGGTGTCTGAGTCCAGATGCCTTTCATCAGGAGTTTAATCCCAGGTGTTGGAAAACCTGAAGGACGATCTGGTAGAAGCTGAAGTTGCTATTGGTCTGCTTGGCTCTGCCCCGGGCCAATTAAATGAGCCAATGGATAAGTGACAACAGACCTGTCGCAACAGCACCAGCTGCTCCTGTGTGGACCTTCTGAGTGTAGGTGAACATGGCTTCTGTTTTAATTCAACCTTCCAAAATTCATGCAAAATGTGTCATGACCCACGCTAACTTTGAACAATTCAGGGAAGGAAATCCTGGGAAGCATTTTTCCAGCCCAAGTCCACACTAAGGAGGAAGGTTTCAGAGAGGAGGTACCTTGAGGATGGTTGAGGGTTTTCCAAGGGGAGAGCTCCCAAAGAGTCCCCAGACAGTGTGACTGGAGCGTGATCTGTCTTCAGATGGCTCCAACACATAGTTTAAAGGGAGAAAGAAACAACGTGTTCTTGTGCTTGCCAAACACTTGAAGAATTTATGTTCCTATTTTTGTTCTCATTAATTGAGAACTTTCACCAGAATCCAGATGTGAGCCGGATGATGAGTTCTGTGACAGTCTTGGTTCACTTTCACCCCTGCAAGCTCAGGGTCAATCTTCCTGTTCGTCCCCAGGAGGCAAAACTCACCCTTGGGATAAGATGACTGATCTGTCTATGCAGTCATGAGCATCCAAGGAACATATTTGCATGTAGCAGTATTTTAGCAGATAATTCCCATAAAATTTTTATCTGAGTCACAGTGCTGAATTCTTTCCCCCTTTTTAGTAGCTTGCTCCTTCTTCCTGTGTTTATTTTCATTAATGCTGTCAGATTTTACTAGATGTTCTGGCACCAAGAGGTTATATTTAATTTCCTATTCTTCTAGTTCCTTCCTGTGTCAATACTACCTCCACAACACATCCATTCATCCATGGTCTCTTCACATATCTGTGTTTTTATCTGTATTTTCATCTATCCATCCATCCATCCATCCATCATCTCCTTTTGGGGTGGCAAGGCATTTAGCCTCCATTAGTCCTCTGTCATCTCACACCCAAATGATCACAAGGTCCAGAAAACTGGTTTTTCTGAAAGGCTTAGTGAATGAATATGAAGTACAGCAAATATAGGCTTACATTTGTATTCTGTTTTTTTTTTTTCTCTTTACTAATTGTATTTTCTCTCTGGGTCTGTTGAGGAAGTAATAATATCCATATCTAGGGATTTTTGTGGATATTAGTTGAAACGAAGTGTGTTAAGCAAGTAGTGAGACACACTAGAGTTCTAAAACATCCCCTTCTCCCTATTCCCTATTTCCCTCTCCCTACCTTACCTGTTTTTCCACATGTTTTCATAAGTACATACATTTCTCACTGAACTCTCTGGCCTTTGTGGAGACATTCTTCCTGTTACAATTGTGCCCTCCCCAATTCCTAACTTACTGTTGAGAATCATCACTGTTTGTGACTCTGGGTCTTTGTTCATGGAAACTCTTCTCCCTGAATTCTCTCTTCTCCGGTTTCTCTTTGTAGAAAAAATCGATCTAATTTCCCGGACCCACTCATTCCCCAGATAAGATGCTACTTCTTCCCACAAGTCTTCCTGAGTCCCCCAACTTAAACTTTTAGCTCATTGCATGACTAGAGGGCTTTATTTGTAGCGAGGGAAATGGGAATAGCATTTTGGGGCCCACTGCTTAGTACTGATTCATTTGTTATATACATTCCACAACTGTAACTATTATTATCTTCACTGTTTAGCAGAACCAGTAAGGACCAGAAGGAACAATTTAACTCTGGCCCATCTGATTCCAAATATCCTTTTCATTTCACATGATCGCACATTCTATCTTCTACACTGTAATACTGTAATAGTTAAAACTGCATTCTGACATTTATAGATTTTTTTTTAATTAAAATTCATGATGGACTTCATTATTAAATTACATGTATGTTAAAAGATGGGGATAATGTTTTGCTTATTCTTTTACTGCATCACTTTACATGTCCCAGCATAAAAACTTAAACTCATCAATAAGCATGTGGTGGCCAGCTGGGGTGGGGCACACCTGTAATCCCAGCATCTCAGAAGGCCGAGGCAGGAGGATCATGTGTTCAGAGCCAGTGCTCTGCAACTTAGCGAGGCCCTAAGCACCTTAGTGAGACCCTGTCTCTAAATAAAAACATAAAAAAGGCTGGGGATGTGGCTCACTGGTTAAGGAGCCCTGGGTTTAATCCCTGGTACAAAAAAGAAAAAAAAATGAAGAAAGAAAAAGCATGTGATAAATAATCGATCAAAACATATGCAAAGTACAATTTGGATCTTCTACTAGAAGCCTTATTCTAGGAGATTTTGCCCCCATTTGAATGTGGTAAGTGAACATAATCCTCCCAACATCGTATTGTCAAGGGGAGGTCAATTTTAGCTTTCTTTCTTTTTAGGTAAGGAAGTCTGCAACAAAGAGGAAATTATCATTATTATTATTTGGTAAGTTCATATAATAAAGGACTCTTCATACATCCCAAGATCCTGAGCTATTTTGTGAGAATCCGTGGCCTGAGCCCTGTAGCCAGCAGGCAGCCGGCCCACTTATTTATCGTTCCATGGCATTAGTAACTCTGTAAAAGTTAAATTTGTTTTATTTATAGGTTGGAAGGGCCTTCACCCATGAGGAGTGCTAAATAAATAGACTTTTACCATCATTCTCCAAAGAGGTTGGGAAGGAACTGCTCAGGAGGAAAGCCTGCAGGGTACAAATTGTCAGAATGAAGTATAGTGCTTTGTTCAGAATCAGAAGAGTTAACCACTCAAATCATAAACTACCAGATGAAGCTCACTTCACCAAACAGGGGTTAGCACAATGCAAAGAAGAAAGACCTGAGACATGGAAGGCATCCAGGGCCCAGGCTCTCCAGTTAAATCCAGGCAAGTTCACTTGGGCAGCTCAAGGTCATATTTTCCCCCAAAACACCCAGGAAGTATGCTCCAAGCCAGCTCAGAAAAGAGTTACAACCTTGATGTCTAAACAGAGTAAAAATAGAAGGATTCTGGCAGGTAAGGCAGAGCACAGCATGTATGGGATGTGCCTGGGTCTAGTCGTTCATACTTAAGTGCAAGAAGAGCAGCTCAAAGTTATTGAATTAAAGGCGTTCAAAGATCCACGCGACAGCATTAAATAATCTGATCAGAACTTAAATTGGTTATCTATTTGGAGAAAAATGGGATGGTTATGATCTTTGCTAACTCCCCAAATTCTAAAATGCCCTTATGGAGGGAGAATGCTCCTTACTCACCCTGAGCTTTGAGATCTTTTCCAAGAGAAAGAATGGGTTTTGCTTGCTTGGTCCACATGAACTTGCCTGGTGTTCCTTCTGACCAATGGCATTTATTCCCTCAGAGGGTCCCCTGAGGCTGGAATCGGAGCTATAGCATTGGGACCGAGCTGACCTAACTGGCTTTTTTGGGAATCCACAGCACGCCTTGACTTTCACTGCGATTCCTCAGCAATGGGGTGTGCTTCCCCCACAAATAAGTCCCAGCCACTTCCTAAAGGAGAAGATGGGATTCTCAGGTATCACGTTGAACATGCTGCACCTTTAAGACAAGTGAGATTTGCCTTCAAAGCAGCTGTAGAACCTTCTGAACAGAAGGCTTGCCTGTCATTAACTATTCATGAACGTCATCGTGTTTCCAGAGCCACCTACTTTCTAGTTCCCTGAACTTGCCTAATCACCCACTGTCTCATCTCTGACAACTCTGTTCTCAAATCTACCTTCAATCTGTTTTTATCACATTCTGTTTTTTCATCCTGGACACGATGTCTGGTTTGGTTGGGTCCTGACCTTGAGCTATCCCAACTCCACTTTCCCTACTTGTATTGGAAGAGAGCTTCAAGGTCAGACCCTCTCACCTGTGTCTGCTCTTGACTTCCCATCTTCTCACCTTTTGTTAGCTTTTGCTCTTCTGTGAAAACACTGATAACTCAAAGAGGTTCCACTCTGACACAAAGCCAAAAGCAGAATAAGAACTTTTGCAATGGAGCCTGCAGGGCTGGAGGCCTGAGAGAATGTGCTCGTCACCCTTGGCACCTACTCCACAAAAGGCCTGTTGTGGCCTCATCCACCCCAGAGAACTCTTGACTACAGAGATAGTCATGCCCATTTCAGACTGGGCTTTGACTGCATCTAGGGCCTAAGAACGTCAACCCTGTCACTGTGCATTGGCCAACGTGATGTAAAGAAATATTAAATGCTCTGGAGTCAGGCAGAGCTGAGTTTGAGTCCTGATTCGACCCCTTGTAGCTATCTGTGTCACTGGAGTCAAGTTTCTTAACTTCTCTGAGCTTCAGTTTACTCATCCATAAAATGGGGATAATCATATTTACCTTACACTGTCATCATAAGAATTTAAAGGGACGACAGATAAAACATGCAAGACATTACATACGATATAAAATAAGTAGAGTTTATTGATATTTATTATTTTGTCATTACTATTATTATCACGACAAGGCCTTAATACCTAGATGCTGACAAGAATGGAGAAAATTTCAAAGATCCAAGCAGCTCAATTCTTGAGAGACGGGCCATAGGTTTCCTTGCACACCAGGCTTGTTGCTCGGGGTTGTAAGTCACCAGTTGGCTTCCTGCCTGAACTTTTAATCTTGTCCCCATCTCAATTTAAAGAGGGTGAGAAAGCAGAGCTCAATCGTTTCCTTGTCAAGGACAACAGCCCCTTCCTTCTTCCTTAACTCTCTCCTGGGGCCCCATCCACCGGTGCCAAGGGAGCTGGCTGCTGCTGAATACAAATCACCACGAGGCCGGGGAGGCTTTGTGCCTCCATGGGAGCCAGGAGCGGTTCCACTGTCCCCATGGAAGGCTGTGAGGAGCCCAACCCAGGCCTCCCACTCCTCACAGGGTTAAGCGCCCCACCGTTCCACAGTTGCCCTGGATAGTGATGTAACCATGAAGATGGCAGTTACCCAAGGTACTGGGACACAGACTTTATTGATTTGTTCTTCTAATGCATTAGGAGGAAACAGGAAACCTCAGGAAGGTCACAAACGACAATTGTGCATTGACTGGGACAGACATTGACTTCATTCAGGAAAGCACGACTCAAGTGGCCTTGCTATCAGAGAGGAAGGGGGACCACAGATGATTCGAATCATAGATGATTTGAAAAATGAAGACAATAAGCATGCGCCGAATCAGAAGGGACAGAAGAACCTAAAAGCTCAAGCTCAAAGTTGAAGGAGAGTCATTGTTCAGGACCTGGAAAGGCCAGGGGCTCCATCAACATTGCTAACCAACGGGATGAAGGAACGAACCAGGAAACGGAGACTCCCTAGGTCTTCACTCTGTTGATTCTCTAGACAGTCCTCTCCCGTTGGACTCTATGGTTGCACGCTCTTCTTTACATCATGATCTTTAAAGTTAAGTGTGTCAGAGACCTTTAAACCTGCCCCTCATTGTTCCCAGTTCTCCATCTCCTGTGGTGGTAGTCACTGACCATCGCAAAAATCACAATGACATGTTTGAGGGTCTCCTTGCCTTCCTGTACCCTCATCCCTTCCAGACCTGTGCTCTGAATGTTCGGGGCTTGCCTCTTTCTAGCCCTGTCTTCCCTGATCATTAGAAGAGGGGACACTGTTTTAGGACTCTGGTTGATTCAACCTTATTGCTCAGTTCCCATTTTCTGGTGAGCAACTGCTACAGAGTGTCAGCTCCCTGTCCTGCGTGTCAGTCCTCTATCCTCTAAGGTGAAACTGGCTACGGAACCAGATCTTTCCAAATATTTGGCCTTTAATCAATCAAGTAGACTTTGGGATAGGATACCGAGGTCCCTTCTAACCCCTTGAGTTTATATAGTAAAGTTAAATCATTAACCCAGAACTCAGTGGGATATTTTGATTTTTTTCCTAGAAATATTATCCTATTTATTATTAGATAATAAATAACTAAAAAATTTACAAATCACTAAAGCCAGATGGTTCTTCAAGCTATACTTTTGTTCAGATTTTTGTGGGCTCTGTATAGGCAGTTAGTCTCTAGTCCTGGATGGAGCAGCCACAGAAAATACCATTGTGGCAATAGGAGAAGCCACAGAAAAGTGATAAAAGACACAACATTAGTTTTTCCTCATGAGCCAGCATGGAAGTTGAGTAGGGTCAATGACATCCAAAGTGGCACTCAGAAGGAGGTTTTTCTTGTCGGCAAGTCACTCTCTCTGTAACTCAGGCACATGACTCACATTGTGTAGGTCTCTGTACAGCTTAATGGTAAAAAGGCATTGGAAGGTAATTAATTTGGCATCACTATGAAGATTAAATACACAATGGCTTATAAATAGTCAAGAACATAGTAAGTACTCAGTAAGCCTGAGATTCCACTGAGTTCAAGATTTGACTTTCATTATGGACTCAAAGGGTTAGGGGGGACCTTACCATATTATCCTTGGGTAAAACAGCTAATATTTGGTAGCCACTATTCATGTGCCTGGCAATGTACTAAACAACTTGAAAATAATATTTGATTTTATTGTAGATACAGACATTATACTCATTTTTCAGATGAGAAAAGTGAGACCCAGAAGAATAAAACAATGTTCCTTCTGTCATGGGACCAATCTTTGATAAAACAAAGATGCACATCTTGGACTTTCTTGTTCCAGAGGCTTTTCTTTCTGCCACATTGTCGTAAGGGCATTTTAGAATGAGAAACTGGAAGCATGACTTTAATAAGCTAAAAAAAAAAATCAGTGAACTGTAGAGTCTCTGGGGAGACAGAGGTTGGAGAACGGAGGTGGAAATGCACTAAAATAATAGATTCCAGTATCGATCTAGTGAGCAAAGCTGAGAAGACGGAGATTAGTAGGATTTGTAAAGTTGTTATTAGTATTTGCCAAAGATGTTTGCCATTGCCCATGTTCTTCTTGGGAATGTTGTCTTTTGAATATAAGATCACATAAAAACACCCTTCTTTTCTTCCTTCTCCTCAACACACTTATTAAGTCTTCTCAGCACTGGGCGCCATGCTGCACATTGGGAGTACTGAGATAGGAAACTTGAGGCCAGATTTCATGTTTGATGCATTTGAGTGACAGGTATAAGGAGTTGGGTTTAGAAATAAAATCTGGGGCAGGATGAACTTTGAGCACCATTGACATGAGCAGCCTCCCCATATATGGAGTGATCGAGGAGGGGAACACTGTGAGGGCTGCCATTTCCAACACCCACACCCAGGGCTGATGCTACAACTTGTCACTTGGTATCCATGAACACAAAGAGATCCAGAGACGTGATGGAGTGCATACTCTAAACCTGCAGAGAAAATGATGTGACTGTGTGAAGATGAACTTTGTTTTCTGAGGAGCTCCCCCATGGTTTTATTCTCAAAGGGTCAGTGACACAAAAGGAAGATGGTCAAAAGCCACTGGAGCTGGGTGCAGTGGCTCACGCTAGAATCCCAGCAGCTCTGGAGGCTGAGGCAGGAGGATTGTGAGTTCAAAGCCAGCCTCAGCAAAAATGAGGCACTAAGCAACTCAGTGAGACCCTGTCTCTAAATAAAATACAAAATAGGGCTGGGGATATGGCTCCGTGGTTGAGTGTCCCTAAGTTCAATCCTTGGTTACCCACCCTCTGCCCCACAAAAAGCCACTGAAGTTGGCCCTAAAGGAAGAAAACTTCAAGGAAGGTATGTGGAGGATGATGAAGAATAGTTAAGAAATGAGGATGAGCTTCCATGGGGAGGATCCCACTGAAAAAAAGTTATTTAGGAGCCAGGAATGATAACCGGAATTGGCAATCAATCAAGGTGTGCAATAGTGTGTTTGTGTATATGCGTGCAAGTGTGTGTGTGTGTGTGTGTGTGTGTGTATGTCTGAGAGAGAGAGCAAGAAAGAGAGAGAGAGAGAGAGAAGAAAAATCAAACTGCATTACTTCTTGATTTCCTAGCCTGACAGATGGATTGATTCACAAAGAAAATACAGGAGAGACTAAGCTTGGGGTCATGGGGGCGGGTAATAAATTTAGTATTGCTATTGGTATAGATTGCTTCTTGGAATGTGACTGTGGCATTGCAGTTTTCTCTATGAAGCTCAGAAGTATAATTTAACTCATCAACATAGCAAGCCAATGAGAGTGCACTTTCTAATTTGAGAGTTGTAGCTCAAGCACAATAGCAATAATTTTTGATAAAGTTTGGATTTATACCTATAATTGAGTGACATGGTCCCATTTCCCATTTCCAGCCCTTCAGCTCCTCTATAATCTCCCAGGCAAGGTAATTCATGATGTTTTAGGATAGGTTTATACAATGTCAGATGTTTAGATAAAGTCTCAAGAATTGGCATAATCCAGATCTTTTCCAAACTGGGTTTAGGAGCCAGGTGGCTACTATCTGAATTTTCCCATTTGATAAAGGTGTTTGACATTGTGTAGATAAATTAAAGTAATACCAGTTCCTTGGCTATAAAAAGTAAAACCAATTCCTTGGCTATAAAAAAGTAAACACTGTATATCTGTATCATATATCTTTATAAATATTAAATATTCCAGGCAGTTAACATATTTTCATGGTATGGATCCTATGAGGTGGAGTTATTATCTATATTTCACAAAGGAGGCAAACCAAAGGTGAGAAATTCAGAAATTGTCTAAATTTGTTGAAGAAAGAAGCACCAGACTTTTTCTAATCCCCATACATTTTCTGATGACATCTGAACCTCTGGTCCAGTTATTCCATTCTTTTTCAGTGTCCTCACCCCCTTGACACTTTTCTTTCAGCGTGAAAGGATTCCTTTCCAGGATCTAAAGCTGTGATCTTTTTCGGGCAAACCCTCATTTTGGCCCCTCCCACCTTCCATCATTCTCAACCAGCAGCACCGAACCCTTGAACCCAACCTCACCTTCTTCATTCCTGCCCTAGGGTCACTGATGGTGGGCTAGAGAAAATCACTCCACCATACTGACTGGTCTCACCACGAGTTTGTGATCAGAAACCTCCAGTGGGCTCTCTGAACTACCTGGTAACCTTGCCACATTTTATAGAAATAATTCTCTCATTATCTAAGACAACCAAAGGCAGGTGGTCTTCTTCCTCAAACTTCCTACCCTGCCCCTCTCCTTCTTCTCAGTTGATGATTTTGCTACTTTTCCAGTTGAAAAATGAATCAAGCTTCAAAGGTAAATACACGTATTCCTACTGAAAACTTACTAACTTATCTGCATCCTAACTTACAGACTCAGCCTTCTCTACTTACATGTTGATTCATAAAAATCTTTCACACTTCTAAGACCAACCTCTCTGCTCACACACTAGAGCTCGTGATGTCTCCTTCTTTGTGTCTTTATTCTTATGGTTGTATTATCTTCTTTATCTCCTTAAGACCACCTGTCCGTTCTCTTTTGATCACTGCCATCAATAGGCAGACATGCTACCCTGATTTCCATCCACAAAAATGAAACCCTCTCCTAACCTACATTCTCTTCCAGTTCTTACTCCATGTGTCTCCTCTCTTTAAAGCAAAACTTCAGACAAGAATTGTCTATTCATATACATTCGCTCCACTTTCTTACTTCCAATCCTCTTTTTAACCTGTGCCAATCAGAATTTTGATCCCTTTTCTTTGAAAATCATTTTTAAAATCTGCACTTGTCAATGTCATTAAACTATGACCCATTGTCAAATTCAGTGATCAATTCTTTTTTTTTGTTTGTGTTTTGGTACCTGGGATTGAACCCAGGGGTGCTTAACCACTGAGCTACATTAAAAAATATTTTATTTAGGGACAGGGTCTCGCTGAATTGCTTAGGGGCTTACTAAGTTGCTGAAGCTGATCGTGATCTTCCTGCCTCAGCCTCTTGGGCTGCTGAGATTACAGGTATGAGCCACTGCACCCGCTACTGATCAGTTTTTAATACTGCTCTTAAACTCTTGGAACCTCTAAGTTATTTACTCCTACCTTCCTTGGCTTCTGGGACAGTGTGTTCTGGATTTTCTTCCCAATGAGCCACCCCGTCTTAGTGGGTGTTATGGTTTGGACCTAGGGACATCCACTGAAAAGCTCACATACTAGGCAATGCAGCAATGTCCAGGGGTAAAAAGATTGAAACACGAGAACTGTTACCTCTTCAGTTATTTTTCAGTAACCTCATCAGCGACTTGATCCACTTGGTGGATTAATAATTTGAATGGACTAATGGGTGGCAACTGTAGGCAGGTGGAGTGTGGCTGGAGGAGAAAGATCACTGGGCATGTGCTCCTGGGACTATATCTTGTCCCTGGCTTCTCTCCTTCCTCTCTCTCTCTCTCTCTCTCTCTCTCTCTCTCTCTCTCCCCTCCCAGCTGCCATGAGCTGAGCAGATCTCCTCCACGATGCCCTTCTGTCATAATGTTCTGCTTTACCTCAGACCCAGAGCAGTGGAGTTAGCCAATCACAGACTGACACCTCTGAAACTATGAGCCCAAAACAATCAGTTGGTATTATTAGGCATTTTAATTGCACCAACGCATAGCGGACTCACACAGTAGGTCTTGCTGGCTCCTCCATCCCTGCTCCAACCTAAAGATTAGCCGTGGTTCTCTGATATCTCCCTGTCTCCACGGTACTTATTTATGGAAAATTTTACACATTCTAATAACTCCCTAATTTCTATCTCCTGTCATAACTGATCCTATGAGTTGTGAAGTATCGACTCCCTCCAGAGGATCTCCAGTGCCTATTAAATATCTTATACTTACTGACGGCTAAAGCAGAGTTCTTGATTTTCTCCTTTCCCCTCAAAATTCTCTGATTCTATTCAGTCTTTTTCAAAGCCTGGAAATCATTTATCTTTTCTCTTTTCCACTCATTTCCTACAGCCAGCCCTTCAGCAAGTTTTATCAGCTTTACCTTAATACCATCACTTCCCTCATCCAAAACTTCTAATATGAGCCATTATTCTCTCTTGCCTGGACTGTGAAGGCCTAGAAATTGATTTCATTGCTTCTATTCTTCCCAGGTCTGTTCTTTACTTAGCAGCTGATGTTCCTATTAAAATATGTTTCTGTCCCCTAAAAATCACTTCAGTTGCTTTCCATTTTGCTGAAAATAAAATCCAGATCTATTGATGATCTAGTAGGTGTTACCTATCCACTGCAGACCTTTTTGACCTTGTTTTCCATCACTTTTCCCATCGGTCAATTGTACTATATCTATATTGGCTTTTAAAACTTTCTTTTAGCACACTGAACTCATTGCTGTCTTCGGGTCATTTCTTGTTTCCTGTACCCAGAGTTCTCTAAGCACAGACACTTATAGAACTTTTTTTTTTAAATTTTATTATTTTTTTTTTTTTTAGAACTTTTGTCATTAAAAAAAGTAGAAACAATAGGCCAGGTTGTGGTGCCACCCATCAGTAATTCCAGCTACTTGGAAGGCTGAGGCAGGAGGAGCACAACTTTGAGGTTATCCTGGGCAACTTAATGAGACCATGCCTCAAAATAAAAAGGTAGCTCAGTGGTTGAGTGCTTGCCTGGCATGTGCATGGCTTTGGGTTCAATCTACAGCTCACCAAACAACAACAACAACAAAAAATTGTACAGCATCATGAAATACAGAACTTAAGATTTCAAAGAGTATTAGGCTCTTCAAATCCACCCCTGTGTTTTAGAGCTAAGAAAAGTAGAAAGTGGAGCTCAGACAGCCAAGAGACTTGCCCAAATCCATAAAATAAGTGACCAATCTGAGACCTTCACTCCCCTGTGACCAATTCTCTTTTCTTTACATTTGGTTAGAGAAGCGAATTACTTTGTGTATTCTTACAGTCTTTTTTTTTTTTAATTCAAATAAGCCATAATTAGTTTTAAACAACAACAGATTTACCCATCAGAATAACATGCTTCTGATTTCATTTTACATATTCTTCCTGGGCCAGTAGGTGCCTGTGGGTTTGGTGGGACAGAGAGAAGAGGAAGGAAGGTCAGGCGTGATGATGTTTTAATTGCACAGAAGTTCTGGCTGTTCTCTTCTGAGATCCAAGGTAAACTCAGGTGTGAATTCCTCGGCAATCCCTCTGGAGCGGCTTCCGGACACCATTGCACAGATGAGAAAGCTGAGTTTGCTTCCCCATGTGTGTGTACCACTCACATGGATGGGCTTTTCCAAACTACAGAACTGGCTGCTTAAAATCCTCCAATGACTTCCTTTGCCGGGATAAATTCCAGAGCCAGACTCAGCAGCCTTTCATAAACTGAGCTTCAGTAGCTCACCTGTCCCTTCCACTTCCTTGGGTGTAGCCACTGCCCAGTGCTCCTTATGCTTCCTCTGCACATACGACCTGCTCCTTGTCTTTCCCCTCTCCAGGCCTTTGCCTGTGCTGTGTCTGCCCAGTGCCCTTACGTCCTGTTCTTTGTAACAGGGAGGAGGTGGTACCTCCTCCATGCATCCTGTGAGGGCTTTCACGGCTGTGTCACTTGCTTCCCCAGTACCTTGTGCATCTTGTGTGTACCTCCACTAGAGTAATTTTCAGTGTATGAATGTGTTTTCTTTTTTCTTCTTCTCCCTATTCTGCTGCATTGTGAACTCTTGATGGGCAGGAATCGCGTCTTCTTCTTTTTTGTTCTCTGCAGAACCTAGCACAAGATCAGCCTCATGGTAGTAACTGAAAAGGTGTTGGGTGAATGAGTGATCGAGCGAGTGTGACTGGTGTGCTGGCAGGGAGTGAGAACAGGCTCCCTAAAGAATATTTTAATGGATTCTCATCTGCTACCGCCTAGACCACGCCTCTTCCAATCCAACTGATATTTCACAGACTTTACAATAATCTCTCCCTGGGGTTAAAGAGACCAATTACTCTTTCCTGGCTCCTTCTGGCAGGCACTGCCCTGGCTCTCTAAAGGGCCTCTTGAGCCATCTATGAGGTCCCAAGCACGAACACATGCTATGGGATTTCACTATCATTTATTTATTACTGGCACACTCATTCCTAGAGGCATGCAAGATGATTTCTAGGTGGTTTATGGATGTTTTTAAATAGATGTGATATATCATTTAGAAAGAATGCTTTTCAATTTATAATAGCAAATTACACCTTTGGTTTAAAATAATCTAGGTTTAAAAAGTGAATTAATTGAAAAAGGATACTCAAGTTCACACAGCACAGGTATGGGGCAACACTTCTGAGGTGGCACCTAAATGAGCAATTATTGAGAAATGCCAATTTCATTCAATCATTCATCGATATCTCTTCATGTGTTACAGCACATTGTGTGCCAGATCTTATTTGGTGTAAGGGAGATTCAGGTGATGTGCACTTTGTCTTGGTCTTTATTCTTTAAGTTTTAGACAATCTCCCCAGCAAATACTGGATTCCAGGAACTATTTATTAACATTTATTCTGACATGGTGGGCATGGTATGATCTCTTTCAGAATAAAGGGGAAAAATGCATATACATGTAAATGCATATGTGTACTGGGAATGTGAGCTAGACTTGTTTTTCTTCTAATCAGTAGAATACAGCAGAGAATACACACACACACACACACACAGAGAGAGAGAGAGAGAGAGATTCAAACACTCAAATTATTAAATCACACTGCATAGGAAATAGGCAGATCTGAAAGATAACTTGTTAGGAGTAGAATTGAAGGGTAGACAGTAAATAGTAGGAAAAAAATTGAAACTGGCATCAGATTAGGATTCAAATCTCTGCTTTATTATTTAATGTAAGACTTGGGGCCAACTCCCCCACTCAGCTGAGTTTCAGTTATTCTTTGTAGTAGGAGATGATTGGACTGGATCAGGGACAGAAAATAGATTTTATCGATTGACTGTATCTTATTGGATGGATTTGAAGAGAAACTTTCTGAGGGCAGATCCTGGTTGAGTGGGAAAATGTGCCTGAGTGATTAGTTATGTCTAACATGGATATGGGAGTGTTGAATGATTAGTTTTGCCCGACACAAATGTGGGAAGAAAGAATGGCAGCATGCCAGAGGGCAGTTACCTTTTCTAGGCTGGATTACTTTGAAGAAACCATCAAGGTCTGACATTCGGTGGTTCTGCAAAAATCCACTTCTCCATATTTTCCTAAAGAGTGAGTGGCGAGTGGATATGGCAAAGATGGAAATGGTGGTCTGGTTCCATCTACCTGGGTAGAACTTGTGGCAGTCAGCCTCTGAGTTGGCTGACTTTTTTTTTCTTTGAGATTTTTTTTATTTGTTCTTTTTAGTTATACATGACAGTAGCATGTATTTTGACATATGATACATACATGGAGAGGATCCACTTTTTGCTATTCATCGCCTTAAGTGATTCCCTCCCTGTGAGTTGGATTGGATTTGCCATTTCACTTCTGACATATAAAATAGAGCGGAAGTAATGGGATGCCATTTTCAAAGTTAGGTTATAAAAATACGTGATTCTTTTTTACTCTCTCATTTTAAACTACTCAAGAAAAAGGTCCAGATGGCAAGGAACTGAGGTTACTGGCCAACAGTCAGGGAAGACCCAGGCTTGCCAATAGTCATGTGAGTGAGCTTGGAAATGGATCCTCTCCAATGTGAGCCTTGGGGTGACTGTAGCCCCAGCTGATAGCTTGATCATACCTGTCTAGGGATCCTGAGTCAGAGACATCCAATTAATCTGCACCCAGATTCCTGACCCACAGAAACTGTGAAATAATAGATACCTTAAGCTGCTGGGTTTGGGAGTAATATGTTATGTGACAACAGAAAATTAATACAGAGCTCTAATTCTGGCAATCCCTAAGGTGAGTCTCAACTAGTAATCTGCTGGTCTGAGATCCACACTGTGTCTAAAGAATTATGTCAAGCTTAGCTCTTTATGGTTTCATAAACACATTTAGGAATTTAGAGACCAGAGTCAGACCTTAGCCTGAACCCCAAATTTGTATTCTGGCTTCTAACTGAATACCACTAGGAGTGTGCTTCATAGGCACCTCCCCAGATAACATCTCTGAAATTCTCCTGAGTCCCGTGACTACTGTTTAATATTTTTAGGCTCAAGTTGCAACTTTGGAACCATCAGCGATTCCTCTCTCATGCCTCCTCACTGACTCTCATCTCTAGAATCTTCCTCCTACTACAGTCCTCCTTTGCTACTATGTTCCCACACCTGAGAAAGCAATCTACCTCCTCAATCTCCCCAGTTCCCAGTGATGGTGCTAAAAATCTATCCATCTCCTTACCTGACTCCAGGCTTCTTCCTGGGCTGCATCCAGTATAATGCCTCGCCCTTTGGGCACTGAATATTTAATGTAGACTGTGGAAAAACGTATGTAAAACTAAAACTGTCTCTAATCCCATCATCATAAAATCCGATTTAATTTTGGAACAACCTTCTAGTCTCTGTTTACATGCAAAAATGTATTTCATTTGATGATAATAATAATTGCTATACAATTTTTTTGTGTTCTACTTTTAGTACTTTATTAAATAATAAGCATTTCTCACAAATTGCAATGTTGTCTTTGAAATTATGAATACTAATGGCTGCATATTATTCTATGAAGGGGATAATCCCTAGGATACTTGACTCTCTCTCTATTGGACATTTGAGTTGCTCCTAATATTTGTTGTTTTAAGTCACATGAAATTGATCTTCATGTGATTAATCCTACCTCTCTTTAGTAAATTTACTGAAATAAATTTTGAGGAAGAGAGTTCCTAAATCAACCATTCTGAAGACATTTTGGTAATGGAGGTAGATATTCTTGATGACTTTCTGAAATCATTGGACTTTGCGTTCTTTGTGGCAAGAATGTGAAATATCTTTATTTTTAAAATTGTACAATAATATGCTTATATTAAAGGTGTCATGACAAGTGACTTTTTTGTTTTTTAAGGACCATGGCAAGTGACTTATTTTACAGCACCAAAAAGTTCAAATAATCCTATGGATGGATCTAAGTGTTTAGTAAGAAAGAGGAAGAGTAACTTCATTAAGATATTAGGAGAGGACGTATTTTTTTTCCTGTGTTCTAATGAGCACGCAAACAATGGTGTCTCTCTCCTGATACCTAGGAATGTGGGAACCTACTGATTTCCATACCAAGTTTGTGAACTCTTGCCCCCACTGTCAGTATGGTGCTCCTTCCCAGTGGGTGAGAAGTTGGCTGGGCAGAGAGACCACAGGCCTCTCCTTCATAATGCTGAGTGCTTGGGATGCCAGAGTACTCAGAATTTCTACTACCACAACTAGCAAAACATTTATCTCATTTGTAAAGCTTCCTCCTTCCCTTTTCCTTCATCTTCTTCTTGTTCCCTTCCCTTTTCCTAGCTCTTCCATTTATGTCAACCTCTGCACATTGAGATGGCCGTAGTGTTGAATTCAAGGGTAAGGACTGTGGAATCTGACCACCCGGCTCAGTGCTCGGTGTCCACACTCGAGCAACGTGGACAGAGACACCATTCCCTCTCTGCTCTTTAATTCCCTTACCTGCAAACGGAAAATGATACTACTATTTCCTCCTAGAGGCATTATGAGAGTTAAATAAGTCAACATGTTTGCAGCAATTAGAACGGTGACATTGCCTAGCTAAGGCTTAGGACTAACAGCCTCTATGACCAAATAAATGCTTTTAAATGACTTCCTTAGAAGAAATGGCCAGAAGTTGAACAGTGGAGACACGGGGTTGCCATACCTCCTCTGCCCTTTCCATGCCTTACCCCCACCCCCACCCCAACCTTGCTGTACTGATTCTCTCTGGGGGGTAGTGCCACTCCCAGGGACTCCCTCTCCCTAGTGCTAAGAGGAAGGTTTGGAGGATAAGTGACTCCCAGGCCTGATGGCGCCTCCACACCAGCAGCTGGGCTTGCCTCTGAGGAGCGCAGCTGGACTCACCAACATCCTCAGTCTGCTCTGCTGTGGTGTCAGGCAACAGGAAGAGGCTGAAGAGAAGTCAGGGAGAAGTATGAATGCCTCAGGATGTGGACGGCTCCTGTCAGGAAAATTCCTAGGAACATAAAGGGAGATGTGCTTCAACCATTCTATGAGTCATATCCAGGAATTTGTAGAACAAAAGGGTGATCATGCCACAGCCAGGCAGGGCTCCTGACAGAGGGCTTTTATGGAAGGACCAAGGAGGGCCCGAGAACACAGGGCAGACCAAGTCATTACCACCCTGGTGATTGCTGACCCACATTTACAGGAGCCGGTTCCCCTTTCTTCTTCTGTGAGGGACAATAATAGTTCAGTTCTTTTGAGCAGACAGAGAGGTTCTGGGTATTTGAGGGCCTTAAGAATGACTGACATGTCGGACTGCAAGAAACCCGTCACATGCTGACAAGACCTGACTTCCCCAGAATAACTTACTCACCAGTTAGTTCCTTCTTGCCCCTAATTTAGCAGCAGCTGAGGTGTTTTCAGGCACCTTGCAAGTCAGGGCACTGGTGGATGCTGCTCCTGACAAGGAAGAAGAAAAGGCAAGAATGTGATAATAAAGATAATGATTGAAAGAGAGACAAAGAGTGACTGAGTGGGCCAGGGCTGGGTGCTTTCCTGGGCTTTGTCTCCATTTATTCGATCTGTTCTCCCTGCTTCTCTGAGAGGTGGATGCAATCACCCTCATTTACATCACGTCGGTTAAGTTTGGTGCCCATGGTCACATAGCTGCTAAGTGCCCACCAGGGACTTAAAGTCTTGTCCACACTTCAAATTCGGAGCTCTTTCCTGTATGTTCTATGCAGTAAATTAAAACATCACCACCACCAAAACCAAGAAACAAAATGAGAGAGAGAGAGAGAGAGAGAGAGAGAGAGAGAGAGAGAGAGAGGAGAGAGAAGGGAGGAAGGATGAATCTTAGAAAAGTCTCCCCTATAGCCATTCTAAAGGACACTGGACTCTTTTGTAATTATAAAAACTAACTTTATTTAATGTTCTCTACTCTGCATTTTCTATCAGAACAAAACCAATCAAACATATTATTGCTTCCAGGACTTTAGAATACTAGATTTGGGGTGTCTGGAGATTTGGGGCCTACCAGCGCCAGATCACAATGGGTTATACTACTCCGAGGTTGAGCAGCCTTCACCTAGTGATCCCAGTGATCTGGACCCTCTTGTGGGGCAGCCATTGGATTTCTGAGCAGACCAACTGTTCCCAGTTGACTTGCTTATCTGAGCAGCCAGAGAGCCCTCACGGCCTCATCCACTGGGAGCAAACCTGAGGCTGCCCAGCTTGTCAGTGCCCTGCAAATTTGCTGACCTGATTAACCTATGTTAATTATCTTGTGAAGCTACACGGTGGGCAGAAGGACTGGACAGACAGCCCTGTTGGCCAGGCCTTCACAGTTCAGTTCCACAGGGCATTCCCCTCTGGGTCTCTGGACATGAGCTAGATTCGTCCCCCACATATCCTTTCCCTTTTGGGCTTGTCCTCTCCCCTGCCCTCTATCTTACATATGCCAGGGTCACTAATTTCCTTGTATAGAGAGATGCAAAGTGAGGAAGGAGAAGAAAGGTGAATTTCTCATTTCCAGGACAAGCTAAGCAGCATAATACATATTTAATATGAATGCTTTGCAAAGCAGGAGTCATATTTCCAGGAATTATGGAGTTTTTTTCAAGCAGACAACAAAAGCGAATTGCCCCAAATCCTCTTCACTGGCAGGAATAGAATGTCAACTTTTGTCTGAATCCACACAGCTTCCAGGAGCTGGGTTTTAATGTTTCCAAACCTGGTTTGAATCCTGGTCTTGCACCTTTCTAGTTTTATGAATTTGAGCTGATATTTTAATTTCTCTGAGGTTCAGTGTCTTCATCTTACAAGACAGAATAAAAATAGTGAATATAGTGTCACTAAATGGTCAAAATGAGGCAAGGTAGATGAGAAGCTTAATACAGAGGAATACAGAGAAGCTGGAACAGAGAAGTACCCAGTCACTGGTATCTATGATGATGACAAATATCATTACTGGGGGTGACATGGGCAGTACAAGAAACACAATCATAGAGGCCAGGTGCCAGGAGTCTAGGGTGCGTGGTATGAAGAGGTTCCTGAGGGGGGCCTCTTAAGAAGGCTGCTGGTTCTGGGGTGATGACTAAGCGCAGCATTCAGGAAAGAGTGCATGATGGGGTGATATGCTTTGGCCTCCATGGACGGAAAACAAGTACTTATTTTAATAAACCACGGATCCCTCATGAGACTTGTGACTTCATTCTCTTCTTGCAAGAAAACTCAATGAGCAGCTTGTCAAATTATCTCCATCCACTTCAAAAAGACAGATCTGCCACAGAAGACTGCAGACAGGAGGAGGTCACATCATGGTCTAGGCCATTGTCATTAAGGTCTGGTCTTCTCTTCACATTATTTTCCCTTTTGCTCTTATAAGAAGATAAGGTGCATGTCCAGTCATGCAATTCACCTGTTACTTAAATTTTCAAAAGGAAAACATTTGATGACCCTAAATAAAACTTGGAGAAAGAAAACTAATCAACCAAAACCATTTTGTGTTTTCTTCGTTTATTTTCTGTATCTTAATCCACTCAGATTGTAGGTATCATAATCATAATGGATATTTATTTATTTATTTATTTTTGTTTCTTTTACTTAAAACCACTTATCTTTTGCACCTTCTTTTAATCTTTGTGGTTGTCAATGCCAATTTTCGCATAGTCCTTCTGTCCCCTGATGTTCAACAGTTAAGTTGTAACACTTTTTTTTTTTCCAGACAATGTTGCAAAAACATTATAGATGAATGTTATTCTTTCCTGTGATTTCTTTGGGGTAAATTCCTAGTTCAGAATGATTTATAGTTTTTGATCTGTGTTAACAAATTGCTTTCCAGAAGGTCTGTACTGATTTTTATTGTCCCCAGAATACTGCACTTAAAAAACTGCCACCAGAACTTGATGCTATTTTTCTTAATTTGCTAATTTTCTGTCATGTTCCCAGTACTTATTAAACATCCACATCCTCTCAAATGGACTGCTTTTACAAAAAAAAAAAAAAAAATCTGACATGTCGGACTGCAAGAAACCCGTCACCTTGGATCTACCTTGATGTCCCAAGTGTGACTGTGGCAGGTCAGATCTGGCTGCCCTGAGATTGGCCCGTTGAGGGGCTGAGGCAGGTTGGTTTTTCTTACAAGTAGCCCCTGACAGAGCAGCGGGGAGGGAGGGCTCCCTTGGAAAAGAAGAGAAGAAAGAAGGCTGGGACTAAGGGAGACGTCAGCCTGTAGTTTGGTCTCAAGAATCTACTACAGGTTATAAGATGGGCTGGGGGCCATTGACAGCTGCCCCATGTTGGGTTTTACGGCCTGTCAATCAGCCCCTGAGTGCAGAGAGCTCCGGAAGGATGTGTGACCTTGCCTCAGGTAGGGCAAGGAGGGGGCTGGCTGCTGAGAGCCATCTGCCAACAGGAATCCTTCCAGGTGGTGACAAATCCTTTATTCCTGAAGTAGGACCTGGACAGATTATCCAAGTGTCTAGTCGGGGGCTCATCAGGAGTCTGCGCATCAACACATGGCTCTGGCGCGTTTTCCCCCAGGAGTGTTCTTTTGTCTCATTCCACACTGGCCCTGGAAATCTGAGCATTTGACCCTGGCCTTCCGCTCTCAGTTCACTTCTCAAGGCATTGTGGCACTGGGAACAAAGGGAAGAAAGAGCCAGCAGGCCAGGAGTGCAGAGCACTCAACAAGGGACTCACAGTACAGAGCAGGGGAGTCCTTGGGACCAAGATGAGGAGCTCTAAGAAGGCTTCTCAGAGATAAACCTGAGGCCAATAGGGGAAGGATGCATAGGATTTGATCAACTCAAAGAAAAAGCCATCTCACTGTGTTCCTCCTCCACCCCTCACCCTCCACATTCTTGCACTGAGACACTCACACACGTTCAGCAAGGAGTTTGCTCATACTGATCTGTCTGGGAAGCTCTTTGTCATCTCCTCCGGGTGCTCCACTTTTGAAAGCCCATCCAAGATGAACCTCTTCCCTCTATCCTTCCCTGCTCCAATCCCGAAGTGGCGATGACCCCAACAGGGCGTCCTCTCTCCAGGGTCCTCTCCCCCAGCACCCTCATCAGCCACAGCCTCCCTCACGTTTTCTGCCTCCCCCAGGGCACCCTGCACTTGAACTCCATGCGATTCCTCTCTCAAGGCCTGCCTCAGAGTGGGTGCTGGGTGGCTACTGATCCACAGTGAACTAGCGGAAGGGACCCTCTCTTGAATTCAATCCCCTACACCATTGCTGGAACTCAGTAGCTCCTCAATAAATAAACACACCCGGAATACCTTTCAATATTCAAGGTTCAATTTCCACTAGGTTTCCCTTCAGGAAATCACTTTTCTCCCCCAATGGTATTTGGAGGGAAGTTCACCTCCTATTACATGTGGTTTTCTCTAGTTCCTGAGAAACCCGAACCTTCCTTTATAAAGATCATCAGTCGACTTCACCAGCCCCACCCACCAACGGGCAGGCCAAAGCTTGTCTCCTTAATACAGAGCCTTTTTTACTCCTTGTGAGAAAACCAAACCTACCCTGCTATCTGAGATGAATAACCCCAGCTAAAATAGAACCCACTGAATCTTCTAGCCAAGGAGGCGGCTGGCAGAGGTGGGGGCTGGGAGTGGGGGGAAAAGCACATTTGGAAGCATAACATTTCCCAGGGTCAGGGCATTTCATTAGGAGACTTCTAGATGTATTTTTCTCTCCAAAGACTCAAATGAAAGTCCAGAGAATTTACCCACTACAGGGAAACATTCTGGTGCTTTAAGATCCTTTCTTTACCACCAGGGGCCCTGTTGCCCATTAATTTTAAACAAGTCGGCACGTTGATCTAACAAATGCCTATTTATTTCCTTTTTTTTTTTTTGGGTTCACCCTGTTTCATTTTTAATTAAAATCATTGCATTGATTTGTTTTTAAAATAATAGGGAAGACTCTGACTTTGTAGGTTGAGAAATAAATTATCATTTGAAGGATTAGAGTGGCTCTTCTTTTGATTTTAATAAAGATTAGAAGAAGAAAAAGAAGCACAAAGGAGTGAACACAGCTCCCCCAATATAATGAGTTAGATGCCTTCCCCCCCTTGATCAAACAAAAGAACAAATGTATTAAACAAAGAGTATAGATTTGACAAACCATCTCTGCTCTCGCAAAGGATTTTCGAGGGGATTTGGAAAGTTGTAGCCTGCCCGTGTTCTGTTATTTCTGAGTATATTAAAGCCAGTACTCTGTTAGCTTAGGTATTGTTTTTGTGTGTGCTTTGCTTCCTGGCAATAGAGTCTTTCTTTAAGAAAAGCAATTGGGAGATACCCTGGTCCCTGTTAATCTGTTCCCCTTTTCACACACACACCATTGTCTGGATGTGCTTCCCCAGAGGCGCGGGCATTATGTCCTGGGCCTCCTCTCCCAAGTCGGCAGCCTGTACAAAAGGAGCAGTACATCTTGGGAAGAGCCTGCTGGATTTCCATTTGACACTGGAGCTGTTGGGCTTTGTGCAGACCTCAATGCAAAATGTGCCGGTTCCCAAGGAAAAACAAAACCAAAAAAAAGAAGCCAAGAGATGAATCTGGTTGTGGTTTGTCAGTGTTTCCCTGGGGCCTGCCACTCCCAACGCCAAGAGTTGGGGAGGCTCCTGCACTCTTCATGGGTGACTGCAGGGCTCTGAATCACTTCTGTCCCCAAGGACATGCTGAGGTCCAGGAGCATCCACGGAGTAAGAACTTCTGGAGCTGGCCCTCTGTTCTGATATCTGTGTGGCTTTCTACTCTGATGCAGAGATAGTCCAGCTGTCTACATCCTTCTCAATCAACTCCAACAAAATGCCCAGGGCTCTAAACTGGGCTTACATGGTGGCCTCCCTTGCCATGTTCATATTTAATTAGTTGGGTTTTTTTTTTTTTCAGCGATAAACTTGGCCCTGGCTAAATACGCTCATACCAATAGCTCTGATAATGGTGGTCTCCCTCTCCTCCTCCCTTCTCTTTTCCATCTGAGTTACTTAAGGTCATTCTATACTGGCTGTCTCCTTACCTCCAACTTCTGTTTACTTCCAAAGTCACTGCCCCTTATTCTCTGTGATTCCAGCATCGCTAGGGTCACTGGCTACTGCCATGCCATTAAGACCTGATAGCCTATTTACTCTGCTCTTTCAGACCCTGAGCCCCTTCAGGATGGAGGTTATACATGATTCGTCTCTATTCACAGCATCATGTTGCTCAGGACCTGGTGGACTAAATGAATGCATTCTAGAATTATCACATTGTCACTGCTTCTTTTCTTGAGTTTTGGAAAAAAAAATTTCCTGAGCATTTGGCCTTGTATCAGGCATGATAAGGGGAACAACCACATACAGTTTCTCAGTTATCTTTCCTGCAACAAGGCAGTTATCAGATGAAGCAGTTGAGACTCTCAGATGCTAAGTTACTTGCTCTAGATCACACAGCTCGTAAATAGAAGATGGCGAATCTTGGAAGCTGTGTTTTAGGGGCATCTTTAGGCTGGTTTAAAGGTTCTGGGCAAGGGGATACTTCATACAAGCGACAGATTCACCCAAGCCGCGTGTGGAAATTCTGAAAGTTTAGGAAGTGGGGAGCAGCCTTCCAGTTGCCATCTTGCCTGCTGAGATTGATTTAGTTCGTGGCTATCTTAACTGAAGAAAAGTCTGTAGTAACAACAAATAGAATGCAATGAGATCTCTGTAATAGTAATAATGTGTTAAATTTATGAATTTTATGATCTCATCTTATTCTCAGAATATTTCTATGAGGGAGGTGCCATTCATCATTAGTTCTATTTTATTGATGACAACACAGAGGCATCAAGATGTTAGTGACTTACTCAAAGTCACCTAGCTGGCAAAAAACAGAACTAGGAAGGCATCATTCCATGGTGTAGTGTTGTAATCACCATATTAACCCAGGAGGTATCTTTCTATTACTCTAAAAGTTCTGAGTTCGCTACATTTGTCTGGTGGAGGGGAATATCTTGAATTCTAATCATGGATTCTCTAGGTTAAATATGAGTTTTTCGATCACAGCTCTATCTGGTGACATTTTGACACTCTACCATCTTTGTTCTTTGGGGGACAACTTGTATTTATTTCATATGTTTTCTTCTTCAACATGAACCCCCAAAATGGAGTAAAAGATCCCAGGAGTCATCTTTCTTCCTGCTGGAGCATAAATTCACTAAAGTGCCAGTTTTTGTGGTTCATGTCACATGTATTGATTTATGCTGTTCTTCCTGCTAACCATACTTCCTGAGTATTTTTTCAATGAGCTGCTGGGACGATCTCTCATACTTATTTGATTAGTATTTTGGAATATATTCAGGCAGTACCTTAAATTCACCCTTGATACATTTATCCTGGATAAATTTCACCATATTAGATTCATTTAAACCATAATTTCTGCACATGCTTTCTTCAAGTCAGCCATCAACCTGGCACCAAGTGATATTGGAAAATACATGGGATTTGGGATCAGGGAACCTTGAATTTGGAATTTGGCTGTCGCTTGATGAGTGATTTGATCTCAGGCAATTCCCATTAACTACCCTTGCCTCTGTTTTCCCAACTATAAATTAAAGAGAATGGTATCGATTTCAGAGGATTGTGAGAATTCTTTAAGAGAAAGACTTGAAAATATATTCCTGTAATCATTATGATCATAAGTATTTCAGTCCTTGATGATCCCGAAGATCCTATCCAAAAGTCAAGGAAATATGTCCGAAAGTACGTTTTTTCGCTTTTACTTTTGTTTATGTGCATCACACTTAGGTTACTAATGTAATCATTTCTTGCCAGGCTTCCAGCAGTTTACATTTATTTCTTAGAAATGTGTGGTAACTGTCTTCACTGTATTTTTTTTCTTTTTGAGAAACTATCCTTGGAATATGAAATATTTATTCTTAGAAATGCTTGTGGGGAGCTTTAGTAGTTGTATAACAACCTCCGTAAAATGGTTACCTGCACAAAGTTTAATCAGGTATTATCACCTTCTAGAGACTAACCTGGGCAGGGCACGTCACACTGAGTCTGATGATTCCCTCACCATCTCTGTCTCTTCCCTAGTCTAAGGCAAATTTTGCTTTACTTCTCAGGCTTCCTCTGGGGACTCAGCCTATCAGCCCTCTGTTGGAAATATGAGAGGATAAGAGAAGAGAAAAAAAAGATAATTCTTATTCTTGAACCAGAATTGCACCTTGATAATACTGATCTCTCTAAATATCCAACCTATTAAATTCTGGATGTTTTGCTAACCTTGACTTTCAGAGTCACTTCAATAGTCTAGCATTTTACTGAGTTCTCAGATTCTTCCACGGCAGGTCGGAGCACTAATATCTTCCTGAGCCTTGCAGGCTTAGAGAACTTCTAGACTTGCCTATTTCCTATTCTGGCATCAGGTGCCTAACTGTTCAAGCTTTCCACAATCCTCTGGACTACAGTTTGAGCTGTAGATCAAACTCTGCTATTACCAGCAAGGAGAGAGGTATAAAATATATTGGTGAAAGGCTCTATTAGGTCTTCAGGATAAGGAATAAATTTTTTTTCCTATGCTCAGGCCATGTAATCTTATACAACTGATTAAAATTGGATTTTAGTCTAATGGGGCAGGCAATCAAATCTAGTGGTTAAGAAGATAGATTCGAGTGAGACAGATCTGGGTTTGATTCCCAGATCTTTCAACTGTTGGTGTAATGAGAGGCAAGCAATTTTCTTTCTCTGAGATTCTTTACCAATAAAATGGAGAGAGTGAATTCTACCTCAAAGAATTATCATAAGGATTACATGAAATGATATGTGTGTAATATGTTTATAATAGTGTCTTGTACATAATGAACATTTCACAAGTTCTGGCTCCTATTTTTAATTTGATGTGGTATTTACTCTGAACAATTCTGTCTACTCTTTCTGGCTCCAGTCTCAGGTTATTTCCATCAAGTCTGCTGGTTTCAGCTGATGGCCTCAAATCCATCATTTGGTTTACAAGTTCTCTCATCAGTTATAGATTCTCTATTGTTTATTTATTTCAATGATTAAATTTTTATTTCTAGAAGTTCTAATTCATTCTTTTACAAATATCTGGGGTTTTTTCAGTGTCTTGATTTTACAGCTCATAAAATGTCTTTAAACAAATAAATATACTTATATAATCTCTAAGAAATTGTTGAATTACCAGAGTTTTTAGGTTTCAGGTCTACATTTTTTGTTTCTGATGACAATCCCACATAATAGATTAATTTTTTGACATATTTTTAGTTTTGGACTGATCGGGTCTTATGTGAGAATTATGCTCATTCTTGACTGAAAGTATTTCCCAGACAGGTGACAATATTTACTTCTTTTGGATGCTCCAGGCATATGAGAAGTCTAGAATCTATTTTGTGTAATATTCCAACTTGGAGGTTCCAGGATCACATGAATAGTATAAATTAAAGTCCCAGATATTCATGCGTGCAAGTTGGTGGTTACAAATTTGGGGAAGATATTAGCATACTTTCAACCTAGTTGAGAGAGACAAACTTCCTTATTATTTCTCTTTGAAGGCAGGCCGATCATTTCTGGTTTATCTTTTTATTGCACATGCTACTCTCCATAGATCCTGGTTTTATTCAATGTTTTAGCTCTGTCCCTCCCACAACACAGATGTTCAAGACTCATTTCATATCAGAACATGAACATTAATACCCAAGCCTCTAGATCATGACTCCACTGCCTTCTGCCACCTTGGGGGACCTGCAGCATCTGCATACAGCCCTCAATCTTGCTTTAGATCTTCATGTTGAATCTCTGACCTCCAGGGATCTCCTTTACATATGAGCTCAGCCATCCATCTAAACAGATGGATTTTCTGGTTTTATGTTTATAATTATTTGTGGAAGGAATTTTTCAAGGATATCTATGTGTATAATTCTGAAATGACAAATCTCGCAATGAAAGACTTTCTCCCACTACTAAAGATGTCCCATGCTCTATGCTTCCTTTACTATGCAAGTTTCCACAGCATGGAGAGTGCTTCTGGAAGCTTACTGGCCCTAGGATGTGGTTTAACTATTCCCTGTCCATTAATCACGAGTAATCCTTAAAGAGGGCTCTGTCATTTTGACTGAAATTATAAGGTGATAAGCAGCATCCTACATGATTTCTACTTCTCTCAATTTGTATGTGCCTGCAGTTGGCAACATTTCCCACAAGAGCTGTATCTGATTACATCAGTATATATTCCTATTCACATGAATGTACTTGCAGAATTTGAATCTGAGGGGAAAAAAAAGGATAGTTGCATTTGTTGGGTTATGTGAATCGTGAAAGAGAGAGCCACTTTTATTGCTTTGGATGATGACACAGAATTTCCCTTCAAGAAATGATTGGCCATTTCCATCGCTCAAGCCCACTTGGTCTTGTCTCACCCAAAACAAAAAACTTGAATCATTTGCCAGACTGGGAACTAAACATGCTAACACACACACATATATACTGCCACCACTCTCCACTGCTTTTTGTACAAAAATGAACTTCAGATCTTCTCAATAAAAGTCGTCAGGTCTAAGTAATCCAGACAGCCTCTCTTTGGCCTGGGAGATGTGTCTGTTTTGTTTCATATCACCTCATTCTGCAGTAAATTGTGACTTCTGGGGGCACTGGGGCAGTATAATTACTGAGTTACTCTTTAAAGGGCTTAAGCTTCAAGATTGAAGGAGCAAAATGTTTTCTGATTGGCAAAAAGCCACAGGATTATTTTATTTTAACTAAAGATACATGAGGCATGAAGGAAAGAACATCGGCTTTGGAATCGGTTGGAAATGAATTCCAGTACCAGTTCTCTAACTCACTAACAGTGTGATATTTAGCAAGCTAGTAAACTTCTCTGGGCCTCAAATATATGAATCAGAATCAATTTGCAAGACACAGGAAGCTAAAATTTGCAAAAGGCCTAATTGAGGGGGAGCATGGTGAAGTGGAGAAGACTTTAGAGCCATCCAGATGTAGGTTTCCGTTTTGGCTCCGGACATTTCCTTTCGTCTAAAACAGGGATAACAACACCCACCATACGAAGGTGTTGTTATGGGGATTAAAGTCAAAGAGAACAATCCATTAAACAGTTTGTCCTCAATACAGATAGGTTTCTGTCTTCCTTTCCTTAGCACAGTCCTTGGTTGGATCCGTAACTACTTCTCTGTCCCTCCAGGCACTCAGGAATTTGATTCCATCTTACCTTCTTCGCAGTGCCCTCTGTGCAGGATGAAGCCAGTTACTTGGTTTCTCACCTAAGTAAGATGACCCTTTCATTCTCCCTCTTTGGGTTTTTTGGACAGAGGGGCTATTGGAAGCTGGCTCCAGGCCAGCAGGCTACTTCCTGCCTGCCACCTGGCCCTCCCATAGAGTTTTCCAGCTTACAACCTCCGAAGATGCCACAGCAGGACCCAGGTAAGAGGCTACTTACTGGCTGAGGCCTGGCTGGAGATTCCCGGGAGGCCCCTGGAATGGTTTTGGATCCAGACTGGGCTCTGCCAGCAGCTCCAAGCCTGGAGAAGAGTGAAAGGGGTGGCTGGCAGGCTGATCCTCTGGACCTACTCCCTCCCTGAAGCTTGCAGTTTTAAAGCTCTAATCGCTGAGATCAGAGCCATTCTGTTTTATTACAGAGCCAAAAAGGGACACCCCGGCCTAGGGTGGGTGATGGCAGCCCCTTCCAGCGGCCCTCGGCCTGGCCTCGAGGAGCGCCGGCTGCCCGCCCTGAGCTCCCTGCGGGGTTTGTGTTTCCCTTCCTATTAAATCCTCTCTGTGCTCAGAAGGCTGCTCCACTTTCCCATCTCTCCAGCTCTGCCTCTGGCTTCTTTAAAGGCTTCAGTGTTTCCTCAAATTAAGGGACCCAGCTGCTCGAGGCCCTTTGTTCAGTGTCTCCAGGATGACCTTTCAGATAATTCGTCCCCACTCGCAGGGGCTGAGCTGTGCTGGTATTTAGACTCAGAGCCTCCTTGGCTAATCGGAATTTATTATCCTCTTTGTTAGGGGACTATGAGGTTCTTTCTCTCCATGGAGGGCTGTCTACTGGGTGAGTGATACATGGGCTGGCTCTGGCTCTCTGATCCTGGCAAGCCCCGTTTCCAGGTTGTGTCTCCATGGGCCCCAGAGTCTCTGCATGTGTGTCATCCACGCTCCCTTGGCCGTGGAAAACTAAGACTTTCAGGATCTCAGCATCATTTCGGGTTACAGGAATCAGATTAGAGCTCAAGGAACATGGAGTCTTCTCTTTAACGTGCCATGGCCCTCCGAGGAGTTTAACTGTGTGGTTGGTTCTACTATAGCTGTTTAATTATTCCGGCAGGTCTGATTGAATCTTGTTCATCGAGTGTATTTATGGTGATAGAACATACCTCATGTAAAATTTACCACTTTGATCATTTTATGTGTACAGTTTAGTGGCATCTTATAAGTACGTTCACGTTGTTGTTTAAACCATCACCGCCATCCATTCATAGGATTTCTCATCTTTCCAGACCGAAACCCTGTATTTATTAAACAGTAAGTCACCATTATCTCCTCTCCCAGGGAGGCACCATTCTACCTTCCATCTCTGTGAATTTGGTTCTACAAGCACTTCAGCTCGGTGGAATCAGGCGGTACTTGTCCCTTTGTGCCTAGCCTATTTCACTTAGCCTGATGTCATCCAAATTCAACATGGATGAGGATTCCCTTCTTTTATGAATCTGGGTAATAGTCCCATTGTATTGATTCACCCCATTTTGTTTATCTATTCACCTTTTGATGGACGTTTGGGTAGAATCCACCTTTTATTGGCTATTGTGAATAATTTTTGTTGTGAACGTTTATATAAAAATATCTGTCCAGGTCTCTGTTTTCAATTCTTTTGTGTGTATATCCAGAAGTGTCATTGCTGGACCATATCTATGTTTAATTTCTGTGTGACCATCATAATACTGTTTTCCATAGTGGCTGCCCTATTTACATTCCCATCAGCAATGCATGAGGGTTCCAGTTTCTTCACATTCTCATCAATGCTTGGTATTTCTCTTTCTTTCTTTTTTTTTTGGTGGTGGTATTGGGGATTGAACCCCAGGGCTTGTGCTAGGCAAGTACTCCAATAACTGAACTATATCCCCAGCCCCTCTTTCTTTTCTTTCTTTCTTTTTTAATAGTCATCCTCATAGATGTGAAGTGGTATGTTCATCGAATCTAAGGATGATAAAAAGAACAATTAGAACAACTGATCATTTATTAAATCCATACCATATATTAAATATTTAAAACATATCATCTCATTCAATTCTCAAAATAATCTATGTGGTTTGTTATCTTTATTTTATAGAAGAGGAAACTGAAACTCAGAAAAATCAGTTGTTCAAAATCAAACAACTGCAAATTAACAGAACTGGGAGTCAAGTGCAGGTTTGTTAGAGTCCCTCGTCCATGTTCTTTAACCTACCCAATGTGTTTTCTAACCACATAAGCTGTGCTTACAGGGGAATGTGGGATTTTCCCCCCTGCTAGTGCATCAATTCTAAAAGGCTTCAAAATACAAAACCAAAGGCATTCCATAAACGTGGGGCTTGAGGATATTGGCAAGTTTCCTAGAAAAAAAACCCACACAGACACACTAGCATACAAGTCACTGAAAACATAGTTACCTGGGAAACATTCCAAGGCTTCCTTGAGCCCTTATTAGGCATGACATTGCTCTGCTGGATCCTGAGGCCACAGATCAAGTAAGTCATGGTCCCATCCTTCAAGGAGCACACCATCTAGTGGTGCAGCTACTTCCTTGGGTAATTATAGTACAGGACACTGTGGACCATGGCAGGAGAGGTAATTACGGTACAGCATGCAGGGCGTTATGACCCAGGAATAGGGACAGGACCTTGGGAGCATAAATGGCGGATATAATGAACTCCATCCTTAGTCATGGGAATCCAGGAAAGAATTCACGTCAGTCACCACTGGAATTCAATAATGAAGAAAAACTGCACAGAATAAAGGAACGGTTACAGAGCAAGGGAAGGTGTTTTGTGCATGGGAACAGCAAATGCAAGAGGGAGGAAGGGAGGTCTATGTGAAATGCTGCAAATATTTCAGGACATTCATTAAACAAGGGGTGTAGTAAGGAGAGGCAGAAACAAGACTGGAAATACAAATATGGACTATTCAGTAAGACCTTTTCTATCCTATAAATTGTCTAGGTTATCTTATAGTTGATAAAAAAAAAAGCATGGAAAATCTGCTTTCAGCATGAGAATTATTTGGTCAAATTTTTGTTTTAGAAAACCACTTTTACACAATCTATGGTGGATGGATTGATCCTTTGGTGAGATGAAGGTAACACCTGAGTCTAGCAGCAGGGAGACCACATGTAACAAGCTCACAAATTGATTGCTTGTTAGTGTTGGCGCTGTATGAAAACATCACATGAGTCACTCATTGAATTTCCACTGCAGCTCCATGAAAAATTACTATTATTCCATTTTACAGATGGGGAAAGTAAGGGTAATTAGAATAACTTGTAAAAAGTCACATTGTAGTAAGAGTGGAACTGGCATTTTAACAAGGCTGTCTCAGTCCAAGGAAAAAATTGAAATTAAGGCAGTCTTAGTAGGATGAAAAAATGTCACTGATAGGCAGGGTTTTTAGAAGTTGGAGCTATCTAAACGTCATGAATGATTTGGAAGAAACTGAAAATGGTGCATGACTAGACTTAGGGAATGAAGGAGTATTGGGTGTTATGAAGTCTTTTCAGTGTCCAGCTTAGACACCTATTGTAAGGAGGAGGAGCATAAGAGATTGGAGGGAGCAGAGGGCAAACTCTGATCTCATCAAGTGTGTAGGAGTAATACATTAATTAAAGCAACATGAATTCACAGCTGTTAGCATTAGTGACAAATCAGTTGATCTACCAGCCAGTATGTTAACAGTTATAACAAATCAATTCTCTTTTTTTTTTTTCCTGATACAAATGGGTGGTCAAAAAAGTTTGGGAACCCGCTCATTTTATAATACATTCAGAGCAATCCAGATTAAAAGTATATTCAATGACAAAGTATTTCCTAAAAAGTATAAATAATATTTTGTAATGTAGGGTCTTCTTGACTACTTGGTCTACTCATACACTATCTACTTTCTATTATTTGTCAATGGATCTATAATTTTCGATGTTCAATCCTGTTGATCTCTCATCTTCTTGGTCCCCTCTCCCAATGTGATTATTTCATTTCCTTATCATATTTTACTAATTGCAACAACTTCCCTTCTTCTAGAATCAATACTATAAGACCAAGATCTATGGAGTCTCTGGAGAGATGGGATCTTGCCATATCATTTCATTAGTTAAAATCTTTCCATGGCTCCATATTGCCCATTTAGCAATATAGACTCAAGGCTGCAGTCACTCATGTTTAACTTTTCTCCAACTCCCAGTAAGGATGGAATATTTTTGGTATTATACTCAAACTCTGCCACTTCATGACACTGTGTTTTTGTGCATAATGCCCAATATGCCAATATGTTCTTCCTTTCTTATTGATTGGGAAAACACTCATTTACCCTTTTAAATCTTACTCTTGTCTCCTCTGAAAACCATCCTCCAATCCCCAACAAGGTTGATTGTTATTTCCTCTATGTCAACAATATACAGATTTTTTTAAAAAAATGTATCTGTTTTGTGCCTTATATGGTGAGCTTCTTGCTTTTAAGGACTAGATGTGAGCATCTCTGTAGCACCTCACAGTTCCTTACAACGCGATAAATGCAAGAGAGTATACAACATTTGCTGGTGAGCTAAATGAATATATTTATTATAACAATTAAATAACACCCTTATATGTCTTTTAATAGAGTGTCCAACATGTAGTGAGTAGGCAATATGTAAAGTTATTATTCTCCTGCATAATTTCTGTTATACTTCTTTTTATTTGGTCATGTCATTCAAGCAAATTAAAAAAAAAAAAAACAAACACCTTTTATATTCCTCCATAACACTTTATATAAGCAGTTAGTTGACCTATACATACGTTCATCAGGCATTTCCAAACCCCATACTTCAAATGTATGCTTATATTCTGTCTCACCACATGTGGTGGAGCTGCCTGGCTACAGTTTGATATGTCATCCCTCTGTAGCCTGGGTGTATTTACTGTCTTCCTCCACCAACATGGCCTAATCCCTCCTGCTTTTCTAGATTTTTTCAATGGTTGTTTCAATCTCTCATGTATCCCAGATGTTCTTTGCAATATCATTAATCTTTATTGTAAAAGATTGCTACGTTCTTTTGGTATGGATTTATCTTTGCAGATTCTGCCCCAAATAAATAAATAAAACGGAATGGCACATTTCTACTGCCGAACAGCGAAGTTTGTTTTTCTTCTGTGAGGCTGAACATTTATTGATGAATCCATATTGTACTGACAGCAACTTCTTCAATAATTTCATGGGTTGTGTAGCAGTTGGTAATAGTGCATGCATGTGGGCAGGAAGAACTATGCAAATATCAATAATAATTATGCTTGGTGTATGCAAATTCCACCAGGTATTTTCAGAAATTAATCTTCCAAATTACTTTTGCACAATTCAGGAAAATTGAAATGTGCATTTAAATAATTGTAGAAAAATTTAAACGCAATCTCCACTGATTTAAATCATATAGCTAAGGTGCTATTGTAAACAAAGGGATTGTAGATATTTCAGAAACTGCAGCCATACTGTCAAAACAGAATATTATAGAGATCATGAGAGCTGTGCTATGTTTGTAGATAGTTTCCCAAAGATGGCATTGTTTAGATCTTTTTGTTTGGCTTAAAACATTATGATTAGTGCTCTTCAAAAGTCATTAGTAAAAAAAAAGGTAATATTGTTTTACTTGTTCACATATTCTTTCAACCTATTCTTCACATGTTAATATCTACATTTATCTATCCATCCATCCATCCAATAAATGTTTCTTAATGGTGACTGTTTCAGGGACTGAGGTAGGTTATAGGGGTCAGAAAACCTTTGGGCTTGGACCCCAGCTCAATATGAGCCATGGTTTACAAGGTTCAGCCCTATCGAGGTCATACATTTCCTCACGGGTTTAGTGTTAACTGTATAAAAGCTAGATTCTTTCCTTTGGCGATAATTAGTGAATTTGCATAGGTAAAGCACTTTCAACTTCCTGTGCTTTCATGTAGTTTTAAGTAATCAAATTATGGCCAGAGGCTTTAAATGCTGAAAGAAACCCTGGGTCTCTCTGACTTTTCTTGGGTACTTGAAATGAGGTTCTCAGGGAAAATATTGAATTAGTGGATAAAGGTTAGGAAGGTACATAAGCCCCACTCAGGAGGCCCCACCCACAAGCCCCACAGGAGAAACTGTTGTCTGATAGGCATCTGGCGCAAAGAACCAATTTGTAATATTTGTGATTAGGATACAGCAATCGCAGTCCATTGGCAATTGGGGGAATGAGGAATCTCCTTCTTCCAGGGAGGCCCCTGAGTTGTGCCTTGGAATGGATTTTTCATAGGTAGGTGGTAGTGACAGCTACTGGACGGGAAATGCCCGGAGGCATCTGAGCCTGGTTCAACAGCTTATGACTCTGCAGTCTCAACAATTCTCCTCCTCTGACTCCAGCCTCAGAAGGACTTGGGGGAGGGTTTAGTTAGTGTTTGCCCAAGTGCTCATTCAATTATATCAAACAGGGAATCCCAGGTAGAGGAGATAGCCCAGGGCACAGGCACAAAAACAAGAAGAAGAAAGACACGTTAGGACACGGGGAATAAGGCCAGCTTGTCTAAAACTTAGGGGTCTCCTGTAGAAATCCAGAGGCAGTAACCACAGATCCACTACTTGTTTACCTTGGGACCTTGAATTTGTGACTTAACTATTTTGGTTTTAAATGTCTTAATCTGTAAAATGGGTCAAGAAAACCAGTTCCTCAGTGGTGGGAGGTAAGGAGACAGGTAGCTGTCTGGAAGAAAGTAAGGCCTTGGAGTCCCTCTTCTGATCATTTTTCATTCCTTGGATCATTTTGCATCATGGTCTGCCCAGGGATGACTTCCTCCTAGAAGTGCATACTTCTTTGGCCACACATTTCAAGTCAGCTAAGGTGCTACTCATAAAGAGCACACCTCTGAGCCAGGCATGGTATTGCTGTAATCCCAGTGGCTTGGGAGGCTGTGGCAAGAGAATTGAGAGGTCAAAGCCAGCCTCAGCAACTTAGGCGCTAAGCAACTCAGTGAAAGCCTGTATCTAAATAAAATATATTTTTTAAAGACTGCGGATGTGGCTCAGTTGTTAAGGACCCCTGGTTTCAATCCCCAGTATAAAAAAAAAAGGAAGCACCTCTGATCTAGAACAAGTGTTTCAAAAATACCCATGTTTATTATGATATTATAAGTCAGCATAGTTTGGTTTAAAACATTATGATCAGTGTTTTTGATTTTTTAATTTGATCTAATTTTACATGACAGTAGAATGCATTTTGACATATTATACACAAATAGAGAACAACTTCTTGTTCCTCTGGCTGCACATGGTGCAGAGTCACACTCTAGTAGTGTAATCTTACATTATATCGTGTAATAATGTCTGTCTCATTCTACGGTCCTTCCCTTCCCCACAGCCCTGCCTTTCCCCTCACTCCCCTCTATATGAACCAAAGTTCCTTCATTCTTCTCTGTCCCCCTACCCCGCTATGGATCAGCATCCGCTTATCAGAGAAAACATTTGGTTTTGGTTTTTTTCAGAATTGGCTTATTTCACTTAGCATGATGTTCTCTAGTTTCATCCCTTTACCTGCAAATGCCATAATTTCATTCTTCTTTAAGGCTAAGTAATATTCCATTGTGTATATGTAACATATTTTCTTTATTCATTCATCTGTTGAAGGGCATCTAGATTGCTTCCATAATTTAGCTATTGTGAATTGAGCTGCTATAAATTTTGATGTGGCTGTGTCACTTTAGAATGCTAATTTTAAGTCCTTTGGGTACCAACTTATAGGGTCGAAACTGTAATACCTCAGATCCACACTGTAAGTGTTTTTGATTTTTCGAGAGCAAAACATGAAAACTATCCCTTTAACTAAATTAATTATGAGTCATTGTCATGGACTCATTTGGTGGAAATGATTTATTATCATTTTAACTTATGTGCTGGCCTTTGCGTCCCCAGATCAGACACTTTATTACGTTTTCCTACATTTTTGAGCACTGGTTAGCTTTTCCTTTTTCGTTTCCCATGGCTGCACATATGATCCTACAAATGGCAAACCGGAAAGAGAAGATAAAACAGGTAGCATGGCACAGAAAGAAGGCAGGAGGAGGGGAGAGCAGCACTCTCGTCGTTCACTTATTTATTCAACAATTGTCTTTCACTTCTCCATTCAAAGAATTACCACTGGCACTGCGGGCAGAGCCATGAAGTTACTTTCTTTTTAAAAAAAAATTTATTTATTTTATTCATTTTAGTTGTTGATGGACCTTTAATTTTTATTTATATGTGGTGCTGAGAATTGAACCCAGTGCCTCACACATTCGAGGCAAGCGCTCTACCACAGAGCCACAACCCTAACCCCTATGAAGTTACTTTCTGTGCTTTGAATGGCTTGGCTGTTGGGAGTGGGCCTGTGTTTTAACAGAGGGTGTCCAGTTGCTCCAGAGCCTTGAGTGGGGAGTGAGACTCTCAGCCTGGGAGAGCTGGGAAGGCCCCACTGAGGCAGTGATGTTAGACTGAATCATGAACACCAGAAAGAGAAGGGGTAAAGGCAGGGGGAGTTATTACTCCATTGGTTAAAATCCCAGGTAGAGAAGGGTTAAGCCATAGAAAGACATACAGCTCCAAGGGGTTTAGAGGAGAGAAACATCACCTTTCAAAAAGGGAATAAAAGAGATACTTCGAGAGGGAATTAGGGTGTACAATGGACCATGACATTTCACAAGGGATAGGTGGGGCTAGAGAGGGCATTTCAGATGGAGGTTAGCATGAATAATGGCACGGAGGTAAGAAAGTTCAAGGGGGACTTAGAGAACGCAGAGGAGTCAAGTATGCTTAGAGTGTGGACTGACGTAGTGAAGACTGGAAAGGTCAGGTGCAGGCAGATGGTGGAGAGCTCCAGTGTTGATGTGAGCGCTTCAGTCTAATCCCATCCTTTGGCAGGAGTCAACAATGTTTTGATATAGCGGATGACGGTCCTTTCAATTTAATTCCACCGGTACTTTCTAAGATCTTACTCTGAGTCAGACACTGTGGTAGGTTCTAGGTAAACAATGAGTCAGACGTTTCCTATTGAAATCTGTATCTATGTATGGGACATATATCCATCTGTACCTCAGTCAATGTCCATGCCTCTGATTCACTGCATTCACTCCCTGTCTGGCTCTCTGCACGTGTATACAGATCTATACCCAGAAAGTGTGCAGGATGTCTCAAAGCGGGACAGGTGAGGTGAGAAGGTAATCAGACAGCAAACGTTCATTCATATTAGAAGGCTGCATTAGTCCAAATGGAGGACCAGTCAGTGGCCCTGTGCAGTGTAGCAAGAAGAGCACCATCTTGGGAGTCTGAGGAGCTTGAGTCTGAACCAAGCCCCTGTTGAGAATTGTTTTTGAGAGGCCTTGTCCAAGTAATTTCCTTAGCCTTATTCTCTCCATTTATAAAGCAGGGTTAATGATATTATCTTTGAGGATGGATGAGAAGATTAAAGGAGATGTGTTGGCATATGGGGCCTTGGCAACTGGCACCAATGACATCTGTGATGAAGAGGCTGCCATGTTTTGACTTGCCACTTCCTGCTCAGGAAAGAGTAGATATCTGTATTCCAGTAACAGAGGCAGGTTTATCCCAATGAAGTGGCTCTAGGCAGGGAATCATGATTGTGGCTTTGATTAAGACTGCCCTTTGATCTATGTGTTCTGTTTTCCAGGTAAGAAACACAAATATTCCTTGCTTGGCTAGCAGAGCCAGGCTTGCTTTAGGAGGCCCTTCCGGGGACTGCTCTTTGCTTCCTCCTGATGAACCCACTGACTCAGCCACGGAGAGGAACTGGCAGCAAGCGCACTGCAGCTGCTACTAAGCCAGGTTGCTCCATCTCCAGCAAACATTTATAGTGGCTCTGTGCCTGCGGCTCCTGCCCTGACACACAGGAAGAGAGAGCTGGGCCAGCTCGTGGCAGCCAAGGGGATGCTGCCAGCATGGCCGTCAGGAGATGCAAAGGCTCTGGGCAGGAGATGGCCCCTGTAGCTGTGGGATATCCCCCTTCCACTGTCAGCCCCACAGCTGTGGACTCAACCTCTCTTAGGAGCTCCCCAAGTGAGCAGCGCTGTGGCCCCATCCCTGGCTCTTCCTAGTTGATGACAGGGACCTTCTGGGGTCAAAGATGGTGTGATGAACAAGGAGGAAATCAGGAGATGGTGAGGACACAGGACAGAACATTCCCAAAGGCAGGTTCTGCGTGGGTTCTCATTGGTCCAAGCCTGGGACTCCTATGCTCCTTAGAATGTGTTAGCACTTAGATGCTGGTAGAGGTTTAAACACCAGCTCTGGAAAGAAGAAAGAGAAGAAGGAAAGGAGGAAGGAAGGAAAGGCCAATCTTGATATGTAGTTTCTGATCATTTTCATGCTACAAAAAGCATTCGCCACAGAAAATGTCAAGGTAACAAAGGGAAGTCACTGAAGCAAGGCTGAGAAGGATGGGAAGGAGCATGTGGTCGTGAAGTGTTTTCACCATACATAGATAGCCCATGCAAATGACCCCAAGGGCATGGATGACAGTACACAACTGTGAAATAATTAGGAAGTGAGGAATCCTGAGTGTTTATGACCTTTATCTTTAATACAATTTATTTAATTGTAAGTTTATATAATTTAACTTTTAATAGTGGCTCAATTTAACAAACCATCTCACAAAATTCCTAACCTTTTTTTTTTTCTGGAAAGAGCACAGTGTGTCTTTGCTTTATCTTCCTTAGAGAATAAACATACAGGCCTTTCTTTCACTTGTAAGGGAGAATTGTCTGGCTAATTGGTGTATGGTAAGGGACCTGAATGTATGGAGGTGAAATTCACATAACACTAAATTGATCATTTTAAAGTATAGTATTTGGTACAATTACAATATGGTGAAAATTCCACCTCAGACTACCTAGTTTTAAAAACACCTTTGTCCCATTAAAATAAAACTTCTGTATTCATTTGCTAGGGCTACCATAACAAAATACCAGAGACTGGTTGGATTAAGCAGCAGAAATTTATTTGCTCACAGTTCTGGAGGTTAGAATTCTGAGATCAAGGTGTCATCAGGGCTGGTTTCTTCTGAGGGCTATAAGAGAAGGATCTATTCCAGGACTCTCTCTTTGACTTGAAAATGGACAGCTTCTCTTTCTGTCTTCATGTGGTTTTTACTCTGTAAATGTCTGTGTCCAACCTTTCTCTTGAACATCAGCCATATTGGATCAGATCCCATCTTAATGATCTTATTTTAACTTAATTACCTCTTTCAAGACCATGCCTCCATTTTACATTCCAAGCTACATGGTGCTAGGACTTCATGTAAATTTTTTGGAGGGGTAGGTCATGCACCAGTTCATAAAAACTCCATACCCACGAAAGACTGTATACCTCCTTTCTCTCCATCCCTGGCAACCAATGCTGTGTTCTCTCTCTGTAGATTTACTGTTCTGGATATTTCATACAAATAAGATCATATAAAACATGACCTCTTATGTCTGGCTTCTTTCATTTTCATGAGAGTGTGTGGCTCACAGGAATCTCATTAGTTATATGTATTGTGTTTTTTTTTTTTTTTTTTTTTAAAAAAAACAAAACAAAGAACAGTGGTCTAAAGGGCTACCAAGAACAACTTCCCCAAAGCTAAAGGATTCTCTTGGGTCCCACAAAACTGACCAATATCTGGCAGATAATTTCACCTCCTATTTATAAAATGAACGGCAAGAAGACTGATCAAGAGACCAATGAAGTAGCTGAGACAAGATAGCTTAAGGCATAGACTAGGGAAAGGGCAAAGAGGATCAATAGGAAAATCCTTCATCAAAGTAACCAGAATATGCAAGTCACTCTCAAAAGCTTCAACATTATATATTTGAAAATTATATGAAAGTATAATGTAAAGAAAATAAAAATTACCTATGATATCATAGCTCAGTTATAAATACTGTAGACATTTTGGTATATTGGTATTTTTTATCAAAGAATAACATATACACAGGAATTTGCACAAGGGATAAAATTTTAGAAAGTTAATCTATATCTATGTATCTACCACCCACATCATGAAATGTATCATTACCAGTGCCCTAAGTGCCTCCCTCATGCCTTCTCCTACCAAATGTAATAAAATTACTGGTTTGGGCCTATTATTCTCTTTGGCCTGTTTTCCTTATATTTTGTGGAATGGGTCCATGTGGTCGTGTGAAGTACTTGCTTTTTCACTTTCCTACTGTTCTATTGTATTTATCATTGATGGGTATGTGAGTTATGTCCAAGTTTTGGCTATTATAACAAAGCTGCTATGAACATTCTTGCTGTGGTCTTTTGTGCTCATGTGTACACCACATAGGGATCTGGTAGGATAAGCCTTTCAGTCTTTCTTCCTGGGTTGACTATAACCCAGGAATGGAAGGGCTGGCCATCCAGCACATGTTCCAAGTTGGCAGATTCCCTGTCAAAGAGCTTTCCCCAGTGGTTGTACCACTCAATCTTCTCTTACATGAGGGCTCCTGTTGCTGCACCACCTTACGAATACTTGGTAATGTCATTTAATCTAACTTCGCCGTACTGGTGGGTGTTGTCTAGTGGCATGAAATCATTCCTTAGTTTGCAGTTTCTTGCAATTTATGATGGTGAGCTTTTCTCATGTTTATTCACCATTTGAATATTTTAGTTTGGGGAGTTTCTGATCATTTTGTTTGTCTGCCTTTCAACCCTGTTAAGGTATACTTGACAAATAAAAATTTGATGTATTTAAGGTAGATACAAGGGAATGTTGATATGTGCATACACTGTAAACTGATCCCCATAATCAAGCTGATTAACATATTCATTGTCTCAAATAGTTATGCATGTGTGAGTACACTCAAGATCAACTGTCTAGCAAATTTCAAGTGTACAATGTAGTATTATTAGCTATAATCATCATATTGTTCATTAGATCTTGAGAACTTAGTCATCCAGCGTGACTAGACCCTTTTACCTGTTGACCAACATCTTCCTATTCTCTCTACCCCTCTCATTCTGGTAACCACCATTTTACTCTCTGTTTTTATGAATTTGACTTTTAAAAATTTCACATATAAATAAGATCAATGCATTATTTTTCTTTCTATGTCTAGATTAGTTCACTTAGCACCATGTCCTCCATGTTTATGTGTGTTGTTATGAATGACAAGATTTCCTTCTTTTCAAAGAATGAATATTTAATTTTATGTACCCACACACATTTTCTTTATTTATTTATCCATCAACAAACATGTAGATTGTTTCCATATCCTTGCATATTATGAATTAATTCTGTGAGTTATTCATAATTCTTTATGTATTTTGTATATGAATCCTTGATCATATGTATTACATGTATATTTTATCTCATATAAATATTTATTGCAAACATCTTTTTCCCATTATGAATATAAAAGTGCTGCTATCTCTTTGCTATAATGACTTCACTTCCTTTAAATATATGCCCAGAAGACAGATTGCTGGATCATACGGTAGTTCTACTTTTAATTTTTTGAGGAACCTCCATACTGTATTCCATAATGGTTAAACCAATTTGCATTCCCATCAACAGTATACTGGCTTTTTTTTCCCTCTGCGTCCTCACCAATGCATATCTTTCATCTTTTTAATAATAGTTATTTTAACAGGTATGAGGTGACAACTCATTTTGGTTTTGATTTGCATTTCCCCAATGATTGCTGATATTGAGCACCTTTTCATACATCTTCTATTGAGAAATGTCTGTTTAGTATTTTAGCCTATTTGTTAATCAAGTTATTTATTGTTGTTCATTTTCTTTTGTTTTGTTGCTCTTGAGCTATTTTTGCTCCCTATATATTTTAGATTTTTTTTATTCCCTATATATTAACATCGTTCAGGTATGTGGTTTGCAGATACTTAATCTCATTCTGTTGGTTGCATTTTGATTCTATGGATTGTTTCCATGGTTGTGCAAAAGTCTTCCAGTTTCATGCAATCCACTTGTTCATTTTTGCCTGTGTTTTAGGTGTTTTATTCATATATATACATACTTTAAATAATTACTCAGACTTCTGTTAAGAAATTATTCCCCATGTGTGCTTTTTTCTTAGAAGTTTTACATCTCAGGTCTAACATTTAAGTCTTTAAAGTATTCTTAGTTGATTTTTGTGAATGGTGTGAGGTAAGAGTTCACTCTCCTTCCTCTGCCTATGAATATCCAATTTCCCCAATAATATTTTTCAAAGAAGCTCTCCTTTCCCTGTTGTGTGATTTTGGCCCCCTTATCATAGATCAGTTGGCCACATAAGCAAGGATTTTCAGCTCTACTTCTGGAGTATCTGTTCAGTTCTATTGTCTAGATGTCCATTTCTATGCCAGGATCTTACTACTTGAATTCTTGTAGCTTCATAATATATTTTTGAAATTAGGAAAATTAGAAAGTGTGATGCTCCCAGCTACTTCTTGCTCAAGATCGCTTTTTTTTTGTGGTTTAATATAAATTTTAGAAAAAAACTTCTATTTCTGTAAAAAAAAAAAACTTTGGATTTTTAATAGGAATTTTGTTAAATCTGTACATTACTTTGGGTATAATGGATATTTTTATCCATTACATCCTTCATTAATCCATGAACATGAGATAATTTTCCATTTATCTATGTCTTCTTTAATTTCTTTCCTTAATAATAATTTTCAGCATACAATCTTTCACTTCTTTGGTTAAGTTCATTCCTATGTATTTTATTTATTTTATTGCTATTATGGATAGAATTGCTTTTTTTGTTTCCTTTTTGGACAGCTTTGTGTGTATAGAAATATAACTGTTGGGGCTGGGGTTGTTGCTCAGCAATAGAGTGCTCGCCTAGTACATCCGAGGCCCTGGATTTGATCCTCAGCACCACATAAAAAATAAATAAATAAAATAAAGGTATTGTGTCCAACTACAACTAAAAAATAATTTTAAAAAATTTAAATGATTTTTGTATGTTGATATTATATCCTGAAAATTTAAAGAATGTATTTTTTTAGTCTTTAGGGTTTTCTACATATACCATGTGCAAACACATAATCTTACTTTTTTTTCAAATTTAGATGCCGTTTATTTCTTTTTCTTATCTAATTACTCTGGCTAAGACTTTCAGTGTTGTGTGAAAAAAGGTGATAGTGGGCATCATTGCCTTGTGCCAGATTTTAAAGGGAAAGCATCCAGTTTTCTTGGTTGATTATGATGCTAATTGCAGGCTTGTTATAAATGGCCTTTATTGCACTGAGATAAATTATTGTCATAGCTATTTTGTTGAAAATTTTAATCATGAATGAATGCTGAACTTTGTTGAATGCTTTTTTGTGTGTCTATGGAAATAATCATGTAGATTTTTTTTCTTTTGTTTTGTTGATGTAGGGTATTACATTGATTGATTTGAATATGTTGAACCATTCTTGCATCCCAGAGATAAGTCCCATGGTCCTGGTGTATGATGCTTTTAATGTGATGTTGAGTTTGGTATACTAGCATTTTATTGAAAATATTTTGTATCTATATAGTTTTTTTTCTTGTGGTACCTTTGTCTGTCTTTACTAGCAGAATGATATTAACCTTATAAAATGCATTTAGAAATGTTTCTTCTTTTGGTCTGGGGATGTGGCTCAAGCGGTAGCGCGCTCGCCTGGCGTGTGTGCGGCCCGGGTTCGATCCTCAGCACCACATACCAACAAAGATGTTGTGTCCGCCAAAAACTCAAAAATAAACATTAAAATTCTCTCTCTCTCTCTCTCTCTCTCTCTCTCTCTAAAAAAAAAAGAAATGTTTCTTCTTTCATTTTTTGAAAGACTTTTTTTTTTTTTTTGCTAAATTCTATTGTTTTGTTTTTTGGTTTTTTTTGAGCGGGAGGTGTATTGGGGATTGAACTCAGGGATGCTCAACCACTGAGCTACATCCCCAGCCCTATTTTTTCATATTTTATTTAGAGACAGGGTCTCACTGAGTTGCTTAGCACCTCACCTTTCTGGGGGCTAAGGTTGGCTTTGAACTCTCCACGCTCCTGTCTCAGCCTCCCGAGCCACTGAGATTACAGGCATGCGCCACTATGCCCGGCATCATATGAGTTCTTGATCATAGGTATTATGTGTATCTTCTATCTCATATAAATATTTATTGCAAACATCTTTTCCTATTGTGTAACATACATTTTAACTTACAGACATTATACATTTTATTATAGAATAATTTAACAGAATTTTCTTTCATGTTTGATGCTATTTGTGTCCAGTTTTAAAAATCTTAACATCCCAAGGACATGGAGATATTCTATAAATTCTTCTGAAACAAATTATATTCCATGCTTTTATAATTATGTCAAAATGAATCCTATTATCATGTATAATTAAAAGAACCAATAAAAAATTTAAAAAGAAACATATTTGTTAAAACATTTTTATTGCTTTAACTTTCATATTAAGTCCATCATCTACCTAGAATTTATTTCTGTATGGTACATGGTAGAGGTCAAGTTTCAATATTTTACCATTAGTTTAAATAAATATAAACTAATCTAGGATATTTTCCGAGGAAACAATGTTTTTTTCTGTTATTTCACATTTGTCATAAATCTTGAGATGGTACATGTATTATATTGCTTCCAGATTCTTTATTCTATTCCACTCACCTATTTTTCTGTCTTTCACATCAATATGTTTCACAGTAGCTTTTAAAGAAATCCTTGATACCTAGTAGGGCAAATTATTCAAAAAATTTTTTCTTCAAGATTATTTTTGCTACTCCCAACTATTTGTATTTCTAAAGAAATTTTAGATTAATTTTGCATATTTCCTCAAGAAGGATTGCTGAGATTTTCCTAAAAACAAGTTTATTTGTTTGTTTTAAACTGTTTAAGAGGTTTTGGATTCTAGTAAATGTTTGCTTTGCATTATATTGAGATGATGATGTGACTTTTCTCATGCTGGGGAATAGCATAGATTGGTATTTGAAAGTTATACCAATCTTCCATTCCTGAAACAAACCCAGTTTGACATGATGCACTATTTTTTTTATAAACTTGCTAATATTTTGCTTAGAGTTTTTGCACGAATGCTTATAAGAGAAATTGTCCTGTGATTTTACTTTATTGTAATGTTCCTGTTATATTTTTGTGCCAGAATGATGCTGGACTCATGATTTGGAAGTATTTCCTCTTTTCCCTGTTCTGAGATTTAAAAATAAAATAGGTGTTATTTCTTAAACATTTTAAAAATCACAGATAACACAGACCTAGAGAATTTCCTAGAGACAAAATTTTTATTTACAGATTCATGTCTTTAATACATGAATAGGCTATTCAGGGTTTTTTTATAGTTAATTTTTTTATTTATTTATGACAGTGGAATGCAGCACAATTCTTATTACACATACAGAGCATAACTTTTCATATCTCTGGTTGTAAAAGTATATTCACATCAATGTGTCTTCATATGTGTACTTTGGATATTAAAGTACATCACATTCCACCATCATTTCTAACCCTAGGCCGTCTCCCTTCTCCTCCCCCCCCTGCCCTATCTAGAATTCGTCTATTCCACCTATGCTCCCTCTCCCTACCCTACTATGAATCAGCCTCCTTAGATCAGAGAAAACGTTCAGCATTTGGTTTTTCGGGATTGGCTAACTTCACTTAGCATTATCTTCTCTAATTTCATCCATTTACCTGAAAATGCCATTATTTTATTCTCTTTTGTTGATGAGTAATATTCTATTGTGTATATATGACACATTTTTAAATCCATTCACCTATTGAAATGCATCTAGGTTGGTTCCACAGTTTAGCTATTGTGAATTGTGCTGCTATAAACATTGATGTGGCTGTGTCCCTGTAGTATGCTGTTTTTAAGTCCTTTGGGTATGACCAAGGGGAGGGATAGCTGGTCAAATGGTGGTTCCATTCCCAGTTTTCCAAGAAATCTCCATACTGCTTTCCATATTGGCTGCACCAATTTGCAGTCTCACCAGCAGTGAATGAGTGTACCTTTCTCCCCACATTCTTGCCAACACTTATTGTTTGTATGCATAATAGCTGCCATTCTGACTGGAGAGAGATGAAATCTTAGAGTGGTTTTGATTTGCATTTCTCTATTGCTAGCTACGATGAACTTTTTAAAATATATTTGTTGATTGCTGTTCAGGTCCTTGGCCCATTTATTGTTTTTTTTTTTTTTTTTTTTTTTTTTTTTTTTGGTGCTTAGCTTATTGAGTTCTATGAGGGGTAAAGATTTGCTCCCAAGATGTAAGCTCTCTATTTACCTCACAGATTGTTTCTTTTGCTGAGAAAAAAGCTATTTAGTTTGAGTCCATCCCATTTATTGATTCTTGATTTTAATTCTTGTGCCAAATAAGTCTTATTAAGGAAGTTGGGGTGTAATCCCACATGATGGAGATTAGGACCTACTTTTTCTTCTATTAGATGCAGCATCTCTAGTTTAATTCCTAGGTCCTTGATCCATTTTAAGTTGAGTTTTGTGCATGGTGAGAGATAGGAGTTTAATTTCATTTTGTTGCATATGGATTTCCAGTTTCCCCAGAACCATTTGTTGAAGAGGTTGTCTTTTCTCCAATGCATGTTTTTGGCACCTTTGTTTAATATAAGATAATTGTATTTTTGTGGGTTATTCTCTTTGTCCTCTATTCTGTACCATTGGTCTACCAGTCTGTTTTGGTGCCAATACCATGCTGTTTGTGTTACTATTGCTCTGTAGTATAGTTTAAGTTCTGGTATAGTGATGCCACCTGCTTCACTTTGCTAAAGATTGCTTTAGCTATTCTGGGTCTCTTATTTTTCCCGATGAATTTCATGATTACTTTTTCTATTTCTATGAGGAATATCATTGGGATTTTGATCAGAATTGCATTAAACTTCTATAGTGCTTTTGGAAGTATGGTCATTTTGATAATAGTAATTCTTCCTATCCAAGAGCAAGGTAGATCTTTCCATCTTCTAAGGTCTGCTTTGACTTCTTTCTTTAGGGTTCTGTGATTTTCATTACCTAGATCTTTCACCTCTTTCATTAAGTTGATTCTCAAGTATTTTATTTTATTTTTTGAGGCTATCGTACATGGGGTACTTTTCCTTATTTCCCTTTCTGAGGATTTGTCATTAATATATAGAAATGCCTTTGATTTGGGGGTGTTGATTTTATATCCTACTACTTTGCTGAATTCATATACTAGTTCTAGAAGTTTTCTGGTTGAACTTTTGGTGTATTTTAGATATAGAATCATATCATCAGCAAATAGTGCCAATTTGAGTTCTTCTTTTCCTATGTGTATCCCTTTAATTTTGTTTATTTAATTACTCTGGTCAGTGTTTCAAGAACTATGTTAAATAGAAGTGGGGAAAGAAGTCATCCCTGACTTCTACTAGTTTTTAGAGGGAATGCCTTTAATTTTTCTCCATTTAGAATGATGTTGGCCTGGGGCTTAGCATAGATAGCCTTTATGATGTTGAGATATCTTCCTGTTAGCCCTACTTTTTCTAGTGTTTTGAATATAAACAGCGCTGTATTTTGTCGAATGCTTTTTCTGCATCTATTGAGATGATCATATGATTCTTATTTTTAAGTCTATTGATGTGATGTATTACATTTATTGATTTCAGTGTGTTGAACAAAGCTTGCATCCCTGGGATGAATCCCACTCAATTGTGGTGCATGATCTTTTTGATATGTTTTTTTAATCTATTGGCCAGAGTTTTATTGAGAATTTTTGCATCTATGTTCATTAGAGATATTGGTCTGAAGTTTTCTTTTTTGATGTGTCTTTGCCTGGTTTTGGAATCAGGGTGATTTTGGCCTCATAGAATGAGCTTGGAAGTGCTCCCTCTTTTTCTATTTCCTGAAATAAATTGAAGAGTATTGGTATTAGTTCTTCTTTAAAGGTCTTGTAGAACTCAGCTGTGTATCCATCTGGTCCTGGGCTTTTCTTTGTTGGTAGACTTCTGATGGCATCTTCTATCTCATCACTTGAAATTGATCTGTTTAAATTGTGTAAATCATCCTAATTCAATTTGGGGAAATTATATGACTCTAGAAATCTGACAATGCCTTCGATATTTTCTATTTTATTGGAGTACAAGTTTTTAAAATAATTTCTAATTATCTTCTGTATTTCTTTCGTGTCCATTGTGATATTTCTTTTTTCATTACAGATTCTAGTAATTTGAGTTTTCTCTCTGCTTCTCTTTGTTAGTGTGGCTAAGGGTCTGTCAATTATATTTAGTTTTTCAAAGAACCAACTTTTTGTTCTGTCAATTTTTTCAATTGTTTCTTTTGTTTCTATTTCATTGATTTCATCTCTGATTTTAATTATTTCCTGTCTTATCCTGCTTTTGGTGTAGACTTATTCTTTTTTTTTCTGAGGCTTTGAGATGTAATGTTAAGTCATTTATTTGTTGACTATTTCTTCTTTGAACGAATGAACTTCATGCAATGAACTTTCCTCTTAGAACTGTTTTCATAGTGTTCCAGACATTTCGATATGTTGTATCTATGTTCTCACTCACCTCTAAAATTTTTTTAATCTCCTCCTTGATGTCTTCTGCCACCCATTGTTCATTCAGTAGCATATTATTTAGTCTCCAGGTGTTAGAGTGGATTTTATTTCTTATTTTATCGTTGATTTCTAATTTCATTCCAATATGATCTTATAGAATGCAGGGTATTGCTAAGAGTTGTTTTGTGGCATATTTTTTAAAAATTTTTTTTAGAGAGAGAGAGAGAGAATTTTAATATTTATTTTTTAATTTTCGGCAGACACAACATCTTTGTTTGTATGTGGTGCTGAGGATCGAACCCAGGCCGCACGCATGGCAGGAGAGCGCGCTACCGCTTGAGCCACATCCCCAGCCCATTTTGTGGCATATTATATGGTCTGTTTTAGAGAAGAATCCATGTGCTACTGAGAAGAAAGTATATTCTCTCATTGAAGGATGAAATATTCTGTGTCAGTTAAGTCTAAGTTATTGATTGTATTATTGAGTTCTATAATTTCTTTGTTCAGCTTTTGTTTTTGAAGATCTATCTATAAAAGAGGTGTGTTAAAGTCACCCAAAATTATTGTGTTGTAGTCTATTTGACTATTGAACTTGATAAGAGTTTGTTTGATGAATGTAGATGCTCCATTGTTTGGGGCATATATATTTATAATTGTTAAGTCTTGTTGGTGTATGGTTCCCTTGAGCAGTATGTAGTATATCCTTCTTTATCCCTTTGGATGACTTTAGCTTGAAGTCTAGCTTAGTTGATATAAGGATGGAAATCCTTACTTGCTCCCACAGTCCATGTGAGTTGTATGATTTTCCCCAACCCTTCACTTTCAGTCTGTGCATGTCCTTTCCTAATAGATGAGTCTCTTGGAGGCAGCATATTATTGGGCCTTTTTTTTTTTTAAATCCAATCTGCTAGTCTATGTCTTTTCAATGGTGAGTTTAGGTCATTAATATTCAGGGTTATTATTGAGACATGATTTGTCTGGGGCTTTGAGATGTAATGTTAAGTCATTTTTGTTTATTTTTGGTATTTAACATGACTTGGTTTCTCCTCTGATTAGATTTTCCTTTAGTGTAATCCTTCTCTCTTCTGATTTTCATTATTGTTTTTTTTTCATTTCCTCTTCATGGAATATTTTGCTGAGGATGTTATGTAGTGAAGACTTTCTAGTTATAAATTCTTTTAACTTTTGTTTATCACGGAAGGTTTTTATTTCATCATCAAATCTAAAGCTTAGTTTTGCTGCATATAAGATTCTTGGTTGGCATCCATTTTCTTTCAGAGCTTGGTATATGTTGTTCCACGATCTCCTGGCTTTGAGGGTCTGGGTTGAAAATCTGCTGAGATCTGAAATGGTCTCCCCCTGTATGTGATCTGAATCTTCTCTCTTGCAGCTTTTAAGAGTCTATCCTTACTCTTTATGCTAGGCATTTTCATTATAATGTGCATTGGTGTAGATCTGTTGTACTTTTGTACATTTGGTGTCCTATAAGCCTCTTGTATTTGGTTTTTCAATTCATTCTTCATGCTTAGGAAATTTTCTGATATTATCTCACTGAAGAGATTGTGCATTCCTTTTGTTTGAAACTCTGTGCCTTTTCTATCCCAATAACTCTTAGATTTGGTCTTTTGATGCTGTCCCATAATTCTTGGATATTCTGTTCATGGTTTCTTACTATCTTCACTGTGTGGTCAACTTTATTTTCCTGATTGTATTCTTTGTCTTCATTATCTGATGTTCTTTCTTCCAAGTGATCTAGCCCATTTGTTATGCTTTCTACTGAGTTTTTTATTTGATTTATTGTATCCTTAATTTCAAGGAATTCCTGACTTTTTTTTCAGAGTCTCTATCTCTCTCTCTTAAAGTAATCTTTTGCTCCCTGTATTTGCTCTCTTCTCTCTTTGTTGGAGTGATCAATTTTTGCCTGTATTTGCTCACGTATGTCATTCTTTAATTCACAGATCATTTTAATTATGAACCTTTTGAACTCGTTCTCTGACATTTCATCAACTTTGCTGTCCATGGGTTCTGTTATTGTAGTATCCTGGTTTTTTAAGGGCACTTTGCTCCTTTGTTTTTTCATGTTGTCTATATGTCTTCCTTTCTTGCAGTGTGGATCTGAGATATTACAGTTCCTTCCCTACATTCCTGTAGTACCCGTGCAGATTGTCTCTATCTCACCTTGATGTTGGGTTTCCAGACCCTGTTGATGTCCCTCAATGTATGCTACTGCATCCATAGGTGGTGGTGCCAATAGCTGCAGTAATATTTAAGGTGCCCCAGGATGGAAGCAATGCCTTACAGAAATGGGGCTGATAGGGTGGGCCTCACACTCTCTTTGGGATGCCTGCTTTGAGATGCAGCTGCTTTTAGACCCTGTTTGATGTCAAAAAGTTAGGGGCTACTGCGTGGGGAAGACTATGGTGATGTCTGCAGTGTCCCAAGGTGGAAGTGGTTAGGCTTATGCTCACAGGTGCCGGGCGGGGGAGGGAGGTGAACTCAGACCTACTGTGGACCTGGGTCCTGTGGAAGTCAGTGTGGACAGATATAGGCCAGGCTTGGTCTCCTATGATAGTCTGCTGGTTGGAAGAGGCAGTCCTGTGCTGGAGGCTGGGTTCCAGTGGGTGCCTGATAGTCAAGGGGTGGACCTGGGCTTATTGTGAGCCTGGGTCCCACACAGGCCGGTATGGGTGTATCTGGGCAGCTGGGCTTGACTCCCCATGGTAGTCTGCTGGTTGGAAGGGGCGGTCCTGTGCCAGAGGCTAGGCTCTGGCGGGTGTCTGCCCCGTGGGTGGAGGGGTAGACCCGGGCCTACTGTGAGCTTGGGTCCCGCATGGGCTGGTGTGAGTGATCTGGGCTGGGCCTTGCCTATCAGGGTAGCTATTCAGGTTTTGAAATTCTGCTTAAATTATTTTTAATAAATAGAATTGTCCTAGGAAGTTTTAAATTTTATTTGATCTCCAAATTTATTAACTCTTTCATAATAGTATCTCTCTTTTCAACCCTATAAATCTGTGGTTATGCTCCATTTAACTTCACATTGGTAATATAGTCTTTCCTTCCTTTTTTTTTTTGCTTCATTAAACTTGCCATGGCTTTATCAATATTATTAATTTTTCATGAAGAATTGATATTTTACTTTTATTTTCTATTGCTTGTTTAATTTCTAGTTTATTAGTTTCTGTTTTTCCAGCTAATTTATTTCATTTTACTTTTTCTTAGTTGTACTTTCTCTAAATTCCTTAAGGTGGGTTCTTAGATTTTAGTTTTCTACTTTTCTATCATAGGTAGTGTAGATAATAAATTTCCCCCTCAGAGCATCTTCAGCTGTATCTATTATGTTTTGCTATGTAGTGTTTGTGTTGTTGTTACAAAGCTCACAAAGAATTATTGACATTTAGTTTATTTGGAACAGTATTATTTAAATCCAATTATTAGAGAATTTTCTAGTTACATTTTTGCTATTCATTTCTAACATTTTTTCATTTGGGTCCTATAATTTTACTCAAAATTATTTCAACTATTTGAAATTTATTGAGACTTGTTTGGCTCATTATATGGTTAATCTTGGCAAATATTCTATGTACATTTGAAAAGAACGTGGATTCTGCAGTTATTGGGTGTTATGCTTTACCTATGTCAGTTAGGTTAAGTTTGTTAGCTTTGTTATTCTGATATTCTAGATATTTACTGAATTCCTATGTTTTTAATCAATCATAATGAACAGCATGTTAAAATCTTCAGCTCTGATTGTGGGTTTGTCTATTTCTCCTTTGGTTCTATCAAATAATTGTCTTACACCTTCAGGGCCAATGCTATCAAGGGCAAACCAGTTAAGAACTGTGAGTCTTCTTGGTGGGTTGACCTTTTGATCATCATGAAACGTTCTACTAAGCTTCTGGTAAGGAATTTTGCTTTAAACACTTCTTTTTCTATCATTAGTAGAGCTGATATTGTTACTTTAATCTGTGCATGGTTTATGTATGTTCCTGATCCTTTTACTTTTGCATTTTCTCTGTTGAGAGGTGTTTTTTAATAAGTAAGCATCAGTTAATCTGACACTCTTTTCTTTCTGTTGAAACATCTAGCTTATTTTCCTTTAATGCAGTTGCATATATAAATGGGGTTTGGTTTACAATCCTTTTAAAATATACTTTTATTTTTAATTGACACATAGTAATTATACATATTCATGCCACTGTGTGGCATTTCAATGCATGTATAAATGTGTAATGATCAGATCAGGGTGATTGGCATATCTATCATCTCAGACATTTATTGTATCTTTGTGTTGGGAACATTCAAAATTCTCCTTACTAGCTCTTTTCAAATAATTAATTGCTGTCAACCATGGTTACCCTACTGTTCTATAGAATATTTCATAACTACCTATTATAAATAAAGTCGTTGTGAATATTGTCATACATGATTTTGGTGAACATGTGAGCTCACTTCAATTTAGTATATGCCTAGAAGTGAAAATACTGGGTCATAGGACGTGCATATTATCCAGCTTTAGCATACTGTCAGGCAGTTTTCCAAGTTAATGTTATCAGTTCCTACTTGTAGTATATATGAATGCTTCAGTTGTTCCATATCCTTGCTAGTATTTGGCATTATTATTATTATTATTTAGCCATTTGGGTGATTGTGTGCTGATACTTCATTGTGGTTTTAGCTTGTATTTGCTAATGATAAATTATTTAAAATACCTTTCACCTGTTTACTGATCGCTGCTATGGTTGGATAGGTGTCCTCTAAAGGTCCATGTGTTAAAGGTTTGGTTTCTAGGGTGGCACTATGGAGAGGTGATGGAACGTTTAGAAGCTGAGGTCTAATGGAAGGGGGTTCCTCATATCACTGGAAGTGTGAAACCGAAGGGGATGGTGGGTGGCATCCCTCTCTTTTCCTCTTTCTCTTTTTCTTGTGATGCTAGCAGTTTTGCTCTACCACGTGTTCTAGCAATGATGTGGTGCTTCACCGTTGGCTCCAAACAGTGGACCAACCAATCACAGATTATAATCTCCAAAGCTGTGAGCTAAAAAAAAAAAAAAAAAAAAAAAAAAAAAAAAACTTTTCTTTTTATAAGTTGATTATCTCAAGTATTTAGTGATTGGGACAGAATGCTAACTAACAGTCACTTGGATATCCTTGTTTCCTAAGAGCCTATTCAAATATTTGGTCAATTTTATTGAATTGTGTTTCTGCCTTATTAATTTGTAGAATGTTGTAAATGCCTGTTCTAGAGTATGGAAATGAAAGTCCTTCAATTTATTACTATCTATTTAGTTGTGAAGGACATTTTTCTAAAGCATAGAAGCCTAGATAGTCAGTTATTTCTTTGTAGTTGTCTCAGAATATTATTCCATTGCCTTTTGGATCTCATTTCTCTGGGGAAATAGTTGTAAATCTTACATTTGGTCTTTTGAAGGTAATGTTCTTCTTTTCTTTTAAAAATTTTTTTAAAAGAGTTTCTCTTTCTATTTGTTTTGAATTTGGTTTATGGTGAAAGGACTAGGTGTAATTTTGTTTTTTATCTTGCTCAGGATATTTTCACTGCAAAAAATGGGTGACTTAATTACTTTCATCAGTTTTGAAAAATGCACCCACATGATCTTTTCAAGCTTTGCTTCTGCTTGTTTCTTTCTCATCTTTTCTTTTTAATTAAAAAATATATTAGATGTGTTCATCGTCTCCCATGTTTCTCTGAGGCTGATTTATGTGTTTTCTGTTCTTTTCGCTCTTTGTAATTCTCCCTGAATATTTTTTGATTACCCATTTTTCTAATTTATTAATATCCTTTTCCTTTCAAATCAACTTTTAAGAAAAGTTCTCAGGTTTTGTTACTACATTATTTTCAGTTCAAGATTTACCAATTGATTAACCTTTTGTACAATATTTCTGGTGAAATTCTCCATTTTGTTATCATTTTTCTTGAGATATTAATTATAGCTCCAGATCTGTTAATTCTAGTGACTTGATAATCTCTGAGTCTCTCTCTTATCTACTTGTTTTTGCCCTGGCATTGTAAAAGACTAAATTCTTGTTATTTAGCTTTAAAATGGTGGGGCCACCAAAAGATTTTACATCAAGCAGAGAAAGTTCACGTTAGTTAGAACAATTTTTGCTGTGCATGTTTCATACATCAGATCAAGTTTATCTAAAACTTGGCTGGGTGCAGTGGAACAGGCCTGTAATTCCAGTGACTCAGGAGGCAGAACCAGGAGGATTGTGAGTTCAAAGCCAGCCTCAGCAATTTAGCAAGGTCCTGAGCAACTCAGTGAGAATCTGTCTCTAAATAAAATACAAAAAAGGGCTAGAGAGGTAGCTTAGTGGTTAAGCAGCCCTGGGTTCAATATCTGGTACCAAAATTTAAAAAAAAAAAAAGTTTATCTAAAACTGGACTGTCAGTTTGTAAAGGCTGTTCTATCTCTGCTTTCTCTCATTTCCAAGGATGCAGTTTTTCAGGTCTCATGGCTTGGATGTAAGGTGTCCCCCAAAAGCTTACTTGTGAGACAATACAAGAAGGTTGTGAGGAGAAATGATTGTGTTATAGCTTTAACCTAATCAATGAATTAGTCCTTGATGGAATTAACTGAGTGGGTGCCTGGAGGCAGGTGGGGTGTGGCTGAAGAAAGTGGTTCATTGGGGGTGTGCTTATGGGGTATATATTTGTATCTGGAGAGTATAGTGTCTCTACTCCAGGATCATCATGTGAGCTGCTTCCCTCCGCCACACTCTTCTGCCCAGATGATCAGCCTCACCTTGAGTTTCAAGGAATGGAGCTGGCCTTTTGCGGACTAAGACTCTGAAACTCCCCTAAAATTCTTTCATCAGAACCTTTAGTCACAGTAGCAAAATAGCTGAGTAAAGCACCACCAGGGATACCAATGGAAGAATACAAAATACAATGTTCTTAATTCAATTTTTTTTCCTTTGATATTGTAAAAACTTTTGCTCTGGTTTTTAGAGTTTTTCTATTTAATTTCTTAAATTTTGTCCATGCATAGCTTAAGGAATTGCAAGATATTTTGACGTGAAAAACAGCACCGCTCTTTCCTCCAGGATCTTTGCTGATCAAGCCCTGCTGACTTGGAAGTTCCAAATTGCAGTTTCCAAAAGTGCTCTTCTGACTTCTTGGTCAATTAGCTAAGACCTTCTGTTGATTTGTTATTTTTTGTTTGTTTGTTTGTTTTATGCTAAGTATTGACAAATAGCTAAGGAAAAAAGAGACTCGAAGAATGCCAGCTTACTTCTTGATGTTTTTCTTTGACCTAGGACCTTGACTTTTCAAGTCTTGATTAACAAATTTAACCAACTCTCTGATGGCTTCAAACATATTTATAAAAATATTCAATTAATTCTGAATTGTCCTGCAATTTAGAAACTGATTTATAAGAATTTTATTTAGGGTGCTCAATGTGCATTTACTGTATTGATTTTTAGATTTTTTATTATTATCCGTATTTGATGTCAGAATCATGTTTGCTTTTATGATAAGCTGGAAGGTCTCTCTCTCTCTTTCTTTTTTTTTTTGACGCCTAGTAGTATTTCTTTAAATATTAAAAAAGGAGCTAAGTATAAAACTATCTAGCCATAAAACATAATTCATTCTGTCCAGGTTTGTTAGATGATTTTGGTTTTATCAATTCTGAGGAAGTAGCTCTTTTACATATATTCTTCAAAATAAACAACTTAGTTGTTAATTGCAAATTTGTTAGCAAGACATATTTGCCATTGTATTGTATAGACTGGTGTTATATTTTTGGTTATAATGTCTTCTTGTTCCTAATTTTAATTTTCTTATGTATCTTATATTGCTCTTTAAAGAAATAATAGTTTTCAAATACTCTTATCCTTTGTTCTTAATAAATTAATTTTGCTTTTCTAAAATTGTGCTTTAAACATCTATCTACACAAACAGTAGAATCTTATGTATTCTTCCTCATAATTATGGTTTTATCTTTTTCATAACCTCTTGAATAATTATCTTGGCTCATTACATTCTTTCTCATGCTAGGCTAAAAATATGAAAGGTCACAATTTTTCTTCTTGGTACAAGTTTGGCTATATCCTATGAACTTTTATATGTAATGCTTTTATTCTGGCTATTTTAAAATGGTTCAAACAAACTTTAAATTTTTTTCTTTCACATTAAAAATTATTTATAAGAGTATTTTTACCTTTCTAGGTGTTTGAGTTTTTAATAATATTTCCTTTTTATTGATTCCCAGTTTTACTGCACTTTTAAAATAAATTGGCTTGTAAAATCTTAAAATTTATTAAGTTCTTCATGAGGGATTATAATGAACATTTATAAATGTTTCATAAACCTATGAGAAGAGTTGCATTTTTTTATTTGTATACTTGGACTTCGGTATGTGGCTAGATGAAAAACTTTTAATTCTATGAATTAGACATTGTGTTCTATTTTAAAATTTCTACTATTTATTCTTAAATTTCTAACTATTCTTGCTTTGCATATTCTAATATACTCATATTAAATTCACATGATTCATAGCTATTATATATTTACTTATGCACTTCATCAAGCTATTTTTTCATGCTTTTGTTTTGATTTCTACTCCAGTATTCTATTCTAGTGATTTTTCTTCCATTTGTATTTTCTGATATTGGACTTCCTGGTTTTTACATTTCTATCTGAAAAAAAAAAAACACTTTTACTTACTCATATCCAATATGAGTATCCAATCAGTTGGAACTAGTTTCTTATGCCCATGTTGAAGAGCTTTATCTCTTGATAAAGGAATTATCTTGTTTCATCTTACATTATTTTGATTTATGTTTTTAATAATTATCTTCTTATAGGATGTGTGTATATAGAATATCTTTTATTTGATTTTAATTAAATAAAAATTTAATTAATACTTCAGGAGCTTTAGAGCAGGTCTGTATTAATTTGTGGTTTTCAGAAAAATAACCAATATGTTTTATACACACACACACACACACACACACAAAATTTAGTTCCAATTGATGTTTTCCCAATTATTTGGTTAGCTTATATAATACCAATTAAATTATATCACTTCTTGCATGTATTATTCTCATATGTACTTTCCTGTTCCTAAGTAGTCCAATATTGTGTGATTTTATATTAAACACTGTACAACATTATGTGGTACAATGTATATTAATATATCATATTATAAAACAATCAAGTAAACTAAATAACAGTATTGCATACCAAGCAGAATATGTTGAAATTTATTTCTTGATTTTCTATTTTGTTCCCTTAATTTGTCCTCTTTCAATTATTGCTGTGCTTTAGACATCTATCTATCTATACAAATAGTAGATTCTTAATATTCAAAGTGTTTACATTCTATAAAGTCACTGCAGAGTCTGAATTTAGCACATTTTGAATCATAGCCTCTGAGCAAAATAAAGGTCATTTTCCTGAGAACCTCTGATTGCAACATTTTACCAACCAATCAGCATACAACTTTGTTTCCGCATAAAGACATCATTATATATATATATATAATTTATGCATATATCTGTATAAATTAAATACATTTTATGAACTATATGCATATTATACACATCATAAAAATGGATCATATACGTAAGATGTATTAACTTTGAACTCAATGCCAGTAGTACTGTATCTCAAGTCTGAACGAAGCTCATCTAACACATATATTTCTTTACAAGGCACAGTGTTGCCTTCTTGCATTTAGGAACATTGAACAGCACTTCGGTACAATGGTTGGTGCCATTTTAAACAGGGAAATTACTCAAAAAAGAGCATGAGAAGTGTGAAAAACATGGCACTAAATGTACCACACAAAAGACACTTGTTTACAGAATGAGAACTGAAATAAGAAGGCAGAGCATTGCCTCATGTGTCCTCTGTTGGTGATGTGCAAGTCAGTCAATCAAATGTTTTTGGCACTCATCTGCAAATGACAGTGGAAGCACCGTGGAGTACTGATTTTTCAGGTTACAAATAAATTTTAGTGAGTAGGGGAATTTGCAAATACAGACTTCAGGAATAATGAGGATAATGTGTGTGTGTGTGTGTGTGTGTGTGTGTGTGTGTTTGCCCGCACACAGAATTGTCAGACTGGACTCCTCTCATTGCATTAAAATAATTCTTGGCTGTTTTGAGGGTTTATTTTTAGAAGTATGTGTCTCCTTTACTTGTCTTAATTTTTTTATTCATCTATATTTTTTACATTATTCTTCTTCCTCTTTACATACCCCATCATACAGTAACCAGTATATTTAGTATGTGTTCCTCTTTTCCCTATTATCTCCATTTTATGCATGGAAAAACTAAGACACAAACACCTTCAAGGCCACCCAGCTGATTAGAGGCACATTCTGGATTCAAACACAGGCAGTGTGGTTTCTCAATATACTATCCCAAAACACCACACCCAGCTCCCTCTATATAGCTCTCACTGGGAGTTCCCACCTTGGCTGTTGGGCTCTTCTCTTTCCCAGCTTGGCCTTTCATGCTTTATTAGCAGGGACTACATTTCCCAGCATGCCATGCTGCCATCATTACTACCCACCTCTCCCTTCCTGCCCTGTTCCAGGACCCTTGGCTTTCTTCCCGAAATGGGCTGAGAAGACCAGAAAGGGAAGATGGGTGCTCACAGATGAAGGCTTGCAGCATTGCCTGATTCTTAATATGGCACAGAGCAGCAAGGATCACTGTATTTTTTCTGTTTGCCAGAGATCTTGAGTCTCTTATTCTAAGTGAGACTATGGGGAAGACGCAAAATAATCTTACTACTTACTTTTTTCTTTTTTTCTAAGAGGCATTCTGGTCTGTATCATACACTTAAGTCTGGATACATTTTTTCTTATTTCATCTCTATGGGCCTTATAGGATTAGTATCTTTCATATTTCGATATATTATGTCTCATTTTCAGCTTTTAAGGCCTTTTTTTAAAAAAAAAAATTATTGTTAAAAGTATGTTGGTAAAAGCTTTGCTAGTCAACATTTTAAATTCCAAGCTGGTTTCCTCTATTATTTTATCTGTTTACCTTAGTAAGATTTTTCTAAAAATAAGCTATTCTGAACCTTGAGTGGTATGTTTTCTTCTTTCTTTTATATTGCAATTCCTTTTTACTGTCTCTGTTTTGATCCTATCTCTGTTCATTCAAGTTGAAAAGAGGATACATTTTATACATGACTGCTGTTTCCTCCTAAATAGAATGGGCAGATCCTTGGTTTTTGTTCTCTTCATCATTTGGCTGCTAGATGCTTGTTCTCAGCTCTACTGCTGGTACCTGGAGGAAGGAGGCCTGGATGTCAGCATGGACCATGCCCAGCACTCTGTCACCAGCTTTCTCTCTCTGGGTCACTACAAGGGCTCCTGTGATTTTCCTGCTTCCTGCCTTTGGCCATTGACCTTGGGTCATGAGGAAGTCTCACTATCTGACTGTTCTTTGGTAGCACCTCTACAAACCCACACTGGGAATGCTGTCCCTCCATAGCTGTGGTTGGGTTTACCAGTGTAGCATCCCCCTCTTTCCCATCATGTGCCCCTGCCTTTGGTCCTCCTTCCTTCAGCTGAGAGAATTTCTGCCAAGGTTTCCCTTGCTCCAGTCCTACTCTACTCTTCCTGTGAGAAAGTCCCTCAAAGTTCAATCCAAGATGCCAGCAAACTTCCTGATTTCTCAATGCCAGTGCAGAACTGTTGGTGGGAACCAGAGGGGGCCTTTCAGAGTCCTGAACTTGAGTCCTCAGCCTCCATCAGTGGTTTTAACTTACCCTGAGTGTTTTTCAGACATTGTGCTGGCCACTTTCACTTATGTGGCCTCATTTGGTCCACTGAATGTTCCTTTAAACTATTTTATCATCCTTATTTTATAGTAAGTAAACCAAGGCTCAAAAGAGTGTGTTAAGTTTGTGTAGCCAGTTGGAAGTGAAGCCAGGAATTGGAACTCAGTTTTCTTATTAAAGCTTGCTATTTTGTTACCACCCTTGATCCCCAGCTAATTATCAGGCATGCAGGAACGTAAGTCCACCCTTTGATGGCAAATGGTTTTTGTAACTTTCCTGCTACTTAACATTGAGACAGTTAATCAGTTTTTGCTTTAGTAAAACGAGAATAATAATATAATTTGTTTTCAGAGTTCAGTAAGAGAGTACATGTTAGGAATTTTGAACTCCAATGGCTTTAGGATGTGGCAGGTGGCCTAAATAGGTGAGGTGTCCTTGTGTAAAAAGCCTGGCAGTGTTTGTGAAACATGGTGAGGGATCATACTGCATATGTCAGATCCTACTCATTAAAACTCTCTAGGATGATACCATGTGCCCACAGGAAGAGCTAAAAGTGAAAAATAAAGAAAAGAAAGAAAACTACTACATATTGTTGATAGCATGTTAGAGCTGAAGTTCTCATAGATTGATGGTGGGAATGTGAGTTGGGTCCCTACTTTGCAAAACTCTTTCACTAAATCTACTGAAGCTAAGCATGCACATGACTTTGACCCGATAGTTCAACTGTTGAATCCACACTCAAGTGAAATGAATATAGAAGAATATTCACAGCAGCATTCCTCACAATAACCCCAATCTGGAAACCTCCATCAACATCACAATGGATAAACACTTGGTGGAACAGTCACACAGCAAAATGATACACAGCAGTGAGAACATATCTCATGAACACAAACTGAGCAAAAGAGGGTTAGAGAAGAATTCATATTGCATGATTCCAAAATTTAAAAGTAGAAAAAAATAATTCCATTCTGTAGAGGCCAGGAGAACAGGTAGTGAGTGGAAGAGAGTTTGAGGGGGCTTCAGAGCACTGCTGCTGATCTCTTTCTGGAACTTTCTGTGGGTGTTGTGAAAAACAAAGTCATTGAATTCTATGTTTAGTGGTTGTGAACATATTTTGTGTGTGTATTTTTATGTTTAATATAAACATTTTAAAAATTATAATAAAGACCAACTCTTCCTCCAAACAAAAGCACCAAATGGGCCAAACATAGGTGTCAACTGGCTGTGTTTGTTTCTCACTTTGCCCTTGTGTTCCCCCAGCTCTGGCTACAGAATAGCACAGATTCCCTGTTTTTGCTTGATAGATTTGTCAAATAAGCAATGAGAATGCATGAATGTGGTAGGTGTATGAGTAAAGACTTAAGCACTAAATGCAGGATGAGGGTTTTGAGAGCCTTTGTCTTGATCTCCTCCTGTCCTGAGGTCACCTGATGTACCCTATCCTGCTTCAGTTACCCCACGTCTGTGTGCTTGTGTGTTGGGGGTTGGGATTGAGCAATCTTCATCCCAAGCCATTCTTGGGGAAGTCCTGCAATATCAACCTGGGCAGGCAGGGTGATGGTGGCTGCTTAGGAGCCCCCTATAGGACAGTGGGGTTGTTGCCATCTCCCAGGAGGAGGTCACTTCAGTAACTAGTGCATCACACTCAAACCAAGACTCTTAACCCCACCAACAGTAGCTCAGGCTGGGATCTTATACCTATTTTTCTGGGAAGCAAACCATAACTCATATAGGTGAATTAATTTTCTTCATTACATTCTGCTGAATGTCAAAATCTGGATTTCAGCTAAGATCTTCAAAATCCCACAGTGTGGCTTCCATTTAAATAAATCTGGAAGCCCCACTTTGGGCATTTCCTCATCTCCCTTCTTTCGCCTCCTAGTGTCTCTCTCCCAATCTAACCTGAAGCTCTCCAGGTCCCTACTTCCCACCATGCATCATCTAAATGAGGGAAAAGCTCAGATCCTGTGTACAACAGTGACAAGGCTTCAAAGGACTTCCTGTGGCTGAAGAAAGGGCAGCTGCTGGAGAGAGATTGGCACCATGCTTCATAATTTCCTTCCTTCAGAGTAACCACACCTCAGTTGACTGGGTCCCCTTGTTTTCTTAGCACAAGCTGGTCTCCATCAGAGCAGAGCTGCTGAGGTTCCATCTGAGGAGCCACCAGAGCCCTCTCATGACAGGGCCATCTGTTCCTCCCCTGAACAACCATCTTGAGACCTAGCCCTGGCCCAGCTTTGCTAAAGAATGCAGAGGAAGTCTTGGGGGTGCCAGGGGGAGGCCCGGGATGACTCAAGAGCAGGTGCTCTGGAGCAAGCAGAGCTATTTGCATCCTGACTACATTGCTTTCTCACTGTTGTGTCTTTGGCCATGATTCCTCAATTGTGAAATCAGCATTTTAATATAACTGCAGAACTGTTTGAAGAAATCCATAAAACTTGGGCTGTCAACAGTTAAAACATAGGGTTGACATTTTAAAACTGTGGTCCATGCTTCCTCAGCCAGAATCACACATACTAAGATGCAGATTCCTGAGTTCATTCCTGCCTGATAGAGTCAGGGTCTCTGAGGCAGGGCCCAGGGATTTATATTTTAATAAGCTTCCTGGGGAGACACAACTGTGAGAGAGAAGTGTGTTCTATGGTATGGTAAAAGGGGCCCAGGAAGCATAAAGCAAGGTCCCCTAAAGGATCAGCAGTCACTCCCATTAATGCTTAAGCTGAATCCTATATATTGCAGGAGAATTGACCTCTTTAAGAAAGAGACTGAAAGTGCCAAAGCTTGTCGTTGGAAGTGTGAATGTAAAATCCACAGGGTCAATGGTCAGGAGTAGAAGAAAGGAAAAGACATGGTTAAGAGCCTTCAGTATCAAAGAGAAGAAAGTCAGAAAAAAAAAATTCCACACCACAATTGGTGCACCCCAGTCATGGACTCTCACTTGTGCTCACCTGCTCCAGAGAAACTAGAAGCTGCTATGGTAAAGGCTAGTTGAGGTCTAATTATCTTTGAGACCTGTTCAATTGGTTTCCTGTACTTCTCTATCCCCCACATACCTTGTCAATAAATGCTAATCACTATTTGAGTGTGGTGTAGGTTCCTTGCAACATAAAAAGTTTGCTTACACAGCATGCTAAGAGGATTAGAATTTAACATGCAAAACAACAACAACAACAAATGTGTAGCTAGAGCAGATAGTAATGTTCACCTAAATGCAATTATTCTCAGATGCCACTTTGCAGCCACTTGTTTCTTTTTTTAATGACAGTTCATCTCCCACTGTGGAGGCTGAGTGTAGTAGGTACTCAGTTGCAGGAAAGGAAGTGCCATGTGATTCCCATCTGGCCAATGAGGTATAAGGGGAGGATTTTCTTCTGTCCTCGAAAGAGAGAGACACTACCTCCTCCATTCATTCTTTCACAGACATGTGTGAAAATGTGATTTTTAGGAGACATGGCAGCCTCTTGTGCCCAAAGATAGAACACCAAAAAAAAAAAAAATTCCAGAGAAATCAATGCAGGGCTCTAACATCACCAACCATGAACTAAACAACCTATGATTTGGTTAACTTTAGACCTATTATTTGTGAGCAACTATTTATCTTTCTTCTTTCAGGTGTTTTTACTGATACATGATCCATGGAAGAGTGTCAATAAAGAGACATCTATGACAAGTTATGTATTTTATGAAGATTCCAAGTTGAGGTGTGGAGTGTGTTATTGAATGGGGTGATGAGAGACAGAGGTTAGGAGACCAGGAGGGAATCTTTTGTAGTGATCAAGACAAAAGTAATATCCATGAACACACTCTGAAACCTCTGTACTAAGCCAGTGTTCTTACAAGGATCAGTTTTCCTGTCATTCGTAACACTTTTTTTTTTTCCAAATGACTTCCTTTTTAAATAAAAGAAATTGTCTATCATATTTATGGGCTCATTATTTTTTCATATATAATGTTAAATAAATAAGGACTTGTCTCTGCTTATAATAATGGCAAACTAACTTTTGGAGACTAATGCTCTTGTTGAGAGTTATTAGTAACCTAGACAGAAATATTTGAAAGTCATCCATTTATAAGCTTTGGAGAGCTACTATGGCAGCCAGAACTTGAGGGTCCAGGATCCTTAAGGCAAGAGAGCACAGGGCCATTCTGTGACAAGCTCCCCACGGAGCTTACAATTTTACAAGCAGCATATATGAGACCAAGAAGCTCATCAGAGCTCTCAGCAGTCACAAGTTTGATGAGACAGAAAGTCAGAGTGCAGGGTCTAAGAAACACCATGAATTTTCAGTTGGGACCACCAAAAGACTAAAAATATAAGAGGTTAGCCAGAAATAAACCAGTTCTGTCAATGACTAAAGCCAGCATCAAATCAGCTTAATGTCTTTTTCGCAAAAAAGTTCATTGCTCATAGCCTAATATTAGTTTAGACGTTCATGGCTTCTTTCCTTGAATCATGCTGATTTTTCTCCAGAGATAAAGATAGTGAGAAAACTAACAGTGATACTTACTTACTATATAGAAAGCATTTATTGGGTACTAGATTCTTACTACTACACTCAGAGAAATATTGCAATCCTAGTTATCTATCAAAAAAAAAAAAAAAAAAAAACAAGTCTCTGAGAGTTAAATAACTTGCCTAAGGTCCCAAAGCTAGTGCAGTCACCCCTTGGTGTGTTTGAGGGACTGGAACCAAAATCTGCAGATGCTCAAGGTCCTTACCTTAAATGGTATGGCCTATGCATATAACTCATGAACTATGCACACGGTCCCGTATACTTTAAGTTATCTCCAGATTGCCGACAATACCTAATGCAATGTGATTCCGATGCAAATAGTTGAATTCTGTATTACCTAGATAATAATAGTAAGGAAAAATAGTCTGCACATGTTCTGTGTAGACACAAACTTTTTATTCCTGAATACTTCTGATCTGTGTTCTGTTGATTTGGAAAGCTGACTATACATAATAGAAAGTACCCTTGACTCCTGTGGCTCCAGAGCCTGTCTGCTCAGTGCTGTTCTTACTCACTGGTTTCTAGCTGGCCTTGTACATCAAGCACGCACCTGTGCTAACTTAGCAAAGTGCCTGGGTCTCATAGCCATTGTTTGTTCCCAACTTTCAGGTCCAAGGACATCCTCCTTTAAAAAGCAATGGCCAAATTTATGTCCCTAGGAACGGATCTTATTCCCCAGGGCTTATCTTGGTCCACTCTCTTTTTGAGGTTTCCTGGTACCTGCAGCTTTAACTCCCTCCCCCACCCCTCCCCTTCATTCATTTTCTTCTGCTATGGGACAACAGTCCCAGCCACTCTTTGCATTTCATCTTTTCCTTGCTTTTCTGCAAACAGCTATCAATCCTGAGTTCATTCATTTAATTTTTCTGATGTGTATTGCAATAAAAGACAGTGTATCTTATTCCATTATTCAGATGGAGCTCGAGGCCAGGGATAGCAAACTGTATAAACCTCAGATTTTTCTCTCCAATCAATTGGTAGTGGCTCCCTGGGACATGATCATTAGAAGAATCATAAGACACAGGCACACTCAGGGTGGAGCCTGCAGAGCTTGATGAATGATGTCTGATGTGAGCACAGGTTGGGAGGCAGTGAGGAGGCAACTCATGCCTCATGTATTGGTCTCTATTGCTCCATACTCTAGGCACTGTTCACCTTCTCACATACCTCTATTTTGTTTCTAGAAAACTCTGTGGCAAACTGTGTTATGATGTTGAAATTTCTTTCTGGTAGCAGTTCCACAAGGAGTGATAACCATGGTCATGTTGGAGTCTTTTAAAACTTGATACTCAGGTTCAACTGCTAGGAAAGGTCAGAAGAGTGAATGCTAAAACTCACTTCTCCCCACTTTCTGCCAACCTCAGATATCTCTCCATAAGGCTTTCTACAGCTGATTATGGTTTATAAACTGAGAATTTATATACTCGATCTGACAAAAGATTTTTTTTTCCTGAACTGTGACTATTTTTACATGAGAAGCTTAGCAAGGTTATAAAAATGGAATCACATTTAGTTACACATTTAATGAATTGCCTGCTTTATTGAAAAAAATCAGGTTACCTGAAATTAGGATGGTCTCTGAACACCAAGAACATATCTTTTGCATTAAAAAAAAAAATGTGTGAAAGAAGAGAACTCACACCACTCTCTTGACAGTGGCTGGGGTACTTGGGGGCAGGTTTTCTTTTCTTTTTATGTCTCTAATGTGTTTCCTTACAAGCCTCTCACTTCCCTACCTTCAAGTTCCTCTCTAATAAATCCCTGCTATGGGATCAGTTTTACTTTATTTGCAACTTCAATTATTACTTTCTTCTCTCAGCGAGGAGCTGCAGTCAAATTTACAACTTGTAGCCCTGGAACTTCCAGAAGAGTAATTTCGTGTTTACAAACTGACCTCTACCTTTAAGCTAGGAAAATGAAGCTGTTTCTTACCTCCGCCACATGCTATTATACACATTAATCCACGTGCAATGGAGATATTTGTTAATGGAAGGTTCTTACAGCTTACAGAGAATAACAAAGCCTTGGAAAGTTGGAACTGGAAGTAGAATAGTCATAGAATTCATCCGTCTTCTTTAAATGAGCTCAGTGAGTGAGACCCAGGGAGTAAAGCAGAATGTGAATGTTACCATGCTAGAAAGTGGTAGGAGGAAGATTTAAACCCGGGTTCCTGAATCAAAGTCCAGGGTACTTAGCTCTATGCCATGGGATCTCTTAGGGTCTCTGATTCTGCTCATTACAGGATATACATCAAAAATTTGTATTTCCTATTAGATTTATGGATTGAATATTGCTCTCTTGATACTAGGTTGAGCAGTGAGTAACATTAGATAATGGCTGAAAGAACACAGAAGTTCATTTCAAATGAATCTGGAGAAGTCTGGAAGCAGTTACTGAAGGCTTATGTGGTTGCTTCAGCAACCGAGGCCTCTTTCTCCTCTCTGTTCCATTCACCCTAAAGAGTGGTCCTCATATTCAGGGACAAAGATGACTATTAGAACTCCAGTCACCACTTCAACATTCTGGACCCAACGTCTTTTAAGTGGTTTTCCAGAATTTGTTATTGGTCACTGGCGTCTCTATTCACCTGTTATTGGTAGGAATTTATTCACAGAGCTACAACTAGCTTAAGGGAGCCTGAGAAATATGGCCTTGATTTCATAGGTGTCATGGGACCAGCTGAGAATTAGAGATTCAGTGCAAAGGAAGGAAAGAATGGATATTGTGGGAGGCAATTAGCAGTCTTTGCTCCAACATCAAAGCTCACTGCTTAAATGACATTTCATAGGCAAAATATATAGTAAGCACATGGATCTTTAATTCAATGAGATTTTCCACCCATTACTGCATTTAATCCTCAGATCAAGCTTATCATGTAGGTACTTTAATTTATCTCATTTTACAGATGAAGAAACTGGTGTGTAGAGAGGCTTAAAGATTTGCCCAAGCGTTACCCAGCAAATAAGTGGAAAAGCCTGAACCGGAGCCTAAACTCGTCTAATATCAAAATTCAGGGCTCTTTCTGTTCACAGAAACTACAGGAACTGAGACGGCTGTGTTTGCAGGCCTTCATAGAGTGGTGGAAGGTCACACTGGAGGAACTTGGCATGTCTCTATCAGTCTCATGGTCCATAGGGAATTACTGGCCTAACTACTTTTCCAAACTAGATTAAATATCTAGAGCCCTGTGCCATCTTTTTTTGGACACACTATTGTTTTCATTTCTAATGGTACTAATGTTAATTTATAAGCCAGTTTAACACCTTCTTGGCTTCTGAAAAATGTCCCATACAGGTGAGTTTTCTCAGTTATAGAAAAAAAGAGAAAGTGAGAAGAAAGGACAGGGGTGATAAGTGTGTTGATGAATGCTCAGTGCAAGGCTTAATCCCTCACCTGCTGGTGTCTCTCCCTGAATTAAGACTCTGGTTGACTTTCTGTTTACTCGGGAAAGTCAGCCCAGTGTCCTCACTGTGACACACAAAACTTTTGAAGGGGCGCCAACCACCCCTTCAAAGCCTCACTCTGCTGCTGTTGCATTCTCATATTGCCTGCTGGAGTAAGTTGCTGTCACTTGTAGGACTGTGACACTGCCCTTTATCTTGTAGCCACCGAAGAAAGGTTTGTAGAGATGTTCATCAGAACCAAGGAGAATTAATCCAATGACCTCTGGTAGCTACTTCCTGCTCTGTGCCCAGGTTCCACGTTGCCTTTTTTGCATCAAGAATATCACAGTTGTGTTCTCATTGGACCCGTTATTTGCATTTGTCTGTGCTCCCTTGCAGCGGCCTGTACCTTTCAGATTATAAACTAGCTGACACTCTCAGTGAAAATGAGTTTTTAGTGTTGGGTTATGGTTTCTAACTCCTTCCTCCAAGGCACAATGTACACTCTTCAGAACACACAGTAGTCCCACCATTTGTGGGATCATCTATTCAGTGTCAACTTGGCTAGGCTATTAAACTTTTAACTAGGTGTTGCTGTGAAGGTATTTTATACATGTGGTTAGCATTCATAAACAATTGACTTTAAGTAGAAAGTAATCTCCTGGATAATTTTTTTGGGGAATCTTCTTATTCAAACCTTTAAAAGTCCTTAAGAACAGAACTAAGGCTCCTAGAAGAGATTCCACCTGTGGACTGGATCTTTAGCTTGTGTTCAAGAATTCCAGCCTGTCCTACTTTATGGCCTACCCTATGGATTTCAGACTTGCTTAGTCTGTCTCTGTAAGCTGATTCCTTGTAATAACTCCAGCAACATGTATCTCCTATGTTTTGTTTTTCTAGCAGAACTCTAACATACCCATCTCACAATCAACTGTAGTTGTATTTTTAAAAATTAAATAGGAGACTCTGCAGAATCCATTAGATTTTGAAGACGTGGCTTTTCAGAAGTAGTCTTACTGTTACACCATTCAGAAAGTTCTAGAGTTGGTTGCACTTCTGCCCTTAGCACAGTGATTACCAAAATATTTACACATAAGAAAGACGAGCTTATCTTAGGGCATTTGTTCTCATTGTAATAACATGTGTTTTGAAGAATTTTTTTTAATGCCCAGAAGGAATCGTTTTATTAATTCTGTTGTTCATAGTAGGGCAAAACTCACTGTTATTTTTTCATCTCTCCTTCCCTTGTCTAGCTTCAGAAGACTTGTAGTTTTCTTCTGTGTTAGACAGAGTGATTAATGGTGAGGAGCACTTAGTAGTCCTCTTTTTAAAGTTAGAACCAAGAAAACAGTATCTATTATTAACATTAATTAATTTAATATTGTAATAAATTCCCTAAATAATAGGAAGCAGGAAATAAAATACAAGAAAAGAAGGAGAAGAAGAGAAGAAAATTATATTCTCTTTAAAAATACAAGAAACCTATAGAAATGTATGAAAATTTAATACAAGAAATGATTGGAGTTATAAAAAGTTTAGTAAATTTATCTGGATTAAAGAAAATATCTTACAAAATCAATTTCATTTTGATTAACCAGAAATAATCAGATATTAAGTATAACATAAAATAATGTGAAATAGTGATAATTTGTCCAGAAATAAATCCTTCCAAAAACCAAAAGATGTATAAAGTCTTTTATTGACAAAATTTTAAAATAATAGAAGAAAATAATAGAAAGATACCATTTACATGGATAGAATGGTTCAATATCAAACATAAGTAAATACTTCAAATTTAATCTTACAGTCCTGCTATTCTGTGTTTTATTTTTTGGCAAGGTAACTCTAAAATTTATATGACACACACATGCATTCTGCACACACACACACACACTCACATGCACATGTGCAGGACAGAGACAAGTTAATATAGCTTTTGAAATTAAACTTTTAATTTTGAAATATTTGTAGATTCACATGCAGTTATAATAAATAATATAGAGAGATTCAATGAATCCTTAAATCGCTTTGTACCAATGGTATTATCTTGCAAACTATAATGCAATATCACAACCAGATATTGAAATTGTTGCAGATATTTTCATCACCACAAATATCCTTCATGTTGCTCTTTTATAGCCATGTCCACATTACAGACATTGCTCCCCTCCCTTCTAATCCTTACTCCCTAGAAACCACTACTCTGTTCTCTATGTCTGTAAGTTTTTCATTTCAAGAATATAATATAAATTGAATCTTATGCTGTGTAACCTGAAATTAGATTGGATATAAATCTCTAAAGATTTATATGTATTGATAGTTTGTTCCTTTTTATTACTGAGATAGTATTCCATGGTATCACAATTTAATTATACACTTTTTGAAGGATGCCTCGGTTGTTTCCAGTTTGGGGCTGTTACAAATAAAGCTACATGCACATTCTTGTACAGGACATTCTTGTACAGAACATTCTTGTTCTTTTCTCTGGAATGAAGGCCCAGGAATGCCAATTGTTGGATTGTATGGTTGTTGCACAATTCCTTTTTAAGAGACTTACATTCTTTTTCAGAATTGCTGTACCATCTAGTTTACATTTCTACCAGCAAAGCATTTTTGGTCAAGTTTCTCTGCATCCTTGACAGCATTTGGTGTTAGCCTTGTTTTATATTTCAGTCACTGTGATAGGTGTGCGGTGACACTCATGTTTTAATGTGCATTTTCTTAACGGAGAACAATATCGAACATATTTTCATATATATATTAGTCATCTGTATATCCTCTTTGTAAAGTGCCTTTTTATATCTTTTTGTTCATTTTATGATTGTATTGTTTGTTTTTTACTGTTGAATTTTAAGGGTTCTTTATATATTCTAAATACTAGTCCTTTCTTGGCTATGTTGGTCCCATAGATTTTCACTGAGTCTGTGGCTTTTCATCATTTGGCAATGCCTTTTTCAGAGCAAATGCTTATAATTGTGCTAAAGTTTGAGTTATCAACTTTTCCTTCCATGGACCATGCTTCTGGTGTCAGAGAACTTTTTTACCTAACACTAAATCTCAAAGATTTTATCCTATGTTTTATTCTCAAATTTTAATAGTTTTATGTTGCTTGTAAGTCCTTGACCAATCTTGAGTTAATTTTTATACCAACTGAAGTTTATTTATTGATTTATTTGTTTTTGCCTACGGATGTCCAATTGTTCTCGCAATGTTTATTAAAAATGCTATTGTTTCTACATTGAGTTTCTTTGAGGCCTTTGTAAAGAAACAAAATGTGCATCTGGTTTTTTATTAATTAATGTGTTCATTCCTCTTACAATACCACACAGTTTTGATATCTACAGATATATAATGAGTCTTGGTAGCTGGATTCCTCTTACTTTAATACTACTTTTCAACATTGTTTTAGATATTCTAGTTACTTTGACTTTCAACATACATTTAGACTAAACTTTACTATACCTGCAAAATAACTTGCTTGAGGTTTGATCTGAATTGCATTAAGCTTATTTGGGGAAAAACAATATCTACATTATTGAGTCTTTTAAATCAATAAAATGGTATGTTTCTCCACTTATTTAGATGTTCTTTGATTTTTTAAAAATTCAACATTTGTATTCTCTATCAAGCATCTTACTTCTCAACAGTGTGAGGAGTGCACTATGTGACGTGCACTGGCTTGGTAAACGTTTGGGACAGGAACCATTCCTCACCCCCTCAGCAGTATTTATCTCCATATAGAGCTCCTAGACATGTTGTCGAGTAGATGAATGATTCTGGAAATGACCTCTACAATTAGCTGAATAAACCACCTAGGTTTATTCAGCTTTCTAAGAGTTTGTCTTGCTGAATGAAACCATTTGATTATTGTGTGGGTCTGTGGCTTATGGGAATTCATTTACTGTTGTTTGAATTTGATCCATTCAGGGTTACTAATATCCACCTTGACCAATGTTGTACAGTTTGTTCTCAATTCACAGCCCTTACCAGGAATTATCTTCTCATTAGCCAGAGTATCTATTTTCTTTCAGAAACAGTTCTACATCTAGAACACAACACTATGCTCTAGATTATAAAATCATTCTTTTGTAATCATATAAATTCCATTTAAGGATTTCAAGCTGTGACATCAAAAATACTGAACTCATGGGGTGCAATTGTGCACACCTGTAGCTCCAGCTACTTGGAAGGCTGAGATGGGAACCCATGTGTTCAAGAATAGTATAGACAAAACAGCAAGACTCTGTCTCAAACAAATAAGAAAACTTAACTGATGGTCAAGAGGTCTGGGACTTGTCCAGATGGCCTTACACATATCACACACATTTTCTTAATCTCAAATTCTTTATCTGTATAATGGAGGAATTTGGACTTAATCACTGTAAGAAACTTTTGGGTTGAGATTTTATGGTGTGAAAAGTCACATATATATGCCATATATATGACACACAGACATATATATATACATATGTATATATGTATATATATAAATGCATATATATGTATACATATATATGCATGTTTTTCTCTATTAGTAATTAAGAAAGTAGAGTTATGAAGGTGATGTGATTTGAACAAAACTACTCAGAACACCTGAAGATAATTTAAAAATTTCACTCATTTTTGTGGTCAGTTGTAATATATTTTTGAAGAATTTGTTATATGACTGGCTCCATTATGGGGGAGCACATAATGCAAAAATGAACAAGAGAAAAACCTTCCCTTCCAGGTGCTGATGGTCTACTGTGAGAATCAGGCATCCAAACAAATACCCTGCAGGGAGATAAATATCATATCAAAAGGAAGTTCTGGGTGCTTTGGAAGCCGAGGGAAAGCCTCTACCTGCCTGGTCATGTGGCAAATGGAGTCTGCTGTTACAGAACTTGCCCCCATGCATCATAACACCCTTCCCATGAGATAGAAGATTGGTTTCCTTTCTTAAATCAGTGTCCTGCACATGAAAAGGAACATGGCTTCCCCGAGGCCACACGGCTGGCAAGGAGCAGAGCCAAGAGGGGCAGAAAAGCTCCTTGGAGGGCTGTTGTGGTGTTGTCCCCACCTGCTGCTTTCTGCACATCCCAATGCTCAGGTATGTTATAACCCAACAGAAAAGCATCTAGGGCCCACCAGATACCTTGACTTACAGGGAAAGGCCTTATTCATCCTTGTATCAAAGAGTTCTAGTGGGACCCAAATTTCCTCCACCAGAATTTGGGTGGGCCTAGACATTTGTGGTGGACTGCTGACAATGCCCAAGAGCATTTTGAAGAGAAAATAGATATATGTGCTGAATTCTTCAGAGCCTTTGTAACCACAAGGTCTTCTCATGGCACCAGTAGGTGATTAGGTCCTGGTTTCTCTAATTCACAAGGGATCAAGCTTCTGGAAAGTTCTTCAGCTTCAAATTCTTTCCTTGGAACAGGATCTGTTAATATGGTGAATCACCTTTTCCTGTTAGACAATGACCTTCAAGAAGTATTTAAGTTCATCTTTTGCATTTAGCTCAAGATTTTTTTTTAAACTCTCCTCCTCCCCTAGTTGAGGTTCTAAGGATTAAAGAAAGGACTACTGCTTAAAGAAAGCAGAGCTCTTCTGGTACTGTGCATACCTACCTATGTTCCAATAAGTCTAACAACTCAAGTCAATTACTATTGATTCAATTTGTTCTGAAAAATGACTTCAGATGGGGACATCAGAATATAGTGACAGGAAACCTGGATTTGAATTCTGGTTCTTCCACCTCATAGCTGACTGACTTTAAACAACTAAGCTTTTCATGCTTTATTCTCAAGTGTAATTAAGGGCCATAATAAACCTCTACACCTCATAAGGAGGGATTAAGGATTAAGTGAGTTCATATATGGAAAGTTATTACAGACATGGTAGTAACTCCTATCCTCTGCTATGGTAGGAAGTTTAATAATACTAGTCATAGAAGATAAGAAAGGGGCAGTAAAAATAAGACATACATGTACCCACTTCTAATACAAAACAAAAATATAAATATTCATATCAGATGCAAACTAAACTTCAGTCTGCCTAAGAACATTTGATGTTGTATGGCAATTTTTCAGATGAAAATTTAAAAAAAAAATACTTGTCTTCCTTCACACTGATTTTCCAAGCCCTCCAAACAATATTCTAAGAACTCCAAATAATATTCTGGGGATTAATTCAACTTTCCAGGTACCTTAGTGTTGGGAAAATGGTGCGGTAGATAGAGCACAGGATGTCTCTGACCACGGGAGAGTAGTAAATTGGCATTTCAAATCAATCATGTGTGAAATGAGTAGCAGCATGTCACTAAAAAACTTTTCTCTTTAGGAGTCTTGATAAGGTCGTTTTCTGGACCTCCAGGACTGTAGATTCAAGACTCCAGACCATGGTGAATTTGTGAAAATGATGCTGTCCTGAAGATCCATTATCAGCCCTGCCTCGGAACCATTGTTTTCTGCTCCTTCCTGTGCTGTGGCCCTTCTTTGCAGTCAGACCCTGGTAGGTCACTCTTAAACCCTTGTGGCATCTCCAAGCTCTCCAGTCCACATGGAAACACGCTTTCCCATGGCAGGCATGCTCCAGCACGGAAGCTCCAGAAAGTCAGAGGTTTTCTGAGCACCTAGCACAGTGTCAGGCACGGGGCAGGCCTAAGTTAATACATGTCATACAATTTTATAATCCTCAAAATCTTAACAAGTCTTTCCAGGAAGAATTAGCTTATCCTCCTTTTATAAAAAAATATGGGGGTGAGGAGGAATTAAACAATCTACACATTCTAATGCATTTTTTTTACTCTGAAACACTATTAAACTCCCAGCCTGAAAAAGTAAAAGAAAAAGAAAGGCCCTCCCTTGCACATATCCCGTCTCCAACACTTTCAAATCGTTTTAATCTATCACTAGTCTTCGAGAAGGTCATGAAATTTCTCATTCCACAAAGGCAATTTTAAAAAAAGGAAAACCAGATAGTACATTCAGAATGAGGGATATTCTGATGTCTATTTTGAGGAGAAGGTCAACCCAAGGTTAGGAGACAATGTAAGGAGTTGCCAAAAATGAGAAACCCTTCCTGTACTTTAGGGATTATGGTAAAAGTCTGACCTGCCAGAGACACCCTAAGAAGTCTGGGACTTAATGGTTCAATGACTGAGCATGGTGATCCCTTAAAAGACACCATATTTTTTCAATACCAAACCACAAAGCAACTACCCAGCTCCATGAGAAGGTCCCAGACTCTACCTGGGAGAACCAGAGAGAGTGATTGCCAGTAGCCTTGGGCATGTTTCCTATTTCAACAGTTTCTGCTTTTACTCCATTAATTCTTTCTTTATAGGTGTTTAAATGTGTATTTTTAGGCTATTTTATTGAGGTCTTTTTGCATTTCTTTAATTCAATTAAAATGTTTCAGCTTTGAGTTCTTGTCAATCAAGAAATTGTATGCAGTTCTGTGTGTGTGCAGGCTTGGGTCTGTATTTAGATGGCTATTGGTTTTGTTTGCTTGTTTTGCTGCATCTATCATTAAGTTAACTTTTAATTTTATTGCATAATGATTAGTAAATTTTATGTATAAAATTAACTTTTTGAAACTTGTTGTAGATAAATTTTATCATGATTGTACATGTATTTCAGAGTGATAAAGAAACTGTTTATTGGGACCAAGGTTTCTATATATCAGATCAAGATTATGGACATATTACTAACATTCATATATTTGGTTTTTGTTTGATTTTGTTTGAAAGATTTGTTCAAGCTGTCAACAGAAATTTTGTTTCAGAATTTTGTTTTGTAAATCTCTCAATTTTTGATTAACTATAGTTTGTGACTAAACTTTAGCTATATAGCAATTATTTCTTTCTGGTTGAATTTATCCATAGTATGTCTTTGTTTCTTCCAATTATTTTCACTTTGGACCTGATTTTATATGCTATCAGTGCAGCTGTGTTTTACTATCTATTTGTTAACCATTTCTAACCAAGCATTTCCATTGTCTTTTCAGTGAAAATAGTATTTTATTTGTTACTAGAAAAAAAAATCAAATATGTTTTTAAAATACAATCTGAGTCTGTTTCTTATGGGTGAGTTTAATTCATTCACCTTGATGGTGCTTATTAAGTTGGATTTGCTCTTGCATCTTAGTTTGGGTTTTCAATTTACCATGTTAATTGCTCCCCCATTCAGGCCTTTCTTGTCTTTGTCAATTTTTCTTTGTTTCTTCTTAAAAAATATAGTCTACCTATGTCTTGTAGTAGTTTTCATTAACAGCTTCATTGTTAAAAGTTTACACGTCACAAATTTTACCTTTTTTTTTTTTTGTATTGGGAATTGAACCACTGATCCACACTCCCAGTCCTTATATTTTATTTTGAGACAGGGTTTCCTTAGGTCGCTGAAGCTGGCTTCGAACTTAGAATCCTCCTGCTTCAGCCTCCCCAGTCATGGGAATCCAGGTATATGCCATTATGTGGGCATAAATTTTACCTGTTCTGAGTATATAATTTAATGGTGTTTTTTACATTTATAGAGTTATGTAACTATCATTATCATCTACCTTTAGAACATTTTTATCGCCACAGGAAGAAACCTTGTACCAAATAACAGTCACACTCCATCACCTGATATTTTCTTTTCTCTGCTTCAGCCCTAAGTAACCAGTAATTCACCCTCTCTATATAGTTTTGCCTAATTTGGACATTTCATATCAATATAATCATATGATATATGATCCTTCATAACAGGCTTATTTCACTTAACATGCTATTTTTGAGATTCATCCATGTTTTAGCATGTATCCGTATTTCATTTCTTTTCATCCCTGATATATTTTATCCATTCTTCAGTTGATAGACATTTGGATTTTTTTCCACCTTTGGGCCATTATGAATAATATTGCTATGAGCACTTATGACTTTTTGTGGACTTATGTTTACCTTTGTTTGGGGCACATAGCTGGGAGTGGAACTGCTGAGTTATGCAGTAACTCTACTTTTAACCTTTTGAGGAAATGCCAAAGAATTTCTAAAGTGGCTGTACCATTTCACATGGCCACCAGGAGTGGGTGAGGAAGCTAATTCCCCCACATCTGAACTCTGGCTACTGTCTGTACTGAGTTGCATCTCACTGTGGTTTTGATTTGCATTTCCCTAATGACTAGTGGTGTTGAGCATCTTTTCCTGTGCTTATTGCCAATTAATATACTTCTTCAGAGAAATGATCATTGAAATCTTCTGACCATTATTTTAATTGTGTCCTGCTCTCCCTCTCAGTCCATATACCTGATCTGCAATTTACATTAAAGCAATCAATCAAAATGTTAGGCTCAACAGCAAATTTTCCTAATTTCTTATTTCCTGTACTTGTCCTTGCTTCATGTATCTCATGTCTACCTCCTGGCTTAATTTGTCCCCTTCTTGTAAAATATCCTCTAGTAATTTTTTCCTCCCAGAGATGTGGCTTATACATGTCTTGACTTCATCTATCTCTGTAAAATCTGCTTTATCTTTGTTCTCCAGTGAGATTTTGACTGGTCATAGAATTCTAGGCTTGAAGTAATTTCCACCTAGGACTTCTTTGCATTTTGTAGGTAGCTAAATAAAGCAACAGGGGATGTTAATCCGACATCTTCCTTGGTAGGTGACTTTCCTTTGTTGGGATGGTTTTCCCCATTGGGGTGCTGGAATTTCTATGTGTGGAACTGTCTGATTCTTGCTGAGTATTTGCCATCTGTGGATTCTTGACTTTCTTTAGTTCTTCTTTAGAACTTCTATATTTCTTTAAATATTCATTTCTTCTGAAACACTTATTAGATAGATGGTAGAAACTTGGCTAACACCTATTTTTTATGATTCATGATCTTTGGCTGTTTTGATCTCTTTGTACCTCTTTGATGCATTCCCTGAGAATTCTTGGGTTCAGTCCTTCAACCCTCCACTTCCCCTTTCAATTGTCTCCATTCTACCCTTCCATTGGTCTGCTGCATTGCTTTCTTTTTCTTTTTATTTACTCCCAGAAGTTTTAATTTTCATGATCTCTAATTGATGTTTTAGCCATAGAAAGCCTGTGATATTAGATTCTTTGTTTTAAAGTCAAGTTCTGCCTCCTCTCACCCCTCTGGATCTACTAAGGATAGGGGTTGAATTTTCTGTTTCTCCTTCACAGAGTTGATTTTCCTCAAGCTCTTTGGTGAAAGTGGATCCTGGAACCATCTTTGCAGCTACACTTCTGCCTGGGTCCACCCTATTTGTTCACACCACCTGTGAGAGGAGTGGACCTGCTTCTGAATTGTGCTCAACCCTTTTCAGAGAGGTTTGGGAAGTGGCGGGAGCTGCGTGCTAGAGGTTCATATGTTCCGCTGTGGATCTCTCCCTCTTCCCGGGTGCTGCCTGCCAGTCACCCGTGGTTCTGCTTTATTTTCCTAATCCAAATTCCTATGTTGCTTGCTCTGGCCTGGAGGCAACACCCCTGTAGCGGCCAGCTGCCCCCAGGACAGGGGATGGATGTCAGACTGGTAATCTCCTTGGAGCAGATTACTCACCCCGGTCTCCCTGTCTTTTCAGTGTCTATCCCTAACAGGCAAGTCAGCTTTTTAAATAGGATTTCCTCTGTGCCTTTTGGGTTATAGTTTCCCTTTTTGTACCAGTTTCACCTACTGTCTGCTTGTAAAGAATTTATTGCTTCTAAACCTACTTTTGAAAACTCATTTTAGATTGAATTTTTAAAAGCATATTTTTCCATGATTGTTACGGATTTAGTGAGGGAGGGGAAGCTTCAGCCAAGGTGAGATCATCATCTGGTAACAAGTTAGTTGAACTGTATTGGAATGCAGAGTTCGGTGGCCACCATGATCCTCCCTGTTCATTTAAATCCTCGGACTGAGAGAGGACTGAGAGACTGAAACTAGGAGAGAGATGAACTTGGAGAGCTGTTTGAGACTCATTTGAGGAAGGGGCATCTCTTAAGTAGCTCAGGGCTGTTGATCCTATTTACATGTCCTGTAATGACAGGTGCCACCTGCAGCAAAGGGACAAAGAGGGTATTTTTCAGAAGTATGGGACAGAATCAGAAGCTCAGCTATAGACAAACCCCAGCTGGCTTCTTTTTACCCTGTCAATAAAAGGCCCTGTGCTTGCACTGTGGCTCCATTATCCCCTGCAGCTTCAAAGCCAGGACAGGCTCCTCCTATCTCGGATGCTGACTGCAGCTCTTCAGCTGAGCTCTGCTTCCTGGTGCAACGCAGCTGCACACACTCCACAGGTTCTTTGAGTGTCTCCGTATTCTTTCCTCAGACTCACCAAGGGCAGCAAGACATTTCTCTCAAATGAGTTATTCCAAAGATGATCTGGTGTCTGAATCTCCAGCTTGCCGCTTTCTCATTCTTTTCCTTTGATCTCTAGCATTATTTTTTAGTATTCCTTTCTAGAGATGCCTCAGCAGCCATCAATAAGCATGGATTGAGGAGATGCTATGTGCAAGTCTCCTAGAAAAAGAGAGATTAGGAAATCCCACATCCTAAAAGGGCATTCTCCTGGAGGAGGAGAATCCCCAAAGGAAGTTTTGCCTATCTAAAATTCTTTCCTGTCTTCTGGTGACAGCAATCCATGTTCTTTTGAGAAACTCTTCCTCTCTTTCTCTCTTCCTTTGACCATGAGACTTTGGAGGCACCAGCAACCCTAGAGCACTGTGCTAGTCATATTAACCAAGATTTCAAATACCCTCCATAGTGGTGACATGGAGATAGTTCTGGAACAGGCCAATTAGTCTTGCCTCTGGGTTAATTTTATGCACCCCAACAGTGGTTATGGACTGGATGTTTGTGCCCCTCCTCGAATTAATGTGCTGAAACTTAATCCTCTAAGTTATGGGAGTTGGAGGTGGAGCCTTTAAAAGGGTCCCTAGGTCATGAGGGTGGAGCCACATTGGTGCCTTTGTAAGGAGCCAGAGCCAGCTCACTTCTCCTACCACGTGAAGATAAAAGGAGACGCAGGGAGAGGGCAGTCACCAGAAGCAACTGAGCCAGCAACCTAATCACCACCTTCCCAGACTCCAGAATGGTGAGGAGAAAGTTGATGTCATTTAAGTCCCCCAGACGGTGGTGCTCTGTTAGAGCAGCCTGAGTGGATGAAGACAGGCGGTGGTGAGAAGGAACTGCTTGGAGTTCCTTCAGCTTCGATGATGTGAGCAAGGAGCGGTCTCCACACAGGCCGCCTTCTTCACCGGGAAGGTGCCCCTGCACACAACAGAAATGAGGCCACAGTCAGGGAGGAGGAGACAAGAGAGATGAAAAGAGGTAGAGAAAGAGAGACAGGGATCTGAGGAGACTGAGATCCTGCTCCCACTGACCTCTCGCAACTTGTCCCCCATTCTCTTTTGAATGATGCTTTGTTTCCCAAACATCCTGTATTATGTGTCTCCATGAGACTCTGCACTGCAAAACCTCATGTGGTTTCTAACACAGAGAAAGCTCTTTTAGCTCCTTCTAGTCTTTTGTTCCTAGGAAATGCCTAATCATCCTCAAAGGACTAGCCAAGAGGTTCTCAGTTCTCTTCATATGGTTAGGGTCTCTGCTCCCCTACATCTACCCAGAGTACTTTGACCAAACTTCTAGGACATCCCTGATATAACTATTTGTTGCTACTTCTTTTTCCTCCATCAGACTGAGTTCCAGAGAGCAGGGACTGTGTCTGATTCATCTGAAATTCATGGTGCCTCAGGGCTGGGCATAGGACAAAGTGCCTCAGTCATCACATGCTGTCTAGATGGAACTTTCCCAGAAGAGAAGTGGTGTGTGTGTGTGTGTGGGGGGGTGGGTATGGGTGTGGGTGTGGGAGGGAAGATAATTTACCAAAAAGTGAACCCATCCCTGCCATCAGACCACCCACCTTAATCTCCCAAATCTGTGGTTTTCCAGAGGTTCTCGGACCCTCACGGCATGTTAAAACAGACTCCCCTCTTTTGGGGGGAAATGGCTACTTTGGGGCCACAGGAAATGGCCTAGGGAGGTCTTTCATGTCATGGGAGGTACTTGGACTTTACAGAGATCTACAGGGAGCCACTGAAGGATTTTAATCAAGAGTATCTAAATTATGGTCAGGTGATTCAGAAAGACCACGGAACAGCAGAGACTGAGCTGGGGACAAATTGAGGCTGCAGACAGGAAGGACAACAGTGGGGTGCTTTGATCCAGGGAAATGGTGTAAGGACTTGGTGCCGTAGGGACAGAGGGAGAGGGACAATGGCTTTCCCTGTTCCCTCACTCTTTCTCCTCACAACTGAGCAGCTGAGACCTTCCCTCTGGTGGCCGTCAGCCCTGGCTCATTCTTCTCTGCCTTATCTGCAAACCCCATAATGCCTCTAAATCAGGAGAGAGTGATGCTTTCTCCTTGCCCATAGAATCCTTGGGAGTTACATCTTTGTCAGCACTTCTGCTTCCAGCTCCCACCGGATCGGTTAATGTTTCTTTTATGAAGCGAGGACACCTGATTTCTGTCAGTGCAGGGCTTAAGACTGCCTCATCAGCACTGTCTCCCAGGCTGGCCCTATCAAATAGACAGAGGCAGAAAGCAACCAAACCAGCGATCACATTCCAAGGTGAAGATGCCAGGCCTCCACGCTGTTGGAGAGAGCAGGGTTAGATGAGCCTAAGGGGTCCTGTGTACTGGGATAATCCAATTACAGTCAACTGGGGCTGCATGTTCTGGCAGCGGGGGGAAAACTGAGGTCCAGCTGCTGGTCATTTGCCGTCAACACCAGCCCTTTCCCTAGTCCGGTCTTGGTTTCTCATCTGCAAGGTATCAGTGATTTCTGAAGGTCTCTTCCAGTCCAGACTAAAAGACCTAAGGGATCTCTTACAACCTGTGGTGGTCCCAAGAGTTGAAGCAGTCCTCCCTCTACTTGGTAGATCCATGCACTCTTTCAATTATCAAATAGATTAACAATTTCTTTACTCATTCAGAGAATTTCCACTTGGTCCTATAATTTGCCAGGCCTTGGGCTCGGTCCTATGGACACATACATAAATAGGAGACATACTGGTTCTTAAGAGTCTACAACCCAGAAAAGGATCCAAAAAACTGAATAGATGATCACCATATAGTGACAAAGCCAGGGGACAGTTCAGAGGGTTACAGAGTCTAGAGTCATTACTCAAAGACTGTTTTATCTATTGCATGATCATCTGGCAATCTTCCTGGAAAACAAGTGAGGTCGTCAATAAATGAATGGCATGACCTCTTCACTGGGAGACTATGAATGAGTAAAAGTTTTCCAGGTAAAGGAGGCAAGGGAACAGTGTGAGTTGAGACCTTTAGGCATGACAGAACTTGGCATCCTTGGCAAGAGTGAACAGTGCTTGGGGTTCAGGGAGGGCTAGGAGATGAGCTTAGAGAATCAGATGGAAGGAGAGCTTGGGCTTTATCTGTGGCAATGAGGAGTCATTAAAAATGCATCCACAGCAATGTCTGTAAGTTCTCTGGAACTCCATGTGAGCAGATTGGGGCAGGAAATGCCCCAGGTTGTGAGGACTATTTGGGGATTTCTCCAAGGTGGTGCTACTCTTGGCTCAGGACCAGTCGGAAAGAACAGGGCATCTCTCTATCTGGATTCTCTTCCATCTCAATAAGCAGATTGGGTTAGTGTTTCCTAATGATCCTGATGGGAGAGAAATAGATCATTTGCAGAGCAACTTGATTTAAGCACTGTCACTACAGATTGAATATATCAGAAAAACAACTGACATGTGGTCAGAGACCAAAGTAAACAAGAAATCACTAACCATTTGAAATTCCTGGCTCATCCTTCCCCACCCTCTCTTAACCTAGATCTATTTCATGTTTAATGGAAGTTCCCTGTTTTAAAACGCTTATTGCTATGTTAAACATAAAAACACAAAAATATTTTTGCTAAAACAAAATCAAAGCGATTGGATACTTCTAACATTATAGAGATGCACCGTTTTGTTTATTCTGACTATTGGGTTGGGAACTAGAAGGGAAAGGTCTAGCTGGGTCCCTTAGCAAGTTAATAGCAGCAGGTAGATTAGAACCAGGGACTTCTGACTTCCAGGTCATAGGTTTCCCTAGGGTGACTCAAAACCTCTGCCTTTGTCACCAAAGAAAGGGTTAATGTGATCCTGTTTTAGTAACCACAGGTGGTCAGGCTCTCTGAGAAGAGGCAGACAGAATCTCCCCTGAGGCTCAGCCTACCAAGGCTTTGCCATTATGCTGACTCATTTCCTATAAGTCAGGCCACTTCCCTGTTTAAAAACCCTGCATGTCCATAGGGGAAGTTTGAGCTGCTTCTAGTAGCATCCAAAGCCTTTCATCTTCAACTTCTTCCTCCGGCTGCAGACTCATCTCTCAATTCCAACCCAGATATACCTGGGGCAGCACACCAGTGGCTCTCTACCTCACCAGGGGAGCTTTTTAAAAAATACATTGCTACTTGAACTGTACCTCCAGAGATTTGGGGGAGCAGGTCTCCGGCATCTCTATGTTTTAAATCTCCCCTAGGTGATTCTAATGCATAGCTAGAGGGGAGAACCACGATTGGCCCCCAGCTGACCACTTTCTATATTGTCCACGTCTGCCTGGCTCTCTGAGGCCCTGGGCGTAGCTCTCTTTTTCTCCTTGTGCCCACTTCATCTGACTTCCCTCTCATCCCCCAGGATGCATCTCTCTTTTTGCTTTGCATCTTTGCATACTCCACCATCTATCATTTGCACACCTTTGCTTGCCTGTCTTTCAGACACCCTAAAGAGACTGTGAGCTCCATAAGGGAGACATTGTTTCATGTCAACATCACAGGACCTGACACATAGTAGGTGCCGAAGAAAAGTTTCTGAACCTCAGAGTGAGCTCTGCTCAGAAAGCTGTTCACAAAACTAGGGCCATAAGTCATGGGGCAGAACTTCTGAAAGATCCCCAGGGTTCTGTGTCCTGGTAATGGATCCTTTCCACCTTCTATCTCTAAGAAAAGGAAATGGTCAAAAAAAAAAAAAGAAACAAAAAAAAAAAACTTGTACTTACCTGAAGCTGAAAATAGGAGCCCAATCTTCCTTCTATATGCCTGGGCAACCCCACAACTCAAAAAGGAAGGCAAGAATATTTTGACCAGGGCGGACCTTGATTAGAAGCCTGCTGTCCACACTAGCTGTATGATGTGTGAGACCTTACTAGAAGCCTCTGTGCCATAAGAATAAAGAGGTCAGCACATTGCCTGTCATACAGGGAATTTTCCATATGTGTGAATTTCCTTCCTCTCAGATTCCCCAGCATTCGCAGCAACTGTCCTCTCCTGCGTGCGTCCATTCTCTGCAGCCCCATCCTCCTCCCCACATTCCCCTCTCTCCTCAACCTTTTCCTTTCCTCTGTCTCATTCACACTTTCCTATTCTATCTTTTAAATGGTTCTCTTAGGAGTCATCTCAGGAGAAGAAATGAAATTCCTCTAGCACCCTTTTTTTTCCCCATCCGTGTCATTTGGGGACAGGATGAGCACACCCGGCAGGATTATAGCAAGTTGGGAGCAAAGTCTAATTCCAAATTTTGCTGCAATCTAGCTCCAGAGCAGCAAGGACCTGGTTTCTCTGTGCTGGGAAGAAGAAGTGAGGCCTCTGACATAAATTCTGAGCAGTGTGCTTTTATTACCGCATAATCCATGCTCGTGCCACTTGTCCGCATACCACCGGTAATGGAAACCTCATGTTCTACTGATCTGGGCTGCCGCACGGTTAACTCTTGCAGGACCAGGTATGCACCCAGGCCAAAGGAAATCCTTTCCAGAAGGAAGGTGGGTTATAAGACAGGCAGGCGCTGTTGAAGGAAATCACCATGGGGTGCGGTTAATGATAAAGGCAAGAATGTATCAGGCGGGTACCCATCTAGGCCTGTCTGCAGAGCTGCTTCTAAAATGTCACAATGGCATTCGGGTGCATTCATTGGCCTAGAGACTGAGCTACCCCTGGATTTATGAAACTGGCCACTCCTCACTTGCTGCTCACTCTCTTGGAACTTGGATGCATTTGGGCACAAATGAATGCGCAGGAGGTTGGTGTTGTACTGCAATACAGTGTGTGCAGCAGTGGTGTCTGTACAAGGGGTGTTGGAGCTCCAAGGAGAAAACCACTTGCTGTGCCTGGAGGTGCCAGGAATGGCATCCAAAGAAGGAGATTTTAATCTTGAAGGACTTGATGAATAAAGAGATGTTCATTCATTCATTCGTCCGTTTGTTTGTTTTGCAGTACTAGAGATTGAACCTAGGGTGCTCTACCACTGAAATACATCCCCAGCCCTTTTGATATTTTATTTTGAAATGGCATCTTGCTAGGTTACCCAGTGTGGCCTTGAACTTGTGATCCTCCTGCCTCAGCCTCTGGAGTCACTGCACAGAGATGTTCTTTAAATCTCTTTAAAGCAGACAAACGAGGAGAAAGGACAATCAGCCCTCTGCAGATGAAGCAATGTGTGCAAGATCTAGGGGTATTTTTTTTTTCATCCAGAAAAGGAGGTGGGGTGGTAAAGGTGTTAAAGGCCAGCTTTGGAGTCACACTGTCTTGGACCCCAGCATTCTTAATAGTTTTATGACCCCGTTTTGTGATCTCTATGCTTTTGGTGCCTTATCTGTAAACTGAGGACCATTGTAGTGTCTGCCTCAGAGTTTGCTCCGACGATTAAATAATGAAATGCTGCTCACTTAGCCCTTTCTGGCATTTTAAGGGCCTGGATGAATGTTGGCTACCATTGCTATCAGGGGACAAAGGACAGTTTGGAATGATCTGAACAAATGTTTTGTGGGGACAATGGAAAGACTCAAGGTTAGTCAGGGGCCAGAGGGTGAAGGAACTAGATGCTGCACTCAAGAGTTGGACTTGATCCTCTGGGTCTTGGGAAATCACTGAAGGTTAATTCATTTAAATACTGTCCTCTGGTTGGTTTTCCTTCTGAAAGATTCTTCCCAGAAAGTTAATGTCTTCTTCTTCTTCTTCAATCTTTCCATCAGAGATCCAAACTGCCCCAGTGATGTTTGTCTCCCTGCAAAGAGAAACATCGGCTTCATGCATTCAATCACTGCACCCATGCCAGCCTCGGACCTCCTGGCTCTGCCTTTAGCCCTGAGGTTTCTGATTCAAGAGCCTGCCCTGGATTTTCCTTTTCACTACTCCCAGTGAATACCCATGATTACGAAACAAGGAACCACATCTGGATCTGCCCAAAGTTCTGGGCCCCAAAGCAAAGTTTGTAAAACAGTGTCTCCTTGTCCTGGTTAGGACAAGTTGCTTGGCATGTGAAAGCCCCTGGAAATCTGCCACAAAGTGGTGATGTGCCCTGCAAGTAACGCTGATGGGATTTGAGCAGCATTTCACCAATGGAGGCTGCAGGTCTGTTTGTGGGGTTATCAGGGTAATGGATCCTGGCATTCTGCTCGCACCATCTTTACAAACGTCACTTTCACTTTATTGTACATTAACCCCAATCTCTTCACAAGCTCTAAAATAAAACTTCTTTGCAAACAACCAAGGTCCATCTGCTGTGCAGTTAAAAATACCCCAGCATGAAAATACTGAAGCATCAGATAAAATCCATAAGAGACAGTACAGTAGACTCACCTGAAAATGCCTGCCTATGATTAGGAGAAATAAGCCTTTCTTTTTTTAGGTGAGAGATTGATACTCTGACCCCTATAATAGCAGAATCTAAAATTCCCTTGACTGATCGGATTTCAAATATTGTGTGCTGTTGTCCTCCTGAGCCCATGCACATCTATTGCTAGGTACTCTCAAAAGATCCCCTCCTATCAGCGGCTGACAGCTTAATTTCCCGTTGAGAATGAATGAATGAACTAATGAATGATCAGTAGGTAAAGATTCTAAGACTTAACTGTGCATGACTTTTATTCATTTCTTTTTCCCTTCCTTGATTCCTCATTCAACACAGAGAGAAAATACTTCTCTCTGTTATTGCCAACCATCTGCAGGTTGGGTCTCATTTCCTCCCGTAAAAGAGCAACCCCCAACGGTGGATATTTAAATTGATCCAACTCTGCTGCCATAGTGCACAGCCCATCTATCACAGCAATTTGTACAAATGCCACTCTAGTATCCAGGCCTATGTATCATGTATTTTGAGATTGCACAGTTCCTGAGGCCTTTGTAAAGCAAACCTTTCATGAATAAATCAGGAAATACCCTGATGCATGCTTTATGTAGAGGAAGATATTCTATTTAGGTCACGCAGGGAAGTTCTGCCAAGTTTGCTAAAATGAACAAATCCCCTGAGTGCAGTCTACCTCTACACATTCCGAAACACAAGCATCTCCCAGACCCCCGCGGCTGTGCTCGACAGACACGGAGGGCTCCAGGTCTATAAAGTATTAGTTTGATCACCTGAGGCTCTAAAGACTTTCAAGTCAGGAGCCAAACATTGAGTTTTGTTAGTCCATGGGAAGAACTCTGCAAATGGAAAATTTGTCCACTATGGAGCCTGGGGCAATAGGACTTCTGCAAGCAAAGGAGGAAGGAACAAGAAAAATTATAGCGTGTCTGTTGTCTCAGCCTGTATTTTAAGCCACTTAAGAAAGTCCTTTTACTTTGTTTGCGTCCCAAGCATTGCAATTGACTTTTTTGAGCCTCTCCCAGAGCACAGGATGTGGCCTAGTGCGCCCTCCCCTTTAGCAATGGAAACTCTCCTGATAAGAATAAGGACTTCCAGACTTCCAGCCAACCTCGAATTAGAGAGGGTTATCTGGGGTAGAAGAATGCAGAACAAAACGCTGAATGATTCCCTTCCTTTTAACAAGGGCAGGCAGGCAGGCCCAGCCCCTTTTGCCCAGAAAAAGCTGTATGAGATTAGAAGACCTAGTTTGAAGAAACAGATGGAGCCACTGACTTGGCTGCTGGGTGGTCGAAGCATGGAGAAGTCAAGTTGCCATAAAGAAGGTGGGCAGGATGCTTGGGGAGTGTCTAAGATAATAGAGCCTTGTTAGAATCAAGCAATGGTTTTTGCTATATTGTTGTTTCTCAAGGCAGTGCAGTGAATGCCAATCAGCCACTTAGGGTCCAACTTTTAAGAAAAGTCGAAAGAAACAAACAGAAAGCAAAACAAAACAAATTCAAGTAGCTAAGGCTGTTGCTAGAAACATAGAAGCCTATGCCCTGATTCTTTGGGAAGTCAAAAATAACCTGAAGGTTACCTGTGAGTATAGAATCTGAACAAAGAGACTTTGTCCTTATTGATGTCCCTAACCTGGGATGTGCTTATTCTGCAGCTTTATCCCTCCACGGTGCTGGATATATAAAGACCACATCCTTTTCTTTCCTTCTGTTTCCAGTACTCTCTTCCAAACATCTGTCTTTGGTTGAAGCTTTCTTCCTTAGATTTGTCAATGCCCAGATTTAGGAAATTTGACTATTTTGAGGGCCCTTCCTTAAGGTCTTATTTGTTTCCCACCTCCTACACCCCAAATTTTTAACCTCCAATACACAGTCATTTACAACTTGATTTCCTAATACAGTTGTACCTTGGTATCCATGGGGACTGGGTTCCAAGACACCCCGTGGATATTAAAAATCCACTTATGTTCCAGTACCTTAGATAAAATATGTAGGGTTTTGTATATAACCTATGTACATCCTCCCATGCACTTTAAGTCACCTCTAAATTACTTTTAATTTCTAATACAATGTAAATGCTGTGTAAGTAATTGCTGTCCTCTATTACTTATGGATTAATAACAAGAACAAAGAGTTTGCACAAGTTCAGTACACATGCATTTTTTTTTTCTGAACATTTTGACCCACTGTTGAATTCACACAGAACCACAGATATGGAGGGTAGATTGCATTACCTTTTCAAAGTGTCACTGATGTCAAGTTATTAGGAATAATGTTTTCATCCTGTCATGCCACTCACATGATTTAGAAGTTGGAGTCCCTAATATATTGAATGACCTCAGGCAAGATTTTTCATGCATAAAATGTTAATATATATATATTCCTGAATCTAAAAAGAAGGACCAATAGAGAGAACTTATGTTGAAGCATGGTGTGAACCATAAGTTGTTATAAAAATGGGAGGTGATTTTGCTGAAGATTTTTCCAGTAATCTCTCTCTCTCTCTCTCTTTAATTTCTTAGTACTTGCAGCAATGTCTGGTATATAGTAGGCAATCAATAAAGGTCTGTTGCTTGATGGTTGTCTTGTAAATGAGAGCCTGACTCTGGGAGCCAATTCTCCACGGAGGAGAAAATAGGAGAGAACTTGGAGTATGCACATTTTTTTCTAATTATAAAAGTAATTCCAGTTCAAATGATAAAATTTAGAAAATGCTTGAGAAGAAAATTAAAATACTTTATATTTGCAAACTGTTACCTTTTTGCTATAGAGTACAGCACACTCTTTATTGTCTCTGTCTCTATTTCTATTCAGTCTCTTTTATTCCGCCTCAGCACTATCCCTTTGGGTGTTGACTAGAGTTCAGACCTAAAGATATATTTTTCTCAGAAGACAAAGGGATAGGAGATCAGCTCTCCAACAAATCTATTAGTTCATTAATTAATAGAAATCTGAGAAATAACAATAAGGATGAAGCCTCACAATCTCTTGGTTTTTACTCTTTAAGATAGTAAGAAGAAGAAGAATTGATATTTATTTGGTGTTCATTGTAACCCAGTCTTTGGACTAAGCCATTTATGCATACTAACTCCTTCATCTTTATGCCATCCTAAATGGCAGGTACTCCAAGTTCACAATCCCTAATTGTGCTAATAATCTTTTTGGTGCTGTGACCAAAATGCCCAACATGAACAACTTAGAGGAAGAAAAGTTTTTTTGAGGTCATAGTTTCAGAGGTTCAGTCCACAGTGGGTAGGCTCCATTGCTCTGGGTCCAGGGTGAGTCAGAGCCTCATTAGAAAGTTATGATGGAAGAAAGCAACTCACTTCAAGGCATCCAGGAAGAAAAGAGAGAAAGAGAGAGCATGAGAATCCAGAGATTAAATATGTAATTCTCAAGACACACCCCCAGTGACCCACTTCCTCCAGCCACACCCCCACTTCTTACAGTTACCACCTAGTAATGCATTCAAATTATTAATACACCAAATGGATTAATCCACTAATTAGGTTACAGCTCTCATAATCTAATAATTTCACATTCTGTATTAACATAGGAGCTTTTGAGAGACACCTCATTTGCAAAGCATAGCATTTATCTACAATTCTGTAATTCAACAAGCTCTGAACATGGAAATTTGGGGCAAGTTTGGTGCAAATTTCTGTGGTAGCAAAACTTAATATGACCTGACATAAGACTATTCCTGATCTTTATTTATCCTACCAATGAACAGTCAAGAGTCCCTGAAAAATAATTTAATATGTTTGATTACAGGCTCTATGCCAGGACCTTATGAGGGTTTTATATACTAGATATTAAATATCCCTACCTTTATAAAATTTTTAAAATCCTGTACTCTGAAACATACTTCAATTCAAAGATTCCAAGCCTGTGATTTTGAACATGAGTTTTAACCCCTACTTGACACTTGAGGAAATTAGATCCTAGAGGCATTAAGGAACTTGCCCAAGCTAGACCAGGATTCTAATGCAGACTGACAATTGAGTTTAGAGTCTGCATTGAAAGTCTTCACATCTGGGTCTTAGTCTCACTCAAAAACATATGCAGTCCTTTCCTGCACACTACCTTAAAAGTTCTACGTAGATTTTACAGTTAAGACAAGTGAGCTTTGGGGGAGTTACATGACTTGTTCAAGGTCCCATAACTCTAATGCAAAAGAATTGGGATTCAAGCAAAAGTTGGCTGGTCTTCATCACATGTTATCCTAGCAATCTTCTGGCTGACCTGGGATTACCCAGATAGTCACATAACTCACTTTGAGCACAGAGCTACTTTTCCACTTATCCCAGACTGGCCACTCAAGCCAGTTGCACAAAAATAATTTTATTTCCTTCCAAGTCACCAATGACCAGAAACAGGCTTACTTGGAGTGAGAAAGCTTGGAAAGGTCAAAAGTAACTGATTTACACATCAGAATTTCCTAACCAAATCATCAGGCTTAGCCAATATTTCTTAGACCAGCCTCTCCAAAAATGAAAGCATGGGTTCTGAAGCTAACTAACCAAGCTTACCTTGCTGTAACAACTTAATTGTAAATATAAGGCCAGAGATCAGAGACTTAAGTCTGGATTTTGGGCTTTAGACAAGTCATGACCTCTCTGAGCCTCTTCATCAACATGTGTATGTCCTAGAAACATCACATAAATGAATATTGTATGGATCCAGAAGAAGTTGCATATAATGGAGATGAGAGACATACTAGTGTCTTTGAGAAATACAACATGAAAAGTTAGCTGTGAGTCAAGACTACCTGGCCTCTGGGTAGCTTAATCTTGTGAATGCAGCTGAACAGTGTTAACTGACAAAAAGTATCATCCAGGTGCTAAGTGTTGAATGTGGAAGGAAGAAATGTGCACAGGTCAGACACACCTAGGGAGAACTGTTAGCATTTTCCAGTTCACTTTCTAAACCAGGCAAAAATAATCATTTCCATTGATTGTTTTCTTTCCCTTTCACAACTGAATATTTAGTACTAATTCATTTCCATTCCAATGTGGATGCTTCAACATCAATCATACCACCCAAAGAGAACAAACAGCCTATGCATGGTTGGTGACATGTTTGCACTTAGCAGTTGGTTCAGTTTCTTTTAATGAAGTTGGATCCTGACTTTTTTCTGCTAAAGTAGCCTGACTGAGAAAAAGTCAACCCCACTGGGTTAAAACATCAACTCAGGAAGACATATAGAGGTGCTGGGGATTGAACCCAGGGCCTTGTGCATACCACTAAGCTCCAGCCCCTGATGAAACAACAATGATTCTGATGAGGCCCAGCTCCCTGATGGTGAAAACAGCTCGGCACTCTATTGTCTGTCCTGACAGAGAGCCCAGCCTACTTCATGCTGTCTCCTCTGCTTGGATTGTTCCACTCAGATATGACAGAGACAATGACCATCAAAAGGAGCTTTGGCCATTGAAGTCCAATTCTTGGCAAGTCTTTTGCTCCTGCTTTTCTGTCAGCACTTGACTTTATTTCTGATTAATCCTGCTTCTTATTCTTGGCTTTATTGTACCCCTGGTGACACTGGCCCCTTGCAGTCCATGAGGGACTCGGCATCCGTCAAAGGGAGAGAATACTGGGCTCTCTTTTTCTGTCATGACTTCCCCTCACCTTCTGTTTATTCCGTTTGATTTTTGTGGTAGTGAGTAGTGCATTCCAGCCTTGAGTTTCAGGACTAAATGCAGACCCTCTCCACTTAGCTGAGGCCCCCAGGTCCAGGAGACAGTGATTTTTTTCCAAAGAAGTTGCTAATATATGTAAAGATCTCCAGAACTTAGTTCCCTTCTCTCCTCTCCTTCCACACAAGTGGGTGAGATCTGGATGCTCCTCTACTCCTTCATGGTGAGGCATTGGAAAGGGACACAGACTGGCCCACAACCCGTTTTGCTATTCTGTGGAATATTGTGACCTCTATCCCTCTGAGGCCCTAATGGCCACAAACTGTGGGCAGGATTGAGGCAGCGAGGGAGAGAGAGGTATGTCAGGAGTCAAGGATGGACAGGGACCCTTTTTCAGTTCCTCCATGGATTTCATGACCATATTGAAGCCTACTCCTTCACATACTTTCCTCCCTCCTTCCCTGGTCTGTGAGCACCTCGCAGGCTAGTACTGCTCCTGTCTTACTTGTATGCAATTTCCCAGTACTCATTCTGGGATACTGCTCCTGGTAGGGTTTTGGAGTGATTTCTGAGTGACAGAGTGACTGATTAAGCAACTGAATTATGTAAGCATTATAGTTGGAAGCCAAGGGTGCGTCAGACATACCCATTGCAGGTACCCAGATCTGCTGGAGAGATTTGGTAGTATTCTATTTTGAGCAATGTCATGAAGCTGAGATGCTCTGTGCCCAGACTGAGTATAGAGTGGCTACTTTTTCCGGGCAGGATGAAACTAGAGTGCATAAGATACAGAACCCTGCTTGTGCCCTCCAGCATTGCTCCAAGTCAGGAGTTCTCATCACTGGCTACACACAGAATCATCCAAGATTTTCAAAAACATTCCCTGGGACCTGATTCCAGATAATTGAATTTAAATCTGAGGTTGGGGTCTAGCTCTTGACATTTATAAAAGCTCTTCAGGTGATAGTCGTGTGCAGTCATGGCTGAGAACCATTGTCTAAGTGACTCTAAGCACTAAGGTTATGTTTGAAATCTTATTTCATCACTACTAGCTGTGTGGCCTCAATTTCCTCATCTGCAAGGTGGGAGTAATTATATCTCTCTCTATAGCTTTTATGTAGATAATATAAGATAATGCATGGGAAGAATAAGGCTCTGTGCACTGGTGCTTGCTACTATTTTTTAAGCATTACTATTTTTTATTATTATTTTATTTCAATGCCTAGAATAATTAACTAAAAAAATTCTGTTTATTTGAATTAAGCAACATATATTTCATGTCTAAAAGGTGATAATAATTGTAGAAGTATAAGACAAAAATGAATCAGACCCAGTATTTGAGCAAAGGAAACTACATATGCCAAATTACCTACTATGTGCCTAGCTATATTACCTCATATAATAGTGACTCTCATCCATAAAGAGGCTATTACCATTCACATTTAGAGATGAGACACAAAGAGTTTACCACCATCATCACAGTTCCAACGTGAGAGGGTCTGGACTTGGACTCAGGCTCCACTGTTTCCAGGCTTACTCTCTGCCCACTATATCTTTGAATACCTAGTATGTGTGTGTCAGGTGCAGCCTCTTTCTTCCCATGGAAGTGACAGGTAAGAGGAAGGAATAACTTGTGCCAAGTGCAGAAAAATCAGAGAAAACTTTTTGAAGGAACTGAAAATATAATTGATGCTGGAAAGAAAAAAGGATTTCATAGGCAGTAGGAGAATAAGAAAGTTCCTGGCACAAGAAACCAATAGGAATAAAACCAAAGGCACAATGAGACTCTGATGAGTTGGGGCATGTGTGCCTTTTATACTTAGCCACTTCAGCTTTACTCCTCATCTCTTGCATCACTCCCCTGGACTTCCTTCCTTTGAAAGAGGACTCCTGGAGGGATTGGTAAGCAGCATCAATAACATTCTCCTTTCCAACTGTCATCTTATCAACAGCAAGAATCTCTTATGCATTTTGAGCTACCGAACTATTGGTGTCTGTGGGAGTTTAACACATCAATCAAATGCCAAATGTGCAATGGGGAGCCACAGTATGGACAAGGACTCTGGTCTCTCCTCTACACATCAGACAAAGTAGGTGTGTGTACACACACACACACACACACAGAGCAACGAAAAATTTTGTTGGGTCTAGCTTTTGCTCTTCAAACACTAACTAGAAGGCTCAGTGCAGTTTTCTTTGCTAACTAGAGTCCAGGTTCCATCTGCTCCTTGCAAAGCAACAAGGTCAATGCCAATTTCCCTTTCATCATCTGTGTCTGTGGCTGAGCTGTCTGTGGTGGCAGAATGAATATTGTCCATATCTTTCAGCTCTGGGGTGGCCGCTTCCAGCCTGCCTGCAAAAATGAAATCGCACTACCTTACAGTCCAGCAAAATACACACTGCTATGTCAGTGTCCTTAGCAGGGCAAAGCCATAGGAGGGGAGAACTTCCTCTGGAGAAAGCTATTCCACCACCCAGGGTTTGCATGTGCCTATTGAGGGTTGCAGTTAAAAAAATAAAAATAAAAAAGCCTAACATATGTAATATGAACTCTGTGGTTTTCCTCTGGTGCTTGGCTTAGAGGGGACTGTTACATTTCAGGTCTCCAGCCCTACAGAAACAAAGACTATGCATGTTGAGTACACCACCCCATAGGTTAGATCAAAATTCTGATTGGAGAATATAGTTAATCATGGGTTCATCACACAATGATCTATGCAGGCAAAGCTGTAACCCAATGAAGTAGCCACTGTGCACAGAAGAGATTCAGAAGGAACTAGATAGGTTTCTGCAGTCCTGCTGCCTGGATTCCAAAGGGAGGGGGGCTCCAAGCTCCAAATTGATGCCTGCAAGGAAATCAGGGAGAGCCGGGCATGCTGGGGAAATGAGTTTATAGACTCAGTCTCCAGAGAACTTCCTCTGGTCAGTCAAATTTAGTAATGGAAAGGAGAAAGAAGTTCTTATCAGGTTGACTCCTGGGCTTATTGTCAAAGGGGAAAAAATGTGGTATCTCCTCTTTAGCTGAAAGGCTCCTATTCCATTTGAAATAGCCCAAAGAAATAATCTTGTAATGCAAGATTAAGAGTCCCCCCCACGGATCCAGGGAGAAAACACTTTTGGAAATTGGTACAGTAGAGATAAAAATGACCTCAGCTCTTTTGTTTACAAATGATCTGGGGTCCCATGAATTTCCCCAAATCAAAGCAGATGTCCTCAGTGCTGGCTCCTCACTCACCCGCCTTCCCAGTGGAGAATCAGCACCTGGACTATGGAATCCCAGAGCCAGGTGTGATCCCAGGCTCCTCAATTTACTAGTAATGTGATCTTAGCCATTCATATACCCTCACTCAACCGGTTTCCTCATCTGTAAAATGGAGTTAATAATCAAAGGGGCCATATTTTGTGAGCAAACACATGAAAAGATCTAAATACTAATTATGTATAAGTTAGTAATATTTTTCCCAACCTCTCAAACCAAAAATCTCCTTAACCCTTCTGTTCCATGTATTACCTTTCTTGACCTTATTTTATTCTTGAACCACAGAGAGCTTCTGGGTTTTTTTTTTAAAGCATGTGGTATATAAACTCAACAGTACTTGCAGATGGATGAAGTGTGAGTGGGATGCAGGTGAGGGGAATGGAGAAATCAAGAATAATTTCTAGGTCTCTTGCTTGAACAACATAGCAAAAGTTAATTCCATTGATTGAGATGGAGAGTTTGTTTCATTATAGAATAAAGAATTCTGTTTAAAGAATATTACATTTGAGACTTTTCTAAGAAATTCAGGAGAAGATTGTGATCAGGGGTTGAATGTACATGGTGATAGAACTCACTAGAAAAATATCACGGGCTGTGCTTAGTTGTCAGCATTTTTTCTTTTTAACATTTATTAATTTTTTATTTATATATGATAGCAAAATGCATTACAATTCATATTACACATATAGAGCACATTTTTCATATATCTGGTTGTATACAAAGTATATTCACGTCAATTCGTGTCATCATATATGTACTTTAGATATTAATGTACATCACATCCCACCAACATTTCTAACCCCATGCCCCCTCCCTTCTCCTCCAACCACTCTGCCCTATATAGAGTTCATCTATTCCTCCCAAGATCCCCCTCCCTACCCCACTATGAATCAGCCTCCTTATATCAGAAAGAACACCTGGCATTTGTTTTTTTGGGATTGGCTAACTTCACTTAGCATTATCTTCTCTAACTCCATCCATTCACCTGCAAATGCCAGGATTTTATTCTCTTTTATTGTTGAGTAATGTTCCATTGCATGTATATGCCACATTTTCTTATTCATTCATCTATTGAAGGGCATCTAGGTTGGTTCCACAGTTTAGCTATTGTGCTGCTATAACCATTGATGTGGCTGTGTCCCTGTAGTATGCTGTTTTTAAGTCCTTTAGGTATAGACCGAGGAGAGGGACAGCTGGCTCAAATGGTGGTTCAATTTCAAGTTTTCCAAGAAATCTCCCTACTGCTTTCCATACAGGTTGCACCAATTTGCAGTCCCACCAGCAGTGTATGAGTCTACCTTTTCCCCCACATCCTTGCCAACACTTATTGTTGTTTGTATTCTTAATAGCTGCCATTCTGACTGGAGTGAGATGAAATCTTAGAGTAGTTTTGATTTGCATTTCTCTAATTGCTAGCGAGCAATGATGAACATTTTTTCATATATTTGTTGATTGATTGTATGTCATCTTCTGAGAAGTGTCTGTTCAGGTCCTTGGTCCATTTATTGATTGGGTTATTTGTTTTTTTGGTGCTTAGCTTTTTGAGTTCTTTATATATCCTAGAGATTACTGCTCTATCTGATGAGCTTGTAGTAAAGATTTGTTCCCAAGAGGTAGGCTTGCTATTCACCTCACAGGTTGTTTCTTTGGCTGAGAAGAAACTTTTTAGTTTGAGTCCATCTCATTTATTGATTCTTGATTTTAATTTTTGCACCACAGGGATCTTATTAAGGAAGTTGGAACCTAATCCCACATGATGGAAATTTGGGCCTACTTTTTCTTCTATTAGACTCAGGGTCTCTGGTTTTATTCCTAGGTCCTTGATCCATTTTGAGTTGAGTTTTGTGCATGGTGAGAGATAGAGGTTTAATTTCATTTTGTTGCATATGGATTTCCAGTTTTCCCAGCACCGTTTGTTGAAGAGGCTATCTTTTCCCCAATGCATGTTTTTGGCACCTTTATCTAATATAAGATAATTGTAATTTTGTGGCTTAGTCTCTGTGTCCTCTATTCTGTATCATTGGTCTACCAGTCTGTTTTGGTGCCAATACCATGCTGTTTTTGTTACTCTTGCTCTGTAGTATAGTTTAAGGTCTGGTGTCATGATGCCACCTGCTTCACTCTTTCTACTAAAGATTGCTTTAGCTATTTGGGTCTCTTATTTTTCCAGATGAATTTCATGACTGCTTTTCTATTTATACAAGGAATGTCATTGGGATTTTGATTGGAATTGCATTAAACCTGTATAGTGCTTTTGGTAGCAGGGTCATGTTGATAATATTAACTCTGTCTGTCCAAGAGCAAGGCAGATCTTTCCGTCTTCTAAGGTCTTCTTCGATTTCTTTCTTTAGGGTTAGTTGTCGGCATCTTGATGATGAGATCTAATGTCTCTAAAGACTTAGGCCTTAGCTTACAGGATAGATGTTGAGTAAATGACTGTAGAATCCAGAAGTTTGGGAGAAAGAGAGTAAAGGGAAGAGGACATGACTAAGATGGAAGCCATTGTCTCTGCATACACTAGTCACAGGACATCCTGTGCATAATGGTCCAGGCATTGTCAACTGAAATGAGCAACCAGGCATGCCAAGGTCAATGGCAGAAGAGCAAAGACCTCTGCTAATTGTGGGACCTTCTCTGAAGAATCTTGAGGGAAACATACATTGCTTCCTTGGACAAGTCCCTTGGTCTTTTATCTTTGTTCTGGAAATCTCAATTGATAAAGTCTGACATAAAAGAGAACAATGATGGAGGACCTTTATTTTTTATTTCTTCTATCCCTGAAAATTAAATTAATAACCATTAGAAAGTTTAAGGAAGTGATTAAAAAATAAGGCAAATTTTAAAATTCAAAATATGCCCCAAAGTACCCATTAGAAATATGCATACAAAAAGTACTCAATTCCTCATGAGAAAAAAAAAATCCTAAAAATAATCTGCATGGGAAATGCTTAGGAAGAAAATAAAGAAAATCTACAAAAGTATACTGAGAAATATAAATTAAGATTTGAATAAATGGAGAGGCAGATTGTGTTCCTATATGAGTATTATCCTAAGTATTTTAAGACTGTAAATTCTTCCAAATTAGTGCATAGGACTAAGAAGATGTCAATCAAAATTATAATGGAGTATATTTTTGAACCTAGTGAAATCATTCAGAATTTTATCTTGAAGAGTATGTGTGTGAGATAACTAGCCAGTGGGTAAGAGAGAGGGAGAGGGAGGAAACAGTCAGTAGCCTAAGGTAAACTCAAATGGGTTAAGCTAAGGCCCTTTTCAACAAGGGCACCTACCCTCTTTGAAGGTGTTCATTTCCACCCACCTATCTTGATAAGTATCCAAGACTGACTCTAGAACCACTATGTAATTATAATGTCATGCTCTCCATTATAATGGAATATTTCATTTTAGCATTTAAACATTATTTTTACAATTATTTTTGGTAATTGATTTCTTCACTAGACTGTTTTTCATATTTATTTTCCTACTGTCTAGTACAGGGTCTAGTACACTGAAATTATTTCACATTTTTTTTTTTTGTGAACTAATGCATATGTGTTCTGGAATAGTGTCTTTTTACTCTGTTTCTGAATCAAAATTGTATTCGGCCAATATTTATTATGTACTAACTGTCCTAATGTGAAAGATATCAGAGAAGCCAAAACCATGTCATGGATAGGGTTAACAAGTCTATTAGGGGAACATTTATAGCATCTCTGAATATAGATTATTAATTAATCTAACCACCTGAATGCTTATTTCTCAACCTTCTGACATTTTACAGAGTCCACTTAAGAATGGCCACACTTGGTATCTAACTCCATCCCTCTGAGGGTCAAAGATACTCAATATTTATTGTCTTGGCTGTCATGTATCTTAGAAGAGACTCTCAAACCTGACAATCTCCCCGACTTTCCAGATTATAAGAGAATGTTTCCTTGTTTTACTTCATGAAAAGTATTTGCAAGAAGACCAGGAACGTTTGAAATTTCAAAATGATAAAACATATTCTAATATTTCTTTACAGCTAGAAATCTGAATCAGAGTTTTACTACCAAGTCTAGTCTTCCTGCTTTGACACAAAATGAGGAAGCTCTTGCTGTTTATGGAGTTTGTTCACCAGGCAGTCAATTTTAAGGCCATAATGGATATTTATTGATTGATGTTCATTTTCAAAATCATTTTAAAATCCTGACATTGCATTGTCTACTTGTGAACTCAAAATGCTGTTGAATGAACCTCAATTAACAGCAAATGTAGTTGGGCTGTTTCTGCTTTGTGCTATGTTCACTGGTGAACTCATAATTCAGAGACAGGCATTTTGAAATTGTATATTCCCTAGTCCAAATGCTCCTTTCAAAAAATAATGGCTACAGTTAATTGTTTACATTTATGCACCAGGTATTATGCTGGGCACTGAGATTTAAAATAAAAAAGAGTGCAATAGCCTGTTTCCATGCTGAACTATTCTTCAAGCAAAGGCCAAAGTAATGTTTGAATGAAAAAAAAAAGAAAGAAAGAAAAGAAAATCACTTACCTTCTTTAATCGAATTCTGCAGTGGTTTCTCATTAGACATGGCCAACACAGCCCTGCTTGAACTGGTCACTGTCTACTTCTGTGCTCTCACATCCTGGTAGACTCTTCACTCATTTGACACTCATCACACTGATTTCATACTTTTTTCAAAGACCTATCAATCTTCTGTAAGCCAGACATCTGCATGTAACATACTCTTTATCTGGGAATCTCTTCCTAACATTTCCATCTGACTCGCTTTCTGTATCTCAACTCCCATTAATCTCCTCAGGGAGAATTTCCCTGACAACTATTTTAAGTAAACAATCACTAAAATCACTGTCTAGCCTTTATCCTTATTTAATTTTCTTCACAATACTAGTAACTGTGAACTAATGCATATGTGTTCTGGAAAAACTAGTGCCATTTTGCTCAATTCCTGAATCAGAATTGTATTCAGTCAATATTTATTATGCACTAACTGTCCTAATGTGAAAGTAACTATCTAAACTTGTGTTGTATAATTATTTGTGTATTGGCCAACATTTCCTTTATATTGCAAACATTATATAAACCTGAACTTACTTGCCCATAGCTATATCCTCAATGCCTCGCTACATAGGTGTTCAATAAGTATTTTTTGAATGAATGAATACATGAATGCCTGAACCTTTTCTTTGGAGAGTTTTGGTGTGTATAGACACCTAAATAGATAATTATTTCTTTCAAAATCACAACTCTCAGATATTATTATCTGTCTTCAAGAAACAGCTCAGAGTGGCTAATTTACCCAGAGCCTTCATCTACTTAAGTGATAAAACTCAGATTTAAACCCTTAACTCTTTCACTCATAAGAAATCTATCAATTTCTTCCAAAGCACAGATTAATCATTCAAAGTCATATAGAAATTGCTTATCTCACATAAATTTTCCATTTAGTTGATTGGCACAAAAATTTTAGCAGTTGCTCATACATACACATTTTATGTTATACACCAGATGCAGTCTTGTACACACAAAACATTAAAAAAATGTCTAGAGAAACATCAAAAATCTTTCTATATCTTTGAAGAGTGAAAAATGGGAAGCAATCTGAAGATTCTCACTATCAGGAAATTGGTATGGTCCACTGTGATACATTCATTACAGTGGGGGTCCTGTAGCCACTGAAGGTTTTTTGGTTGTTTTTTCAATACCATAGAAAAATGTTTCCAATATGTAATTTGATGGGAAATGTATATTATAAAATTAAATGCAAGACTTGTCCTTCTGGTCTGGGAAGGTATATCAGACTAAGCTTTCCATAAAAAATAATGATTTATAGTTGCTAGAAAACATATGTTTTTAAAACCAGCTGTTTGAAGGAGAGTAACCAAGGCATCTAGGACTTGATAGACTCAGAGAGAGAAAGGCACTGATGTAAGCTCTGTGAGTACATTTGCTACTACTTTCCCCCACCCACCCATCCATTTACTGATTTGCCATGAGGACATAGCCTTAAAAAAGAAAATGGAAGAGTATTATGGTGGTATTACTAAGTCAGAGAAACAAAATTTCAGGCCTACCAATGCAACCAGAAGTTGAGGGGTCAAATTTCTTGTTGTTGTTGTTGTTGGGGGTTGAGGGAGTTACCAGGAATTGAGCTCAGGGACACTTGGCCACTGAGCCACTTCCCCAGCCTTATTTTGTATTTTATTTAGAAACAGGATCTTATTGAGTTACTTAGCACCTCAAAGTAGAGCTGGCTTTGAACTTGCAATTCTCCTGCCTCAGCCACCTGAGTAGCTGGAATTACAGGCATTTACTACTGCACTGGGGAAGGGGTCAAATTCGGATACAACGAGAAACAGAAAACTGGACTCAACTTTCTCAGCACAGTTTCATCTGAGTCATTTGCCAGTGCCAAAGTAGAGTATATAAGTTTAAAATATCTTGTAATGAGCTAGAAATCTAAGCAGAGATTCCATTAGTCATGTTAGACTGATTAAAATGAACACTAAATTTCAAGGCAGAGGGGCCCTAGTAATCCAATAGTCCTAAATTATCTTACTCTCTGAGTATACTGAGGTAATCTGTTCATGCTCAAAAAAGAAACTTAGATCATTTTTGAAGAAAAACAAAATCATCCAGTGCCTTTACAATTTATTTTCAAATAGCATGTTCAACATTAAATATAAAATTACTAGATGTGACAGGGAACAGGCTCAAATAACCAAAGAAAAAGACAGTTAATAATAAGAAACCTAAATTAAATAGCAATTGGACCTTAAGATAAGTATGTTCACCAAGCTTAAAAAGTAGATTAAAAGGTAGAGAATTCTGGTAAGGGAAAACAATTTATGAAGATAATTAAATGAAAATTCAAAAACTGAAAATAAGACTGCTTTAACAAAACATAAGACAAAGCAGAAGACAACTGAAAAAACTGGTGTAAAGGTCAGTTTAAAATATACAACATGAGACACTGGCCTGCTCGACACCCAGGCTTACAGTAGGCCCAGATCCATCCCTCTACCAGCAGACACCTATGAAAGCCAAGGCTCAGCCCAAATCCGTGTACACCAACTTATGTATGACCCAGGTCCAGGGTAAGTCCAAGTTCGTCCCTCCCCACGTACCTGGGAGCCTAAGCCAAATCCACTCCCATCTTTGGACACTGCAGTCATCACCATAGCCCTCCCCACACAGTAATCCTTGCCTTTTTGACAACAGATAGGGCCTAAAAGCAGCTGCATCTCAAACCAGGCATCCCAAAGTGCTGAGAGCCACAGCCGAGTTGGAATGGCCCCTGGCATTTTGCCAATAGCATTGGTTGAGAGGCGAGCCATTAAGATGATGCTGAATTGATTCAATTGTGTATTAGACCTTTACTGTCTGCCTCGGCCCGCCCACTACTTTGGAGTTCTCATGGGGATTCCTGGAGAGTTCGCATTGGTTGGGGAAGTGCCTGAGAAGGGATATCCGGTTGGTGGTTCCTGGAGGAGCTGCGTAGCGTTCTGGAGAGTTCCCCGGGAGCGTGTGCGGAGTGTGCTGGTGGAGTTCAGAAATAAAGTTTGTTCCTGCTTCAGTGGCTCGTGATTTGTGCCCAGCCAGAGTGCGGCACCAAAGACAGTGTGAGGCCCACTCTATCAGCCTCATCTCTGTAAGGCATTGCTTCCATCTTCGGGCATCTCAGCTATTATCTCAAGTTACCTCAGCTATTGGTGCCACCACCTATGGATGCAGAAGCATACATTGAAAGACACCAGCAGGGTCTGGAAGCCCAACATCAAGGTGAGGTACAGACAATCTGCAAGGGTACTACAAGAATATAGGGTAGATACTGTAATATCTCAGATCCACACTGCAAGAAAGGAAGACACATAGACAACATGAAAAAAAAACCAAGGGAAAAAGTGCCTCAAACATATCAGGATAAGACAATAACAGAACCCATGGACAGCAATGATGAAATGTCAGAGAAGGAGTTCAGAAGGTTCATAATTAAAATGATCTATGAATTAAAGAATGACCTAAATGAGCGAATACAGGCAAAAATTAATCACTCTAACAAAGAGATAAGAGAGAAAATACAGTAAGCAAAAATTACTTCAAGAAAGAGAGACTCTGAAACAAAAGCAGTCAGAAATCCTTGAAATGAAAGATACAATAAACCAAATAAAAAACTCAATAGAAAGCATAACCAATAGACTAGATCACTTGGAAGAAATATACTATCTGGAAAATAAAGTTGATCATACAGCGAAGATAGTAAGAAATAATGAACAGGATATTCAAGAATTATGGGACAGCATCAAAAGACCAAATCTAAGAGTTATTGGGATAGAGGAAAGCACAGAGTTTCAAACCAAAGGAATGCACAATCTCTTCAACGAGATAATACCAGAAAATTTCCCAAGAATGAAGAATGAATTAGAAAATCAAATATAAGAGGCTTATAGGACACCAAATGTACAAAATTACAACAGATCTATACCAATGCACATTACAATGAAAATGCCTAGCATAAAGAATAAGGATAGAATCTTAAAAGCCACAAGAGAGAGGAATCAGATCACATATAGGGGGCAGACCAATTCGTATCTCAGCAGATTTTTCAACCTATACCCTCAAAGCCAAGAGATTATGGAACAACATATACTAAGCTCTGAAAGAAAATGGATGCCAACCAAGAATCTTATATGCAGCAAAATTAAGCTTTAGATTTGATGATGAAATTAAAACCTTCCATGATAAACAAAAGTTAAAAGAATTTACATCTAGAAAGCCTGCACTATAGAACATCCTCAGCAAAATATTCCATGACGAGGAAATGAAAAACAATGATGAGAATCAGCAGAGTGAGGTAATACACTAAAGGAAAAACTAATCAGAGGAGAAACCAACTCACATTAAATACCAAAAATAAACAAAAATGGCTGGGAGTACAAATCATATCTCTATAATAATCCTGAATGTTAATGGCCCAAACTCATCAATCAAAAGACATAGACTAGCATATTGGATTAAAAAAAAAAGACCCAACAATATTCTGCCTCCAAGAAACTCATCTTATAGGAAAAGACATACACAGACTAAATGTGAAGGGTTAGGAAAAATCATAGCACTAACATGGACTGTGGAAGCAAGAAGGTGCTTCCATCCTCATATCAAATAAAGTAGACTTCAAGCTAAAGTAAAACAAAAGGGATAAGGAAGGACATTTCATCCTGCTCAAGGGAATCATACACCAACAAGATATAACAATTATAAATATATATGCCCCAAACAATGAAGCATCTACATTCATCAAATAAACTCTTCTCAAGTTCAAGAGTCAAATAGACCACAACACAATAATTTTGGGTACTTTAATATACCTCTTTTATCATGAGATAGATCTTCCAAACAAAAGCTGAACAAAGAAACTATAGAACTTAATAATACAATCAATAATTTAGACTTAACTGACATATATAGAATATTTTATCCTTCAATGAAAGAATATACTTTCTTCTTAGTAGCACATGGATCCTTCTCTAAAATAGATCATTCCACTAAGCAACTCTTAGCAAATATAAAAAAGTAGAGATACTACCCTGCATTCTATCAGATCATAATGGAATGAAATTAGAAATCAATGATAAAATAAGAAATAAAATCCACTTCAACACTTGGAGACTGAATAATATGCTACTGAATGAATAATGGGTTGCACGAGACATCAAGGAGGAGACTAAAAAATTTTTAGAGGTGAATTAGAACATAGGTACAACATATTGAAATCTCTGGGACACTATGAAAGCAGTTCTAAGAGGAAGGTTCATTGTATGGAATTCATTCCTTCCAAGAAGAAAAAGTCAACAAATAAATGACTTAACATTACATCTCAAAGCCCTAGAAAAAGAACAAGTCTACACCAAAAGCAGGAGAAGACAGGAAATAATTAAAATCAGAGCTGAAATCAATGAAATTGAAACAAAAGAAACAATTGAAAAAATTGACAGAACAAAAAGTTGATTCTTTGAAAAACTAAATATAATTGACAGACCCTTAGCCACGCTAACAAAGAGAAGGAGAGAGAAAACTCAAGTTACTAGAAACTGTGATGATAAAGGAAATATCACAATGGACATGAAAGAAATACAGAAGATAATTAGAAATTATTTTGAAAACTTATACTCCAATAAAATAGAAAATATCGAAGGCATTGTCAGATTTCTAGAGTCATATAATTTGCCCAAATTGAATTAGGATGATATATACAATTTAAACAGATCAATTTCAAGTGACGAGATAGAAGATGCCATCAGAAGTCTACCAACAAAGAAAAGCCCAGGAGCAGATGAACACACAACCGAGTTCTACTAGACCTTTAAAGAAGAACTAATACCAATACTCTTCAATTTATTTCAGGAAATAGAAAAAGAGAAGGCGCTTCCAAATTCATTCTATGAGGCCAATATCACCTTGATTCCAAAACCAGGCAAAGACGCATCAAAAAAAGAAAACTTCAGAGCAATATCTCTAATGAACATAGATGCAAAAATTCTCAATAAAACTCTGGCCAATCAAACACAAAAACATATCAAAAAGATTGTACATCACAATCACGTGGGATTCATCCCAGGGATGCAAGATTGGTTCAACATACAGTAATCAATAAATGTAATTCATAACATCAATAGACTTACAGATAAAAATCATATGATCATCTCTATAGATGCAGAAAAAGAATTTGACAAAATACAGCACCACTTTATGTTCAAAACACTAGAACAATTAGAGTTAACAGGAACATATCTCAACATCATAAAGGCTATCTATGCTAAGCCCCAGACTAAAATACTTAGTCTTGGCAAGGACATGAATGATAAGAATTCTCATATGCTGCCAGGGAGTGGAGGGGTTTAGCATGTCTATTGATATAATTTATTTGTAAAAATATTTTATACTAGGAGGCTGAGACAAGAGAATTGTGAGTTCAAAACCAGCCTCAGCAACAGCGAGCTGCTAAGCAACTCAGTGAGACCTTGTCTCTAAAAAAATACAAAATAGGGCTGGGGATGTGGCTCAGTGGTCAAGCACCCCTGAGTTCAATCCCTGGTACCTCACCCCAAAATTATTTTATACTATCTGCTAAACCAGAAATATCATGCCCTATGATGTTACACTCCCAAAAGATATGTGGCTTCACAAGACTTGTAGCCAGGAATTAGTTTTAATTGCCACCAAATGGAAAGTATGTCAATGTTTATGAACAATTCAATGGATAACAATTTGTGGTCTATTCACACCATAGACAATTATACAATGAGAATGAATAATCTAAAACTGTATGCAACAGTATGAAAGACTTTCATAAATCTAATTTTAGTTAAAGAAGCTAGATCCCAAATAGTAGGAACTATTTGATTTTATTTATATAAATTTCAAATGCTGAATAGCGGTTGCTGTAGGAGGGAGAAGTGATAAATTCAGAGAGGAGTGTGAAAGAAGGTATAAAGAAAGTATAAAAAGTTATCTCCAAGGAGCTAGTATTCTGTAAAATGGAGAGAGATGACACACTTTCCTCACTGTTTTGTCTGTTAGGGAATTAATGCAATACCTCTGGAAAGAATATGATACAATTCATCAATATGCTCAGTGTTCTACATTGGTGCCCTTCTCCTGCCCTTACTGCAGATCTGTCTTAGGCTGTGTACTTTGAGCCTGTTATTTCACCTCACTACATCCCCTGTTGCAAAATGGGGAAACCAACACTTTTGCTACATCCTTCAAGGTATGTAAGTTATGTTTCAATAACAACAACAACAAAAACTCCAAAGTTTGGATTTACTCTATTCATTATAATTGTCTATGTCTTTGTAATGAACTACTTCAAAACTCAGTAACTGAAAATGGCTACATTTATTTTTTTCAGTCTGTAACTTGGGTGGAGCTTGGTGAGCATAACTTGACGCTCTGGTCAACATCATGGCTCTAAGACTGAGATGGGCCTCAGACAAAGGCTCATACACATGCTTCTAGTGTTTTGTGCTAGATGGGATCTCAACTGGTTGTGACAACAACAGCTACACATGGCCTTTCAAATGCATCTGCTTGTTTTCCTTACAGCATGGAGCCTAGATTTCATGGACAAGTATCTCAAGAAGAACATTAGAAGCTGTGTTGTATTTTCTGACTTAGAAGTCAGATAATGGCATCTCTGCCATGGTCACAGGCTGTCCCAAACTCAATGGAAAGGAACATAGACTTGATCTCCCAATGGGAGAGTAACAATGCCATAAAGTAAGAAGAACAGGGCTGGGGATGTGGCTCAAGCGGTAGCGCGCTCGTCTGGCATGCGTGCGGCCCGGGTTCGATCCTCAGCACCACATACAAACAAAGATGTTGTGTCTGCTGATAACTAAAAAAATAAATAAATATTAAAAAAAAAAGTAAGAAGAACATCAGGAAGGAAATATCTTGGTGTTGTTATCTTTAGGACAACGGGCCACAAGTGTTAAACAAAAGTTTAATTTTTGTCCTTACTACTAGTTTACTTGAGGTCAGCATGTGAGCAGTCATGATCATCTTAGTTATTGTGGAGTGTCTGATGGAGGCTCCATTTAACATATATTATCATATCTGGAAAGGTAGGAAACCAGGATGTATTACATCTCAGAAAGCTTCTGCCCCAAAGTGACATTTGTCTCTTATCTCACATTACATTCTCAAAAGTGTCACAAGCTTGAACCTAAACTTCAGAGAGGATAAGAAAAGGCAGTTCTGCCATATCCCTGGGAAGAAAGAAGAACTGAATTGGTTAGGAACAGTCTTCAAGACTAGCATACTCACACACAGGATTATTATTAAGACTTGGGGCATAAAGAACATGAAGTGCTTTGTACAATCAGAAATGACTGAACATGTTCAATAAAATTCCACCATTATAATTATATTGTTTGCAAAATAGGCATTTTTCTAGCCATACCAGACATTCTAGCCCCACAGTTGAGTTCTTAAAGATTGTGCAATTTTTCATCGAAGACTGGAGTCAGGAGATTAGGATAAAGAGTTGTTAGGTTTCTCAAGCATAGGCACCATTTACAAAGCTTTGTCATCTCAGTGAGTCTCAGAAAATGATTGCACTGTGAGGGAGGATTCTTGGCATGGGGACCTCAGGAAAAACAAAGAGTTTTTATAAGGACCCAGAATTTAAATCTTGATTTTCCATTACTGCCACTGACTTAGTGGTATCACAGGGAGATATTTGGGTATCATGCATTAGCTATTTAAACAAAACAACTTGACAGCCTTAACAGGAAGCAGACCTACCCTTGGGGGAAAAAAAAAACTGCAAGAAACTTCAAAAGATCTCCACATGCAGAGAATGATGAGCTTGTGAATACATCTCTCCAGCAATGTCATTTTGTCTTTCCACTTAGAAAGCAGTGTTTCTGCACTAGTGACCTCTCTCCTCCATCTGCTCTTTGCTCAACTTTGGTGTCTTGATGAAATCCTGAAAAGCCTTGGAGTAGGCAAAACAGCCCTCAGACCTCAGTTCCACTATTTTCTACCTTTGTGACCTTTGAGCACGTAACCCCAGGTCTCTGACTGAGTTTCTCATGGACATGAAACTATCGACAAGACTGTACAGACCATCTGTATAAATCTTTGGGCTTGATTCCTCAAAAGAACTTGAACAATCAAGCCTTGTCTACTTGCTCTTCTCCGTTCTTTTGTTTTGCTATGTTCATTGCTAAGGTCCTCCAAATTTTGTGAGTCCTAAGGACAGGGTGGATGACGTACAGGTTTGTTCATCTCGTTTTTTCATGTAAAAGAGTCAACTCTCAAGCTAGCTATTATGTTAATAATTATTCCCAATTTTAAACCAACTATATTTACAGAAGGCAAATTATTGTTTCTATCAAAGTTATGAGGTGCTCTAAAATATACATCAAATGAAAATTATTTTTCTTTGAAAGAATCACAGAATTCATCAATTCTTTCAGATGTGGAGACAATCTTGTTATTTAGTAAAATTTTCAATCTTGGGCTGGGGATATAGCTCAGTTGGTAGAGTGCTTACCTTGCATGCAGAAGGCCCTGGGTTCAATCCCCAGCACCGAAAAAAAAAATCAATCTTTACCATGGTTATTCTTTTTTTGGGGGGATTAATCTCAGGATTACAAGCATGCACCACTGCGTCTAGCCTCTACCATGGTTACTCTTTAATGTACTTTTTCCTTCCTTAATTGGTTTAAAAATTCCCTCCCAATTCTTCCACTGCACTAATTTTCTCTAATTTTATAAAAATAGAATGTATTCACCATATTCCCTTTTTAAGCCAAAATGTCTACAATGAAAAATTGTATGGGACTATTTCATCTCTAACATCAATTATTTAGTTTTTCTCTGGTGAATGGTGAGATTTTTCTATGAATTCTCCCTTTTGTTTCCCCCCACCCCAATAGAGCTTCATTTTACATATTATTTTAAACATTTTCTAAAATCAGTGTTTTGTATTTTCATTGTTATTATTCTTTAGTTTGCGTTAGGATTACTTTATTTTTTTAATTCTTTCTTATTTAACAAAAATACATTTAGTGGTTTATATTTCTTTTTAAGACTATCTTTGGGGGCTGGGGATATGGCTCAAGTAGTAGCGCGCTCACCTGGCATGCGTGAAGCACTGAGTTCCATTGTCAGTACCACATAAAAATAAAATAAAGATAAAATAAAGATATATATATATATATATATAGATATATATATATAGATATATATATATATATATGATATTGGGCTGCCAAATATTTTTTAAAAATTTAAAAAAAGACTAGCTTTGGTTGCACTTGTTATATTTTTTTATCTGGATTGTCTTAAATTCTTTAAAAATAGTTTATAGCTTGTCAAATTGATCTTTGTCTCAATAATTCACAGCAATGATAGCTAAATTTCAATCTTGAAGAATATTTTAAATGCATACCTATGAAAACATTTCTAATTATTTGACATTATGGACAGAATATGTGGCTTCTGCAGCATACCACTATTGGAATATTTGTTTTTTTATGTGTGTATTTTTAGAAATTTTTAAAATTGTAGATAGATGGAGTAACTTTATTTTATTTATTTATTTTTATGTGGTGTTAAGGATAGATCCCAGTGCTTCATGTATGTGAGGCAAGTGTTCTATCACTGAGCCACAACCCCAGCCCCTATGTGTGTATTTTTATTTCCCAGTTAATAATCATATTTTCTTATTGTTCCATCAGGCAGTCAAAGTAAGTGTATTTTCTCTTGGTAGGCAAAACCTTGATGTATTTACAAAATGTATAACTAATTTTAAATGTACATAAGTGTCATTAAACTTAATACTTATGCTATTTAAATTATCAATATACTTTTCCTCCAGGACAGATTGATGTCTGGAAAATATGGGTGGAAATATCCTAAAGCAACCAAATCATCCCATTGATCATCTTTGTTCCATAAGACTTTTAAAAGAAAACTTGGATTGTTTATTTTAGAAGTTATTATTGCTTGCTCTACTTTTATTTTCTTTACCTTTTTCCTGCTATATCTTCTCCTTATTCTTACTTTGATACATTTTGTCTCTGATGCAGCAGCATCTCCTTTATGGCTGTGAGTTTGTTTCTTTTTTCCATATTTGAGGAATCTTTTGACTTTAATTGAGGCCGCTTAGCCGATGTGTGCATAATGTTGTCACTGATATATTTACTGTCTTTTCAATCATCTGCATTTGCACTTGTGGGTTTTAATGCTTCTTTGAGATTTATTTTATGCTATCTATAATTTGGACTATGTATTATTTGTTTTATGTTTTCTATTAATTGTCTCAACAAACACTAATCGCCTCCTATGTGGCAGACATTATACTAGGCTTCTGGCACAAAAATAAAGAGGAAAAAAAAATATCTCCAAACCCTGCTGGGGTGAGGGAACAGTTTAGTGGGGAAAATAGATATTAATCAAGTAATTGCATTAATTAAACCATGATTATAAACAGATAAATGCTCCAGAAGAAAGGAAAGCAATTCTATGAAAGCATATGACAAAGGCAGCCGACACAGACACAGAATCTTGAAAAATACCCTGAGAAATTAAATATGACCTGAATTATGAAGAGTAAGTAGGTGTTAACTCATTAACTCAAGGGTGACCATCTAGGTAGAGCATTCCTACCAGAGGGAACAGTAGATGAAAAGGGTTCATGGTAGAAGGAAGCCTTTGAGAATCGTAAACACAAAACCAACATCAACATTTTTAAAAAAATACACACACTGTAGCTGGAGCACAGAAAGCTAACGAGATCTTTGTGTGAGACGAGGTTTATAAGGGTCAAATCAGCGCACATCAACTCCTGTCTCTTTAAATCTCAAAGTTAGAAATGAAACTAGACACTCTGATATGTCTCTACAACCCAGCAGTTCAGAGGAGGAATCTAGTTAGAGTTTTCTTCCCACTTCCCACTTCTCAGTCTTAAAATATAATTTGGGATTTGGCACACCAGACTGTGTTTATTAAATTATTCTTTTGTGTATCATATATCTTCCATGTCCAGAATTTTAATTGACATTTGCATTCAGTTTCGAAACAATATTTTTGACATTCACTTTAGATCAGACTCCATGACTCTATGTATTCTGTGCCGACCTACCTTTGTACTCATTGTTAGCCCCCAGCTGCCACAAATTCCCCAGACTTTTAACTTTGATTACTCTTCTAATCATTTAGAATAGGTATGTGTCTCCAACTAACTCCTTCAAGGAGCATGTGTGATGGTATGATCCGAACCCACTCACAGCATGGAATGGCCAAATGCTGTTGGCTTCACATATGAGGGAGGCACCATGTGGTTGGTTATACAATTTGGCTCGTAACCAGGCTTCTTCAAAACTCTGCAAAATGGTTTCCTTGTCTTTTGACATTTAGCATTATAGAGAAGCCTCAGGTTGGTCTGATTGTTGTTCCTCTGTAAATAACTTCTTTCGTTCAGTTCTGTTTTATTTACAGCCTGAATGCTTATAACATTTTTCTTTCTCTATTAAATATTTAAGTATTTGCAGTGAAGTTTTTGGGTGTGGCTATCTCTTCACTGATGTTGCCTGGATGTGATAAAGTGAAACCTAAAATATGCATATGCAAAAGGTAGTCCTCTTTCTAGATACCATGCAACTTTGAGGTCAAGAGCATTCAGTAAGAGCCAGAAGGTCTGAGTTCAATCCCAGCTTTTTCCTTCACTAGGTCTGTGACCTTGAACGAAATCTGAAAAATAAAAAATAAAAACCAAGATGAACAACATCTCAATTTTTCAGTTTTCCTGTTTGTGAAATGGAGCTAACATAGTAGCTGCTTCATAGACACTCAAGGATCTTATAGAGTTAACAGAGATAAGGTGCCAAAGAAGGAAGCCTAGTCCACCCTGAGTGCTCTGTCAGTACTTCCTAGACCACCATTTTTCCCCTCCTTCTTTTTTCAGCCTTTATAAAGTTTGCATTAATGATTTGCTTTTGCATATACTGTAATTGTTCTCATTTCATGTAGCTTGAGATTGATCTCCATTCTTTGTGTCCCACGTCTATGCTGTTCTCTTCATAATTTCACCTCTTCAATCTTTTACTCCAAGGATAGAAATACTTTCCCAGTTTCAACTCCATTTCATGATTTGCTTTACTGCAGCATCAGCTCTTCTTACTGCCTCAAAAACTATTTAAATTTTGCTATTCACATTTTCACTCTTTGTAATGCTGCCATGAATGCCTTTTCTTCTAAGGTTATCTGTTACATCTCATTTTGTTAACTTTGTAAATTTCTCTCCTTTTAATGTCTTCCTCTCTCAGAATACAATACTTCCTGGAATGCTAACCGATTTCTACACTTTCCCCCTGTTTTCTGTAGTTCATATGTTCAAGGTCCTAAGGAATGAATTTTCACAATTTATTTTTTCCCTTCTCCTGCTGAACTTTTGATGAGTTTTTAATTGCTGGCATTGTATCTTTCTACTTATTTCAAAGAGAAGCCGAGATCCATACTCAATCAGTCTTTACCAAGGGTCAGGGTGTGTGCATTTCCTGTGGCTTCATTCACTTTCTATTTCTTTGCAAGTCAAACTTCCTCCTAACTGCAGCCAGAGGTTAAATTAGGGTTGCCAGATTTAGCAAATACAAATACAGGATGCCCAGTCAACTTTGAATTTTGTATAAACAATGGGTTTTTTAGTATAAGTATGTTCTAAATATGGTATGAGAATTTAGGCTATTTTCAAACGTAATGGGGCTCCTTGCGTTTTACCTGTCAAGCGTTGATTGGATTGACAAGCATCAAGCCCAGCCAGGACCCTCCATGCTGCATGCTGTTGCCTGGTGCAGATCTGTTGAGGGGAGACCTTTTTCTTTCTGCCCACTACTTCTCTGTAAGGTTGTGGTCTCCGGATGCCCTGATTTTCCTCTTTGCTCCCCTCACTACATTGTTGGAAGAGACACTATTTCCTAGGGTATTAAGTGCCCTTGTCCTTCCTCCTACTACTTCCTTTTCACTACCTTGGGAAACTTCCTGTTCTCTGGAAAATCCAGTTTCCAAAAGGATGGAGTAAAATAAATAAATACTTACTGAATGCTTACTATGTTTCAGGCATTGGGCCTGGTGCTTTGCATGAATTAGCACTTCTAATTTTGTTTTCCTCGCTAATCTTTGAGGCAGGTACTATATGCATCTCATTTTGGAGATTATGAAAATAAGGCTTAGGAAAGTTAATGGCTTGACCAAACGATAAGACAGTAACATGGGGTTTCACTTGTCTCTGAATACATGTGTTTAACTTCTACATGATCCATCTCCGAATCTCTGGGCAGGGAGGCAGATTGCGCAATGGACAATGTGACATTTTGCCTTCTTTCTGTCTTTCTGTGAGGTCACCCAGGAATGGTCTGCCAATTTCCCTCTCCTCATCCAGATCCAAAAGCTGTTGTATGAGTAAAATTTCTATGAGATTCCAGAAATATACTGCCCATAATTTTTACTTATTGGTTTATTTTTGGTGAGTCTTCGTCTACTCTATTTTTCATGAGGTTTATAGTAGGCATTTGGGATCTTGTAGGTTAAAACTGGTAAACAGTTTCCATTTTAATCTGGAGAACACAATTTGTTCTTTGACTTTCTCATTTCTTAGATGACAAATTCTACTTTTAAAACTTTTCCAAAAGCTATTTTCAAATCTAGGCCTTATGACTATATCCAGTGTACTTACGCAGCTACTTTTCCCTATTCTTTACCAAATCCACTTTGGTATCAATGTTTTCCTTCTTGTCCCCACTTAAGGCTGAAATTTTTCTATTCTCTGTTGATTCCCTTAACCTTTTGGAAGATGATGTTGTCAAAGACACTTACAAATAAATATAATGCAGTGGATTTTTTTTTTTTTTAATGAAGAGTCTTAGAGGACATGGGCAATGATCTATGTTCTTGAGTCCTGGGTCAGCTTTGTGTACATTTCAAGGATCATCATGGATTTCCTCCCTCTGATCAGGTGGTTGGTGCTATAATACTTTGATAATATCACATTAATCTCACTGTCCTTTTATCTTTCATTTCACCCTACTTCAGACTCAAGATTACCTTACAAGTCATTATTGTCCAAATGGACCCTACTACTTCATTCCCCCTCCCATGTTTTCTGTATTGAACTTTCAATTATCATTCTTCACCTTTAAGCCCACCCTGCCATATTGCACTGATACCTATGATATTTGATTTGATAATTTCACACTTACTTTCTTCCCTTCACTGAACCCTGTCCTGAACCTGTTGTCGTGTACCCATGGGGGGGGGTGGCTGTGAGATTTGTTCCTGAATATATTTTTATCTGAGAGTTCCTGTGATACTTCACACCATGTTACTTCTTTCTCTCAAATCTATTGTCCTCTGTGACATCTGCTTTTGCAGTTTTATCTGGGATTTCCTTTTCTCTCCCTAAAAATCAGCAGCTCAGGCCAGGGATTCCTTTGCCAAACACATTCTTTCCAATCTTTGTGAAGTTCCTCCGGGTCTGTAGCAATCCTCCTTCCACTGACCGGACTGGTGAGTGTTTTTAAAACTTGGAAAACAAACTGCTGTATGACTTCCTTGGCTCTCCCAGGTTGAGGTCATATGTAAAGATCTCATGTTACTTGTGACCTTGGTCTCACCCTGAAAATATCCACTCTATGCCTTTTAGTTAAGGAGCCCGTTAGACACCATTTTGCTATGGGACAAAAAAGAAAACAGCTGCCTCGGAGAGTTGGAAAGAAAGAGAGAACAAATCAAGACAAAGTAAGTTCAGAAAAACTGCATTATAATGCCATGTCTACCTCTGTACTCATCAAAAGAGTCAATGTCTCTATTTTTGACCCTTTTCCATCTTACCCATATAATGCCATGGTTATTACATAATCCTAATTAAATTCAGTCAAAATTTATTGTGTTCTCATGTTTCCACAAAAATTTTATGGTATTTTGAGGTAAATGCATCTCAAGTTCATTACGTAGATATGCCACATTGACTCAAATATTTTCCCTACATACCACATACATTGAGGGGGCTTAACATTTTTTATGTTTTATTCTCTTGATGAAAAGAACTGTTTTTTCCTTGGGATTGGCTCCTTGAGAAGTATTTTCAGACCTGAAATTATATGGCCATTGATCTTTTTAAAAGAGTATTTCCAAATTACCTTTCTGAAAGCGTCACATCAATTCATCCTGCCATCAACAATGTCAATAGTCGCCATCTCAAGGCTTGTCTCTGACACTTAATGTGGGTTTGTGTTTTGTTTGTTTTTCTTCTAATTGTTTTTATTAGTGAATTATAGTTTTACGTAATAGTGGGATTCATTTTGACATAGTCATAAATGCGCCATTTCGGTCTTCAATACTTCCTTTTTTCATCTCCTCCTGATCCTTTTCCTCTACTCTACTGGTCTTCCTTGTACTTATGTATTTATTTTTATTGGTGCATTATAGTTGTATGTAAAATTGGAAGGTATCATGATATAGTCATACATGCATATAGCATAATTTGGTTAGGTTTGTGAAAATATTGAATGCTTCATGAATTTGCATGTTATCCTCTCAGGGGCCATGCTAATCTTCTCTGTAACATCCCAATTTTAGTATATGTGCTACCAAAGTGAGAACTCTGTATTAATGTTTTACTAATTTAATATGAGAAAGTGGTATGGCATTATTCAAATGTAACTATTTAATCGGATTTCTCTCCTGACTAGAGAGCTGGGAAGGATTCTCTGACATCGACCCTGTGCCAGGACAGAAATTCAAAATGCCTGTGTACATGGTAAGGCAGACACTTGCACACTGAGTCAGTAATGGGTGGAAATTGGTTCAAGCATTCTGAAAAGCGATTTATCAAGACACACAAAATACTATAAAAATATCTTCTCATCTCTGTCTGGAAATTAACTTTCAGTGAATCTCATCTGAAATGTACAGCATTATTTACAGTATTAAAAATTTGAAAAACCCAGGTGTCCAACAGAAAGAGTATTATTCAGTGAGCCATGATACTGACACAGAAAGAAAACTAAGAAAGTTACTTGTCATGCTTGGAAAGAATATTTTAATGACATAGTAAATGGGGGAGGGAGAAAAATAAGATAACATTCTAGGTGTAATATGATCTCCATATGTAGAACATGTTCAAAGGAAAGTTTAGAAAGCAATATGTCAAAATAGTAATAAAAAGTTGCCAGAGTGGTAAGCTTATGATTCATATTTATCCTGCCTTTTAACATTTTCTAAATTACTCAAAATGCCAATCAATTTTATCAACAATCAAGAAGTACAAAAAAAAGAGAGAGAAAAGACCCTTCAGTATCAAAATACCAATATACTTCTATGAAATTGGAAGCAAACAACATTAGAGTCAGTCTAAGCTTAGCACTTCCTCGCCCTCCATCAACCTTGATTCCACTGTGTTAACTGTTGCTTCTCTAGCACCTCCACTTGGCATAAGCCTCTTTAGGAACGCAGATGCTCTCTTCCTCGTTTGTAGTTTCTATCTCCTACTCAATCCAGTGTCTAATAAAGTTGCTCACAAAGAAATTAATGTTTACTTTTCATTTATTTATTTATACATTCAATCAATCATTCAGAAACACTTATTTACTAACACATGGTGTCCCAGGCACTGTAATCCAGGGAAACCAATATAAACAAAGTAGGATTTCTCCCCTTCGAGAGTTTGAGAAAAATCTAAAGGGAGTACTAATCAGTTTCAGGAAGGAGATGATAGCAAAGAGTCATTTCTTCAGTCAGCCACAGCTGTAGTTACTAGAATGTCAGGTTCCATCTCCTACCCCTTGGTATTAGAAGACTACCACAAATACCCCTTGATAATCTTATTCATACCTGCATCACCCCTCCTGCTGCTGAGGCTGGGGCACTGCTGTTGGATACTCCAGTGTCCCCTAACACTGCCTTCTCTATCATGTCCATAGCCTTGCACCCCACTTCTAGGCTTGGTCTCTGCAACAAGCCAAAACTGTGACGTTTCCACTAGATGCTATTTCTTTACTCTGCGTCTCTCCTTGTGTTTTCTTTTCTTTCTTTTTTTTTTTCATTTTATCCCACAAACCCAGGAAAACCTAGAACCCTAGAAATTTGTGGAGTTGCTCACCGTCTGCCTTCAGGCTTTGAATCATCCTCTCTAAGTCTGTGTCCTCCATGGAAGTGGAGAATTTATTCACAAAGCTTTGTCCCACCAGGCAGTGAGATCTTCTTCCTATCTTCCATCTCTCCTCTATTGAAGCAATTTCTCTCTGCCTCTCTCTTCTACTCTCAAAAGACACCCATTTGAGAGAACGCCTATTTCTATCTCTCTGTGGTCACATTTCAGGGAAACCCGTCATATAGAGGCGGGAAACCTCCAACATAAGTGATGGAAATGAGGAGTCTCAAGAGTAAAGGAGGAGCATAGCAGGATGTCCCCTGGAAAGAAAAGTCTCCATAGTAATTTTTTTTTCAATTAGCTTATTCCCATCTGCCTGCTCCTTTTAATTTAACATAAAGCCCAACAAATGTGTTCCTCCATAAACACAGACTCTCAGTTACACCAACAGGAAAATTAAAATATATAACCTCATCTGTTTTGATTTGAGTTCTTTTCTTCCCCTTTTCCCCCCCTCCAACTTTATACATTCCTAAGATTCTGGATGAGAAAGAGCTTCAAAGCCAATAAGGTGCCTCATTATATCCCTGAAATTCTTCTGCATCTCACCAAATTGTCCTTCAACTTTTGTTTGTACACTTCCTGAAGGGGGACCTCATCACTTTATTGGTCAGCCTATTCTATCATTCATAGCTTAAAAGTTAGAATGTTTTTATTCCCAGTAGTAATAGTTGTTTCTCCTGATGCTTTCTTGGCCCCAATTCAAGCTTTCAACATGACACCATACAAATCTAATTCTTCATTCATATGGAATTCTTTCCAATGTTTCCATTCTTCCAATTTGTGCTTCATTCCTTGTCTTATTTTTTTAAACTCTCTTATTAGAACACTGTGGAAACAAAATAAAATAAAAATACACATAATCTAATTTTCTTAGCATTCTTAGGAGATAGCAGAAATAAGTTTTTGTAGATAAATTCATTAATTTTGTATAATAAACATTTACCAACTATTCTCATTATTCTGGGCCTCTTGCAAAAATCTAGGGATGCCGGTGAATGAGGTTGACTTTTTGTACTCAGAAGGCTCGCAATCTTGTGGTTAAGAGTATGTATCCTAGGGCTGGGGTTGTAGCTCAGTGGTAGAGTGCTTGCCTCACACAGGTGAGGCACTGGGTTCAATCTTTAGCACCACATAAAAAACAAATAAACAAAATAAAGTTACTGTGTCCATCTAAATATATATATATACACACAAACAAACAAAAAAAAAAAAACAACAGTATGTATTCCAGCATTAGAGCCTACGGTTTTAATTCTTGGTAGTCACCTGGTCTTCAATTTATCAAGTGAAATTTAAATAATAATAGTACCAGTTGGCCAGATTGTGAGAATTAAATTAGACAATCCATGTAGAGTTCATTAAAAGGTTGATAACTGCTGGCCATCATATTTTGGGAGGGGTTCTGTGAGAAAGAGAGAGGTCAGTTTCAAGGCAGTGGGTAGATTGGGCAAAAAGAGAATGTGCTCTGGCAGCACAAAGGGGCTATCTAACCAAGACCTGGTGAAGGACAGGAAGACCAAGTGGCATTTAGCTAAATCTAAAAAGATGGAGGAATTTGGTGAGTGAAGATATTACAGGAAGATATATCAGCCTATGCAAATGTGTGGATCTGTAGGAGCCCATAGAGATTCAGAGAACTACAAAATACCTAGACAGTTGGAGCACATGTGACTGCGGCAACAGAGGAGATGAAGTTGTTTCCAGAGGTCATAAAACTGAAAATCTTGTAAGCCAGGCTAGGAGATGAACTCTGTCCTATGGTCATGAGAAGCCAAGGACAGATTTCATGTGAAATAATCACGTCTGCCATTTCAGATCACTCTGGAAGATGGTGAACTGGAGAGAGGCAGCCCGGGAGGAACAAGGGATCTCTCAGCAGGCAGGTTAGGCTCACTCTTAGGTTGCCAATAATGCAGGGGTGAATGAGCAAGTGTCAACTGCATGATTTATCCAGAATTTTACAAGCAGTGAAATGGAGAAGAAAGTCCTTTCATTTCATTATTAGTATATTCATAAGCTTTGTGTTTTATAGTTTGGTATTATTTTGGTTTTGATTTATAGATAGCAACAAGAAGGCTGCAGCACACAAAGCACTTAAAGGGCTTAATCCAGCTGCGAGTTGAAGGAAAAAAAAATTGTTAGAACAAATGAGAAATAAAAAGGACCAGAATTAAGGCAACAGCACTGAAGATAAAGAGAAGTGGCAAGATTCAAGGAGATTACATTCACAGTTGAATTCTTTTTTTTTTTAAAGGGCAGCAAAGAGACTGTTTTTTTTTTTTCAGCCCAAAGTGTCTCCCTGACAGTGACAGTGCATGACAGCCTAATTGCCCTGAATAAATTAACTTCCAATGTCACAAATGTTTTCTACACGCGACTTTATAAATTTCCAAAAATTAGTTGACCAAGATATTCTCTAAATCCTAATTTATTCATTTTTATTCATTTACTTAACAAATATTACTAAACTTTACCATGAACTGCAAAATGTGTTAGGTCTTGGATATCCAGGGAATAAGAGAAATATTCCCTGGTCTTAAGAAGTTTACAGCTCAGCAAAGTGAATGGATGTTGGAAAATAAAAACAAAAACAAAACTCATCATTTTAAGCATATTTTGGCTTGGCGGGGCGGGGGGCAGTTCTGGGGATTGAACTCAGGGACACTCAACCACTGAGCTACATCCCCATCCCTATTTTGTATTTTATTTAGACACAGGGTCTCATGAAGTTGCTTAGTGCCTTGCTTTTGCTGAGGCTGGCTTTGAATTTGCAACCCTCTTGCCTCAGCCTCCCAAGTCTCTGGGATTACAGGCATGTGCCACCACATGTGGCTTTAAGCATATATATATATATATATATATATATATATATATATATATATATATATAAATTTTTAACAGAAACTACCTTTTTTGACACTTCTTCCAAAAAATTTTTCATGTTGTATGAACATTATGTTGGTTGATTACCACCTTTTTACAAGTCCAGTGGACAGTCTTAGTAACTTACTTGAAATCTCAGCAGCATTCAATACTTTTTTCTTCTAGAATTTTCTTTTCCTTAGCTTCTGTGATAGCACAATCTCCTTTTCACTCTTTTGCTTCTGCTTCTTAGTTTCCTTCATGTTGGGGTCCTTTGAATCTTTCTCTTATGTTCTATTTTCCTAAGTGAGCTCATTCATTCATAGGCTTTGCATGTCCTCTGACTTGAATCTTCCAGACTCAAATTTTCAGCCCCAATTTCTTGTAAGCTACAGATTCACATGACTCAATCAATTACTTAATACATCTGCTGTGATGCCTCATGAGCATCTTAGCTATGACATGTCCAAGACCCAATTACTGGGGTCCCAATTCTTCCTTTCCCCAAATGTGCCTCTTTTCCAGTGTTCTCCGTCTCATTACCTGGAATAATCTACCCACTTGCTCAAGACAAACCTCAGTGTTATCCCTGACATTTACTTCTCCTCCACAAGCTCTGATTCCTCTCTTTACCTATTCACTTCTCCTCGCTTCTCCTGGCCCCACCTCAGTCTAAGGCACTATCACCTCTTACCTCAGCTGCTGAGATATCTTCCATCTTCCAAACCTCGGTCTTCAGAGTTACTCCTGTTTCCTCTCCAATGATTTTCAACACAATGATCATATTTTTAATGTACCCTCCCACCAATCATGCGATTCCTTGTTTTGGATATAAGTAAATTTAGCCTGATTTTCAAGACCTAGTATAAACAGACACGAGCCAGGTCTGGTGTCTTTATGCGACACACACATTGTCCATGTAGAATATTTCAGTTCCTTAAATATGCTATGACCCGCCACTCCGTGGGGACCTTGTCCTTGGTCTTTCTACTTCATGTGCAAATCCCTAATGTTTGCCATTTCGTGTCTATTCCATCCCTCTCCAAGAGAGCATCTATTTTCTTGTTTATTTATTGCCTCTCTCTTTGTACTAAAATGTAAGATCCATGCAGCAGGGACTTGACTGTTTACTCATTGTTATGTACTCAGCATTTAGAAGAGTCTCTGGCACATAGTATTAAGTCAAGGATATGTGTTTAATGATTAATTAGCTAATCCTCAGACTGCTGGTTTGATTAGTTCTTTTTTTTTTAATTGTACCATAGACTCTTGTACCACCCATTTCTTTAGCATCCATCAGAGTTGTCATTCCACATTTACTCATGATGATCATAGTCCTTATGACTAAGCAGGATTTTGAGGGTTGAATAAGATGTCCAGTCACCTGGCCATTTCTACCTCTCAATTATTTACTAAAAATAGAAAATAGGGGTCAGGGTCAGAAGGATCCTCTTTTAGGTTCTGTTGAGCTGTGTAATTCTAGGTCTAGATCATTGAGGAGTCAAAAAGCAATAGGTAGTTAATTGCTGAGGAGTGTCAAAGGACAGAGGAATGAGCTGTGTTCTAGGAATAAGGTGTTGGATTATGAGTGAAGTTAGCTGTATGACATTTGCCTTTCTGTGTTATAGTGGAAAATAACACCTTGCTGTGATGGGAAGTAGAATCTCAGACTTTATCTACTTTGTAGATATGTTTTATCCATCTAAAATTTAAGCAATTGCAATTTGCTATTTGCCACTGAACCAGACATTGGGCTAAAAATGAGAGATTGGAAAAAATCCATAAAATCAAGTACTGATCCTGAGGTGTTTATGTTTCAGTATAGGAATCATATAAGTAGATATGTAACTCAATAGTCAGTATTTTAAGGACAAGATAGAAATGTGGGAGCTACTCTGCACAGAGACACGTAACTGCCATTTCTATGTTGCCCTTAGCCATCATTTCATTGTGTGCTTCTGTCTATACATACAGACTCACAAAATCTGGGATCTGACTAGGGCTTTTAGAGATCATCTGTCCAACAGATTTGAATCTGGAACCCCGCTGCCAAGCCCTAGCCAACTGGTTCCTATACACAGGTACACAAACTCACCGTCGCTGTTCTGCACGGCAGACAGCTCTCTGGGCATGCAGACATCGGCAATTGCCCGTGGTTTTATTTCCCCAGGTACCTAGTGTAACACAGCCACTGCCTGACAGATCTAATCACAGGCAGGGTCTCTTTCGCAGTCACCCCAGAGTAAAAGCTCAGCGTGTTCCCAAGGAAATGACTGAAACATACAAATCAATTGCCCTTTTCTTCTCTTTTTTTTTTGACCCCATTTTGAATGCAAGTATGAGGTTTGATAACAGTACCAGGAGAGGAGGTGGATTTCATACGTCCAGGGACTCATCAAAAGGAAAAAGACTGCACAAAGATAGAAGTGTTCAGCCTTGTGCCAGCCTCAAAGATTACCACAGTCGCTCCTGAGAATAGCCAGGAACCCAATCAAATTCTCAAATGTCAGTGTCAGAGTGGCAAAAAAAAACCCCTCCTCCTGCACCCACCCCACACTGCCTTCTGGACATTTCATCACCACATTCATCCTTGCTGTTCCTTGCCCATGCCCCTAATTACCAACCTCTGGGCCTCTATATATACTTATCCCCCACCTGAGACATCATATAGCAATACCATGTAACTTCAGAGGCTCTTCCTGGACAGCTCAAATGCCTTCTCATGTATGAAAATTCACCTGGATGATCTCTTCTAAAATTTCCACACCACTCCCAACGTAATTTAATATGATCCTCATCTACGTTTGCCTTGCGTGATGGTCATCTATGTTCATGTCTCGTGTTATCTGCTGGGCTGGGAGCTCCTTGAGGGCAGGGTCAGCCTTTGTATCTCTCCTAGCATGGTCTAGGGCTGGGCATACAGACAGCACTGGATTAACATTTGTTAATTAAGTAAGTGAAGTGGAACTGGAACTCACAGATATAAGTGACCTAATTTTTTGGCCTTTGGGGATGAAATTTAATCATGAAAAGAACTTGAGGAAGACCTACTTGTTTCAGAAAGAGGTTGGTTAGAAAGGGGCCATATTGGAGGCTTCCTGTTTTCTTTCCAGGAAGCAAATTGTTATTCCAAGTAGGTTGGTCCCAAAGGCCCGTCTTCCCTGCATGCGGGGTCAAGCAGTGTTGTGCAGAGGCTGGGACAAGCTCATGCTACAGAGGCAGATGTATCTGTTTGAAATTCTGAGTCCTGTGTTAACAGCTATGTGGCCTTGGGAAATTCACCTCTCTATTAAGCAGGAGCAGCAGCCTCTACCACTGGGGAATACCAGAAAGGATAGATACGTAGACTGCCTTGAACAGCCTCTTGCATCTTGTTTAGAATACAATTTATATTTCATACGTAGAAATTTTATTAAAGAAAATAATGTCATGTCTTGCATTTTCTGAATTCCTGATTACCTACATAAATATGCTTTAGTTTCCATGTTCATATGTGGTCTTGGTGTGAGCTATTTTCACATCTGAACACACAAATTAAATGTGTATATGTGTGTATATCTTGTGGCCCTTAGCTGGACCAGGGTAGGAATTCTTTCCCAATTCAGGTCCTTTCAAATAGAAAATCGGAGCTGGAGTGCTGGAACACTGAGTCCATGGATTGTAAGTAGCATAGACATCAAGTTATAAGGAGCCAGGTCATACAGAAGGAGGCTCTATGGTTGATCAAAGCCACCACATATGACCTGACCATGGTCAAGCTATTTCATCTCTTTAACATGCGCTCTACTCACAGTCAGGACCTTCGCTCCAGCTCTCATAACTTCTCACCTGGACAACTGACTCAATCAGTCGAATCTCTTTCTTCATTTTTATCTCATCCCTCTCCATCAGCTTCTTGGCAGCAAGAATGGATGATCCTTCCAGAATCAAATCTTGTAAGATCTCTCCCTGGTCTATACTCCTTCAATGATTCCCATTTACCTACAGAATTCATTTCAAGCTCTTCCAGAGAAACACAAGGATAGAAACAGGTAGATACAAACAGCTATGAGGTGTGGCAGCAGAGATAGAAGGGACCCATCTCAGTCTCATCTCTGGCGGTGTAGACTGTTCTCATTGTCAAAATCGTGGTCCGTTTGTCAGCCTCTCAGTATCTCAGAGACGCCACATTCAATTTTCTTTTGCTTTTCCCTTTCTTTCTCTCTCCCTCTCTCTCTCTGTCTTTGGTGGGGGACATGTCTGGGAACGTAAGGTCCATCTCATTCCAACATTAAATATAAGATTAGCACACTTACTGGCATACCATCATAGTCTTGTTTTATAAAATTGCCTTGTCATATTTATAAATAAGATCAGCTTTTATTCTCAATTAATAAGATCCACTTTCATTACTGATTTGGATGATAAAGTATATGGTCACATTTTGATGACATGTGAGTACACAAAGAGTTTCAAAAAACTCAGAATTGCCACAGATAACCCTCACCATTCTATTTTCAAACATTTATTTTGTTGTAGTAAAGAATTTAGTTTTTTCTTTCACGCCTACTCTTTAAGAAAATGAAATTCTTTACTTTATCCAGGCTCCTACTCTGTTATTGCCCCCCACCCCACATGACCAAAGAAGTTGTGTAGACCTTTTTTAGAAAAATCATGATTCGGTTATTTCTCTGGTTCAACCAACCTGGACAACTGAATAGTGGAGTAAGTTTTCAAGGTCACATCTCGTTTCATTTCAGTTTTATCTTAAAAGATGATATTCACACCACTATTTATAAAATATGATTTATCAATTTTCTACCTCATTGAACATACTGAAATTCAAGAGGTTTTGGGGGTGATGCAATCTCAGGAGAATTATATTAGAGTGACTGACATATTCAAGAGTGTACTGTGGTCTTGGTGTGAGCTATTTTCACATTTGAGCACACAAATTAAATGTGTATATGTATGTGCATATTATTTTACACATATACAAACTTGTTTTTAAATTTACACATCATTTTAAGTGTTAATTTATTTCACCACTTTGTAAATAAAAATTTTAACCCGAATTCTTTTAATTTAAAGATTGAGAGCTGGGCATGGTGGCACACACCTGTAATCCCAGCCACTTAGGAGGCTGAGGCAGGAGGATTGCAAGTTTAAAGCCAGCCTCAGCAAAAGTGAGGCGCTAAATCAACTCAGTGAAACCCTGTCTCTAAATAAAATATAAAATGGGGTTGGGAATGTGGCTCAGTGGTTGAGTGCCCCTGAGTTAAATCCCCAGTACCCGCCCCCCCAAAAAATATATATATGATATTGAATTTGCTTCAATTTTTAATCTTTTTTTAACTGTTTTTGTTTATTTGTTTATTTTGTTTTGTACAAGGGATCAAACTCAGGGGTGCTGGAGCTGTATTTCTGAGCACATTTAATAATGCATGTTTTTTCAGCATGGCTGCCTCTTTTTTACCTCAACTACATTTGGTCATATCTCAAGTTCTTTCCTATTACTCGTATTTCATCTTTCAAGATGATCTTGATATTTAACTCACAAGAAGTATTCAGCGTATTATATGATATCTATCATCTATCTGTCTGTCTGTCTGTCTCTATCTATCTTGTTCTTATTGGTCCCATCCAAATTACTGCTTCTGAGTTCGAAAAGTTCAGGCAATTGCCAAACAGAATTTGCAGGTATAAAAAATTAATGACAAGCTATGTATTGGTGCAGTGATGGTTCAAATTCTTCGTACATAAGAAATCTGTATGCTTAGGCATCTTGGAACCAAAAGAGTATACAACAAATCTCTCATTTTAAGAAACATTTAAGGCAAGACCTTTTCAGCTAGCTTCTGGAATTAAAAATTGGTCCACTAGTTGTGGTTGGTTAGTATTACATTTTCCCCTCTGAAGTATATAATGAGGAATCTTGGGGCAAGGTCATGGCTTTCATGGTGTTTAGTGATTTGGGGTTATTTCTGAGTTTTGCACATTTTGTAAAGGTTCACCTCTTTTAAGATTATGCCTAAGATTTTCTGTTTTTAGCCACTGATATGTGTTTTGAAATTTAAGATCATTATATCCTAAATAAAAAATAAGTCCCAGGATAACAAACACAAGCACACACCCAAGAATCATCTACATTTTTGTATTATTAGGGAATTCACCGATAGGAAATAAAACTAAGCATGTAATGTTTTGTAAATCCTATGCTAATAAACAAAGCATGTGACCAAATGCAATTTGTAAGATAAAATAGTTGCTTGATTTTACTTTTGTGTGGTGTGTCATCAAAATATTTGGAATAAAAACTTAAGTTTTTACTTCTGTAAAATTTATATCCTTCGTCATACACTGTTAACAATATCTGCCACCCAGAACAGAAAAAAAAAATATCTGCCACCCAGTCTGAAAAATAAAGACTTAGCATGGCTTACAAAGACTTGGCTCTGCTTTTCACTTCCCCTTTCATTGCTCATCCTGTATTTCTCACCTTGATTTCTGGCTCCAGTTGTCTGAGGTTTTGTCATTGTAGTGAAGTCCAAGGCAGGAGGGTCCAAGAGTATGATCTGTCAAGCCAGACTGCCTGGGTGAGAATCTGAGGCATGCTGCATTCTTCATCTTGGACAAGTTACTTAACATCTCTGAGCCTGGGGGTCTTTAGCTATGAGATGAGGATAATAATTATATATCTCATGGGGTTACTGTGAGGATTAAGTGATAGCACATACTGGATGCTTAGAACATGATTATATAAGAGCTATTTACTAATTCCTCTAATGATCTAAATGATCCGCTATTCTTGGTTGTGATCTCTTCGGAGATGCCAACTCCCAGGTCAACTGGGACTCCCAGGTTGTCCCCTGAGTATAGCCCATCACTATCACTTTAAGCTATAACTGTCAGTTCATTCATTTATCCTAGAAGATTATGGACAACTTGATATCAGACTGAGTTCTCTTTACCCTTTCCTTGCTAGTGTGTAGCCCAGAGGTATACAGGTTCTACAAACTCATCAAGTGAAAATCAAACTAATATATATTAGAAACAGCAAGGAGAGCCACAGAGAAAAATGATATTCCTTTGGAATAACACTAGATACAAGATGAATTTTCAAAATTACCATTTTCCTTTCTTTCTGCTATTGCACAAAATGGGGTGCTTAGAAAGATTTATTCTTTCTTCCTTGGCTACAGGCCTTGGCCACATGGAATTCACCCGTGTCCACCCAGTCTTCTGGAGGTGCACCCTTGCCTGGGACCTTCTGTGGTTATGGCTGTCCCTCCTGGGATTGGGCTACACTTTCCACTTCACCCTGCCCTCTTCAGGGTGGTAGCACCTTCCCTGAGTTCTGAGGGCTCCTGCTGAAAGAGAGACAACTGGCTTCTAATTTTATTGGACTGAGGTAGGTCTGTCAATATTTTGGGCGTAGGACCTATAAGCAGAATGGAGAAGCCTTTATGAGCCAGTTAAGTTAGATTATCCCACTGGGGACTACAAACTTCCTGTAGCTATGTGAGTCACCTCTTACGAATCTTGACTTCTTGGGGAAAAGGAGATAGGATTTGAGGTTCTCCCTGCCCCCTGCTTTAACTGATAATGTGGCACAGTAGCAGGAACCTTATCCCTCTAAAATGCTGTTCCTCTCAAATGCTGGGATTCTGCATGAACAGGTATTTCTGAGAAAGTCAGCTTTGGCTGGAAGGCCTGGGCAGGGAGGCATGGAGTTTCCTAACAGCCAATAAGCAAGGGAGGCTCTGAGGATCTACTCTGATTCCCACAAGCCAGGGAGGTGTGAAGGGCAATTCTCATGCCTGATAGCTCCTCTTTCCATTTCAGAGGAATCAGAGAGTCTCACTATTGTACTCAAGACCAATTTGTTTCTTGAAAAGGGGGCCAAACATGTTAGGGAATTGGGCCAAACCCTCAGCTTTGATGGCTCTGTTTTCTGTTTCTTCAGTCAGGATCTTGGTGTCTAAATGTACTCCTTTTCATGCTGGGGACTTTGTGAGAAGGTAGGAATGCTGATGGCATAGGCTTGGTAGCTTTGTGTCTATTTGTGCATTCACCTTCAGCCAAACAACCCCCTGGCATTCATTTTCCTTAACATAACCTGCATTCTCAAGGGGGTGGGGGCAGAAGACCTGGCACAAGAGGCAGAACAATTGTCGGGGGTGCAGATGGGCAGGTGTCCATTAGCCTGAACCTGTCCTTAGAGTATACTGAGAAGGAATCACCCCTTCTTCCTACCAGGAAGTTCTCTGCTCTCTTGAGACTGGGAAATACTTGGAAACATTTTCTCAGTCCACTCTTGGACAGGGTGATTCAAGTTGGGCTTTCCTCCTCCTCCCAAAATAGATGGGAGAGAGAATGGTTGTCTTAGGGACGATCTAGCAGCTTTTGCAAGTTTTATGAGATTACGTGAAAGCTCCTGCCTCAGTATCAAAAGCCTTGAACTACCAGGCTCTTTGCTTTCAGCATTCTCTGTATCAGGTGTCCAGGGAGCCAGATGTCAGAGCTAAGTAGACGGAGATGTTTTCATGAAACAGCTGACCACTGTCCCCGGGTAACACAGCCACTGTCACTGTAGAGAAGATCACTTGAATGTTAAACTTGATGTTTTCACAGGTCGAACTTGATACTCTACCTTTTCTAATACAGGTGTTTCAGACTCAGCATGTCCATGTGCAAAAAATTCAGGGCCTAGCTCAGAGCTGGTAGATAATAAGAAATCAGAAAATATTAGTGAACTGAGCTGAATTGGTGCTTTTTTTCCTGTTAGAATGTTGAATATAAAAGACAGACAAAAGTGGTTTCAGAGTCTTTGCAATGTTCCAAGATGTATCTTTGCACATAATCAATTTCAAGGCTAGGTTGGAGAATGCGCTAATTGAAATTTTGTACTCTTAATCTGCTTTATAACTCGAGTAAGAATAAAGAAACCTCAATAGATCTCCCAAACCTGCTGTATAAGTTATCCTTTCTGAACCTCTTTGTGAGGTTCAAATGAGATAATATATGTGAAATCCTTTTGTAAACTATAAGCCACTATAAAATCAAGACAATAGCATAGTTATTATTATTATTATTAAAGTAATTAATGAATGATGGATGCATTAACAGAAATAATTCCTTTAAAAACTAGCGGTAGTAAAAAAAATCAAATTCCCATATATTCTGATCAACTTGAATCAAATCACAATTTAAATGTACATTAATACATGACTAAGGTTCATAATATTTCAATATCTTCCTATATTTTAAAAAACAAGCACGAATGGCATAGTGTACCATTAGACACAGAATGAGCTTAGGATTTATAGTTGAAAGTTAGCATATTGCAGGAAAAGTCCTGTGTTAGTTTTCTGTCACTATAACAAAATACCTGAGATAATCAACTTAAAGAGAAATAGTTTATTTTGGCTCACAGTTTGGGAGGTTCCAGGACAGATCATATGGCCCTATTCTCTTGACCTGTGGAGAGGCAGTACATCATGGAAGGAGTGTGTGGTGAATCAAAACTGCTTGTATTACCAGCTGGGGAGCAGAAAAGTGAGGAGGGTCTAGGGTCACACAATCCTCTTCAAGGGCACATTCCCAATGATCTAAAGACCTCCCTCTAGGTCCCATTTCTTAAAACACCTACTGCCTCCCAATAGCACCACCCTGGTACAAGCCTTTGGGGGACATTCAAGATCCAAACTATAGCAACTAGCCAGGTCTCAATTCAACTGGAAAGGTGTCTTACAATTCCTGTTCTCTATTGCTGTCACTGGGACCCCATGGCCCCTATCTCCATTTATCTCCTGCTTATCTGCTCTATTACCCCTTTAGTGAATAGGATTCCACTGCAGGTTTGGGTTCCCATAGCCTTTGTTTATGTCCCTATGGCATTAAATCTGGTGCCATCTGTACATTACTATTCCTCAACTCAGTCGAAAGGACATATCCCTGGGAGACACATTTTGACAGGCTCAGCCCAGGTCAGGTGGATACCAATCCAAAGGACGGTGGCTGTGGGTAAGAGGACATGTGATAACTAGGACTGTGTCTTCTGTGCTGTGGGCAGGGCAATGTCTTTAAGAAGAGGGTGAGTGGGGCTGGGGGAAATAGAGAGTCCTCAGGAACCCCACTGGCAGCACCACTGGCCTTTCCATCTTGTGAGCTCCATTGCCTACATCACAGTTGAGTGCTTCATTATTTTTCTGCTTCCCACTGGATGCTAGGTCCTCAAAACAGGACAGATAGTTTGTCCTATTCTGTAATCCCCCAAACAGTCAGAACCTTGCTGGACACATTGTAGGCACTCAGTGAAGCCTTGTTGATTGATGTGATTGTCATTCTTCACATGCATCTAGCACATCACAGTATATAGAGCACATGCGTCTATGCCCATCTGTTTGACCCCATGAAAATCATCAACTATGATTACTTTAAAAATTAGGCAAAATCAAGGCACAAGGATAGTAAGTGGCAGAACCTGCATTAGTTTTACATGTGAAATACCCTAGGAGTCTTTATAATATCTACTTGGATGGAGGAGGCAACTGGATCGTCATTCTAGAGATAAGAGTGGCCTAGAAATAAGCATTTGAACCTCGTATACATACAGATTACACATACAAAAACAAAAGCAGTGAATGAGATGTCCTGGAATCTGTGTAGAGTGGGAATAGAAGATTACCTAGGACAGAGGTCTGAGAAGTACCAACATTTAAGGATGAGCAGAGAAAGAGAGGCTGTAAGGAGACATAAAAGAAGCTTCCCAAGAAGGAGGAAAAACCAGATGGTTATTATTTTGCGATGGGAAGAAAACTTCTCAAAAAAGGGAGTGAGCCACAGGGTCAAATGCTTCTGAGAAGACAGTGAGATAAGAACTAGAAAATTCCCTCGGCAATTGTAACAGGGAGGTCATCCCTGGTTCTGACCAGCACAGTATGAGGGTTTTGGTAGAGATACAGACCAAAAGTCAAATGAACAGAGAGGGAGTGGGTGGTGAAAAGCCAGGGACAGTGAGTTCCTTCAAATCTTTAATGAAGTTTGGCAATAAAGTGGCGGAAAAGATGCACCTCTAAGTTGAGGTTCAGAGAATATTTATCCTATTTTAAAGTCGGGAGAAAGTGAACCTAGTTAAAGCCTGAAGGATCCAGAAAAGAAAAAGCAATTGGAGGAGGTTTGAGGGAGGGTGTGTGGGTGGCACAAAGTCCTGAGGAGCAGAAGAGAGGAATATGAGGAACTGAGGGAGAATGGATGTGGGTGCTGGTAAGTGACAGTCACCGAGGAATTGCTGTTCTTTTTCTTTCTGTATAAATGAGAAGCAAGGAAATCCTTAAGAGTAAGGACATTGGTGGCTCAGCAGTGCAGAGGTGATTTGTTTTTTCTTATGAAAGTGCCCATTGTACCCACTTGAATCAAAGTGTGAAATATGATATATCAAGAACAATGTAATGTTTTGAACAACCAACAATAAAAAATTAAAAAAAAAAGAAAGTGCCCATTGACATCACTGTGTCTAATGCCCAGTTGCTTCTTGTCATTCATTTCACATTCACAGGAACTTATTCATTCATTCATTCATTCATTCATTCATTCATTCAATAATCATCAACTATGCATCAGGTCATGGAGAATGCACTGGTGACACAGAGGCAAAAGCACATTGGATAAGCAAAGGATGACTGAGGCTGCAGAGAAAGGTAAGTTGTACTTGACCCACCATAGGCTAAATCTAGTAGCTTTGTATCTGAAACCATCACTTTAACAAAGTGAGCCATAAAGCTATGTCTTTATTTATTTATTTTTTTTACTTTTTTAAAAAATTATTTGCTTATTTATTCTAATTAGGTATATATGACAGCAGAATGCATTTTGATTCACTGTACACCAGTGGAGCACAACTTTTCATTTCTCTGGTTGTACATGATGTAGCATCACACCATATGGGCAGTCATACATGTACCTAGGGTAATGATGTCTATCTCATTCCACCATCTTTCCTGCCCTCATACTCCCTCCCCTCTTCTCCCTCCCCTTTGCCCAACAACAGTTCTCCATTCTTCCCATTCCCTTCCCATTACAGATCAGCATCCACTTACCAGAGAGAACATTTGGCCTTTGGTAATAGCTATGTCTTGATTAGTCTGATTATCAGGATATAGACACATTTTATGAACCATAGTATTGTAATCTTCCCCTCTTCACTCCTTAAGAGCCCAGATCTTTTTCTTATAGAATGTGGCTAAATTCGAATTTCTGGCACATCTCCTGTGACCTCTCTGAAAGTGAATGCTAACTGCCCCCCAAATGTTCCTCTCCCTTTCTGGGATGGTAAGTGAATCTATCTAGATCTGTGCCTATCTCAAGAGAAAAATCCCCTCCAGTCCTTTTCAAGATTAGGTACAGCCCATAAGACTGAATTCTAGTCTGTGAAATGGGAAGGCAGGTGATGTAGGTCATTTCCAGGTTAGTCCCTGAAGGGAAGGGGCTTCACAGCCTTTTCTAGTTTTCCTCCTGCTGGCTGGAGTGAGCACAAGGTAGTTGGGAGCGCATTTGGATTCTGTAGGAGAAGGGGGGATGGAGCAATCCCATCCAAAGGGCCTGTATATCTTCATTAAGGTCTTTGTTCTTGACTCAGGACTTAGAAACAGTTGAACTTCCCGCTGGGTTCAGCAGTGAGCTTAGCCGAGGGGAGCTAGGAAGAGCAGGACCTAAGGAAATGATTGAGTGTCCTTGATGCGAGGTGGGACCATGAATCTTTTAGTCCTACTGGTTGGGAGTTGTTGTAGGAAAGTAAAGGAATTGCACTTGGGGGCTTCACCCCCATGATCTCACTTCTCATAGCAGCCTCATGGAAAGCACTCTGGTATCTCTAGCCTATGGACGGTGGAACTTAAAGGGTAAAGCACCCAGCTGTGGAGCAGCAGAGCTGGGTGCACATGGCTCAGAGCACTAGGCTCTGCCCTTTCACCAGGAAGCTTCTTCTTGCTCCGATGAGGGCCCCCAGCTGTTAGAAGCTTGCTTTCTTCAGCCCTGTGGCTCAGCAGGGGTGAGAACTCAGTCTTCCCTTCCAGACCACAACATCCTGTGGCCATGTGCCCATCACGCCACTGCCTGTGAGCCCCTACAGGAACAGTGGTGATAGGGCTGAGGGAGGGCAGGAGAACAGAACCGCCCCAGGCCAAGATCCCTTTACAATGCAGCCAGGTGCTATAAATTTCTCCAAAGGCTCAGGCCCTCTCCACACATGCACATCTGGAATGCCGCATAACCCCTTGCCTCTCCAACCCCCTCTGCAACGATGACTTCCTGGAGTATTTTAATGACTCACCATTATAAATAATATACTCTACCCTTTCTTTAAAAAAAAAAAGCCTGAGGTTTCTGCAAAACCAGCAAATTACTCCGAATCATAATTTCATCGAAAACACTAGGAAAAAAAAAAAACACACTTTCATACCCTGAGGTAGGAAAGGTTTGGGAGATTTATGTCTTTCCTTGAACACACAGATTTATAACAGTGGATAATGTACATTCATTTCATCCATATTTATACCTGAATTGATGCGGAGTCTGGTATCCATTACTTTAATCTATGTAACTTGATCATCAGAAATCTGCACCATAATTTTAACACGTATTACAAAGAGTTTCTTTTGGACTTAAAGGAAAATGATGGCAGAGAAGAAAAGCCATTAAGACCCAGCTGCAGTCACTTATTCCTGGGGCACTTCCTTTTGCTATAGGTGTGGGTCCCTCTCCCCACTTCTCATCCATACCTTCCCCAACACACAATCACTCTCAATCAGCCACTGGCACTAACTGTGCAAAGACTGGAAAGTACAGAGAAGACAATTCTGGGGGAACTCATGTAAATAAATCCCCAATGTTCCCTCTAATCCAGAGTTCACATGGAGGCAGTGATAATGGGCCAGTAGTAGCCTCTAGTCACTTAGTAGAAGTGAAAAAATGCAGGATCTGATCAAAGCTTCCCTCTGACAGACAGTGGAAATTAAATCCAGATACCAGTTTTCAAACTGCATCGCTGGCACTCAGCACATGGTTCCTGTCCAACTTCTGAGCACCAAACATTGGCTCAAAATTCCAAATGCCTGTCCTGGACTAAAGCCAGGTAGAGGATTTTTGAGAGAATTGGGACTCAGGATTACATTAGGTGGAAGGTGAAGGAAACAAGACCTGGGATCTCACTATAGCAACTGTATTTCAGAGAATCTCCATTTCTGGGCCACCATGCCTGGGACTTCTCAAAGTCAATTAAACAACATGAGGGCAGATCTTTCGGTCTGTTTCACTCACTGGTATGGTTAAGGCTGGTACTTAGTAGTTACTTGATAAATTTTATTGGATAAAACTCCTTCACTATAAATTATTCCAGAGATGCAATAAATTGTTGAGTAGATACTGTGCAATAGTGAAAGATGAAATTAGTAGGTTTTTATGAAATTAGGAGTGCTTTTAAAAGGGAATTTATACACACACACACACACACACCACGATTTCTTTATCCGTTCATCTATGGAACGGCATCTAGGTTGGTTCCACAATTTAGCTATGGTGAATTGTGCTGCTATAAACACTGATGTGGCTGTGTCCCCTGTAGTGTGCTGTTTTTAAGGCCTCTGGGTATAGACGGAGGAGAAGGATAGCTGGGTCAAATGGTGGTTCCATTCCAAGCTTTCCAAGGAATCTCCATATTGCTTTCCAGATTGGTTGCACCAATTTGCAGTCCCACCAGCAATGTATGAGTGTGCCTTTCCCCGACATCCTTGCCAACACATTGTTGCTTGCTTGTATTCAACATTAAAAAAGAATAAAATCATGGCATTGGCAAGTAAATGGATGGAGTTGGAAAATATCATGATAAGTGAAGTAAGCCAATCCCCCCCCAAATCAAAGGCCAAATCTGGTAAGTGGATGTTGATTCATAATTGGGATGGGGCATGGAAGGAATGGAGGAACTTTGGATAGGGCAAAAGGAGGAAGGGGAAGGGAGGGGGAAATGGAGGTAGGAAAGATAGTGGAAGGAGATGGACATCCTTACCCTAGGTACATGTATGAAGACATAAATGGTGTGATTCTACTTTATGTACAACCAGAGAAGTGGAAAATTTTGCTCCCTATGTGTACTATGAATTGAAATGCATTCTGCTGTCATGTATAACAAACTAGAATAAATAAATTTAAAAAGGAATAATATGAAGTTATGTCTATTAAAAACTGTAGACTCTTGTATCTTCAAATGCTTTTCCATTCTTTATCATGTGTATTATTGTAGTGTCTTGTATTTTAGAAATACTTCAAGATTTTAAAGCATGATGTTATTCAAGGTTCATAGCAATATTGTGACGTGATTAAAACAAATACCATTCCTATTTCACAGATGCTAAAGTTGAGAATTAGTTTCCATAACCCACCTTTTGCCACCTACCAGCCTTTGAGCATTGCTGTCTCCCGCTTCTCTATCCCACGTTCTTGCAGATAATCTGTCACGGGGTATGCTCTTGGCAAGAATAAAAGACACAGTGTGTAAAACGGACATTACAGAACTATCTGGAGATAGCTAACCTGGCTCCAATCAGAATCCAGGAAGAGATCAGTGACCCACAGATCACTAGGACTGCTAGGTGCTTTTCTCATAGCCTCTTAAAGATAGTTTTATATTTGACTGTCTCAAGGGAATAAATCCCAGCTGTCTGAGCCTTGAAGTCAGATAGGACCATAATTTGGATTCATATGTTTTCTCATGAGACTGATTTTTGGAGAAGGAAACTTATCTTTAAAATGAATTGATAGAAACTTTATTGGTATTATTTGATCTTTTTACTGCAGGAACATGTATATAAACATGTGTGTTTGTGATATACACATAAATGTACAATGTGTTTATGTACATATATGCATACATAATATATGTAAAATATACTATTATACATATATAATATATGACAAACAGTAATGAATACAATTATATAATGTGTGTATGTATCATTATGAATAAATCTTTAAAATTTTAACCTAAATAAATAATTATCTTTTAGCAGAAGAAGACTTCCAACTATAATCTGTTCTGTTAACCACTTGGCTTCTTGAGAGATGCCAGGAAAGAAGGGGAAACTGAGGCTTCTCACATATCATATTGCAGGTTCTGTCAAGGCATTTGGTGAAAGGAGCCAGTCCAGCCACATCAAGAGTGTCACTCCTGTTTGTAGAAAAGGACAGTAGGTGTCAGAGAAGCTGTGTCTCGACTGAGGTTTTACATATTGTATGTGAACATGTTGGGAATATGAGCCCAGGTACGAGTGGTTTCACAGCCCATGGTCTTGCCCATCCTCACCACGCTTTTCTACCAGGGGAGCTGGGAATCAGGAGCATCTGAATCTTCAACAACTTTAAAAAGAAAATGTCTTTATTTGCTATCTTTGGGTGCTTCTTCAAGAATTTTTGCTGTTATTATTATCTTTCCAAACAAATGTGAACTTTACCTCTCCTGAACCCCTAACATTTATTTCAAATTTATACAAATGTTCATCCTCCTCTCTCTTATTTCAGCCATTGACTCATGAGAGAGGTATTGCAGGTAAGATATTGCTATTACTTCATTGCCATAAGATGCATGAACTGGTATTTAGCAAGGCCAGTGATAGCCAAGACCTAACAGTAAGCCTGGGCTTGCCCATGTGTGGGTGCTGTGGCCTGAATTCCAGCCCAATACCCCTGCTTTCAAAAACTACCAGTTCCTTTCACTTACTGAAATTGAAAGGACAAACTGTGTTACATTTCTTTGAATAATTTTCATGTTACTCTCATGGGCTAATGAAACAGCAAGTTTCTACTGTGCATTTATCTTGTGTGGAAACTGAGCCTGGAAATCAGATGATAAAGAACCATGAACCACAGCTCCTGCTCTCCAGGGACTAACTGTGAGCCTGAGGGACAGAAATGATGAAACCTGCATTATTTGTGCACAAGGTGGCCTGTTGCACTCTTAAATGTCTGTAAAGCTGACCAGTTGTCTTATGTCTCTGCCTTTCCAGAGTCTTAGCCGGAGCTACTGTACACAGCTGTGCTCCCCGCAGCCGCACCTGTTGGGCACCTGTAAAATATGGACATCTGGTCAAACTAGTGTTCACTACCACTCACTTTCCACTTTATTTGTCCTTTCCCTTTGGTAGATTTGGACTTGACTTGTATCACTGCAAAAATAGTATTAATTGAATCATGATCGTAGGCCGGGTATTGTGCTAGGTGCATTATATTTGCTGCAATTCCCATCACAACTATGGATGGGAAGGAGAAGTTTGGTTCTTCTTTACTAACAGAAATAGAGGTGCAAGGCATGGTTAAGGAAATTGCCTGAAGTCTCAGCCTACAATCTGAGCCTGAAAGTTCAGAGGGAAGTATGGGAATCTCAAGAGAAAGGACTGGTTAAGTGTGTATATATATTAAAAACAAACCAACAAGAACTTTTGTTGAATAATCTTGCTTTCTTCAAGAAAGTGACCTGAAAAAGTTAAGGAGGCTTCCCACCTTAGTACATGCTTTCAGATTCTTGGGCTCAGAAAAGCCTACAATAAGACAGTAAACATATGTTTTGATATTACCAGAGAAAGATTTTAAAAATCTCTGCATTAGCTTTCAACTGCTCACTGATACCAAAACAACTTCCATTACAAGCACTTACTGTCTGATAGACTGTGAAACCTCACTTACATGTGACTATTCCTTTTAAGAGGAGCTCTTTATGTTTGTGTATACACATATATATTTTTGTATTTGATAGATTTAAATATATCTGTTATGTATACATTTATTTTTAATATGCAGAACTAAATTTAGCTTCAATCTTGAAAGGATACGAATGGTATTCCAATCTAACTTTCTCAACTGTAAACACAGTATGTGTGGAGGAGGGGTCCATCCACCAAATCATTGTTTCTAGACTTTAGGTGCACATTGAAATCACCTAGAAATACTTGTGACCTTATAAAATTCCGATTCCTGGATCCCATGCCCAATGATTCAGATAAGATTAGTCTGGGGTGAGCTCCAGCATGAAGACTTCTAGAAATTTCCCAGCTGCTTCTAATAATGTACCCTAAGGTTGAGAACCATAGATCCAAGCCATCACTCCACGTATTAGTTTCTATTTCCTTCTGTGACATTAACACATATTTGTTATCTTAGTTCTATAGCTCAAAAATTCCAAATGGGTTTCACTGGGCTAAAAATGAGGTGTAACTAGGGCTGGATTCTTTCCTGGAGATTCTAGAGGAGAATAATTTCCTCCCTATGCAGTTTCTAGAGACTGTCCACATTGCTTGGCTTGTGGTCCCCATCCTCCATCTTCAAAGCCAACACCACCAGGTGGAGTCTTTCTCAAATAGCCTCACTCTGACCTCCCCTCTTGCTCCCTTCCACATTTAAGGATCCCTCTGATTGTACTGATCACCTGCAGCTTATCCAGGATAATCTCCCTATGTTAAAGTCAGGTGATGAGCAACCGTAATTCCATCTACTTCCTAATTCCCCTTTGCCACATAAGGTTACATGTTCACAGACTATGAGGATTAGAAAAGGGACATCTTTAGGGACCATAATTCTGTCTACTACAATTGCAATTTTAAATGAACCCAAAACAAATGAGAATTTCCTTTCTATTGCACCTGCACACTATGGGCAAAGTCAGTAAGCAGTGTGTTCTTTTATAGGAGAGTCAAGTGGTAGCTTCTGGGTATATGAATACATCTCCCTTCTATTCCCCTCACTCTTCCTTCCTACTAGTAAGAAGAGCAGCAAGAGCCTGTCATTCTCTGGGCTTCCCACAGCTGCTGTCACACCACTTGAAAACAGAGCCCAGGTGACCAGTGCTCCCAATCCATCCTGGGACAAAGCAATATGTGAGCTGCCATATGCTCGGTGGGTTCTGGCTGACGCTGAGCAGGTGTATGGCATCCGGGCCAAGCATCTGGAGGGCGGCAGATTCACAGAGGGGCGGTACCATTTTCAATTTATCAGAGGAAGACCTAGGAAATAACAGAGGGCCAGTGTATTTGCCTCTGTCTTCCCCATCAGTTCTTAAGAAAGAGAAGCTGGTTCTGGTTTTCATTCTGAAAAATCCAAGGAAACACTTTGAACATGATGCTTGTGATGATTTAAAAATTATTTTCTGAGTTCTTCAGCATTCAGAATCCATCAATTATCAAGATGCAGGAGCTTCCAAATATTTATAATGACAGCACTATCATTATGTTAAGCTATTATGACAGGAAGGGGAGGAGATCAGATTAACCTCAGTCAAGGTGTTTATGTCTGGCAGGGGTGGGGTGGGCATTTCTATGCATTAATTTAGGACTCCTATAAAAAAAAAACTTGCAAGGTAATATCATGTCTAAATAACAATTTCTTATTCATAGAGAGCACTGTGCTCATATCCCTGAACATTTTTATTTCTAAATAGCTACACATGAGTGTTTAAATTAAATGTATCACTTACGAGGGGGCAGAGGAGTAAAGGAAAAGTTATTTGAATGATACTCCATGAACAACCAAAGTTAACTGACATTGGCTTTGAAGAATTCATCTTCATCAACGTTATTGCTCCTGCTTTTGTAAAAATGAATGACTGGGACACATAAAATATGCCATCAACTTTTACCAAAAAAATAAGCAGTTTAGACCATTTATTTCCATAAAATGGTGCTGTGCATTATACATCAAGCTGTTACATTTTCTGTGTGACTGATTTTGGAGAGTGTGGGTTGACATTGTAAGTTCTAATTATTTGCACCCTCCCCATTCTGTTACTGCACGACACAGGGCTGCCCCCAGAGGAGTGTCAGAAAGGACGTTATGTGGACTGACTGGAAGCAGCTGAAAAAAGTTCCACTGGGCTTTCTAATGCAGATGATGTGCCGGGCAGAGAGGAGCCGAAGGGGATGGAAGAACCCTGATTGGAAGGTTCGAGTGTGTTCCATCTGTTACCGCTCTAGCCTTTTCATTAATGCTGCGTAAAGGCAAGCAGAGTCACAGCTGGTGAAAAGGTATCTGTTTGACAGGTCCAAAGCCTGCTTCTCCTCTCCTCTGGCAGGGCTGGATGTTCAGAGGGGCCTTGCAACTGTCCACCTTCAATTTCAGATCAGAGCTGGAACTCTCTTGTGTGGCAGAGGAGAAAGCATAACCTTGGTGGCTCCGATGGCCTTGGGCTTGTGTCACACTTCTTCCGCTTTCCTCACCGTGGGTCTATCAGAGCATTCGTCACACTGAAGAGGTTCGCATCTTCATGTGAAGAAATGGAAATTTAGTAATATTACATTCCAGGGCTATCATGAGGTGTATATGAGACCACAGTAAATAAGGTATTAAGTTTCTTCTTTTCCCCGTGTTATCTACATTGCATATGGATGAAGACAAGAAAATAAAAACGAGGCCGCAGGTTTTATACTTCTGATGCTTAAGCAAAGGAAACAAGAATGCAGACAAGACTTGGACTAGAATCTTCAAATGGATTTAATCTTTTATCCACATCTTTCTTAACAGTTCAAAGAGCACAGGTCTGGAGGCAGACTGCCTGGATTGGAATTCCAGTTATAGCATTTATTGGCTGTCTAATCTTGGACAAGTAATTGAAATTCTCAGTGCCTCAGATATATGAGGATGATTGTACTCACTTCATACAGTTGATCTGAGGACGAGGCAAGTTAATGTATCTAAAGCATCTAGAATAGTACTTGCCATATAGTGTTTGTTTAGCTGTTTATTTGAATATTTTGGTGTTATTATCCTGTCCTTCACGCTCCTTACCTGCCTTCCCCATTTGGGCAGCTCTTCCATTTCCATTGGGTTGTTAGCAGCAAGGAATAAAAGAAGAACCTCTTCCTGGCTTTTGAGTCTCGAATGCCTACCTCTTGGGGAAATAAAAATGACTTAGGACTGAGTATCCATACGAATCTGCCTAAGGAGTCCCTCCTTCCTTGTGAGATAAGAATAGTTTCTGGGCTGCAATGAGGAGACAGTTAAAGGGAAAGCTAGTGTCATTGATACTGCCAAGTACCTGGAAAAAGTGTCATCTCCTGATGTCACTGATCCTGTAAGGACGGAGGGCCAGGAAGGGACGATTTGGACTCCACACTGGTTTGTGCAACGCAAGAGCAAAAAAGACTTGTGCTTTGTTTCAAAGTGGAGACCCTGGGAGCCCAAAGCCCAAAGAAGTTATTATACTGTACATCCAGGCAGGCAGGGCCAGGAAAGCCTCTAAAACCTCCTTATTTATACCAGTATGGTGCAGAAAGAATGGCTCATCTGTACCTAAGAGGGAGATTTAATTATCAGCTGGACAAAACCAGATCTATAGGAGGAGCCTTGAAGACTGGAAAAAGGGACAATAACTTCTGGTGGACTAGGAATCAAGAATTAAATGGCATGATGGGTGTGTCCAGATGTCAGCTGTACAGATGACCATAAAGACCAGATGCCCCTAATCCCAGACCATAGCAATATGCTAACTCCCTTGAACTTGGATGCACCCCATGGAAAGAAGGGCAGTGTTCTGCATTGACTGAGATTAGGTCTCCACATTTTGGAAAATAGGTCTTCTTTTTTTTTTTTTTTTTTAAAAAAAAAAAAGAACATAATTGAGTTTCAGAAAAGTTCTGGGATAAACAAGTTTTATTACCCACTGGAGTTATACACTGGAGATCAAGACTCATACCCATTACATGTGAAAGGATTTGTGAAAAAATGGTTTTAAATTGGCAAAACTGGATGAACCATTTGTTTTAAATTTAGTATAAATTTCTTTATGTTATATAGATCTCCGAACCACCCAGATACAGAATTTAGTAACACCATCTATTAAAACGAAATTTTAATACCTTATTATGTAGTGGTCCAAATATATATGTAAAGAAAAAATATAATGAACCCCCACATATCTATTTCTTATCTTCAACAATAATCAGTAGGGGCCCATTCCCGTGTCATCAACCCTTCTGCATAACTCCAATCCCCAAGCCCCTAGATTATTTTGGCTCAAATCCTAGACATCACATTATTTCTTTAGTTCAGTCTATATCCCGAAAATTCAGGATTCTTTTAAAGAACATATCTGTAATACTATTAATCCCCCAAACATTTTCAGTCATTCCTTAATATAAAATATACAGACAGTATCAAATATTCTTGGGTATCTCATAATACGCTTTTATAGTTTGTTTATTTGAATCAGCATCCAAATAATTTCCACACATTGCATTTTTATGATTCTCATGGATCTCGTTTAATCTATAGTTTTCCCTCTTTTGTTTTCATTATAACCTAGTTGGAAAGAATGAATTCATTAGTGCTGTCCTGTAGAATTATTCACATTGTGGATTTTGTTGATTATGACTCTGTGATAACACTTACCATGTTCTTCTGCCCCCTGCATCTCTCTTGACATAATGGTTACATAGATCCACAAGCAGGGTCAGATGTAGGTAGGTTTTTAGTAAAGAGATATTTCAGAGGTGGTGCTTCATAGTTGCAATAGGAAGCACGCAATATCCACCTTTTTAAGTCATCTTCCAAATTTTTCTTCTTTCATCTGTTTGCTGGTTTATGTTTATAAAAAGAAAGTTTCTTCATCAAATATTTGGTTTCCCTGAGGTTGTACAGAAAACCATGTGGAATACTTGATTCTTTTCTCTATTCATCAGTTTTCCGAGAAATGAATTTTTTAGCACACTCCAAAGGTTACTGACGACTTTTTTCCTCTTACAATGTCCTCATAGGAGCATTGATTTTTTTACACTTTTGATGTGTTTTAATACGGACATGTATCATTTCTGTAGATATTCAAATTGCCTCATCTTGGTTCAGTGAGACTCTCACCACTTTGGCTCCTAAGTCCTTTTGCAGAGCCCCCATAGCTTCTGAGAGCTTCCTCACCTTCTGGTCCAATGAAGTGTTTCCAGCTCATTTTGTGCATTTCCTGTCAGAGATCTGGAATCAGCCATTTTTCCAAGCAGCCCTGGCTCCTCCAGGAAAAAGATAATTAGAGAACATAACTCGGTGCTGGTAGTGCTTTTTGCTTCTGGGTTCATTATTATGTCTGTTTTTCCAATGTGCACAGCTATATGTCGTGAACATATACTGTTATTTCCAGTTCATGTTGAAAATGACCGTGGTTTCATTTAACTTTTTTAAATTTTAGGTTTCTACCTCTTTTTCTCTTATATGAGATTTTGGTACTTAATGATCATAACTGTGTTAAAGTAATATTACTTATTGTAGCATATCAAATTAAACATATGAATCACATCATATGCATAATAATTTCAGAATAACAATGTCAACATTATCGGTCATAATATCACACAAAATAATTTAAGATTTTCTTTTTGTAGTCCCTTTCCCTCTACCCTCTGCTGCCTTAAAGTACTAAGAATGATATGTTATGGCATTCCTGTGGTCACATAGGAATGAAGTAGACAGAAAAACTGCAAAGGTGAAGAAGTCCAGGTTTTAATGTCACAAAATCCGGGATTCAAATCTCAAATTTGCTATTGATTAGTTCTTTTGTAGGGTAAATTACTTAACCTCAACTGAGCCTTAATTCCCATCATATGCCTAACAATGATAGTGATATCCAATATTATTATTGTAAGAATTAAATGAGCTGACGTGGGGAAAGCAACCTACCTAGTAGCTAGAACACAATTGGTATTTAAGAAATGTTTGCCTCAGCGGAATGTAGTAGTGCATGCCTATAGTCCCAGCAACTTGGGAGCCTGAGGCAGGAGGATAGCAAGTTGTAGATCAGCCTCAGCAACTTAGCGAGGCCCTATCTCCAAAAAAACAAAAAGGATGTAGCTTAGTTTAAAAGCACCCCTAGGTTCAATTTCAGTACCAAAAAAAAAAAATGCTTCTTCACTCCGCACCCCATTCTTAGCTTAATCTATATTAGAACCATCCCTGCTATCATTAAGAACAGATCAGCATTTCTTTGATCTGTGTTTATCATGTCTCTGCCCTATTTGCTTTTTTTGGAGAGTTTATTCCCGTCCCAACTTGTATCCACCTTTGTGATCCGTTCTCCACTTTTCTCCACTCTGCTTTCTATCCTTGGACACTGACCATCTGGAATGTGTTAAAGGGTTCCAATGTCCTCTACTTTGTTGAGTTTGGTCAGTAGGAGCCTCAGCAGGAGATTGGAGAGATTATCTTGGAATTTATTCCTCTGGTCCCCTTTCTTCAGGGGTGCTATTCCTTGACTGACTCCTCTCTGAACATCCTGCACCACCCTTGTTGATCTCCCTAAACTCCGTGTTTAAAAAAAAAACAACAACTCCCTTACTAAACTCTTTCTGATTATCCCGTTTGAGTGATGCCATCTGTTTCCAGCTGGGACCCTGACTGATACAATTTCCAATCAAGAAAATATTAATGAGATTGCTAGTTGAAGGGGCACATTTCACCGTAATTCCTTTAGTTACTCTAAAGTCTTTAAACTCACAAATTTAGATATTGGAACGCAAAATACCTAGACTTCAGTAAATTATCCACAACACAAGTCACTCAATGAATTTTGCTTTAACCTCTGCGCCCTCAGCTTTTAACCAAGGGTCAATACAGGAAATGTCATATGCTATCTTCATTTCTGCATCTTCAATAAATGCACTGTTGAAAAAAGCATCCATTATCATACCCAATGTGCCTGACATGATGACATAGAAGGAGCATAAGACTTGGAGTTAAACGAAACAGACTGGAGCTCCTCTTCTGTAATTTACTGGTCTCAAGTCACCTCTTTCTTAACTTCAATCTATTCTTCTGTAAAATAAGACAAACATACTTATAGATTTTTGAATAGTAATGAAAAAAGTGAGAGTTTTTAAACTAAAGAGCTCTGTAAATATTCATGCATAGTATGAGTATATTAAATTCCTTTAAAAATTTAGTACAGGTAAAAGATTTTCTTTACTAAAGAACTGCTGTGCTTTCTTTATACTGTTGAAAAGGAGTATATGACTCATTGTGATTTTATACACATATACACACATATTGCTTTAATTTATGAGAAGTACAAAATTAACTATAATGTTCCACTACTAGGCAAGTTTTGTTACTATATTACTAGTATTTATACATTTTTACTTTCTTTTACATAATTTAATTCATTCAAATTTCATGATATCATGGTACATCTTTTTCTTTATTTTAAAGCACATAAAATTTTTTTTGAAGAAAATGGGATCTAAACAAACAAGACAACATATTCTAAGAAAATAATAATGTATTCACAATTATACTACCTCCCAGTTAAGACTCATTAAGTTTCTGCCAAATATTTGTTTAATTCTACACCAAACATTGTTCAAAGTGTCAGTTCCAACCTCCAAGACCACAGTGCATTATTTGAAAATCAGCAAGATTGACATCTATTTATTTTTTAAAAGATGTTATATATAGCTATGCATGTTGTATCTATGTAAATCTTAATGTAGATTCAGATATACTTTCTGCAGTTTATTAGCATAAGAAGAAAGGGGAGGAAAAGAAGGAGGAGGAGGAAGAGGAGGAAGAGCAGGAGGAAAAAGACCAGGAAAAGGTATATGTGAAGGGGGAATTATCATCTTCCTCGGAGTCAAAGTGCCATTGCAACATTTTCTCCCTGTTCCTTCCCAGGGCAGGGTGGAGATGGTTGCCTTCTTTACATTCATTTCTGACCATCAGTGTTCTTTTTCTTAGTTCCCATCCAACATGTGACTTGGTTCCTAAATATTCTCTTGTTATTTCTACAGAGAGAGCAGCTCAATTCAATTCCTCTGGGCCAATCACTACTACTTTCAAAAGACCACAGTCTTTCTCCAAGCTACATCCAGGTCTGTTAAACTTCACCCTCTAGTTTTTGAAACAACTAGCTAAAAACAAGATAGACTGAAGCTAGAAAATAAACCTTAACTGTTAGAACAAAGTAAATTTCTTGAAGTATAGAACTATTACTTATTGAAGGCAAGATAAAATTTTAAAGTAAAGAAAAAGCGTAAGTGAGACAGCTGAACCTTCCAAAGGAGATGGTAGGTTTTTAAACCCAGTCCCTAGGCGAAACAAAGATGTTATTTGTGCATGGTCAAGTATGATTTACCAAGGAAGGGGCTCACTGTCCTATCTGAAACATCCTTTTGAAAGACACCTGCGGTACCATTATGCTACAAAAAGCACCAGGTCATTAGGGGCTCTGTCAATCAAGTGACTGATTCCTCCAGATATGGCTGGTGAATAAAGAAGGCACTTTTTGGTTTCAGACTGAAAGTCACACTCCACCTGCTCCAAACCCTAGGGTTTTGAGAAAAATGAGAAGCTAACCTAATCTATTTCCATGCTAAAAGAAACATTTGGTTCTAAAAGCCAGACTTTAGGGATTCTTTTGTCCAGGCAGAAGCCAATTCTCAGGAATGTCTGAAAACTCTTCTAGATTCTTTCATCACTTCATCATAGAATGGTTTAAAGAATATTGGTAGAGAAACATGGTACTAGTGCCATATTTAAAAACAAATGAAGAAAACTCTTACATTTCTAAAACTACATTAAATCACAAAATCCTGGAACATTTCTGATTACTTGTTCATCTGTTTAGTTTTCTTCAACATGTCTTATAAAACATTTCACAAACCACGAAATTGAAAGAATCCTACCATCAATACCTGAATACCAATCACCTAGATTCTATCATTAACCTTAACTAGACTTGTTTTTTTATCACATACTTTTCTGTTCATCCTTCTATACATAATCCTAACTCACGTTTGAGACATTCCAAAACACCATTGTATTCATTTATTTCTAAGAACTTCATCATGCATTATCATTAACTAGAATTTAATAATTGCTTGGTCATTATTTCCTTTTCATCTAAAGCTTTCTTACAATAAAATGTGCAAATCAAACCTGTTCTTTTGTTGAGTTTTGATAATGCCTGTATCTGTTATAACCCAAATGCCTGTTAAGATAGATAACACTATCTCACCACCAGAAATCTCTCTTTCTCTTTGTAGTCAAATCATTACCCCTACTACTCTGCAGGTAACTTCTGGTCTGATTTTTTTCTGCAACATTTATTAGATTTGCCTGTTCTAGACCATCACATATACATAAAATTATGCATTCTACATCCTTAGCCTAGGACTTTCCTCATTTAGCATAATTTTCTGCAAATTGATGCATGTATGTATCCACAATTCTTCCCATGTTATTCTTGAATCATATACCATTGTATGAATATGCCACCTAGATTATTCATTTCCATATTGATTAGCATCTGGAGTCTCCAATGTGTGCTACTATGATAAAGTTGCTACAAACATTTTTGTCTAAATTCTTTTCATTTGTCTTAGGTAAATAACTAAAGTCGAAATTGCTGGGTCTTATGGTAGGTGAATGCTTATGTTTACAAGAAACTATGAGCCCATTTTCTAACAGGACCACACACCTGTTTATACTTCCGTAAACCTTACATGTGGGTTCCACTTTCTCCACATCTTCTCCAATGATTTTTATGACCAATCATTGTAATTGAAACCTTTCTTGTCTGTGCATATGGTATCTCATTAAGGTTTAATTTCTGTTTCTCTGTTGAATGATGGTTTTGATAAATTATTCATGTGTTTCTTGGTCTTTCACATATCTTCTTTTGTGAAATGTATAATAAGATATTTTTTGCCTATTTTTAGTGAGTACTTACTGGTGAAATGTAGGAGTTCTTCATGTGTTCTAAATTCCTCTCCCTTGCCCAATATTTGTCCTGCAAATATTTTCTCCTAATTCCCTTCCTTAACATATTTTTAATATGGAATGTTATTATAAGACTGAATATCCTTGAATTATTCCTAATTTAAGGAAAGATATCTCATATTAAATATAATGGTAACTGTAGGCTTTTTTAGGTGACCCTTATCACACTTAGGAATTTCCTTTAATTCTAATTTGGGGCAACATTTTTTTTCTTTAATCATTAATGATTAATGGATTTTCAATGCTTTTTATAATCATTGAAAAGATCATGTTATCTTTTATTTCATGAATATGGTAAATTTACTGCTTGAGTTTAAAATGTTAAAACCAACCTTGCATTCTTGTAATAAATACTACTTGGTTATTGTGTATTATACTTTAACATTTTACATGATTAAATTTACTAATATTTTGTTAAGTATTTTTGGTTTAATATTCACAAGGAATAAATGATAAGAATTTAGTTTTTCTGAGATATATCTTTCTTAGGTTTTAGTCTTAGGGTTATAGTGGCCACATAAAACTAATAGGAAATATTTCCTTCTATTTTAGAAAGAATTTGTGTAGAATATAGGATAACTTTCTAATGATTGATAGAATTCACTAATGCAATAATCTGGGTCTGGAATTTTATAGAAAGGATATTGATAATAAATTCACATTTTTATAGAATGTTCTGTTTTATTTACTATTCATTCTAATATTTGCCTTTTTCAAAGAAATGGTCCATTTTATCTAAATTATCAAATATAGGCATTGTTTTGTTAATATATTCTCTTATTAGTCTTTTAATGTCTTTCAGATATGTATTTGTGTTCCCTCTTTTATTACTGTTGTTAGTAATTTGTGTCATTTCTCTTATTTTCTTGACTAATCTAGCAGGGGATTATCAATTTTGATGCTCTTTCAAAGAATTAATTTTTCACTCTATTAATTTAATCTATTGTCTATTTCCTGTTTCACTAATTTCCATTCCTTTTATATCCTAATTTCTTTGAACATTAATTAATTCTGTTAAGAGGTTAGATTTAAACTTTTCTTCTTTTCCAATGTTAGCATATAAAGCTATAAATTTTTATCTAAATTCTGCTTTAGCTGAATTTCACAAATTTCATTATATTTTAATTTTCATTCAGTTCAAAATATTTTCTAATTGCCTTTGTGGTTTCTCATGGACTATTTAATAGTGCATGTGAATTTTTAAGTATTTGGTTTTTTTCCTGGAACAAATGCTTTATAATACATCAACTTTACTAGTCTTAACTATACTTTCCAGAATTTCCTTTCTTGTATGTTTTTGGTTATGATGATTAGTAGGTTATAAGGTAAGCAACAGCTAGTCTTAACTCATGCAGGGTGTTACTGCTGTACTGACTGGTCATTGACATGAAGCAGTAGCTGGGCCTATGATATCTCCTGGATCCTCCTTCAGCTTCTCTGACTCAGGTTGTTTATGCATATTTAGCTCAGCAAGATAATATCCTAGTTCCTGGAATGGGAACATAGGTTACTTACTGGTAGAGCATGTGCTGGTAGAGCATCATGACACTTTTTGTTCCATCTCCAGCACAATTAAAAAAAAAAAATTCTGGCTTCTGTAAGGTGCTCTCATCATTAAATCAGAGGCAATAAGCATGGATATAGGTTCAAATTTATCCTTGTGGTGTTCCAGCTTGTGCTTGTGTGTTCCAGACTGCTTGTGATCCTCCCTTCCCAACTATCTGCCTTGGGGATTTCAAGCTCCAACAAAAATCACAGAGACAATAGCCTTACAATAACTACGTAGTCAACTCCCACAATTGCATAAGCTAATACGTATATATTTATATGTGGAATATGTGTTTATGTATATTTATATAGAATTTTCTATATAAATATGCTACTTGAACTTTGACTGATGACATCTAGGTATACTAGTAAGAATTTTTATTTTAATTCTATGTTATCAGATAACACACTTTTATGATATTCATCCATTTTAATTTATTGAGACATTTTATGGTTTGACATTTGTTCTATTTTTGTGAATATACCATGAACCATTGAATACACCATATATTCATCAGCGTTTAGTATTTTCTTAAAAATAAATATCAGGTAGGTCAAGTGATTTGATTTTATTGTTTAGATCATTTATATCTTTATTGGTTTTTTGTTTGTCTAATTGTTTATCAATTTCTACAATACAGTGTTAAAATCTCCAACTATGTAGAATTGTATGTTTTTTCCATTTAATGATGTTAATTTTATTTTATATTATTTGAACCTTTGTTATTAAACACACACACTAATTATCCTAGTATCTTCTACCTGTTTAATAGCTAATGTATGAGACCAATAAAGAAAAAAAATTAAAGTAACAAGGTCTGTATGATTCCACAGTAATATCTCTCTGCTAGAGCTACTTCCAGATATCTTACAGCTTGCTTCCAATGGATAGTAATAATTATATCTTTCTGCAGTGGCTGTTGAACACTTGATTAGTCTATAGTACCTAGTTATTCCATTACAACTTATCTAAGTGTCATTTTAAAGGTGTTTTCTAGATGTGGTTAACATCTGTAGTCAGATGATGTTAAGTAAAGAGATCATCATCAATAACCTGGGTGGACCTCTTCCAATCAGTTGAAAGTCATAAGAGCAAAGCTGAGGTTTCTCTAAAAAAGAACTCCCACCTCTAGATTGCAGCTTCAGCTCCTGCACCCAATTTTTCCGTTTGTTAGCCCGCCTTACAAATTTATCCACACATGAATAGACATCCATAGAAGGAACATATAGGAGCAATCCATTACCTTGGATAGCAGAGGTTGGGGAAATATTCCAGGATAGGTTATATTAAAACTTGATGGGATTTGAAGGTTATGATATTTTTCAGGAAAAAGGTGATAAACTAAACAATAACATATGTAAGACAAAGGGTGTGAAAAACCCTCTCTGTTGAAGGGAAAAGCACTACAATGTGCCTGGAACATGAGGGCAGGATTAAAAATTACATGGTCTGGGAACAGAAGGTTAGAATAAAGTTTAGTCATAAACTGCCATGAAGGTCCCAATAAGGACTTTGTATTTTGCTCCCATGACATTAGAAAACCCTAGAATTTTGAATAAGCACATGGTATAATCAAACATATGTAAAGAGGGCATTTATACAGAAGTTGGCATATCACTTGTATAAAGAGGTCACAGTGTGGCATGGTTAGGACAACAGGTAAGGTTATCCATCAGAAGCCATGCTGTTCATTACAGTGCATGGGTTTGCAGTTTTGTCTGGATTTGTTCTTTCTAGATTCAGTTTCAAGCCCTTGTGACCAGTTGGTTTTCAACCAAAGTCTATCTTCTCCATCTTTTAGAAATGTAGGGGGCAGTAGATTGATCCCCGAACAACTAACAAGACTGGATGAATGCTATTCAGGTTAAGTTCAAACAGCAACCAGAGATGGTTAGATCACAATGGTGCATATGAGCACGGAAATTCCAGCATTTGGACAGGTCGAGCATCAGGGATAATGATGTTGGAGAGCAAATCACACCAGAGCAACCTCTGATCCTAAAGTAAAGACAGTTCACGGTCTGCCTTCTGTTACACTCCCAGCTCTGCGTGGTTAGAACAAGGTTATGGAGAATACATGCTGCAGTCAGAATTTCTAAATTGCACTTCATCTTTTATTAAGAAAGATGTAGAATTTCCAGGCCTTCCAGGTCATTCTTGCATTATTCATGTGTACACAAAACATTCTCCAAGGCAGTGGAGGTCACACCTGTAAATAAAGACACAGAGAAGAACACACATTATTTTGTAAAATTTCAGCAACTATTTCATAACCCAAATGAGAGTTAATGTGAAGTGTTAAGGCAGGAACACTTTGGCAGTAGGAAACCATGGGGAGAAGTTAAGTGACATCACTCAGAAAGTGGCCAGGTTCAAATATTGTTACCCAATGAGAGAAATAAAGAGGGTAGCAACTTTTAGTTTGAGGCTTCATGAGAAAATTGTTCTCCCCAGTGAAAGCAGTAGAGTCCCTCACAGACTCAAGCCTGACTTAGAGGGTGAATAGCAGGCATTTGAATGATATGTTTTAGATAACAAACTTGAATCAATTGATAAAATATCCTAAGTGAACTCTGAATGAGGGCGTAAACAAAGATTGAGAAAAAAGAGAGGCGTTTAATGGCTGAATGGCTAAGGAGAAAGAGAAAAAGGAGCACATGGAGAAAATTTGACCATGACTATAGAAAGGAGGTCTCTGCACGCATATTAATCCTGCCCTGACATCCTCCTGCTCTACACTAGTGTTAGAGCTCTTAGCTCAGCCACTAACCTTGAAGGGTTATTCCCGTACCAGTCAATAGAAGGAGCTGCCAAGATGCAAGCATCACCAGACTCAGACTCCATGCCTCATGCCAACGTTCTCTGTGAATCTTTGTAGCCAGCACATTCTACCAGCTTCCCTTCAGTGGTTGCTGTCCAAAAACGTAAAACCCCATAGTCATCTTTCCTTGCTACTATTTCTATCCCCTTTCTGCTCCGATTTTCTTGGTCCTGGTCCCAATCCTACTGCTTCTCTGTCATTCAAACATCTGGAACCCTTCATTATACACAACTCTTCCCTTGTTAACCTCGTGATATAGAATCCTTCTTATACACTCCTCTGAAAACAGGATTTTGCTTTTAACCCTATAGGTGAACGTTTCTCATTCTTCCATATTTTACCTTGTTTAGTGTCAGGAGGTAAGCGGGAGCGTTCCTTTGCTTTCCAATGCTACTTCCAATTTTTGTTGATCCACCTTTAAAAATAATAATAATAATAAAAAAAAACCCTCAGGTCTTCAACCTCTTTCTTCCCCCATCACAGCCCCCAGGTGGCATCACAGTCTCTCTTCTTCACACATGGTGGATTCTGGCCTCACCTCAACTCCTAAGCCATGAAAAGAGTGAGTTTAACTTCCATGTTTATGAGCCATCCTGCATCTAACATTGCCAGCCCTGTGGCTTTCACCTTCAATCCATTTCATTTAAACCCAAGCATTCACTTTTATGACCATTCCCTGTATCTCCACTTCATGTGGAAGGCTTCCTTCTCTGAAATATTGTTTCAATCTCTCATCACAAAAACCAGCTTCCAATCCCCTCAATACCCTACCCTCATTTTCACTGTCCTTCAACAGTTTTGATACCTTGGGTCTTTCCCAGTATGTTCAGCTGTATTCTAACTGTTCCTCTTTTTATCCAAACTGGGACCCATAATAGGTTGTTCAAGTACTCTTCAGGACCCACAGTTCCCTTCCTCCCCATCTTTCCACTTTATCTATTAATATAAACGTAAATTTGGTTTGTTATTTTCATTTATTTTTCCACTTTTACGTCTAAATTGTTTAGTGCTTCTTTCCACAAAAGCAAGCAGCCATGCAGATTGACAACTCTACAAACTCAATTTCTCCAATTGAACCAAGTGTGGTTCATCAGTCTCTTCATCAGCCCTTGGTTCATCTCCCTTATGTCCCTTAGACTCTTCTAAACCTTCACTGATATCAAATAACTTACCCAACACTCCTCCCTCTTAGCAATGATCTCATGCCTCTTGTGTTATAGAAAACTGAATCCTCTCAATCCCTCTACCTTCTTTATCTACATCCACACAAAATGCTCTCCTGCTGTTCTCAAAGATGGCACCATATTTCCTCTTAATCACAGCCAGCCGCCCATCTGAGTCATTAGGGCATCCTCCCCCATTTCCCTTTGATTTTTCCATAATCTCCCTTTCCTCCTGACTTAGGCTGTCATTCCTTTTCCTGAGCCACCATGCACAAAACTCAACTCAAAGTGGATCAAGGACCTAGGAATTAAACCAGAGACTCTGCGTATAATAGAAGAAAAAGTAGGCCCTAATCTTCATCATGTGGGATTAGGCACCAACTTCCTTAATAAGACTATTATAGCACAAGAATTAAAACCAAGAAGCAATAAATGGGATGGAATCAAACTAAAAAGTTCTTCTCAGCAAAAGAAACAATCTGTGAGGTGAATAGACAGCCCACATCCTGAGAGCAAATCTTTACCCTTCACACATCATATAGAGCACTAATTTCTAGTGTATATAAAGAACTCAAAAAGCTAAGCACCAAAAAAAAAAAAAAAAAAACAAATAACCCAGTCAACAAATGGGCCAAGGACCTGAACAGACATTTCTCAGAAGAGGATATACAATCAATCAACAAATATATGAAAAAATGCTCAGCATCTCTAGCAATTAGAGAAATGCAAATCAAAACCACTCTAAAATTTCATCTCACTCCAGTCAGAATGGCAGCTATTATGAAGGCCAACAACAATAAGTGTTGGCTCGGATGTAGGGGGAAAGGTACACTCATACGCTGCTGGTGGAACTGCAAATTGGTGTAGCCAATGGAAAGCAGTATGGAGATTCCTTGGAAATCTAAGAATGGACCTACCATTTGACCTAGCTATCCTTCTCCTTGGACTATACCCAAAGGACTTAAAAACAGTATGCTATAGGGACACAGCTACATCACAATATTTCACAATAGATAAACTGTGGAGCCACCCTAGATGCCCTCTAGTGCATGAATGGATAAAAAAAAAAGTGACACATATACACAATGGAATTTTATTCAGGAATAAAAGAGAATAAAATCATGGCATTTGCAGGTAAATGGATGGCGTTGGAGAAGATAATGCTAAGTGAAGTTAGTTTTGAACAGGTGTACAATATTAAAATTGGGGGAATTATTGAAAAATATCCAAGATATCTGGCAAGTTAATGCTATCGATAACTTTAGCTTTTGTTAATTTTGATAGTGTAGTGTTAGTATTTTGAAGAGAGAGTGGAAGGTGAGGAAACAAACAGTGAGTTAGAGACTGCCATTTCGAGGGTTTTGAAAAGTTTAGATTAACAAGAAGAGACAGATTAGACAGGAATAGATAGGGTTGAAGAGATATTCTTGTTTTTTTGTTTGTTTAGGATGGGAGAAGTGAAAAGTTTCAAAAATTTTTTTTAAATCTTTGTTTCTTTTTTCTTATAATTGATTTTATTTTTTAAAATATATGACAGCAGAATGCAGTATAATTCTTATTACACATATAGAGCACAACTTTTCATATCTCTGTATATAAAATATTTATGCCAATTCATGTCTTTATACATGTACTTTTTTGCATTACAATTCTTATTACACATATATTCCTCAGTTTTTCATATCTTTGTTTGTATAGAAAGTATGTTGACACCCAATTCGTGTCTTCATACATGTACTTTGGATAATGATGTCCATCACATTCCACCATCCTTGATAATTCCCTGCCCCTCCCTTTCCCTCCCACCCATCTTCCCTATCTAGAATTCATCTATTCCTCCCATGCTCCCCCTCCCTACCCCACTATGAGTCAGCCTCCTTATATTAGAGAAAACATCACCTTTCTTGTCTGTATAACACCACGTTCCACGAAAATCATATTTTAATCACATTGGTATGTTTATTTATTTTCTGTTAAATCCATGTGAGCCAAGACCTTATCTTTCTGGTCACTGCCACATCCCTAGAGTCCAATATAGTGCCTGGAATTCTGTAGGCATATATGCTGTTCCTTCTGTCCTCTCCCCAAATAGTCTGTGATCTTCCCCAGTGCTTCTTTATACAATGCATGAAACGGGGATTGCTAAATAAATGTTTATTAAATGAATGAATGAAGGAATGTATTAACGTGAATCAACTCATGCTAGCTTCATTGGATGGACATTTTCATTTGTCCCTTGGAGAAAAAAAATGGGGGTTTATATTAGTGCTCACTGTGTGATTTATGGCATGTTATACATAAAGATGCCCAAGTCGACAGTGAACCAGCTTTATGTAGTTCTCATTCCAAGGTGGAGATTCAATCATATACAGATAATCCCTTTGCTGTCTTCTATGAAAGCCTGAGTTAGAAGATTTTTACAGGCGTGGGGCTACAGAGATACCTGGTCTGGGAGGTATGAGGGTAGACTTGGTTACTCTCAGGCTCACAGATGGCTGACCAGATAAACAGTCTCCTTGTAGAAGGCTGTGTTGGTCCATGTCTTCTAGGGGTGCCATGTCTTACTATTTCACTAAAGTTATCCTTTCATGAATCCAATGACCTTGTCTTGCTTTTTGTTATTTGTTTTCTGCTGGTGGATGTTCCTTAGTCTGAAGGTCAACTATGAATAACCACTGTGGCTGGTTCCACACCCATCAGAGAGGCTATCCAAGGAGATATAATTCGGAGAAAAAAAGGAATTTGGCCTCTAGACCCATCTCTTGGGTAGAGAAAAGCAGTGGAAACAGATGGAAAAGTTGCCAGGAAAACCCCATTTTCCATAATCAACAAGTTGACCGAGAGTTTGGCTCAGGTTTACTAGAGAACTCTAATTTCAAAACAAGAATGTGCTTCCTAATTAACTTTAAAGGGGAGAAAGAGAGTCATTTCCAGAGCCCTTGGCAAGTCTTTCTTCCACATCATGCCTGATTATGAACTTGAGTGAAGTCTATCAATCATTTTGTGGATCCCACCAGTGGAAGGGGCAGAGGTATGCAATGGTAGCTGTGCAGATGTCAGAAGCTGCTAATTAGCAACTCCTTCAGTGGTCCTCTCTGTCCCCATTAAAGGTAACTCCATTCTTTCTGCTCCAGTTCCAAAAGCCTTGCAGTCACCCCTGGCTCCTCCCTTTCCTGCTTCTAATCCATCCATCTGGAGAATGCTGTCAGTTCTACTTTTCAGATATGCCACAGATTTAACCACTTTTCTTCACTTCCACAGCCAATAGTCTAAGCCACCATCCCCGTCCCTCCTGGATTATTGCAAAAGCTTTTTGAATAATCTGTCTGCTCTTAGCAGCCAAAGTGATCTTTTTCAAACATAAGTCATTTCACTTGTTTTTAAACCCTCCAGTGTCTACCATCTCATTTACAGAAAGAGCCAATATTTCACAATGGTTTACAGTACCAATCAATCACTTAGTAAATGAACGAATACTCTGAGGATTGAATGGAATATTATGGCCAGTGTACATGGCAAATGGTAGGTGTTCAACAAATATTAATTTCTATCCTTACTCCCTTACATGCAGGATTACAGATTATGATGTCTGCCATGATAAGTATTTGGAATGGCACATTGTTATGGAGATACAAACAGATTCAAAAGAGATTTGTCTCAATTGGCAAATGGGTGATGCTACAGCATTATTTAAAGGATCAAAAGCCACCCCAAACATATCTGCACATATCCTTTGGTTGGCCAAAATAATAAAACATTCAATTTTTTAAAATTTATTTATTTATTTAAATTAGGTTATATGACAGCAGAATGCATTTTGATTCATTGTACACAATTGCAGCACAACTTTACATTTCTATGGTTGTATAGAATGCAGCATCGCACCATATGTGCAGTCATACATGTACCTGGGGTAATGATGTCCATCTCATTCTACCATCTTTCCTGCCTCCATGCATCCTCCCTACTCTCCCTCCCCTTTGCCCAATCAAAGTTCCTCCATTTTCCCATGCCTCCCCTTTCCCCATTATGGATCAGCATCCACTTATCAGAGAGAACATTCAGCCTTTGGTTTTTTGGATTGGCTTACTTTGCTTAGCATGATATTCTCCAACTCCATCCATTTATCTGCAAATGCCATAATTTTATTCTCTTTTGTTGCTGAGTAATATTCCATTGTGTGTATATACCACAGTTTCCTTATCCATTCTTCTGCTGAATAGCATCTAGGTTGCTTCCACAGTTTAGCTATTGTGAATTGAGCTGCTAAGAACATTGATGTGGCTGCATTACTATAGTATGCTGATGTTAAGTCCTTTGGATATAGTCCGAGGAGTGGAATAGCTGGGTCAAATGGAGGTTCCATTGCAAGTTTTCCAAGGAATCTCCATACTGCTTTCCAGATTGGCTGCACCAGTTTGCACTCCCCCAGCAATGTATGAGTGTGCCTCTTCCCCCATATCCTCGCCAACATTTATTGTTGTCTGTATTCTTGATAGCTACCATTCTGACTGGCGTGAGATAAAATCTTAGAGTAGTTTTGATTTGCATTTCTCTAATTACTAGAGAAAAACATTCAATTTTTATAGGTAATCTAGACTTGTCTGAGAGGTAGCAATGATAAGCTAAAAGTTCAAGTTTCTACCCTTGGGTGAGAATGGGAGGAGAAAATCATGGTTACATTTTTCTTACATGTTAATACACAAAGTACTTGGGCTCCAATCTTTGTCTATCTTGATTAACTGTCTCCCTTGAGCCCATAATTTTATGTTCTCTGAACTTGAACTTTTCCATCTGTAAGATGGAGATATATCATTACCCTTGTTGAGGTGTTACAAAAGAAAATGTAGGTAAAAGGACCTATCCCAGAGTTAAGCTGATGAAAATCAATGACTGAAGCTAGCTTCCATTAACTGCAAGTCTTAACCTGATCCTTTTTAGCTATAAACAACAACTAAAATGTAGTTGAGCTGCTAACTAAAATGAAATGTGGTCACTTGGATGTCCTGTGTGTTTGCCTGTTATAGTCTTCCTCTATAGTAAAAGCAGCTGTCATATATGGAGAACTTACTCTTGACCAGATGCTAATTCTTTCTTTCTATATATATCAGGAGGAGGTGTGTCTAGTTATCGCACCCTAAGTGAAGAATTGAAGGATCAGGGTGATTAAGTGTTTTAGCCAACATCACACAGCAACTGGTTAAGCTCGAGTCCTGACACTGTGACCTGACCTGTCTCCATTATATAGCACAGTGCTCAGTAAGGAACCTGAACCACCTAGAAGCCTCAGGTGGCTGCTCTGCCCAGCTTGATTTTATGGTTAATTTCCCTGAAGACTGTAAGCACCTGCAAGTAGCAACTTGGAATGATTCCTTCCTGTCCTAAATGCAGCATTGGGCATGACATAGGGAAAGTGCTTGAGAAGTGTTTGTTGATCAAGCAAAGAAGAAAGGCCTGAGTTGTTCATTACAAGATAGGGTTGCTGAGCCCTTGCAATGGACTCAGAATAAGCCTCTTCAGGTTACACCAAAGCAACCTGGGCAACCTGAAAGCCCTTCATGATATGCCCCAAGGGTCACCCTTTGTCGCACCCAGTAGGCCATCTCAGCATTTACTGCCAAGCCCAGGTCCTTAACCTAAGAATAGATCATCACATCCCTTGTAAACCTAACAGAATATTTTAATACATGGCTTATATATGACAGCAGTTATTATGAATAATAACCATAAAAACTAACATTTTTATTACAAATTCCAGCTTTCACAGTGTTCTCACATCCATCTCTTCATTCTCACAGTAGGTGTTTAAAGGTGTCTCTGATTCACTTCCTTTCACATTCAAGGGTGCTTTGGACTCAGAGAGGTTACATGCTTTCCCCAAAAGTACACAGATAAAAACTGTAACTTTGCTCATTGGATGACTGATCTGGGCTATATGCTGGGTTAAGCATGTCACTTGCATTGTCTTTTTTAATCCTAAAAATGAACTTATAGGCAATATTGGGCTACATATATGTCATGTGCAAGATGTAGGCTTAAATTTCCTGTGGTTAAGAGATGAAGCCAAGATTCACACTCAGCCCATTTTGTTGTGTTGCCCAGTGTGGTACAGTAAGTGGCAGAAGAAAGATTCCAAAGCTCACATTCTGACTTCACAGGCAGAAGAAGACTAGAATCCTGTGAACTTGTCTCTAGTACTATATTCCTTGACTTTTGTCATCTAAGTAGAAACTTCCATTGGTAAATTTCTTGAATATCACCTGGGTCTTCAACAAATCTGAGCAGAATGCCTATCACTGGTGCTTTCTCTTAAAATAAATGTCCTAATTCGCCATCTTATCATCCATCTTATATCACAATGACAAGCTCACCCTCCTAAATACAAATTTTATTATATCACTCTTGTTCAAGATAATGGATGGCTTTTCACTACTACATGAAGCCTAACTTCCTAACCTGGCCTTTTATCTGACTGCCTCAATGAACTACTTATTTTTCCCTAACTTCCTCTTTATCAGTAATCACCTCCTTCTTCCAAGAAATTCTCTTGCAGCCTCTGAAACATTTACCTTTCTCTACTTCAAACCAATGGTTGTCAGGGATGAATAGCATTTTTAAAATATGACCATTTAGCAACTCCCTCAATTTTTAATTTTACCAACTATGGACCTTGAAGAAATAACTACTTTATAGCTTTGTGATTAGTGCACAAAATAAAGAAAAAAAATTAAAGAAAAACTCTAAAGAAACACTAGTAGGATCAAAATAAAGTACAGTCAGAAAGAAAGATAGTTGGATATATGTGTATATCATAAATATATACAAAATGAAAATTAAATATAGTATAATAATCAGATTATATGCTCTGTATCACACACATACGCCGATGTTTAAATATTGTTCATGTTTTCTCTCCTTTTAAGTTGGTGTGATAAATATTTCATCACTAATAAACATTGACCATAACAGAAGGGTTTGGTCTCCCATTCCACTTACATTCAGGATGAAGAGGATACTAAATACATCTCGTATTTTTTTCTTGGATTTTTAGTCTTCTCTCTTTGACTAAATAAGCTTCTTGAGAGCAGAAACCACATCTTGTATTCCCTCTACATTCCCCACAGGACTTAACTAGGCCAGGGCCACTCGCGGGAGAGAGCACAATATATGTGAGTTCGTATATAACCAAGACAACCTGAAATATTGCCGGCAATGCATTTTGGGGGACAATTACCTCTTGGGTAAAATAAGAACAACCCAATTCATTCAATATTAGCTCTGTGGAATGCAGCCCTTCAGCCTGACCCTGGAGTGACCCCTGACTTCACAGAGCCCATTGATCACCGGAAGCCTCCTTCACTTATCTTTCTGATAAATCATCTCACTCACTGTTCCTATCACCCTCCCAGGGAGGGCAGGAGAGCTTGCAAAACCCTGCTTTCCCCTCAATAATCAGTTTGTATTCTCTGACCAAACAAGCAGGTAGATTTTCCAGCAAGTCTTGGGTCTTTAAAGCCACTTAGACAAAGAATGAAACACGGCATGAGGTTCCTGGCAGCATGTGGGAACCCACAGAATATTCTCAGCCAATTAAACATCTAATGAGGCCATCTTGGAAAAGCTGTTGTCTTGGGTTGCAGCTACTGTTTTTCCCTTCATCAAAGTCTTTATTTAGAGGTTATGATGCCTGGAACCATTGACCACTCACCATGTCCTACTCCTCTTTGCTCTCTGATGTTACATGTTAGGCTAATGGGCCATGTCTCATGACTCCCTCCCTCTCAACTTTCGCACCCTCCTTCTTGCTGACCATCCCAAATCTCCAGTCTTGGCTCATTATGTAGCTTCTATTTTAACTCTGTTATACCTGCTCTCATAGAGACTTCATGCAGACCCAGCTTTAGTTTCTTAATTATATGTAAAATTACATATAAGATGGTGTGAGGAGGATGAAAAAAGAGAGGGAAACGTGTCACAGTAGATTGGGTAGAAAGAGGTGATGGGAGGGGAGGGGAGGGCAGGGGAGGGGAGGGGAGGGTGGATAAGAAGGGCAGCACAATACAATAGACACTAGTATGGCCCTATGTATAAACGTGGCTGTATAACCAATGTGATCCTGCAATCTGTACATGTAGAAAAATAAGATTACGTACCCCATTTGAATCAAATGTATGATATGTCAAGATCATTGTAATGTTTTGAGCAACTAATAAAAAAATTAAAAAAAAAAAAAGGAAGAAGACTTCAGGATGAATGAAAGTCTATCAGAAGCTAAGCACTTTGCAAGGATTATCTGACTTTTACAACAATCCAGTGACCTCGGTGTCATCCTTGTGTTACATATTGTTAAACTAAGCCCCAGGGAGATCAAGTGCTTAATGCAGCACAGCTACAATGAGGTAGAGCTGAGAGTCCAATCCTGCTCTGTCTGACTCCAAAAGGTCTGTTCTTCTTTCTCTAGCTCATGATGTTGGGCCAGGTGGATAGCTGTATTTCAGATTCAGAGAAGATTCTCATCTGAGAAAGGAATGAGCCAAATAGCCCTCTTCTCTTAGCTGACTGCCAGCATCAAGCCAGGAGAGATTAGTGGACCTGCCAGTGAAATATGCTCCAAAAGGATCAGTTGTCTTTGAAACTGGTTCAGACAGGAACTGGTTCAGACTGATTAGGAGGTGCAATTACAGACAGCAACAAAACAGTTTAGCCATGGCTTGAGTTTAACAGGATTGAGGTTAGTTGTTGTTTTTGTTGTTTTTTTCTGCCATCCTCGTACGAGAATGGTCCTGCCAATGGAAAGAACATGGATAGAAGTACACGTCCCCGTGCATGGCTCCTCATGGGAACCTCATGCATATCCATTTAATCTTTGTGAGATTCAGACCGAGTCCTTCACAAAGATCCCCATATATTTGACCTATTGGACATTGTAGGTGTCATCTTGACCTTGTACTGATGCCCATGAAATCATAACTGTTTGATACCTGGGAAGATAGAAAGCTTATATCTGTGGTATAGTCATGAGAGGGTCCAGAGAGTTACATGGGTCTTGTGTTGTCACCCACATTGGAACCACACCCTGGGGTGAAGCACAGAAAAAAAAAAAAACTAGCTGTGGCCTCTAGGGAAATGGCTGCTACAACTGCCCTCCATAAAGCATCGGTTCCACAGCAAAATGAATCTATGGGCAGCCTCTGAACTGAGAAGAAACAAGTCTACCTGGGATTTATAGTTTGATGTTCTTTTAGTCAGAGGACAAACTGGTTCACATGTTCCTTTCACGTAAATTGTCTTAGTTTCCTTTCTCGAAGGAGGCTTAAACCTGTCAGATGATGGGACTGGAAATATCTAGCTGTTTCCCATGAAACCTCATGAAGGAGCACATCATTCCCAAAGACAAGTTCCTTGTGTGAGGAATTCACCTGGGAACTCAAGAACTTAGTTGGTGGACACGACCTGAATGGGAGAATTTTAATAGATAGTCACTGTGCCTTATTTTAACGTTGTCTCTTCCTGTTATTTCTGTGAGAAAGCTCAGTGATCAGGTAGCATGCCATTAGCTGATTCCACCACGTCATCAAAAGAACTGCATCCTTCAAAGTGAGAAGCAACATGGCCCAGGAACAAGAATCACAGGATGATGGACAAGAGAAACCTTGCTGCTGCTGCTCAGACATGAGAAAGATGATCAGGAATGTCATAATTGCCAAGTTTGGAATGTGGGGCTTGAAGGCAAGTCACAACTCAATTCTCCAAGTTATATGACCTTGGGTAAATTACTCAACCTCTCTGGACCTTGTTTTCAGAACCCCATGCTATAAAAACAAACAGGACAATACCTACAGGACAACATTTATGTGAGTTATTTTATATACATACAAAATTCAGCTACTCAAACTCATCAACCCATTTGACATAAGTAAATTGTGATTTCCAAACTCAAAGCTGACGTGAAGGACCTGCTACATTAGCAGAAATGTTGTTTTGCCTCAGAAGCTTCTGAGGAAGAAATGGTTGGAAGGAGCAGATGGCAAAGTCCAACAGAAGAGGCCAGTTTGAGAGACGGCATTCAAAATTTATCCATTTCCTTTCTATTTTGATTGGGGGAAGGCGGTGTGTATGGTGTATTTTCATGCAAACAAGGGAATAGATTATTTTCACCATTTCTGCCATTGATTTCCTGTGGTTTTGGGCTCCCTCACATGTTTACAGTAACAGATATTTTGTTTTTGCTTTCCCCTTCCCTCTGGCATAATGGGACGTTATGCTGTCATGTGAGACATAGACCCATGATGCGGAGGCATTTACATGCTTATACTCTTAAGAGTGCTAGTTGCCATGAGTGTAAAATTCTAATCAAATGACTTTTAATACATTTCTAGGGAGCATGGAGAAGTGCCTCCAATAACAGGAAAAATAGGAGATGAAAACAATCCATACATCAGTGCAGTAGTTACAGTTTATGACTGTAGTGTTAAAACAAATATAAAGTGAATCTGTCCCTCAACTACCTTCTTCCTCAGTAAGAACAGAGATTTTTACATGAGATGGGACATGGGACAGTTATCCCACAAACACTGGGGACAGCTTTAAAGAATAATTACCCCTACCATGGGACTTTGCAGTTTTCAGAAGTCTTGCATATCATTTGATTGTCACCACAAATTAGTAAGAAAGGTGATTAATTCAAGGTAAAGAAATGGAAACTGAGTCTCAAGGAAGCTGCCATTTTCCCACCTTCACTCAGCCAACAAGGTCAGTGGGGGATGGTGGGGGATGGTATAGCATTCCGGTTCCATTCCACCCACCCCCACACCTGGAAGCCCAGGAAACAAAATATCCATTAGTTGCTTGTAGAAGATTCAGAAACTGCTCTGAAAGGCAATTATATAGCAAACATAAGTGAAGAGTTTCCTAGACATCATGTTTAAGAAAGAGGAGACCAGTTATGGAAAAATAAACAACTTCATAAAAAATGTGCAGAAACTCTAAGGAACTGGAGGGATTTATAAATCTATGCTCTAATCTAGTCACCCAATACTGCTGGCATGAATTTTATGATAAAGTTGCTACTCTTTTAGTTCTTTTTCTTTTTTTCATTTCTTCAAATAGCAGTTCAAGACAGAGAAAACTTTTCAAATTTCAGAAGAGAGAATGGCATTAAATATACTCATGTGTCATATGGGTTTGCAATGAATGTGAACAAAATCAATGCAAATAATGTTTACAGTGTTTTTCAATGTTTAGTTTAGTGCTATCTTTTTAAGTTGGAAGAACAAAAAAGAAATCAAAAGATTACTGAGAGATACAGGATAATAAACCTTACACTTAATAATGAAATTCAAGCCCAGTGTGTTTCCGCTATTACATAAGCTAGATAACAAATCTGCATGGGTGAAAGTTACTACAAGTTGAGTCTTTTGGGGATAAATTTATGAGAGTCTCGGCACATGCCAACAGGACTGGAAGATCTACTCTAAGGTGAAGCATCAAGTAGGGTAATAAGGGGCACTGTCATTACCCAGTGGAGAGACCAACACACACAAAACACACATAGAGACATGAACACTAAATATTGAATTCTACAATTGCAATAGTCCTTGGAAATCAGAAAACTAAGTTCTACTTTTTAGAGGAGAATATAAGGCCTTAAATGGACAAAGGCCATGCCCAAAGTCACTGAGCACCTAAGTAGCAGGGGTGAGACTAGAACCCAGACATCCAGTGACTACCTCATCACACTAGACCATGCATTCAATTTTCTTTTCACACTTTTCTCCATCTCAAAGCTTTGTAGAGTGAGTATGCATTACTTTCATGAAAAGGAAAAAATAAATAAATAGGTAACGAAGGGAAAATAAGATGCACAGAGATGGTAGTAGAGAGTTCACACAAGGGGTGAGCTTGGAGAGAAGGTAGGTGGGAGAAATAGTGGATGGCACTGGAGAGGAAGGAGTAGGAATACAGAGGAGAGACGAAAAGATCAAAGTGTGCACACCTCGTCACAGAGCTCTGCTGTATACTAGAGATCTTTGAGAGATGGCTTATTTGTTCATCATTAGTTCCTGGATGTTTTATATTTTGGAAGGAAATAAGGAAGGAAAGGGTAAAAGATGGAGGGAGGGAGGAAAGAAAGGGAAGGATGAAGGAAGAAAACAGGAAAAAATGAGGATGAGAGAAGTTGAAATCACCCTGGAGATTTTGTTCTGTTGATTCTTAGAATTGGGACTTCATTTGTGAAAGGACATGACTCCATTAAAGGCTTTAGTTCAGCCACTCAATGTACATTATGTTTTAGGAAGAGCGTTGTAGTAATGATTGTTTTTAAAAAGTGAATTAGGAGATGTAACGACTGAAGCTATGGAAATATGGGATTTCTGCAACTTCTCACACTGTTGTTTCTCATCTCCTGAAGTTGATATTTTGATTAAAGTTTCAAAAACTGAATTAGTGAATTATTTTGAACACAGTAGGGTATCTACATATGTCTACAATGACTTTTCTCTTAATTCCTCATAAGCCCTGAGTTTGCAAAAAGTACTAAAATTAGCCGAATTGATGATAATCAAATTTGAATAAAAACTAGGCATTTAAAAATTGCAGTTTATTTCTACAAAAAAAGGAGTCAACAAAGTTAAAACAAAAATACTACATCTTAAATATTATTTAAAAAACTAATATATCATAAAATTATTAAATTTTATGATAAAACCACACTGAAATATTTTAAAAGCCCTCAGTATATTAGCATCCAAAGTGTGAGTTCATGCAATTTAAAAATGAAAACACACCAAAAAGTTTCCCTGCATAGAATTCGAACGTATATATCTTACCAAATTAATGAACACGGAGAACTAATCAGACAAATTCTCACAGTGACTGGCAATTTTGCTCTCCAGCTTTCAGAGCACCACATTTCTCATGGGACAAGGTCTTCGGAGTCAAAATTCATCATAAAGTCAACCCTGCAAATGGCTTATGGAGTGTGGAATTACATAACTCCTGGTCTCCGCTTCAATTACCAAGAGTGGGAATGATGTGTGCTCTGTAGAGATGCAACCCCAGGCTCTTGGAGGCAAGGCTGTAAAGCTTTAAATGGAGGAAAAGAATAAGGGGTGGCCTGAATTGGAGATGGCAAATTGGTAGAGCAAAAATCTCATGAAATAATTAAGTAACAGAAAAGGAATGAGCAGACAAAAGCAAACCAGTGAGAGACAGATCTATAGAAAGTACCAAATCAACCATGTGGCCTTTAGAATGAAGGGGTCATTCATGTGTTGCAAAAGATTAAGTGAATCTGCAAGAGCCATAAACCGGCTTCACTGAGAAGAGAAAGCAATGCTTCCAAAAACTCAACCAGCACACACACAATTATCGGGTGACATTACCAGGAGTCCTGTAATGATCTTTGTAGTCAGTGCACTGGGGGATATCTCAGGGTCCTTTTAGGAACAAGATACATACAGCAACCCTATTTTATGAAAAAAAAATTTAATAACCCTATAAGAGTATAATAGTCTTCACAAGTAGGTGATATAGAAGTTATGGTGGTGGTGGTAGGGTAACGCACCCACCTAACACAAACAACAAAAGGATAAACTGTCCATGTGATTAACATTGGTTTCAGAGCACCTTGTGGAACCCTTGAATACTTTGTCTTTTCAAAACTATCAGAGAAGTTTTTCACCTGATGTTTTTCATTCTAGAGGAATATCTGTGATGGGATTTTGGTCACCATTTTGTTTTTCATTCAATTAGTTTTCTCTTTCTCTTATATTAGAATTTTATTGGGATACTCTACCCTGCTCATCATTACTCCACAGAAGCCAACGAAATGTTCTCCTCAGAAACCCACATCATCTTTTCTTGTCCCTGAGCTGGATTCCCATATGTTTTAGGGTGAGGCTAGTGATGTACCAGCTTTGCAAAGACCACTGGGAGGTTCAACAGAAATGGGGTAGGGAAAGTAAAACCCATACAGTTATAGAAAAACACATATCCACAAATATAGACATTATAAACATACACACATATACATACATATGCACATGTATATAAACAAAAATATGCACACAAATACATGCACATATGCAGAGAGGGATGTCAAAAGTTATTTTTAAAACCAAAGGATTTTGAGGGCTTTGTTTATTTGTTTGTTTGTTTTTAGACTTCTAGAAGTATCTCTTAAGAAAATTCCCAATACCTTATGTGCAGAGGTAAGGACTAATTGATTCAGAGCATGATGAATACAAGCAGTGAAACTAGAGTTTAAACCTAGGAAAGAAAGGAGTTGATACATTGTTAATGTCAGGAGCAGGGAAGTGGTGATTTAGCAAAAAAAAAAAGAATAACAAAACCCACGATGGCTATAATTAGAGTGAGTTTACCCATGATGGCACATCTGGAGAAGAGAAATCATATGTGAATTTTTTAAAAAGTCCAGTTAAGAACAGGCTAAACAGCAGTGAGATTGTGTGTTAAAAGGATTCAAGTTGGAGGATTAAGACAACCTAGGCATGTCGGCATCAGCTTCTGCTCTGGTCTCCTGGTATTGATATGAACAGTGGAGATTAGCTTGGTCCCCAGGTTTCTCTCAGTTATTCCTTCAGTAGGAAACGCAGGGTACAGACTTATTACCATGGCCACTTGCTGGAGCAGATGGGGTGTGATGCAGGATGCACAGGGTAAAGATGCCATTTGCAGGTTTCTCTCCAACCATCTCAGTTTGGTGTCCTCCTCACTTTAGTCATCGAGCGAGTCGAGCAGAGACATGTCACATTCAGGAAATGCACAGAGGTTAAATAGCCCACCGCCATCTGTCTCTGATTAGGAGCAATCGCTGGGGTGGAGCAACTCTGAAAGAATTTCCCTAGGCTGGGCAGTGATTTCACTCATTTGCCATGGCTGATGGCTGCTCTCCTGCCTGGGTCATTGTCCTTACTCAAGGTCCTTTCATACAGACATTCTTATAGAGAGAAATCTTCTACTAGAGGGGCAGTGATGTACTAGGAGAGAAATCAGGGGGATTAAGGCATTTTTCCAAAAAGCTATTTGAGCTGATGGAGGAAATGGCCACCCAGTCCTGCACACTGACAGACATTTAATCCTACACTGGAGACTTATGTCACAACTCAGAGAGGAGGCAAGTCTGGGCTTCAGCAACTGGAGCCCATGAACAACCAGAAAATTGCTATTCTGTCCTCTTCCTACTCTCTCCTTATGGCCCAATACTACCCATCATCTCTTGGGCCTGGCTCAAGGGTCACCACTGCAGGAAGCCTGCTTAGTTTGAGGCAACTGAATATTATTTTTCTCTCCTCTCAGCTCCTTTGATTTATGCTTCTTCTGCAACCTGTTCAGCATCTTCATTAAACCCTGTAGTGATTAAGAGCTGAAACCTAAAATCAAAAAAGGGCTCATAATCTGATCTCTATGTTGCAGTTTCTGTATTTGTTAAATGGGGCACAAATAGAAGTACATACCTCACCAGGCTTTGATGAGGACAAAGTAAAGTATCCTTTGTAAGTGCCCAGGGTCTGGTAAGAGTATATAGGTGCTTACAATTAAAATTATGATTACTAATGGATGCATCTATACATCTGGATCACCTCTAATAGAAGTAGCTCCTTGACCTCAGAATTTGTGCTTGATTTTTCTTTTTGTTTTTCACACAGCACCACCAAGTGCTTAGAACACAATGACACAAATAAATAATGAATATGGCATTCATTAATTTTTAAAAAAATGTCTGTGGTTTAGGGTAGAGGTCTTGGGCAGTAATCAGCAGGGAAATGAAGCAGGCAAGACCAGGCAGCATGGGCCTCAGAGGACTGACCATTCTATAGACTGACCTCTGCCAAAGTAAACAGGTGGTCAACTAACAGAGTCAAATGGATTGGCCAGATTCAGGCAAATGTCATCATCATTGGGGCACAGGCTATTAGAAAGAGAAATATCCTCTAAAAAGAGAGACTTAATGTTAGATAGAAAGGTTTCTTCAGACCTGTCTATTTAAGGTCAACATAATAGTACAGGAAAAGTTGATAGGAGCCAATGAGATCCACAGCAATGTGACAGAGTATACTGAGTTTTGTGATCAAAAAGATGTAGATGAAAATCCTCTCTCCACATATAGCAGTTATGTACCTTGTCTCTAAAATGGGATAGATTTCACCAAACATTCAGGATTGGTAGGCTTCCCAATAAGCCGTCAGTTACACGTTGGACCTATAGCAGGCACTTGACAACTGGGATTTATTCTTGTTGTTATTATACTTGGAAGAGTAGAGTGTGGCTTCTGAGCAGAACATTCAGTTTTGAGTCCTAGGGATGGTGGGCTTGGCACAACTTGGGATGCTGGTGGGACTGGCTGTGCATGAACTAAGCAATCACCACTGGCAAGAATGGAGAAAGCACAAGTGAGAACTTCAGCTCAGCCCTGTCATCCTGACAGTTTTGCATACAGTTGACCATACAGATATTATCTGATGCATTTCCTAGGAATAGCCCTGACCTCATTACTGGAATCACCCAAACACAAAGCATAATTCTGTGGTGCTTCCTTTGAAGGTAGGTTAAGTTGGGGGGGGGGGGGTGGAGCTAGGACAAGGGAAAAAATTGAAAATAGAAAGCCATTTAAAGCTAGAGATATTTGGGGGAATGAGAGATACTTGAGTTGATGTGATATAATTCCACAAAAGCTTGCTGAAAAATGAGAAAATCACTCAATACACTTTTCCAAACAGCTGCTCTGATTGATTCTTTTAAAAACCTGAACCAACCAAGTTGTCCAGTTGTCAGAATTGTATAGCCAAAAGTCTTGGACTATTTTGCTTTAAGAAATAATGATGGCTTGAAGTGAGCATTTCCAATGGGACAAAGAATGGCATTAGGAAGCCTAAAGGGAAAGAAGGTGAAAATAACAAGAAGCAGATTTTCTGAAGCTACTCCTGCCTATGTACTACTGGACGTACCCCAAGTTCTCTAAGATTCGTGTAAAATGAAATTCGTATTCAGAAGCAAGGAGGGATCTCAAAGAGATCACAAGAATTACAAGTATTTTTTCCAGCAATCAGATTGCACAGAATTGTGGCTATTTGGAAATATTCAGGACTAGTCATTTAAAGATATTATAGTACTTGAAGGACTTCAGGGCTCTTTTTAAAATTTTTTTTTTCCTCCATCTGTTCTTTAAAAAAAAAATCATGGGGCCCTGACAGAAACTAGTTGGAAACCAAAAGAAAATTCATTGCTGTATCCTAGTTTTGTTTCTTTGTTTCTCTTCTAAATGTCTTCACCTGCAAATTTAAAAATCATTCTTGGTTTGAACTGGTTGCCAAGAACTGAAAATGCAAAGGAAGACCTAGAAGGGTGGACAAGGCTTCAGGGGCAGAATGGACAGCAGAAAGCCATGGACTGAATTAGAGCTGCCTCTTCATTCATCTGTCAAGCCCCGAGGCCTTCCAATGCCCTAACTTCACATGATTGCATATCCCAGGGACAATTTAAAAATATATAAATTTTATTTTTTATCAAAGCAATTCATGTTCACATGTTAAAAATCAAACAACACTAAAAGGTCTATAATGAAAAATTGCATTCCCCTGGCCTGCCCTCCAGTCTGGCCCCAGGCAACAACTTTAAACACTTTAGTTGTTTCTTCTGGTGTCTTGTCTCCACATTTCTAATAATATAGACTCATGTGCTTTTTTTCCTTGTCTTTTGAAAATACTGTTTATTAATTTCCTGGTATTGGGGCGGCTAATTTTTCTGTCTTTTATCATTCCTCCTCTTCTTCCATTCTCCTAATATAGATATTGTTTCAGTATTTTTATTCTGGGGTAACGAATCACCCCAAAATCAGTGGTTTAAAGAAAGAGTGATTTATTATTTTTTGTGGTTCTCCAGATTTGCTGGGTGATTTTTCTGCTGCTCTTACTTAGCTTCACTCACGTGACCACTTGCAGGTAGTGGATTGGTAGGGAGCTGGTCATCAGTGAGGATCTCAGTCACAGTTACTTAGTTCTCCACATTCATAACTTGAGCTTCCTCCAAGCATGGCAACCTCAAGGCAGCATCCCAAGAGCAAACATTCCAAAGGTTTGATAACAGGAGCTACAAGCTCATTTAAAGTCTAGCCTCCCAAGGTTTCAATGTGACTTCTAGCACATGATTTGGCCAATGCAAGTGACAAGCCAAGCCTTGACTCTAGAGCAGTGGAAATTCACCTCTGGATGAATGGTATGGCAAAGTCTCGTTGTAAAAGGCAGGCATAATGGGAGATGTTATAGCAGTCATTTTGGATATAATTCACCACTGTTCTGTTTGCTCAATCTATATTATTATTATTATTATTATTATTATTTAAATATTGTACACAGGAGAGCCAAGTTCAATAGCTATATTCCTATTTTTGTGGTATTTAATCTTCTTAAAGCTCATGATTGCAACCACCCTTTTATATCCATGGGTTCTTCATCTGGGGATTCAACTAAGCAAGGATCAAAAATATTTGGAAAAATATCTTGCATCTGAACTAAGCATTACAGATATTTTTCTCATTATTATTCCCTGAAAAATACAGTACAACAACTATTTACACGGTATTTACATTATATTAGGTATCATTAGTAATCTAGAGATAATTTAAAATATGTAGGAGGATGTGCATAGGTTATATGCTAATACTAAGCCATATTATATAAGGGACTTGAGCACCCATGAATTTTGGCATTGACTTGGAGTCCTGTAACCTATCCCCAAAATTACCAAAGGACAACTTTACCATGTCTTTTGTTTGTTTTGGGATGAGCAGCCTTCTATGTAGCTACTCTTAATTTTCCTTCAGATCAATAATATATTCACTTCTCAAATGTTCAAGCATTACCAGACATGAGACTGCCAAGAAACCTCCTCTCCCAGAGTTCTCTATCCTCCATCCCCTGCTCCAGTCTGAACTGTCGGCTCTCTAGGTCTTGCTAGTAAAGGATAGAAGAGGAATACACATTTTTAATCTTTCTCTTTAAAGTTTCTCTAATACCCCAAATAAAAAAAAAAAAAAACCTCAGAGGACATCAGGTCCCCAAGAATACAATGATGACTATAGTTATAAATCTTCATGATGCTGGGAAGGGAGGGGGCAGGTTACTGATGTCAGTATAACTTCACAGGGAGCTCTCTAATGAGTTCAGGGCTTAAAAGACACACATAAAATGGCAAAACAATGGAGGCGACCAACTCATAAGAGAATAACAACTAGATTTACATGACTCTGCAAATAAGTGTGAAGAACAAGCAAAAGGGCTTACTTAGTTTTGTAAGACGCAAGAAGGAAGTACAGGAGCTAATGGAGCAATTTTTAATGAAGATGAAAGTGAAAAACTGACCTTGGCAACCCACATTTTGTTTCTGTGTTCTTCAAAAATTAGAATATGCTCAACTTTGAAAAGGGAAAACAAAACATGGACTTGAGGATAGGGAAGACTTACTCTTGGCTTTCTGATTTACAAATTTCAGATATCGATGTTGATTTCATGGGTTTGGGGGAAATTAAGATAATGTAGGGCGGGTATCCAGGCAGTGTTTGTAAAAATTTTTAGTTAATGTTTTTTGTTGCTGTTAAGAACTTAGTATGTTTATCATTAAAACTCTGCCAAAATCTAAGAGAGAAAATACAATTTTGCTTCACTAAAAAGAGTAAGTATATTGCTAATGTACTTGGTATTTATCCCAAGCAGATTTCTTCAACAAATGATAAAACTAAAAATGTTTGACTTCTAGGAGAAAGAAAAGAAATGTCTTCATGAAATATAATATACACTTATATTTTTGTAAAGTTAAATGATCAGAATGGTGTTTAAGGGAAATTTACAGATATGGTATACCAGATCACACAGAAAGGTTTTCTAATGTCCCTTTTAAATAATTATAGACAAAAATATAGAAATGAGGATATCTTGACATTATAGCCAGGAGATTTATGACTGGGAAAAAACCACAATATTCCTATCCACTAATGGAGGCATGGGCCTATATTGCTCATGCATTCATTCATTAAATGTCTTTATTGAACATATACATTGTGTCAGGTATTATGCAAAGAACTGGGGGTGGAGCAAGAGGCAAAAAAACTTTTGTTGATTTTTTTTTTTAGTTGAAGACTTAAATGAAGTCAGAGAATGTTGAACCAAATACTCTTGGTTATAAAATTGGGCCAGAGAGTAAATGCAATGAAAAGAACCCAGATTCAAAGTGATGCCAACATATTACAGATCTAGAAAAGCTATCATTTGGTTGTGCAACTCTACAGAACTCATTTAATGCCTCTAAGCCTCAGCTGCTTTGTGTATAAAATGGAAACAATGGGGCTGGGGTTGTGGCTCAGTGGTAGGGCACTTGTCTATCATGTGTGAGGCACTGGGTTCAATTCTCAGCACTGCATATAAATAAATAAAATAAAAGTCTATTGACAACTAAAAAAATTTGTTTAATACAATAAAATGGAAACAATGCTATCTACTGATTGAGTTGTTACCAGCTTTAAAGACAAAATATATAATGATACACAGTGCATGGAATATGCTAGACACTTAAGAGGTGATAGCTTTTATTATTATGAGAACTATTTTTCCACAAAGAACCGTTTGTTTATGCATGCAAAAACTCTCTGACTGTATTGGAAGGCCAAGAGTGAGTAGTAAAGTTCAGAGAAGGTTCAACATCAAATAATGGCTCACTTATGAAATCAGAATTCAAACACATTTTTTCCTACTTCTCATTTAAAATTTTATATTCTATCTTGTAGCAAACAATGTTTGGTGTTCCAAACTCCTAACATAAAGAACACAGTTATTTAAGCAATATCACGTTATAATAACTTGAAAGTGCAGGGAGTCTTTTGGAGCTCAAGTCAAGGGGAAATTCTTTTATATCCACATTGAAATTGCTGTATTTCTGACATCTTATGTTAGCTACTATTATTGTAACTCAACATTGGTTTATAAATTTTTTCCTATGCCCTATCTATCTAGAAAGGTCTTCTATAATGAACAGGTTAAATGTAGAGAAGTTGGAGGTCATGAGCAAACTTTCCCCTAGCAATCAAAGGAACTCATGTGCTGAATGAAGTGAAAGAAAATACATACGACTGATCATGTGCTACTTGATGAGTAATAGAGAATCTCACATCATCCTCATGACAACTCCTTGATGAAAAATATTTAGTATCCTCATTTTTTTTAGTGAGTTCTATGGATTGGGTATGAAATGTCCCTTCATATGTTGAAGGCTTGGTCCCCAGTACAACAGTGTTCAGAGGTGGGACTTTGGGAAGTGACTGCATCGTGAAAGTTCTTATCTCATCAATGGATTAATCCATTGAGAGATTCCTAGCTGAATGGACTTTTGGGAGGTGGTGAAAACTATATGGGGTGGAACTAGTTGAAGAGAGTGGATCCTTAGGGATGTACCCTTGGAGTCTATATGCATGCCCTTCACACCCGCTCTCATTTCATTCCTCCGCCATGATGTTCTGCCTTACCATGGGCCTGGGAGCAGTGGAGAAAATTCATAATGGATGGAAACCTTTGGAAAGATGAGCCAAAATAAATCTAGCCTCCTTTAAGTTGTTCTTCTCAGGTGTTTTGTCACAGAAAACTAAAGATGACTAACACAGTAAGAAAATAGATTCAAAGAGGTTAAATGACTTTTGAAGTCACACAACTAACAAATGTTACAAAGGAGACTCAAATCCAAGTCTTTGTGATTCATTTTCTGTGTTTTTTCTTCTCCACTGCACAGACTCTGACATGTGTTTTTGACTATCATGAGCCAGAGGGTTCTTAGCATTATTTCAAAATAATCTGCCTACTGACTACGTCATACCTGGCTAATTCCTGCACTCCAGAGGACAGTCCTAATGGGCTACTTATTTGTTAAGTCAAAACAGCAAAACTGAGAAGTTTAAGAAATAGATTTTTAGTTATTAAAATTTCACTATCTTTTTATTAAATTGTTTAAATACTTTTATATTTTTATAATAGTTGTCAACATACTCAATATAAGATTTTTTATCAATTATTAATTCACTCATCAAATGTGTACTTATTGAGTGCCTGCTATGCGCCAGACCATTCTAGAAACAGAAACTATACCTGAGAACCAAAAAGAAAGTCCCCGATCTTATTGTGATTACCTATAATGGAAGAGACAGAATAAACAATATCAGTAAGTAAAATATGTTAAATGTTAGGTGATAAGTGCTAAAGAGAAAACAAATAAAAAAGAGCAAGCAGCTTAGAACAAAACTTGGCCCATAGTTGAGTGAATAATGAGTATCAGCTACAGACAGAAAGGGGTTTGTCCCAGGAATGATCATTTATACACCTTTATGACCTGACAGTGTGAAAATGAGGCTGATTTCTTTTGTTGTATTTCATTTGTCCCAACCCTGTTGACCCTCTTCCCATCTATTTTTTTTTCTTCTGTGTTCCTTGAAATGGAGAATAAACACCTTAATTATAAATGTTTTAAAAGCCAGTAAAAAAGGTAGAAGTTTGGGGGAAGATAGTGGTGCATCTGAAACTTAGGTGGTTTTCAGAAAACACTTTCTGAACTGTCAACAACTGAGTAAAGAACTGAGGGAGTAACTTTCTGTCATGTGGTTGGCAGATTTCTAAGGTGATCCCAGATCTTCATCCTTGATTTGATTTCCATGATTAAGTTATATTGCAAAAGGAATTATTGGTTGACTTTAAGATAGTGAGATCATGTGTGTAGTGTTAACCTAATCACGAATTCCATAAAAGTGGAGTTTTGTCCAGTTGTACAAGAAAAAAAAGTCAAGATTTAAAATGTGAAAGAAATGCAGTGTAAGGTAAGTTGTCCATAGTTGAGATGGAGGGAGCCACATGGAAAGGCTTTGGAGGGATCTCTAGGATTGAGAGAGAACCCTGCTGATAGCCAGGAAGAAGACAGGAACGTCAGATCTGCAAATGCAAGAAACTGAATTCTTATAACAGCCTGAATGAGCCAGGAAGCAGATTCTTCCCTGAGTCTCCAAACTAGAATCAAGCTGGGCTTCACCTACATTTCAGCCTTGTGAGATCCTAAGCAGAGAACCTGGTGCAGCCTAAGAAAGGGGTGTTGTTTTAAATGGTTAAGTTTGTACTAATTTGTTGTGCTGTAATAAAAAACTAAGGTACAGTGGAATAGAAATGAAAAATCGTGGCCACAGTTTCATGCTTAGAGTGCTTGAGAAACGAGGTGTGTACAGAGTCTGCTGAGTCATGAATAGAAAAGTAAAGACCCAGGCAGGAGTGCTGAGTCATGCTTGTGTTCCCAACAGTAATTGCAAACTCAAAGCCACGTAAGGGTCTCCATAGGTACCAGTTTCCTTAGATCTTTCCCTCTGGTTAATTCGGTTGCTTCAATTTTTGTGATCATTGTTATTATTTGATACTGGATGAGATGAATACCTTCATATATGCAGCATTTCCCTTAGTTTCCAAACTTGTCTTCAAAAGGATTGTTATTTTACAATAATGTTTGGGCTGTTATTTTTCTGAACCCTTGTAAGCATTAAGCATTCTTTTTAGTGTTTCGTACCTGAATAAGTGAAAAGGTAGCAACAATTTCTTTCTTCTTTTTTTTTTTTTTTGGTATGTAGACCTGTAAGAATAAAGATTTCTCACGATTTGTTTTCTCATGGCATTTCCATTCATTGATTTTTTTTTTTTTTTGAAAACAGTAATGTTGTTTACTGTGTTACTGACAGGTGAGGCAATCAGATGAATGAGGTTTTATTTTTAATTTGGACCATAACTTACTCTCCTTCAGTCCCTGGTGTCTGTTTCCTCACCCAGGAAATGAAGGTAGTACATAGGATCATCTCAAAACAATAAAGCTTTCATGGAAATGACTGCTTGCATTCCTTTCTATCAACCAACTTCTGGACCTTCACATCAAAACCAGAAAAAGTTCTCGGATACCCTGCTCCTGGTGCCTGGATCAAAGAAAAAAATCAAAAGAGAAATTTAAAAAATCTGGAAACAAACAAAAATGGAAATACAACATATTAAAATGGAATGCTACCAAATTATTTCTAAGAAGGGAAATTATAAACATGTACATTTACAAAAGAGAAATATCTCTGGTACACAATATAACTCTACACCTCAAGAAGTGAGAAAAAGAACAACAAACCAAGCCAGAGGTCAATAGACGAAAACAAATAACAAAGATTAGGGATAAAATAAATGAATTAGAGATGAGAAAAACAATAACAAAGATAAAGGAGTGTTAGTTTTTTTTTTTAAAGATAAACAAAATTGACAAACTTTTTTCCTGACCAAGAAAAAAAAAAGACTCCAATCAATAAAATCAGAAATGGAAAAGGAGACATTATAACTGATATCACAGAAATAGAAAAAAATTATAAGAGACTGCCAGGAACCGTTACATACCAAAAAATTGGGTAGTCTAGAAGAAACTGATAAATTCCTAGAAACATGCAGCTTACTGAGGATGAATCATGAAGAAATAGAAAATCCTAATAGGCTAATAGTAAGAAAACTGAAAAGAGTAATCAAAAACTTCCCAAGGAAAGAAAGTCCAGGACCCTTAGCTTCACTACTAAATTGCACCAAGTCTTTAAAGAATACTCCTTTTCAAACTCTTCCCAAAAAATTGAGGGGGAAGGAATACTTTCAAACTCATTTTATGAGGCCAGCATTACCCCAATACCAAAGCACTAAAAGAAAAAAAAATGTAGGCCAGTGTCTTGAAAAAAAAAATAGATTTAAAAGTCATTAATAAAATACAAGTAAACTGAATTCAACAACATATTGAAAAGATCATTGGTCAAAATTAAGTAGGAATTACCCCAGGATGCAAGGATGGTTCAACATAATTAATACACGTGATCCCCTGTATAAATAGAATGGAAGACATATGGGCATCTCTCCCCATGCTGAAAAGGCATTCAGCAAAACTCAACATCATTTCATGATGAGAACTCTCAGCTAATTAGGTGTGGAAGGAATGTATCTCAACACAATAAAGGCCAAGTATGACAATATCACAATCAATGGCGAAAAACCAAAAGCATTTCTTCTGTGATTAGGAATAAGAGCAGGATGCTCACTCTCACCACTTTTACTCAACATTGCAGTGCTTGTGCTGGCCTGAGTAAGCAGTCAAGAAAAACAAATAAAGGACATCCAGGTCAGTAAGGAATTAAAATTGTCTCTGTAGATTACATGATCTTGTATGTAGAAAATCCTGAAAAGGCTCCCCTTTAATAATTTAAGAAAACAATGCAATTTATAATAGCATCAAAAAATGCTAAGAAATAAACAAGGAGGTGAAAGAGCTGAACACTGGAAACTAAAGGAATTGCTGAAATATATGCAAGAGGATACAAATGGATAGAGAGAGATTCTTTATGTTTATAGACTAAAAAAATGAATCTTGTTAAAATGTCCTTGTTACCTAAATCATTCTGTAATTTTTTTTCAATGGATTTTTAAACAGAATTACAAAAATAACCTTAAGATTCATGTAGAACCACAAATGAATAGCCAAAGTAATTTTAAGCAATAAGAGCAAAACTATAGGGATCAAACTACTGTATTTAAAAATATATTGCAAAGGTATGTTAACCAAAACAGTATGGTACTAGCGTAAAAGTAGACAAATAAATCAACAGAAGAGAATAAAGAGTCCAGGAATAAATCCACACATACACAATCAATTGATCTCTTAAAAGATTGCTAAGATTATACAGTGGGGAAAGGATGGTCTTCTCAATCAACGGCATTGGAAAAATCAGAAATCCACATGCAGAAAAATAATCAACACAAAATGGACTAAATATGTAGATATAGCACCTGAAAGCATGAACAGAAAGGAAGAAAATAAAAGAAAAAAAAACATATCTTGACAAAATGTGGACAATGATTTGGGGGATTTGCTACCAGAGCAAAAACATGCAAATGTGACTACAGCAAACTAAAATGTGAAACAAGATTAAAGAGACAATTTAGGAAATGTGAGAAAATATTTTCAAGATGTTCATATCTAAAATATTAAGCAAGTCAATATTAAGAACGCAATAGCAAGAAAATAAATAACTCTATTAAGAAAACAGAGGACCTGAATAGAGATTTCTCAAAAAAGATATACAAATAGCCCAACATATTTATGGGAAAAAATGCTCAACCTCACTAATCATCAGAGAAATGCAAATCAACACCACAATGATAGATCCGAATGTTAGGCCAATATTTAAGAGTCTAGAAATGAGTCTTGACAGCATTGTGAAGAAAAGAGGAACTTGGTATGCTATCTGTGGGCATGCCAACTGGCACAGCCATTATGGAAAATGGTATAGAAATTCCTCAAAAAATTAAGAATAGAATTAACATATGACAGTCCCACTTTTGCATATATATCCAAAGGAAATGAAGTCATTACCTCAAATGCATGCTCTGCATGCCAATATTCATTGCAGCATTATTCACCATACTAAAGATATACAATCAACCTAAGTGCTCATCAACAGGTAATAAATAAAAAATATGTGATGTGAGATATATATATATATGTGTGTGTGTGTGTGTGTTTGTGTGTGTGTGTGTGTGTGTACATGGAATGCATGGAATATCATTCAGCCTTAAAGAAGAAATAAGTCCTGTTACTGGTTACAAAGGGATAAACCCGGAGGACGTTGTGCTAAGAAAAATAAGCCAGGTATAGAAAACAAAACTGCATGATCTCAGTTATAAGTGGAGTTTAAAACAGCTGCATTAATAGAGGAAAAGAGCAGAATAGTAGTTACCACAGACTGGTGAGAAGGCAAGATGAGGAGATGTTGATCAAAGTGTACAAAGTTTCAGTTATACAGGATAATTTAGTTTTGAAGATCCAAGTATAGTATGGTGACTACAGTTTATAAACCTGTGTTATAAACTTGAAAATAGATCTCAAATGCTCTTGCCATCAAGGAAAAAAAGGTAACTATGTGAAGTGATGGAAACATTAATTAGTTTGATTGCGTCAATATTTCACAATGTTTATGTATTTTGAAACATTATGTTGTACATCATAAAAATAAAACAATAAATATCTGTTCAATGAACATGCAAAAGAATTAATTAAATGTTTTCAAAGATAATAGAGGATAGAATTCAAGGTAATCACATTTCAGATAAACACACAAAAATCTATCAAATTCACGATCAGCAATAATACCAAGAATATATTAACTAAGAAGTATGGAAGATCTTGACAAAGAAAAACTATTGAATTCCCTGAGACATTTATGTTGCTAAACAAGAGAATTCAAACAAGAATGTAACCTTTGCCCCAAATTAATCTAAAATTTTATCTAGGCTATAAAAATTTTAATCTAATTTATTTCAAAGTCAAAAAATGATATGTATTTCATTTCATAAAATAAAATAAAATTGGGAGCTATAAAAAGAACATATCATAGAAACCAAAGAATGGGGACATTTTCCATTGAAGTTATCAAAGTCTACCACAGATACATACAAATGTAATCTCTATGGTAAAAGTCTAATGAAAAAAATAATTAATGATGTAATAAAATAGAGAACCTAGAAATGCATTTACAAACATTTGAGGGTTAAGTATCATAAAAATGCAAAATAATATTGGTGAGACTAATTCTTGGATGATGCTTTAAATAGTTTACATTTGAAAAAACATAAATTGATAGCTATATCACAGTGGATCCAAAAAAGCATTCAAAGTTATATCATTAAAATCTGATCGTATTCTATATTGAAAGCATTTTTATGTTTTCTAATATAAAAATTAATATTTTCTTGTAGATATTATGCAATAAAACTGAAGTAGAATGTGTGGGTTTTGCAAATGCCTTAATAGCAGATAAAATTTTATATTTGTAAAATTAACATATTGTACTGGTATAAAATAGCTTTAAATTATATTTTAAAAAGCTCTCCCCAGGGCTGGGATTGTAGTTCAGTGGTATAGCTCTTGCCTAGCACATGTGAGGCATCGCATAAAAATGAAAAAAATAAAGGTATTGTGTCCATCTACAACTAAAAAAGTTATTGAAAAAAAAATCTCCCACTTAAATTTAAATATCAGAAAAAAATGATAAAAATTGAAAAATTTTCTGAAATATTTTGAAATAAAGAAATCTTTTGAAAATATAATATACTTGAAAAATTGACTATATAAGGATCAAAATAGCACAGAAAATTAAATAATTGAGGGAAAATAAAAAAGAAAAACAATGAAGCATATTTTTATTAAATTATTTATTTATTCTAATTTTTTATACACAATGGCAGAAATAGATCACAAGTTTTCAAGTCACGGATTGTACACAAAGTATTTTTACACCATTCGTGTCTTCATACATGTACTTAGGGTAATGATGTCTAACTCATTCCACCACCATTCCTACCCCCTTGCCCCATCTAAAGTTCCTCCATTCCTCCCATGCTCCACGTCCCGCATCACCATTATGAGTCAGCATCCTCATATCAAAGAAAACATTTGGTCTTTGGTTTTTTGGGATTGGCTTACTTCACTTATTCTCTAACTCCTTCCATTTACCTGCAAATGCCAGGATTTTATTCTCTTTTAATGCAGAGTAATATTCCATTGTGTGTATATACCAAAGTTTCCCTACCCATTTATCTATTGAAGGGCATCTGCGTTGGTTCCACAATTTAGCTATTGTGAATTGTGCTGCTATAAACATTGATGTGGCTGTGTCCCTGTACTATGCTGTTTTTAAGTCCTTTGGGTATAAGCTAAGGAGTGGGATAGCTGGGTCAAATGATGGTTCCATTCCCAGTTTTCCAAGGAATCTCCATACTGCTTTCCAGATTGGCTGCACCAATTTGCAGTCCCACCACCAATGTATGAGTGTCTTTTCCCCACATCCTCCTCAAAACTTATTGTTTGTATTCTTGATAGCTGCCATTCTGACTGGAGTGATATGAAATCTTAGAGTAGTTTTGATTTGCATTTCTCTAATTGCTACAGATGTTGAACACTTTTTTCATATGTTTGTTGATAATTGTATGTCCTCTTCTGAGAAGTGTCTGTTCAGTTCCTTGGCCCATTTATTGATTGGGTTATTTGGGTGGGTTTTTGTTTTGTTTGGGGGGGAGGGTTGAGTGCTTCATATATCCTAGAGATTAGTGCTCTATCTGATGTGCTTGTAGTAAAGATTTGCTCCCATTCTGTAGACTCTCTATTCACCTCACTGATTGTTTCTTTTGCTGAGAAGAAGTTTTTAGTTTGAATAAATCCCATTTATTGATTCTTGGTTTTAATTCTTGCACTATAGGAGTCTTATTAAGGAAATCTGGCCTAATCCAACATGATGGAGATTAGGGCCTACTTTTTCTTCCCTTGGGCTCTAGTTTAATTCCTAGGTCCTTGATCCACTTTGAGTTGAGTTTTGTGCATGATGAGAGATAGAGGTTTAAATTTATTTTGTTCCATGTGGATTTCCAGTTTTCCCAGCACCATTTGTTGAACAGGCTATCTTTTCTCCAATGTATATTTTGGGCACCTTTGTCTAATATATGAAAACTGTAGTTATGTGGGTTAGTCTCCGTGTCCTCTATTCTGTACCATTGGTCTACAGGTCTATTTTGGTGCCAATTCATTGCTGTTTTTGTTACTATTGCTCTGTAGTATGGTTTAAGGTCTGGTATAGTAATGCCACTAGCTTCATTCTTCTTACTAAGGATTTCTTTGGCTATTCTGGGCTCTTTTGGCTATTTTCTATTTCTATGAGGAATGTCATTGGGATTTTGATTGGGATTGCATTGAATCTGTATAGTGCTTTTGGTAGTATGGGCATTTTGACAATATTAATTATGCCTATCCAAGAACAAGGTAGATCTTTCCATCTAGCTTTCTGTAGTTTTTATTGTAGAGGTCTTTCACCTCTTTCGTTAAGTTCATTTCCAAGGTTTTGTTTGTTTGTTTTGTTTTTAGGCTATTGTAAATGGGGTGGTTTTCCTAGTTTCTCTTTCAGGGGATTTGTCACTGATGTACAGAAATGCCTTTGATTTATGGGTGTTGGTTTTATATCCAGCTACTTTGCTGAAATCATTTATGAGTTCTAGGAAATTTCTGGTGGAATGTTTTGGGTCCAGTTTTTAGAGGGAACACTTTCAATTTTTAAGCAAATCTTAGTAAATACAAAAATGTAGAGATACTAACTTGCATTCTATCAGACCACAATGGAATGAAATTAGAAATCAATGATAAAATTACAAAAAAATAAAAGCTACCCCAACACCTGGAGACTAAATAATATGCTATTGAATGAACAAATGGATTGCAAAAGACATCAAGGAAGAGATTAAAAAATTCTTAGATGCAAATGAAAACACTGATACAACATATCAAAACTCTGGGACACTATGAAGGCAATTCTAAGAGGAAAGTTCATTGCATGAAGTTTATTCCTTCAAAGAAGAAAAAGTCAACAAATAAATTACTTAACATTACATCTCAAAGCCCTAGAAAAAGAAGAACAAATCAACCCCCAAAGCAGTAGAAGACAAGAAATAATTAAAATCAGAGCTGAAATCAATGAAATTGAAACAAAAGAAACAATTGAAAAAATTGATAAAACAAAAAGTTGGTTCTTTAAAAAAATAAATAAAATTGGTAAACTATTAGCAATGCTAATGAAGAGAAGGAGAGAGAAAACTCAAGTTACTAACATGATGAAAAAGGAAATATTATGACAGATACTACAGAAATACAGAAGATAATTAGAAATTATTTTGAAAATTTGTACTCGAATAAAATAGAAAATATCAAAGGCATCAACAAATTTCTAGGTGCATATGATATGCCCAAACTAAATCAGGATGATATACACGATTTAAACAGATCAATTTCAAGCAAGAAAATAGAGGATGACATCAGAAGCCTACCAACCAAGGAAAACCCAGAAACAGATGGATTCACAGGTGAGTTCTAGAAGACCTTTAAAGAAGTACTAACTCCAATACTTCTCAAACTATTTCATAAAATAGAAAAAGAGGGAACACTTCCAAACACATTCTATGAGGTCAATATCACCCTGATTCCAAAACCAGATAAAGCATATTTAAATAAATATTATTAGCAACAATAGAATTAATAAAATAATAGATCATAGTCCAATACCTCAATGGAAAAAAATTGATACCACTTCTAGTAAGGCATTGTATCTTGAACATATGCATTTATCTTGTTCCCTCCAGGGATTACAGAAGAATGACAGCAGAGGAATGAAAAAGTGTAGACCAATAATAAAAAGAATAAAGAAAATGAGACACACAAATGGGAGATTCTAATAACTTTTTGAAAATTTTAGTGTTAAGAGCAAGACCTAAACAGACACTTCTCAGGAGAGGACATACAATCAATCAACAAATATGTGAAAAATTGCTCACCATCTCTAGCAATCAGAGAAATGCAAATTAAAACTACTCTAAGATACCATCTCACTACAGTAAGAGTGGCAGCAATTATGAAGACAAACAACAACAAGTGCTGGTGAGGATGGGGGGGGGGAAGGTTCACTCATACATCGCTGGTGGGACTGCAAAGTGGTGTAGCCAATTTGGAAACAGTATGGAGATTCCTTGGAAAACTGTGAATGGAACTACCATTTTACCCAGCTATTCCTCTTCTCAGACTATACCCAAAGGACCTAAAAACAGCATACTACAGGGACACAGCCACATCAATGTTTATAGTGGCACAATTCACAATAGCTAAACTGTGGAGCCAACCTAGATGAGCCATCCACTTAAGGATGAATGGATAAAAAAAATGTGGCATTTATACACAATGGAATATTACTCAGCAATAAAAAAATAAGATCATGGCATTTGCAGGGAAATGGATGGCATTAGAGAAGATTATGCTAAGTGAAGTTAGCCAATCCCCAAAAAACAAATGCCAAATGTCTTCTCTGATATAAGGGGAGTGACTCAAAATGGGGTTGGGAGGGAGAGCAAGGGAGGAAGATTACCTCTAGATAGGGAATAGGGGTGGGAGGGAAAGGGAGGGAGAAGGGGAATAGCATGGATGGTGAAAGGAGACCCTCATCATTATACAAAATACATGTACGAAGATGTGAATTTGGTGTCAACATATCTTATATACAATCGGAGATATGATTGTATTAAGAATTGTAATGCATAAGTAAATAATAAATAAATTTTTAAAAAGAGAAGAAAGGTAAGTGACTCCTATACTTTGCTAATGCAATTAACCTAAAAAGATCAGATTGTGCAAGGTTCAACTCTTATTTGACAGATGATTATTTATTTTCAACTTTCACTCATCATTTTTATTCCATTCATTCTGTAGAACACTCTTTTTTTGTTTAAATTTGTGTATCTTCTTGAGATTGGAGCAATATGATGGAGTATAATTTTAAAGGAAAATATAGATCACATAGTATATACAACCTAACAAGAGAGTTGTAACATAAGCCAAGAATTTGGCAATAAAAGAGATTTATGTATAAAAAAAAATTAAGCAAATTCCAAAGTGAGGTCATTATTAACTCCAGGGAAAACAGAAAGTTGAACCAGAAAGAAAACCTATACCATATACAATATTCACTGAGTTGCAAATAATATTTATGTAATAGTGATGTAGTCAGTGAATATGAAGTTGGCCCCAAATTAAGATAAATCTACATTGGAACGATTGTTGATGAGAATTCAATGTGTCCATGGGACAAGGCGGGATGAGGAGAATGTTGAAAGAAAGTCAGATTTTCCTCTGAACTAGTAGGAAATGGATAGTTAATATCTGAAATTGAAAAATCAAGTAGTAAAATAGCATATTACTTCAAATCAAGTAGTAAAACAGAATACATAAAGTTGCTCATGTATTATTTAGAGATATGAAGTTAAATTGATTAAACACTCTAAAATAAACTCTAAAAAATTGAACTTGATTATCTTATGGAAGCAGGATTGAGAGGGAAAGAAAAATGAGCAAAGAAATGCTCTTATGTGCTAATAATACTTGTTGTGTTAGGGGAACCTTTAAGCCATGCAAATGCATATGTATTATTTTGCTAAAAATCTTAGTCAAAAGACATGAGCTAAAAAATGGAAAGAAATTTAAAGTATTAATAAGCACTTTAAAAGATGAAAAACTTCAATAAATAATCAGGCATTGAAATTTAAACAAGAAATATTTTCACCTATTATACTAGCAATAATTTATAAAATTATAATAATATAATATTGAGAATTAGTGAACATATAGAAAAAGAGCACTTTTACAAAATGCTGGTAGAAATATATTAATTAGCTCACTTCTTTGGAAGGGAAAACAGGCAATTTATATTATGCTTTAAAGCATGACTTTTTGATCTAACAATCTAATTTTATGATATATTTTAAGATATATTTTCATGAGTAATATATGTATGTGCACGTGTATATTTCTCATGAAATATATACACACATGTATATATATTCAGAAACATATATACCAACAGAGAGAAGAACTTATAAGTGGTATTGTGCTTTTAATTTCAGTTTCCTTGTATTTGTTATTAGTGTAATGAAGTAAGATTGGTAACTGTGCAATGATGCTGTATTCTGTAATAAACTAAGTTATTAATTCTATGATTTTTTTGGTAGCTTCTTTGAATCTTCTTGGTAGACAATTAAGGAACTACATATAGGGTTTATTTTATTTCTTCCTTTCTATTTGAATGGTTTGTATTTATTTTCTTGTGTTATTGCAATGGCTAGAACATCCAGGGCTCTATTTAATAGGATTAGAGAGACTGAAAGTTCTTATTTTATTTTCAAACAGAACATAGAGGAAAGACATTCAGTCTTTCACCATGAAGTTTAATATTAGCTGCATTTTTAAAATCAATGCCTTTTATCAAGATCACATGATTTCCCTCGATTGTTAGTTTTTAGAGACTTTTTAATCACGAATGAATGTTAGATTTTACCAAATAGTTTCTCTACATCAAATGATATGGTCACATGCTTTTTCTTCTTAAGCCAATTGATAGGGTGCATTCCAAAAATATACTGCTGCTGTTCAAGCAGCTTCACATGCCTGAAACGAATCTTACTTGGCTGTGGTGTATAATAATTTTATGCATTCTTGAGATTGATTCTCTAATTTTATGTTGATAATTTTGCATCTGAGGTCGTGTGAAACATTGTAGATTTTCTTTTTAGTTGTTCTGTCTTTATCTGATTTGGGTATCAGGTACACACCGATCTAGCCTTATAAAATATCTTTGGAAATGTTCCCTTCTTCTATTTTATGGATGAGACTGTATAAGGTTGGTTATTAATTTTTAAAAAATTGGTGGGATTAACTAGTTTAATTATTTGGGCTTACAGACTTCTGTTTTGGGTGCTTTTAATTTTGGGGTGATTATAGAAACATTGTCTATTCATCTTGAATGACTTTTTGGCATTTGAGGTTTTTAAGGAATTGATTCATGTCTTCCAAATTAAAATATATCAATATAACATTGTTTGTATTATCCCTTTATTTTTGTTAATGGCTGAAGGATCTATAGTAATATCCTTTGTCTTATTCCTGATATTGATGATTTCTATCTTTTTTAATCTTCATGAGTTCTACCATAAGTTTTTAAACTTTAGTAATTTTTAAGAATCAGCCTTTTGTCGATTGATTTTTTTTCTCTCTTTCCTTCTTGTTTTTAATTTTGTTAATTTTTTGTCAGTATTCCTCTTCCTCTACTTAGTTTGCTTTATTTTGTTCTTTATTGTCCATGTTTTTGTGTTTGGGAGGAATACACATTATTCATTTGAGACTTTGTTTTCTTTGATTAAATGTAATCCATTGGTGCTATAAATTTTCCTTATGGTATTGTTTTAGCTGCATTCTACATATTTTGAAAGATTGGGTTTTCAGTTTCATTCATTTTATGTATTTTTTTTTACTTCCTTTGAGACTTCTTCTTCTACCCCCAGCTTATCTAGAAACATTTGGAATAATTTCTAAGTGTTTTAAGAATTTTCTTTCCCTTTCTGGATTGATTTGATTTCATTTCTTTTACATTTCTCAAAAGTTTGTTTTATGGCCCAAGATATGGTCCATCTTGTTGGTGTCTTATACACATCCCAATTAGATCTGGATGGTTGAGTGTGTCAGTTTTCTCTATATCATGCCGATTTTATGTCTGTTAGTGCTGTTAATCACTGTGAGTGGGATACTCAATCCCCAAATATAATTATGGTTTTGCCTGTTTTAGCTCTGTCAGCCATTGCTTTTTGTATTTTGAGGCTCTGTTATTTGATATGTACACATCGCTCTAGCGTTGTTGTGCCTCCTAACATGCCATCTACGACCAGCGTTCTGTAATGAATCCAATAATTTTCTTTGCTCTGAAGTCAATAATAGCAATTCCTGCTTTTTAAAACAAGTCATGATTACATGACTTACATGTCATTGCATTTGAAGTGAGTTGATTTTGTTAACATGCAGTTAGATAGTAATTTTTAGTCTACTCCAGCAATCTCTTTTAATTTGTGTATTAGATCATTTATATTTAAGGTACCTATTGATAGTTTAGGACTCAGTCGGTCATTTTGTTAATTATTTTCTGATTTATTTCCAGCAAATAATGGACCTGGAGATAATCTTCCATCAATATTGAATGAAGACTAGAATGAATGAATTTTCCATATTCTGATATAAAATAAAAATTTGAAATGAAAATTTATACATGGTTATGGATAAACAAAATAAAAAAATGACCCTTAAATTAAAAATGACTATTTTGGGGGCATGGACTTTATTGAGAGACAATTTTATAGAAAAAAAAATGTTGAGTTCTTAAATCAAACTACACTATGGGTTCAAATTTTGTTTTCATATTCTTCATCTGTATGTCCTTATGCACAAAGTAACTCTGAATGTTAGTCTTCTTGTTGTTATAAGAGATAATAATGCCCAATTTAAAAATTATTTGGAAAGATGAAATTAGAACATAATGGATGTTCTTGGAACATTTTTGATCCTCCTAACATAAGATAGATCTTTATCCTCTTCCATTTTAGGCCATTTAAAATCCTTAACTATGAGGATTTATCAAAGCAAGAAGGGGGCTTTACATAAATTCAGATATTATTTGTTCAGTCCTAAAGTTTCCATTTGTCTATTTCTATCTTGTCTTCTGAGATTTCCTATCTTCTAATAGTACCTATTATTATGTTCGCATTAATGAGCATAGTTTTAATGAGCACTTTATGATCACTGCTCATTAATTCCAATATTTGAGTCATCTGGTCAGTTTTTGTTGATTGTTTTTAATAATGGGTTACATTTTCCTCTTTCTTCGTATGATGAGGAATTCGGGATTATACCCTGGACTTTGTCAATGTTATATTGTAGAGATTCTGGATTCTTCTATATTCCTCTGAAGAGTGTTGATCAGGCAATTAACTTGGCACCAAACAGTAAACTCTGTCTCTTGGGCAATAACTCAAGTCTCAGTTTAGTTAGTTAGCCTTCATTAGGCTGATTGTTATAGTGTAGAGATTCTGGATTCCCCATGTATGTTTCTAGAGTCAACCACATAATTTAATAAGAGTTATGCACAGAATGTACGACTCCCTTCTCTTTTCTTCTCCTTCCTAGTATCCTTCCTATCCCTCACTTTCCAATACCTATGGCTACCCTGAACTTGTTCTACTGGTCCTCAGGGAAGGTAGATTGCAGTTTCACATCTGAGCTTCAACCATCCTGAGTAGTACAGACTAGGCCTTGCTTTCTAACAAAACACCTCCAACTTCCCCTGCACACACACACACTCACACGGGAGAAAAACACCAAATGTTATTTACTTTTCCCAAATACACACTTTCTTACAAAAATGTACCTGTGTTTGTTAACTCTTCAGCCTTCAGGTAGTTATTCTTTAACTTTTATTTTGGAGTTTATTATTGTTATCTGCAGAAGAGTTAGATTGATATGAGCTGACTTGGTCATTATCAGAAGCCAGCAAAACCCCCAGGGCTATAGATAATTAATTTTCACTCATCAAAAGCTTTCTTTTCTTTTCTTTTTTTTTTCTTCAGACATGATGCTTCTCATGCACATCTGAAGGAAGCCACATTTCTCAGAATTCCAATCCATCTCTTTGAATATACTTGGGGAATGTTTCCTACAAAAGGTATTCCTGGTAACTAGAGCTGTCTGGTTAGCCTCAGGCAAAACAGAAAACTGCACCTGAGCTCACACTGAATAAGATAACTGTGGCACTAGGGGACTACACTGCCCAGAAACCAATTAAGTCTGAGGGGAGGGCGGGATTTTCTTCAACTGACTGCTGGAGACATTGACAGAGGCACTGACCACAGTGAGTTTGATGCTGGGCTCACACGTCTTAAGTGTAAATAAGGATCCATGGCTGGGAGGACTAATCTACTAGGAGACCTGTATGGCTCTTCTGTTTGCATGTCTTCAATGCTTAGCTCATGAATGAGTCCTCGTCTATTGAGCCCTTGGCACAAGGAAACGTGATCTTTTGAGCTAAGATCACCATATTCTTTTGTTACGATCGCCATATTCTTTTTTGACTTTGAAATGATGTTAGAACTCATCTCACTTAATCCATCATTTTATTATCTGTATCCCGAATTCCAAAATCAAGAACTCCTAGGAGAACACAGGAAGGGACTGAGTTGCAATTCGCATGCAGTTCAGCTGAGTCTCATTCTTGCAATCTGCTGCTCAGCCTCACATTCAGTATTTGGGAGACACCGTGCTATATAGAGCGTCCTCAGCCTTTCTCAAGGTTAGATTCTAAAGTGTTCTGAGTGGAAGAAAACAGTCTGCTCAGTGATGTGATCACAGCCTCCTGAATTCAGTAATATGACAGACAGTGTGATCATTGCATTTAATGGATGGCTGTTCTCCAAAATTCAGCTGGCAAGTAAGGACATGTGAACTCTGCTCTCCTCGCTCCCCAGCCCTTCCTGTTACCATCTCTGTGGCTCTGCACTCTCACTCCACATGCATACCTAGGGCTCAGATTCACAAAGGCTAGTCTCCATGTAAGCCAAACAGCAAAAAAGAACTGGCCAAAGTTACAGAAAGTCTCACTTGTAAACTCGCCCCTATGAAGTGTTGGGTTTTTCATATGTAACAATTTCAACCTTCGACTGTTGTCTAAAAATATAAGAGCAGGTTCTTACTCATCAGACTTTCTTCATTGTACTGGAGGAAACGGAACTGATCCATTCAGTTTGAAGAGAAAGTTTTCTGTGTCAGAAATCTCTTCTTAAGACCTGACTACTATCCCAGGAAGATCTGGTAGAACTTCAAAATCCTAGCATGGACATGTCAGAATAAATGTAGTTTCACATTATAAGAGTTGAAAAAAAAAAAAAACTTAGTCTGCCTGTCTTCAATAGCTACGACCTCTTGTCTCCAGGCAGGAAAGATTCTCAGGTGTTACCCAGTTTATCATAGCATTCCAGGTCTCTCCTTTTATCTTGTGTCCTTCTCTTCTTTCCAAGATCATAAATCAACAGAGACAGGTCTTCATTCTTCTTTGAAAGAGAAGGGAGGGGTAAGTCTAGACTTCTCCTATTTTATGGCAAAGTTAACAACCTGATAAATTTAACTATCATACTCTTAGGTAAAAAACTGGAACTATTTCAAAGCTTCGGTGGACAATCTGTAGCCAGGAACCTTTGCAGCACCCGACCAAAGTCTTTTTGACATTTCTCTTTACTGCAAAACCAGGAAGGAAGTCCATGTGGGAAAATGGCAGATTGTTCAAGAGACTTCAGATTCCAGAGAAGGGTCAGAGTCAAATCCAAGAGTATGTGACAGCTGAAATTGTCCATGATTTACTAATTGCTGAAGGCAGCGACCCGGTCATAAAGAGCAAAGGCCAAAGGGAAGGCTTGGTGCCCATTGCTGGGATTAGGTTTCTGTCTTGAGAGAAGACAGCAGAAAACTGAAGAACATTTGGAAATAATTAGGCGGAATAAAGAAACTTGAGGCTAAGCGGTGGGGTGGGGGATGAAGGCTATACTATTCCTTAAAATAAATACTAATTGTTTAGCTTTACCAAAGATTCCGTTTCTCCTTGACTTTCTTATCCTCCACAAAACTTGTACTTGGCTGATACAAGTGCAGCCTCAACTTGGAGCTTCTAACAACATTAAGGATCATATCTGAAGAATCACACAGCTTCCAAAAATAAAAGGAATCAGACCACGCTGTGTTTTCCTCAAGGAGAGTCTGGAGCTGAGATGTGGGAGATGTGGAGAAAATCATTGACTTTTGGAGTCAGACACGACATCCAAATATTCACTGCACTTTTTACAAGCTGTGCGACCCTGAGAACGTCAGGTATCTCCAGCTAAGTATCTGTCTCTTCAAGTGTCAGATGTAGCCAATACCTCCACCTTTGCAGCTGATGTAAAATAAAACGTGAAAAAGCTCTTTACCCTCCATACTCAGCACAGAGCTGTGTCCTTTACTTTTTGCCTTGTACATAAACATTACAAACACAATAACAGTTACTTTTATCAGTCTCTCATTCCAGAAATCAAGGCATATGATAAAACCACAGTTCTTAAAACAGCATGGTGTTGTCTTCAGAACAGGCCAATAGATTGATGGATTAGATTGAGAATCTAAAACACTGTCTTATTTGTAGGCAGAAATAAACCCATATTTGGAAAAATAAAACCACTTTTATGCCAAGATTCCGAAAGACAATAATGTGATCCTGGAGTTGGAAATGTTTTTGTAAAAAAAAAAAATCCAGTTATGTAACAAAGGAACAAAGAAAATAATTGAAATTTAAACATTACATATTTAAAACTTCTTTATAGCAAACATATAATAAACAAAAGTGAAATATAAGAAATTATCTGGGAGGAAATTCTTACAGCTGCAAAATTATAAGGTACAAAAGATAAGCATACAAAACTTTTGATTGTTTCTTATGTAGCTATAAGAATGAGCTCAAAAGCCAATGGGAATATGGATATGAAAAGGTAATCAGAGAGGATGAAATCAGAACTTCTCTATGAAAATGGATCTGCCTCATTAGGAATCAAAAAATGTAAATTAAAATAACAATGATCTACCATTCTACTACCTGTTCAGCAAAGATGATACAGTTTGATGATATCAAGTCTAAACAAGCAGAGGAATCGGGAAAAGTAAGTTAAACACAGCTGTCCATGGCACAGCCTACCTGGCAGACAAAATACTAGTATCAAATTATTTATCCTACACCCTAGAAATTTCTCTCTGCCTCTCTGTCATGAAGGAGGACTTGCATATATTCACAAAACAGTTGATGCATATAGACACAAAATATTTTGCATTTGTCATGTAAACCACTAGAAATGATTTAAACATCTACTCACAGAGGAATGGATGAATACAATTCCATAAACACAAAGAGTTACTATATTCAAAGGAATAAAGTAGATTTATACATATTAATATGAGTCGATCACAAATAAATATCCACAACCATATTTTGTATTTTTCATATATATATATATATATATATATATATATATATATATAGAGAGAGAGAGAGAGAGAGAGAGAGAGAGTACATAATTTGAGAACTCCTTCATCAAACTCATCAAAGAGATTATTTTATTGGTGGGAGAATCTCAATGTAGAGAATAAAGTGTTCATTCAGTAAACCATGGTTTAATTGATAATAGTCTCATTATTTTTAGTTGTAACTGGTTTATTTATTGTTTGCATGAATTTGAAAATAAATATGGGTAAATATTGAAAAAAGATAAGAAAAATATGTCAAAATGTAGACAGTGATTGATTTTTGAAGGGTGTGGGTGATGATTATTTCTCTTTTGTACATGCCTATAATTTTAAATTGTTATCCCAAGGAGAAAAATATTCACCATTATTCATCGAATTATACTCATAAAAATCCAAGGTTATGCCACTAGACACCAAGTTAAACTGGTTCTCAAAAACATACTTACCTTAATCTTTAAAAACTGTTTTTGTGAATGCCTATTTTGTATTGTATGTCATATTCAAGGTCAGCACACTGCACTTCACAAGATGGTGCTTTCTTGCAAGCACAGTCTCATTTAACTCCTGAATTAACAGTGTGAAATAAGTATTATTAGCTCTGTGTATAGATAAGAAGACTGGGTTTCCAAAAAGATAGGCAATTTGTCCAAGTTCACGCAGCTGCAAAGTCACAGAGCTGACAGCTCAACACATGTCTGTGGGCATCAGAGTTAATGTTTCCCTCACTAGATCTATCTCAATACAAGTATGACTGCTTTTTTTTTTTTTTTTTCAAAAACAAACTGTAAAGCTGCTTCACTGCTGATTGATTTTAAAATGTAAGGATAAGATTAATTAAATAAGTTTTAAAAGGTATATAGACATTCTATGGACATAGAAATAACAAAATACAGTCATTAAATCAACCTGAGGTGGAGAGAAATATTAGTGGTCCAAATAAGGCTAGTGTGTGAATTTTTTTTTTTTTTTTTTGCGCAGAAAAGAAAAATCTTTTGTCCAAACACTACATTCTTAAATAATGTAAAGAAGTAGCATGGAGCTCCACAGATCCAATTGTGTTAATTAGAACTGTATTAGCAGGATACTCAACTCGAAGTAGCCTAAGACTATAATTTATGACCTTACCTAACTAGTTTCAGGCGCATCTGCATCCAGGGGTTCAAAAGATGTTATCGGATTGCTCAGATCTTTCTCCCTCTTCTTTCTCTATCTCCTCCCTCCCACCTCTATGCTTTTTATTTTTAAGTACTAGAGGCAAGTAGGTGACAGTTTATATAACTTTCGAGTTCTCCATGTTCTTATGGATGCACTTTTTTAAAATTTTTTTTGCAATTTTAAGGACAAAAAGAGAGAGAGAGATCTTTCCTTCAGTGTGGGCTCTTCAGGAATATATTGGCTGTGTCACAGCTATCTCTGTCACTAGTGGGATCATGCAGTCCTGGGTCTGTATTACTGTCCTTTTAGCCCCCCCCCAGGGCAGGGATGGATTCAATCTCATGCAAACCAAAGGGATTGAACTGGACTATTAGAAGATGGATGAGGACAGCCTTACACAAGAGATTCTGTGAAGAAAATATCACACGTCCATAACAGAATCACAACTTTGACAGTATTAGGTGGGTAACCACCGGAAAGCCAGTAGACGAACCTGTGGAAGAGCAAAGACATTCATAACAGCTACCTCACAGCGTTTTCCTGAGTGTTAAACAACAGTTGGAGGGAAAATGTGCCCAGCATGACATCTGTAAGATAGAAAGTGTCTTATACAGTTTGATTCCTAATTGAGCAATAAAAGGCAGGGTGGTACAGACTACCTACGTCACCTCATCCCAAAGACTTACCAAACAGGAAGTCCAACTAAACAAAATAGCAATCCTGTTGAATGTGGAAAATAATTGTGATCCTGTTCTCTTTCACTCCACTGAAAAGCAGGACTTTCAGTAGAGTCTGTGCTGTCTGGGAGTTATAACAATAACGAAAACCTCGATAACTTAACATTTATTGCATGCCAACCGTGTGCCAAGTCGTTGGGTAAGTACTTAACATGCATTTTCTCATGCAATCTTTCCCATCAGTAATGAAGTAGGTATTGTTATCATTTCCATTTTACAGATGAAGAAACAGATGTAGCGAGGCCACGTAATTTGCCAAGGTCAGGCAAATGGCGAGGCTTGGGCTTCCATTCCAGTGTGTCTGACTCCAGAGCCCTAGCTGTTACCCATGCATTGTTCTTTCTCATCCTGCCCTGCACGGCCTCATAATACCCTGAGGAGAAGGCTCGACATGAAATAGCATTTGGCTGCATTCCAATCAGTCAACACATTCATCACTAGACGCACAAAGAGAGCAGGTAGGTTGGATTCCTTGCGCTGAACAAAACAATACAGGCAAATACATGCACTGACCTCTAACTTGATTTGGAGATTTAGCAAGCCCTTCTTGAAGAGTTTCCTAACATCTCAGCTGCTGTATTTAAATAGGAACTTTTGTGGATGAGGTCAAGAGGAATCACAGAGAACTTATCTTTCTAGGTTCTTTTTCTTTCAATAAAAAAAAAATTATTTAACCATAATGGTTCCGGAGCTATTTCTTATTGGAAAAAATTGCAGATCTGTGCACTGATTCTGAGAAGTGTTGGGACGCTGGGCACAGATGGCTTTAATTATTTGGGCAGCCATTGACAGATGTGATGGTCTAGGTTTCTGCTGCCTTGGACAGGTGTAAGCTATAGGATTTACCCAGAGGGACTTGTGGAGAGACAGAACTGGATAGAGCCCAGAGATGGCCCCTTATTTTGTCTTAATCCACCCCTAGGTACATAGTTATCATATTTCTTTGCCTCAAGGCATGGTCAAATCAGTCAAACCTATCAAACCAAGTTTGTGTGTAGAAAAGGAAATCTCAAAGAGAGAAATACACTGCTAACAATTGGTCTCAAATTCTGCTCAGTGTTTTTACTCAGAAGACTTTCTTCCTATCAACTATGGCTTCATAATCAAAAGGATATATGTTTCTGGTTCCCCTACTGGATCAAAATAAGCCGGCTAGCATCTTCAACCATGGTCCACACACGTAGTTTCAGAGGACTGCATGCCAACCTATAAAAATCTTCATTATTTTGTTAAACAAAGATTGTTAGAGTGAGTTACGGAGCTGAATTGTGTCACTTCATTCCAACCCACCCCCAAATTCATATTTTGAAATCCTTTGTCTTAAGAGATAATGAATACTAGAAAGAGGCTTTAGACCTTTTATAGCAGAGAAGAATGAGAGTCAGCCCTTACCAGCCAAGGCACTGTTCTAGGCACTGACTGGGGAATGCACTGCTGATTAAAATAGTGAAGGGTTGACGTGAAGTGAATGAATGTAGGCACGGTGATGTCACATTAGGCCACTACACAAGGGTCCTTAAACACAGGCACTGTGGCCCTGCAGCAGTCAGTCTGACAACCTCAAGGGCGACTCCATGACTGATGGGTGGATATGATGGACAAAGGAATGACTCACGTTCTGGGCAGGATGGAGCAGGACAGATTTCATCATCACAATGGTGCACAATGAACACTTATGAATTGTTCATTTCTGGAATTCTTTACCTATGATTTTCAGACCCTGGCTGAGCATGGGTATCTGAAACTACAGATAGAGGAACCAGGATAGGAGAAGACTACTGTATACATATATCTCTATGTAACCTTATGTATACATGTATGTACACATGTAAATACACATATGCATGTGTGTATATGTGCACATGTACATTCATAATTTGTATATAAGCATGTATAAATTGAGGTGAACGTAGAATACTAAATGTTATAACAGATTACATCATCTAAGAACTTGTGTCTAGCCGTGTATGTGAGTTCGATAGACTCTCTATAGAGATGGGTATTTAACCACGAATCTCCCAACCACGAATCAGGTATCTAAACTGTACTGAACACAGGAGGGAGATCGCCACATGGAAAAGTAGAGGAAGGCATCCCAGGCCCTCCTGATCTTTGTTTGAAAAAGCAGGTATTATGACTTAGTAACTGTGATTGGCCCAATTCTGTCTCTATTCCTCCATCTCCTCAAAAATTCATATTTTGAAGTTCTGACCCTTGGTACCTCAAAACATTACCGTAATTTGAAATAAGATCTTTAAAGAGGTGGTTAATTTCAAAGATGTTTTTAGGATGGGCTTCTACTGCAACATTGTTGATGTCCTTGTAAGAGGAAGAGACATCAGGCATACTCTGGCACAGAGAGAAGGCCCTGTGAATGCTCAGAGCAGAGGTAGCCATCTGCAAGCCAAGGATCCAGATTAGAGACTCACTCTGCCAGCACCTCAATCTTGGACTTCCAGCCCCCAGAACTGGTAGAAAATCATAATGTTACGTTCACCTGCTCTGTGGTATTCTGTGACAGTTGTCTTAGAAAACTTATACAGTTCCCATTCAGATTGGAAGGAGATCAGTATCTACACTCAGTGCAAGGAAAGTTTTCAAAAAATACTTAATGAAAATCTGTGAATTGCTCAGATGTCCCATGCGGGGCCGTTAATAATAACATGTCTCATACAACTGTCTAATTTAACCCAGCGGTCCTGTAATGCAGATACTGCTAGGAGGAAACTGAGGCTTGGCGAGATTAACTGATAATCCAGTGTTCCACAGCTGGTAGAGGAATGTGAGTCTGAACCCAGGTCGCCTGGCCTCCTAGCACCTGTTCCCAGCTCCAGTACTCTGGAGAATGGTAGGAGAAGGCACAGAAGGTAGCTACCAAGGCTCAATCACCAGAGAACCAAAAAAACCTAAGCCAGCCACCAGGAAACCTGTTATGTAATTACCTATATTTACGGGGACCGACTGTGAAGTTATTCACAGTGCTTGCCCGCAACTCATCCTTCTGTGCTTCACATAGATACAGCCCTCCCAACTACTAATCTCCCTCCTTGGGTAACACACACACACACACTCACACACACACACACACACACACACTCCACACTTGCCCCAAACTCCTCAGACAATACAACTTTTTAAGAAGCCCTTTGAAGAATGCCTTAAAGGATTTGAATCAATAATCTCCTCAGATCCGAAACTGGAGCTCCCCGGTTTGCTTTTTAATGATATCTCCCAACTCGGCAATCACAACTGTTTCTTACTGTTCGCTCCTAGCTAGTCTAGTCTATTCTTTGCTTGGCCCATAGAGTCTGTGCTTTTTTTTTTTTTTTTAAATAAAGAAACAGACATGGAATTAAGTCTCGGTGTCCCATGTGCTTCATTATCCTGGCTTGTTGGGAATGTGTTAAACATACAGTGTGAGTTTTCATAAGTAGCAGAAAAGGATCAAAGGAACCTACTTTACCAAAGGTTTTTCTTTTCTCTCTCTCTCCCTCTCTTTTTTCTTAAACTGAGGTTTGGGTGATTCAAATCACACTAGGTAGTTGAGCTGATAAGATAGGGGAGGAGAGATTTCCAGCAGCAGTTTTTTATTTCAAGAAAAGAAAACTTTTTAAGTCATAAAATGTTCTTAGGTGTCTTTGATTTTTTTTTTCCAGTTGAATTGCAAACCTGGAATTAGAAGACGTTTTTGAAAAATATGCTTGATGTGAACCCTGGGTAGTTACATAAATAGAGTGAATTGAATGAAGTTACAGAGCCCAAAGATTACACTTTGCTATGCTGCTGAGATTTTACATACCCAGAACTTTAAAACTTTAAATGGACTACTTAAAATTACTGGCTCTATTGCATATATATATATATATATATATATATATATATATATATCCTCCTTAATAATAAAGTTTTTGTATTTCTCTTTTGTAAAACTGAAATATTTGTTCCTAGGCGAAGGCAGGAAACAAGAAAGAGTCCTTGGATTGGGAGGATTTGACTAAATCACCCTGAGATGAGATGTAGTGTGAAGTTTATGCAAAATAAACTTACAAGTCTGATCCTATCTTTGCAACACAGACAGACCTTGTTTCTTAACTTTTGGATTTTCTCTGCCTAATTGGGTTTCCAAAGATAAAACTGGAATCCATAAGATGGCAAACTGAGGCACAAGCACAAGTCTGCAATGATCATTGTTTGGAATCTGATTTGTGTTTAGGACTCTGAGACGTTGTCCTCCTTAATACTCTTAAAAAAAAAAGGTTACTATTCAAGCTCCAGTTTGGATTATTAAAAACTTATTCCTTCTCTCCTTTAGTTTTGCAACTACTACTGAGGAGTCATTTTCAACAAAGGGATGATTCTGAATATTTGCAGATTCATGTCTTTGTATATTGGCAGACACTTCTTCCCTTATGGGGACATCAGTGAAGTGGTTAAAACTTCAAATGAAAGCTCAGAGAAAATATTTGGGAATGGGGTTGGGGATTTAGCTCAGTTGGCAGAGTGCTTGTCTCACATGCACAAGGCCCTGGGTTCAATCCCCAGCAAGACACACACACACACACACACACTCTCACACACACACACACAGAAAGAGAGAGAGAGAGAGAGAGAGAAACGGGTATGAAAAAGGTTATAATGAATCAGTACCTTTAAAAGATTTTTGTTGAATTTTCATTGATTATTAATGCACACTTTATAAAGAATCAGGCCGTGCCCACAATCTTTGTGTCTTGCATTTATTGCTTAAAGTGATTAAACATTTTTTTACATTATAACTATAATGAAATATTTTATTTTCTAAATCTTCATTGAGGTGGAATATATACACAAGATTCATCTACTTGAAGTGTATGGTTTAATATTTGATAAATATATACACTCATGTCAACAGCATCTGAACCAAGATGTAGAACATTCCTATCAAACCCCCAAATTATCTTATTCCCTTTGCAGTCAGTCGTTGTTATTACCAGCCCCAATTAACCACTGGTATGCTTACTAAAAGTCCCTGTTAATATTTCCTTTTCTACAATTTTTTATGAATGGATTCATACAATATTCATGTCTGGTTTCTTTGCTCAGCCTATCAGTTTTAACATTTATCCTTATTGTTATGTGTATCAAGTTTGCTACATTTTATTTATACATAGTATTCCATTGTATGATTATACACCCATTTGTTTATTTATTCCCCTTTTGATACACATTTGGGATGTTTATTGCCTGTAGTTATCATTAATAAAGTTGCTATGAACATTCTTGAACCAGTTTTCTGTGGACATATGTTTCCATTTTTCTTGGGTAAATACCTAGGAGTGGAATTGCTGGGTGGTAAAGTAAATGAATGTTTAACTGTTTAAGAAACTGTCAAATTGTTTTCTAAAGTGGCTGTACTATTTTGCATCCCCTTCAGCAATGTAGGAGAGTTTAGTTGCTCCATATTCTGGTCAACATCTGGTGCTGACAGTCCTCTGGATTTTAGTCTTCTGAGGTTTGTGCAGTGATCTGTCATTGGGCTTTATTTAGATTCTTTAATGTCTAGTAATATTGAACATATTTTTACATACCAAGTGGACATTTTTATATCTACTTTTGTGTCTATTTAAACATTTTGCACTTTTTTATTGGGTTATTTATCTTATTATTATTGGTTTATAAGAGTTCTTTACATATTTTGGACCCAAGTTTTTAAATCATACATAGGTATTGTATTTTTACTGAACCATGACCTGCCTTTATATTATAATCTTAATGAAATATGATTATAATAAATATTTATAAAGATAAAACTGGAATCCATAAGATGGCAAATAGGCACAAGCACAAGTTTGTAATGATCATTGTTTGGAATCTGATTTGTGTTTAGGACTCCGAGACATTGTTCTCCTTAATGCTTTTTATTTTTAATTTTTTTAAAAAGATTACTTCTTTTCGAGCTCCAGTTTTAATGAATAAAAACCTATTCCTTCTCTCCTTTAATTTTGCAGTGACTTTCAAGGGGGCAGAACAGATTCATTTTTATAATGTTCAATTTATCAAATTTTTTCTTTTTAGATGGTGTATTTTATGTCATAAGAAAACTTTGCTTGCTTCAAAATTATAAAGATGTTTTCTGAAAATTGTATAGTTTTCATTTTTATATATAAGTTTTTATTCATTTTGAGTTATTTTATATATGAGCTAACATAAAGGGAAGGATTAATTTTCTCTTGTATCTATAACCAATTGTTTCTGTCTGGCAAGTTGAAAAGATTATTCTTTTCCCATTGAATTGCCTTGGCATATACGTAGATATATTCTGGAAATTTTGTTCCATTCTGTTGATCTGTATGTCCACTCTCATGTTAATAACACACTAGTTTGGTTATTATAGCTTTATACTGTGTCTGGAAGTCAGGTAGTATGAGCCTTTCAATGTATTTTTCCAGATTACTTTAGCTATTCTGTTTTCTGTTCATTTGAATTTTAGAATTGTCTTACTAATCTCTCTTTTTTAATGTCCGCAAGGATTTCAAATGCATTTCACTGACTCTACTGATCAACTTGGAGGACTCAACATAATAGTACTGAGTCTCCCAATACTAAGATACGTATGTCTTATTTTATTTGGATCTTATTTAATTGATCCCAGAAATGTTTTATAGGTCTCAGTGTATAATTCTTGAACATATTTTGCTAATTTTATCCCTAAGTAGTTTCTGCATAAAATCAGTTTTAATTGCTGTATAATATTCCCTGAGGTAAAACACTGTTGTTATTCAACCATTCTACCCATTCTTTATAGATAGTTGACAGTTTTTATTCTAATGTGATTAATGTGGCGAGAAACATCTGTGCATAAATCACTTTTTGCATTGAAAATTAGTTTCTTTCCATAAATTTCTAGAAAAGGAGATACTGGGTCAAAGGGCATGAAAATCTTTTCATTTCTTGATAAACATTAAGTGGCCATTTTTTTCTTGAAGATGAATTGCCTCAGGGTTTGGGAAGGGAAAGTTTTGTGGTAAGGGTTTATGTTGGCAGACTCTGGGCTCCCAGAGGCTCTCCAGTCAGAGCCTTTCCTTGGCTCCTTGGTTAGTTTTGGATAATGTGGTTCTTTATCAGATTCATTTTAAAAATAGGCAACCATAAATTTTTTTAAAAAAAGCAATTTGGAAAATCACTGAATTAGATGAACTTTATGTCTTCAGTGAATTATTTCATTTGAGGCAGCATCCTCTTCTAGAGGGCTTGTTTATGTAAGAAACCCAGGGAAGTGGGATTTCGTGCTGCCAGAGGACATCCCCAGCATCTCTTAGCATCCTAGAGGTGTGTGCAGAGCCTGCTCAGGCTCCCAAGCCAAACCTGCCCCACTGAAGGCGTCCAGGAAGGAGAGGTGAAGAGCCCAGAGAGTCAAAGAAGGAATCCAAGACTGGGACCTAACTCTCCTCTCCACTGCATCCCAAGAAAGTGAAAACTAAAGGCGACCCTCGAGACCTATCTGTTCCTTACTAGTTGTGTGACCTTGGGACAATTCCTGAACTTCCCTGAGATGCAGTTTCCTTGTACTTACAATCAGAGCAGGAAACCTCCCAGGGTTTCTTCGAAGACTTAATGAGATGATGAATATGAAAGTGGCCAGCTCAAAGTCCAGAGACGGACGCAGCCCACAGAGCCACGTGGGCAGATCACAGGCGCACACACCTTCAACTGAAGCAGCTCCCAATCAGACCCACGACAGACGGGGGAGAAAAGAGTGAGGGCCAGGAAAATAAGATTATCGTTTCTAGGCAACCATGGAACAGGATTAATATAAGGAGCATTTCTCATAAGGATGCTACACTGGCTACTTCACAGAAAGACTCTGTCACGTTTTGAAAGTAGGATACAATTATCAATGTACATAGAGGCCTTTGAATAACTCGCCGTCCTTCAAATCCTTCCTGCCATCCTCGGGATCCCTTCCTTTCTCTCTTTCCATTTCTTCTTCTTCCTTTTCCTAATGATAGGAGAAATATTTTCATTCCAATTTCAGAAATTACCCAGCTGCAGTTGTGAGAAAGCCGAGAAATTCACGCATGATCATCCTGGTCCTGCATCTCTTTGAGGCCCTGATGGACACCATATTCTTTTTCTGTACCTTCCCCCAAGGTCCTCAGAAAAATGTCCATCAAGCGAAGCACACAAGTCTCAATCCTGCTCCATCGGAAGGCGTTGCCATTTATTCTGAAGGACAATCTCTGACTAAAATTCAAGGTCTCAGATGCTACTGAAACTTTCTTAACCTGGTATGACTCCATGTAAGCATGACTTATTTTAAGTGTCTTGGTACACTGTCACCTCCCACTGTTAATCCATTCTTTTCTTTCTAATTTTTGAATAATGCATACACTTTTTTTTTTCCAAGTGAAAAGCAATGCAGGGTGGGGGGAAACACTGATTGAAGATAAATTTTCATTTTGGAAAAAAAAAACTGTCTTGATGCTAACTTGTCCTCCTGATTGGCTTTAAGTTGCAAGTTCTATTAATTGACCTTGGACAATTGACATCTTTTAAAGCCAGAATGGGTGAAATTTTACTGAGGGCATATTTATCTTAAGTTGAAATGCAACTTGCTGTCTCAGAATATAATTTCAGTCTGGTATTATCTCTGATTGAAGGCAGCAAGGGTTGTCCTGCCTATTAAAAATGTACTTCATTTGGACCCAAAATAAAAAATATGTCAAAATGCTAAGAGACCCATATTTGAACTTTGACTCCCCAGATTTACAGTGTTCCATTACGGCTATCACTAAAACGGCTCTGTGACTGCAAATAAAATAACCATTTTCCTCCTTCCCCAGCTTGTAAACCTTCAGCTCATGCTGCAGAGTGCAGGCTGCCTTAGAAGAAAGGGCTTGCTAGGTAAAGCTTGAGATTCCCTGGGTTCCTTGGTACCACCAGTCTTCACTGTGAAAGTCATAAAAATAGGACAGACAAGACGTGTTTTGCTTCCGACAATTTGAGGATTGGATTTTTCTAACTACCTTTGAACCTTTTGATGTCAAATTCCTCACTGGTAAGCATTCCGAAGCCTGGCAGGGCTCCTGATATCTGAGAAGTCTCCTCACTCAGAGAGACACACTGAGCTGAGCTGAAGGCTCACAGATGTGGCAGGAGTCTGACTCCAGCCGCGAGACCGACTCGTTTCCACCAGGATCCCTCTTTTCTCTGCCCTCTCTGGGGCCTCCGTCTGTCCAAGGCTCCTTTCTTTGACCTCTTTAAGAAGAAGGTTTGTCAACCAACAGGGTTCTCACCTCTAGCATGTTCTGATGGAGGACACATCTTTCCAGCCCTAGCCCCATCATGGGGACATCACTGACCGCCTCCTTCTGATTGGGTCACTCACAGCTGGAGGAAAGTCCAGCTTGGAGATAAATCTCCCACAGCTTGCTCATTCTTCTAGGAGGCTGTGAGGAGAATGATCAATGCATTGTTGTAAGGCTGGCTTGCTCAGTGAACCAGAGAGAGAGAGAGAGAGAGAGATTACAAAGAACCTATTTAAATACCTAAATCCCCTCAACTCCCTCCTCCTAAGTCATAGACTTGCTCTTAAAATTTCCATGGATGTATCTACAAATGGTGAGCCCAGGGAGATGGCTAGCAAAGCCAAAAATACCATCTCAGGAGGTGACCCAGGCAGTTCCCTGAAAATGAAACCCTGCGTGTATTCTGAAGGGGATGCCTCTGCACCGTAATTGCCGGGGCTGCCAGTTGTTCCATCCGATGGAAAGCAAGCCCTGGGACAAATGAGACGGAGAGATTAGCAAGACTTCGCTGGGGCACTGACAGGTGCGAGGAGACAAAAATGCATTTGCTAAGATGCTGAGCTCCTGCTGCAGGCCCCAGGCTGGCAACAATTCTCTCTCTCCAAGAACCCGAAGGTATTTCTGGAGTGGCGGGTCATTTTACACAAGTCAGAGGTCTTTGTTGGGCTTTTTGTGATGTGGCCCGCTTCACTGTGCATTCCAGGAGTTAGTTTGTCTCTACGGCAACTGGTCACTAATCTGGCCTGCCTTATTTCTCTTTAAAAGACGTTCTGAATGTAAGGGTGCCAGCTGTAGCCTCTCCCTGCTCACTGCCTGGTGACTCCATCATGCTGAAAACAACCCTCAGTAGCTACGATTATTACTTATCCTGCTCATAACACCTGGCGCAGGCCTTGTCATTGGTTCTCCTGCTACTAGTTTTTTTGTTTTTTTTTTCTTTTCAACTTACCTTTCTTCCACTCTAGGACTAAGGGACTATTTCAAGCCCAGATTTAATAATTTTATTTTCCTCTTTAAAATCACATGGTGACTGCCCATCAACCTTAGGATGAGACTAATTCCTTGGAAGGATCCAGAAAAGGGTAGTTCTATCATCCTGGGTCCCAGTGTGAAGAGGAAATGGAACAAGATTCACCCATGATGGACATGGAAAGCCAGCAGAAACAACATATCTTTATTATGTTATAAACCATTGAGATTGGGGATCATTTGTTACCTCAGCCAAACTTAGCCTAAGCTGATTGAAATGGAGAGGTTTCTCTGAAGTCAGTTTGAAATGTAACATGACATCAGGGGAACAACGGAGGACCAGTCTTGTCTTCAGAAGGAAGTAATAGTAAATATTGTAAATAGTGAATTGTAAATAGTACACCTCCAAGTTCAAGCCAGTCCCATGTCTCTACAGAACTAATAATCAGAGTTGGTGAGAATCATGACTCTTTTCTTATGATTCAAAACACATTAGTTGAGAATAGCTTTATATATGAAGCGAAAGAAAAAATGATAATGGAAAGCCATCGAAGATCCCACTCTCAGATGTGGCTTCCAGGATGAGGGAAGAATCTAACATTCACAAGTTTCTACTGTGCCTCCAACACTGTAAGATCTTTTTACATAACAGGGGTCTTTGCATGAGCCTAGCTGGGGATCCAGACACGTCCAGATGTATCTGACAAGTCTGGGGCTGGTCTGCCAGATGCATTTTTACACAAGGACATGAGGCATTTCCTGGGACATAGCTCAGGGAAGGAGCCAGCCCAGTTAGGGCAATTTCCTTCTGAGACTGGCATGGTGACTGTTGGATCTGTCACCCCACATAGGTCCCAAGAGGTTTTCTGTATCTGAGCACCCAATGAATCACCTTCGCCAAGCTCAGCTCTGCAATGGAACCCTTGAAAAGGAATCTGACACAAAGTAGGGAGAGGGATTCTCTCTGTCCTGCCCATCACCTTATGTCCTAAAAGCCCCAGGCCTTATTTAGTTTCAAGAGTTGCTTGCCTATTGTTACTGGCATGTAGCAAATAACCTCGCTGGGTAGCCATGGTGCTAGGTAGGAGGTATCCCTAAAGGTAGTCACTTGAAAGGTAGTTACATGGAAATAAGGTCATGTACACACAAGAAGCCCAAAGCTATAGAATTGCCATTGCTATTGCTGATGTGACCTCATTAATATCTATATGAGCAACAACAGCATTTGTCACCAGGTCTATGCAAAGTTCTCTTACATGCTGAGCAATATTTGTGAGCAATATTCTTTGATGTTAAAGATCTAGTTTCCAGCCGACCACAGGGGGATGGGAAATTGAGTCTCAGAGAGGCAAAGTAACTCTCTTAAAGTAACACGGCTTATAAAAATGATGGCGTCAAGGAAGGCAACTCGGGTGACATGAGCAATTAATTATCAATGCAAGACAGCACTCCGGCTTATACAAACAAAAGCAAAAAGATGAAGAAGCAAACAAAAGCAGCCCTGCTTTTTCTGTGCTTGCTTCGTGGAGCCATGTCACCAGCTCTTGCCCCCGGGGGAGAGAATGGCAGCTGTCAGAGGCTGCCCACCTTGCTTCGCCTCTAGCTTGTTCTCCAGCAGCTTCTGCAATTTTTCCCCATGCTGACCCGAGCCTCAGGAGTAATCAAATCAGTAACTGATATTCAGAAAGTAGGGATAGGCTTAGCTGAAGTGGATTTTGTATGTTAATTAAGTGTTTTATGGAACCCCTGAGATCTCAGATGACATCGGTAAATATTCCTTACTGAATCCACGGAATCTGTGAGCGGGCTCTGTGTAATAAAGCAATTTCAATGTCCTGACAGATGGGCCATAGAAATTGGCTGTGTGGCTGTGATTCCAAAAGATTACATACAATGAAAAATCTGGACAATAAGTGCTTTCTCTGATTGTCGTCTATGTGCTGGTTACTTTCTAGAAGGGAGGAACTGGAGGGTTTCAGTTTGTATAACAGGCAGAAGAGGGGTCCTGAGATGTTTGCAGTTCTTTTGTCCTCAAATTAAAGGGTGGGGGGAAGTATTTTCCAGTTCTGCTCCCTGGTTCTTGTATGAACTATTCAGCCCCCTACAAGCTATTTGTAAAGTGTTTACCAAAGGATAGGAGTGATGAATTCCCCTTCCCCTCCCAAGCGCAGAGCTCTCTTTTGCCCTATGATTCCTCCATAGAGAGACTGTTCTGATGCACCTTTACCACTTTCAGACCAGGGTTGCAGGTTCATAGAATGAGTCCATCTACATAAACACCCAGCACATGGGCACGCACACACACATGCAAAATCAATCAATCCAGAAATTTTTCTAAGTCGTGATGCTAGGTAGATAGCCAGTCAGCAAAACATGCTCAAAACATCTTCATAGAACCTTTTCAATCTGAACAGAAAAAATTTTATGCCAACTAATATGCGATTTATGCCTACCTTGGAAAACTGTGTTGGAGAATAAAATTTAAAGTTTTCTTTTTTTCTACTTTACCTTCATTAGGAGTCATCATCCTCAGCCTACTCGAGGTGGTATATGCTCAAATGATGAAAGGAACTTTGTGCAGCCCACAATTAGATAAAGGCAAAATTGCCCATGGAAATGACCGAACCCTTAATTAGCTAATTGCAGGTGCAATTGGCCACTTGCACCGTCAGATGAAGGGCAAGTGGTTAATTGAGCCCACAAGTGACCTACTCAATCAGAACTAACAAATGGCTCGTCAGATGAGGCCTCAGCCAAAATGTGTCTGCAAACAATAGTATGTGTGAAAAATTCACAAACCAGAAGCAATAGTCAAGCTACCATCGAAAGATGAAAATTCCACAAAACATGAGATAATTGGGACAATAACCAAAATTAGGAAAATTTAATAATAAGCTATGATCCCGGGGGAAATGAGAGAGATGGGTACTGTCATAGAAATCAAAGGCCAAGGATGCTGGAAAGAACATTCGCTTTGAGTCATCTTTATTCGTTCTTATTTAAAACTTTCAGGAAAACTTGTCACCATTTCCTATGGGAGGTTCTATTCATACATAGTATCCAAAGAGCTCAGCATATAATAGGGACTTGGGAAATGTAAATTAATTAATGAATGGATGACATTTATTATAGCAGACTAAGAACACAGGTACTTCCACTTCATTAAATTGACAGTACTGGCAAGATTCTGTTGGGTTTTCCCAATACCAGACATTTTTAGCTTGACTATTTTGCAACCATAGGTAATTTAGGAAACATTTTTCTAATTTGGTGGTAAGAGGAAATAGCAATGATTATCAGGACATTCAGGGTGTTTTGGAGTTTATAGTTTGTTCAAAGTGAGGTGAGTATCAATCTCTCTTTCCCTCCCTCTCCCTCCCCACCCCTCCTTCCTGGTGTAATAACATATTTATTCATCAAGGCAGACTGTGGTAAGATACAAATCCCATAATCTCAGTGACCCAAAACAACAATTCTTTTTCTTGCAAAATCCATTCAAGTAGGCCACCTCAGGCTATTTCTCCTTCTCTCCAATAAAGACACATCAACTCCGTGATTCCACTATCTTTTCAAAAGCCTCAGCCTTCACCACTCAAGAGGACAGAAAGACTAAAGAATTGTAAAATGAAATAGGGCCTGTTGTGGTTTAAATGTTAGGTGTCCCCCAAATCTCGTGTGTGAGACAATGCAAGACAGTTTAGAGGTCAAGTGATTGGGTTAAGAGAGCCTTAACCTAATCGGTGCATGAATCCTCTGATAGGTTTTAACCAGGTAGTAACTGTAGGCAGGGAAGTGTGGCTGACAGGCCTGGGTCATTGAGGGTGTTTTGGAGTTTATATTTTGTTCACAGTGAGGTGAGTGTCAGTCTCTCTCTCCCTCCCTCTCCCTCCCCCTACCGCCCCATCCCTCCCTCCTGGTGTAATGTCCTGGGCTGCTTTCCTCCGCCACTCTCTTCTGCCATGATGTTCTGCCTCACCTTGGGCCCTGAAGAATGGAGTCAGCCATCTATGGACTGACACCTCAGAAAGCATGAGCTCCCGAATAAACTTTTCCTCCTCTAATTGTTCCTGTCAGGTCTTTTGGTCACAGCAGTTGAAAAGTTAAGACAGGGCCTTTTACCACCTCTGTCTGGATGTGTCATATGCCATCTCTGCTCACATTTTATTGGTGAGATCTGGTTGTATGGACTTGCCTAACTGTGAGATTTAGAGAGTACAAGTTTCCATCTGCTTAGAAAAGGGGAGATCTGAAATAATTTTGTGGAATTCCATGCCATATCCTCTGTCACATACTCTAAAAGCAAAAAAAAAAAAAATAATAATAATAATAATAATACAAAATAATCTATTTAGAGGTTGAAGAATACCACCGGACAGAATGATAGGCTAAAAAAATAATCAAAATGATTCAGAAATGATCTATAGGAGGGCCTTTCATTACAGAGCATGTGGGCAGAGACCAAAGTGGTACCCAGAAGGAAACGCAAAGCCATAAAACTCTTTATAAGAGGAAAGGGTTACTGAAAATAAGTGAGCCAGACCTCATTCAAGAAAATTAAGAGAGACACAAAATAATGCAAAGGAAATGTGATCTAGGAATTATTGAAGATTTTTAAAAAATGTTTAAATAAAATATATTTGAAAAAGCAGACCATATTAATAAGAACTTAAAGTGCATTCTTTGTAAAAACTGATAATATAGGCAGATTTTTGGCCAGTAGGATCACAACAAAGAAGAAAAACTAGATTCCTAGGAACAGTTCTTACAATGTGAGAGGCAGGGAAACAGATGTCGAGGAGCTAAGAGCTCAATAATTTCAATCAATAAATCTAGAAAATCTAGAAAACAGAAGATTTGGGAAAATAGCATTTACTAAACCTAAGGAAGCTTCTCTTCCTTACTGAAAAATTTTTTTTCTTTTCATTACTTTTCCTCCTTAAAAATTAAATACTTGCCCCAGAGTATGGACTGAGCTCTGGAATATCAGAGTCAGAGCTCAAATTCCGACTTTACCAGTAATAGCTGGGCTTCTTTGGCCAAACTTTAATTTCTCTGTGATTGAGGTTTCTAGTCTATAGCTATTCATAAGATTATTGTGAGAATCTAGCAAATTTTAAACTATCAATGATAATTGCTACCACTCTTTATAAATAGGATTTCAAGCCATCCTCTTTAAGTGAGTTGAAAAATATTAAAGTAAATAATTCATGCACATATGGATTATTATGTTATTCCCAGGCACATAATGTGTTCTGTAATAACATAGTACCTAAGGAAGAAGAAACAGAGATCCACAGATCACATACCCAGATATCTATAGAGCCAAGTGCTACTATAAAGAAGGAGTATTATGGGTTCTTTTGTTTGTTTGGTTGGTCGGTTTTTTTTTCTTTTTTATTAGTTGCTCATGACAATACAATGATCTTGACATATCATACATTTGAATCAAATGGGGTATAATTTCTCATTTTTCCAAGGAGTATTATGTTTTGGAAATCAAGTATCCCCCAGAAGCTCAGGGGTCTTCTGATGTAGCAATGTTCAGAGGTGAAATGAATGGATTATGAGAGCTATGATCTGATTAACTCTTCCTGGTTTGAACTTACTGACTAGGTGGTAACTGTAAGCAAAGGGTGTGTGGCTAGAAGAAGTAGGTCCTCAGGGGTGTGCCCTTGGGGATTTTATTTATTTGTTGGTTGGTTGGTTGGTACCAGGGATTGAGCCCAGAGGCACTTAACTACTGAGTCACATCCTTAACCCTTTTTTAATATTTTATTTAGAGATACGGTCTCACTGAGTTGCTTAGAGCCTCGCTAAGGTGCTGAGGCCGACTTTGAACTCATGATCCTCCTGCCTCAGCCTCCTGAGCAACTGGGATTAAAGGCGTGCACCACCCTCCTGGCTGGGGATTTTATTTTGCTCCTGGCTCCTGTGCTCACTTATGCCTGCCTCACTTCCCGGCTGCCAAGAGCCAAGCCAGCTTTCTCCTGCCATGCCCTTCCACCATGATGTCCTGCCTCACCTCTGGACCACAGCGATAGAGTTAGCCAAACATGAACTGAACCGCAGACACATGGGCCCAAGTAAACTTCTCGTTCTTTAAATTGTTCTTTTCAGGTATTTCAATCACAGTGATGAAACGCTGACACACACAGGGAGAACTGGTGTTAAGAAACGAAGAAGTAGCTCTCTCCTAGAATATAAATGAATGGGTATTTGTAGTTAAATCATCAATAGCACACTGGTGGTACGGATGAGGAACAGAAGGGACTATGGTAATGAAAGGACATAGGCCCCAACTGAATGGGGCACTTGGCCTCTGAGTTGCAGCCAAATGCTAACTCAGAAAATCAAACTCCCAGTGTAACCTGATCATCTCATTCTTTCAACATTTTGCTTCGACAGCTTTGCTAAGACAAGCAAGTCAAGCCAAGGAGGAAGCCAATAGACACTGAGTACAACAGTGGTTACCACACCCACAGAGGGTGTGGAGGTTGGAGGAGAATGGAGAAAGGAAAGATGATGAAAGGATTCAAAGTCTCAGGTGGGAGGAATAAGTTTTTGTTATGTATTGTACTGCATGGTGGCTATAGTTAATAATGATGTACTTTATATTTCAAAATTGCTAAGAGAATGGATTTTTAAGAGTCTCACCACAAAAATGATAAGCTGGTGAGGTGGTAGATCGATTAATGAACTTGACTGAATCTTTCTATAATGTATACATCACATTTTATCCTATAAATATACACAATATTTTTCAAATTAAAAATAAAAGGAAAGTTACCTGGAAAAAAAAGAAAAAGATTAACATGCTAGAACATGTAAAATTAAAAATATGTGCATTGCAAAAGATACCAAAAGTCCTAAAATGCAGGCAACTGTCTTTGAGATAATGTAAAAGATAAATCCAAGACTAATATTGAAAAATGGCTGTCTGCTAGAACTTTCTGTGGTGAGGGAAATACTACCAATCTGGTTACTTCTCTTTGCATTTATTTGTATATACATGTAGTAATAATAATACCAGTAGTGTTGATAACTGACTCGATGTCTTACTGTGTGCCATGCACTGCTTTAATGGCTTCTCATTTATGAACCTACTTATTCCTCATAACAACCTTATGAAGGGGGCATTATTGTTATGCCCATTGTACAAATGAAAAAGAAAGATGTGTATATTGGCTTAGTTACTTTTCCAAGGACAGACAGCTGGCAAGTGTTACAGGTACAGTTCATCTTAGTCTAGTTCCAGAGCTCATACTTCTAAAATTCACTAAAAAATCCCTCACATATATTTTTGGTTTGGTTTGTTGCTTTTAATATTTTGTTTTGCAAAACATAAAAGGGATTTCATTGCACATATAGTTCTACAAATAATATTTTTGCTGACAGTCTAGCTTACAGGTGTCCATGCCGGCATATATAGCTCCATTATTTTGTTTGCTTTTGGCGGGAGAGGGGGTATTTGTTTGTCTGGGTTTTTGTTGTTGTTGTTGTTGTTTTGTTTTGTTTTGTTTTGTTGGTGGTTGCCTGATTTTTCACAGTGCAGATGAGATGTACCACAACTAATTTAACTACTTTGGCATTGTTAGACATATCAAGGTTCCAGAGGGTACCACCTAGAAGGCACCATTCATGTAGACAATAAGGTGAATGCTGCAGAGGTGTGGCCTTGTATTTAAGTAGTTTTCATTTTCTTTCAGTAATACAAATGCTACTACAGTGGACTTTCTTGTTCTTCTCAGTGCCAGTATTTCTCTAAGCTGGGAACCCCAAATTGGAATTACAGAGAAAAGGATATGAATGATTTAAACGGTGACACCTACAGAGTGATTCCAAGAAGACCCAATCATTGTTCTCTCACCAGAAGTGTATGAGAAAACACACTTTCTTCCACCCTCACTAAAATGGATATTGCCAGTTTGAGTTTCCTGTCAACCTGAAAAGTGAAAAAGGATATCTGAGCTGTGGTTGCCAGTGAGCCCCAGAACCCTTTCATATATTTGCTGGCTTTTCAAATTTCTTCTATGGACCATTTTATATAATTAGTTTATAAAGGCAAATGTATTCCATATTTGCATTAATATGGTCTATACCATCCATATGTGGCTATTTAAATCTTAACTAATTAAAATTGAAGTTAAACATTAACTTCCTCAGTCGCACCACAGTTTGATGGTAGATGTCCTCTGTTAGAAAAGAGGCAACAGACAAGAGAGAAAAGATGAAAGAGAATAAAGAGACAATGAGAAATCAGAGAGACAAAGGAAAAAGTAATATGAATACAGTAAAATTGCCACAAACATAGAAAAGGACAGAAATGTGGAAATGATCTGATCCCATGGTTTTCAAATTCTATTTTGTGAAGTTCTGGAATTCAATACAGATGCTCAAATATTTCAGTATATAATAAGTATATTTTAAAGGTATTTTGAGTGCTATAAGCAAAAATAGAAAGATCTGAATTTCAATGTCTTGTGGGTTATCAAAATTTCAACTTGTTTCACCATTTTAATTTGTTTTGGAAAAACATGAAAATAAAATTTTCTGATATACATATATGTATATTATATATTATATATTTATAGCATATATTTATATACATACATTTGAATGCATTCAAATGATTAAATTGTATTCAGTGATACATTGTCACTGGTTAGGAATATTATAGCTCTGCTTTGAATTTTTTTTTAATTTGTAACTAAGTATGTCAACACTGATAAATTTGAACAAGCAAGCACAGGACCTCAGCTCACAAGCACAAGACCCACACCAGGCTCTGCCACATGGCTTGGTGCATGCTCTCATCCTTGATTAGGAATGAACAATGCAGAAGGAACTGAATGAAAAATATGTAGTCAAAATAATATCGTATTAGAGTGTTGATGTGAATCCTAGTAGGTTTCTGTTTTGACTTTCTATTGACAATTTATTAATAATTAAATATTTTTGCATATGTTGACTTATTCTTCTCTCATATTTGTATTTATAACTACTCTGGGTTTTTTTTTTTCAGGAGATATAAAAATACCTTTAAACTAGAAAGAGGTTTCTGTTTTAAATAGAAAGAGAGGAGGAGACAGGAACAGAAGGAGGGGGAGAGAGAGCAAATTAAAAAGGTAAATTAGATATGGCACATTATCATCCTTTGATATATCAACCAACATCAGCCACGGAGAATAATAAAAGGAGCAATTGCTGGCAACTCTCATACACACTCGAAATTTTATAAAACCACAGTGATGGATCAAAAAACAAGGAATCCATGTTTATGATCCTAAAATTATCCAAATCTGTGGTATGTTTTATGCAACTAACTACTCAAAATCGTATGATGGTCCCTGAAAGGTTAGTCACAACTAAACAAAAGATAGTAAGAAATCGAATGAGTCTTTCTGCTTGCCTTTTTCAGTATTAATTGTACAGTATTAGTGTAAACAAACAGTGCAAATTCCTTCCTTCCTTCCTTCCTTCCTTCCTTCCTTCCTTCCTTCCTTCTTTCTTTCTTTCTTTCTTTTTTCTTTCTTTCTTTTAAACCAAGGATTGAACCCAGGGGCACTTAACCACCGAGACACATCCCCAGTACTTTTTGTATTTTATTTAGAGACAGGGTCTTGCTGAGTTGCTTAGGGCCTCATTAAGTTGCTGGGGCTGGCTTTGAACTGGCAATCCTCCTACCTCAGCCTCCCAAGCCTCTGGGATTAGAGGTGTGCTTAGTGAAAATTTCATGTTAGAAAGATTATGGACAAGCAGTTTTTCCCATGACAGTGAGAATCAGATTCTATGGAGGAAAATATTTAAAACCTGGTATTTTAAAAACCCAACCCATATGTGAGAGGATAATTTTATACATACACACACACACGCACACACACACACACACTCACACACACAGACACACACACACAGTACCATTTTCTGATGATATATCTATACAGGAGTAAAATTTCTATCATCAAAAATACATGCTGGATTACTAAAAGCAGTCATTTGTGAACTCTATTGGACTATACCAGTAATATTTTAGCTCCCAACATGTTATTTTTTTCTATATTAGGTTCATGCAGATAAAAACAAAGAAGATAGTTTACCTTAAAATAGCCAAGGTGTAATAACATCTATCAGACCATGTGAAAGTAATGTCTGGGAAAAGCACAGAAGTATTGGCTCATTTAAAAATATCATCACCGTGTGTTGTTCAAGTAGTCTGATGACTATTTAATGGTATTGCATAGTCCAATACTAGATGTTAACTTGTTACAAACATACAAACACCTTTGTAAACACTGGATCAAGGCATATAAATAATCAGTTGTATTAAGATGCAGCCTTAAAATTGCAATCATTCAGAGTTGTTGGTAATTACACTGGCAATAGGTTCCAGAAGAGTCTTTTTTTATAAGACGGTTTTATGATGAACTGAAGGCAAGGTGCTAGTACAAATATTTCAAAGATTTTAAGGAAGAAAAAAAAATTGTGTGTGTCAGTGAAGGAACTCCATTTATTAAGTAGCTAAAAGAAAATACAACAGCTTTTCAGAATTCTGGTATTTTCATGCTTATAATTGCAAATAAGGTGTCAGCAAGGGAAGCGAAACTTGAAGTTCCTACTGAATGGAAAACAAAGTAGATTTTTACAGCCTTGAAAAATGACAGACAGAGGTGCAAAGGCAGCTGAGAATTTTTTTAAATGAAATCACTGAGAAATCTTATATTGTTATCAGACATATTTGAGAAGTATTTCCTGCTAAAGACATTTCAGCGGGCTAAACAGAAGCCAGTTTATGAACACTGCCCAAATGAAACACTTACCAAGTAATGCAAATGAGGAGCTATTAGATGATGCTACATCCCTCCTGAAATAAAAACATTCCATTATTTATTTATCTTTTCTAAATTAGGAGAAGAGTAAGCTTATAACTATTGAAAAACTGTTACATTTAGTAAAACAAAACAAACAAATAAAAACTTCTCTATGGGAATCGAGATTTTTTTTTTTTTTGCCATGAAACCAAAACATTAGTTAGAATAATTGGATTCAGACACCAGTTATTATCTGTAACCTCTGATTTCAAAATAATGTTTATTAACACTAATTTTGAAACTTATTAGTTGACTTTGTAATAAAAAATAAGACTATTATATACATATATATAAATATACATACATAAATACACATTTAAACTTCTCTAATATGCAGATGTTAATTCAAAATAAGGAGGGGACACTAGAGAAGAATAGAGTTACCTTAGATTAGGTGGAGGGAAGTGAAGGGAGGGGAGGGGAGGGGATATGGGGATAGGAAGAACAGTAGAACAAAACAGACATTATTGCTTTATGTATATATGTGACTGTATGAACAATGTGATTCTACAACATGTATATTCAGAAAGATGAGAAATTATATCCCATCTATATATGATATATCAAAGTGCATAAATGCATTCTACTGTCATGTATAACTATTTTTTAAAAAAAAATTAAAAATATACTAAACATTGCTTTTTTGCCTTGTATGTTTGGGTTCTTCATATACTTCCATAGAAATGAAATGAAGGTGATTGATACAACACCTTCCTTCTACAGAAAAGGAATTCCATGCTGGGAGGCAATAGGTGCCACTGTTTACGGCATTCATTAGGTTCTGACAGTTTGTGACAACTCTGGACTCCATCACTTATTTTCTGCGTGCCACTAAGAAAATGCCTTCATCTCTCAAAGTTTTGTCATTTGTATGATGAAAATAACAATAGCACCTAACTCAAGCGTTGTGGTGGTAGTGAATTTAGAGATGATGAATTTGCTTTTAAAAGAAAAAGAACAACACAATGGAAACACTCTGCAGGGGAAAGTGACCAGGAGCAGCCAGAAGTCAAGAGCAGAGTGTGGGCCTCAAATCCATGGTCCTGATTCTGGTGTTCTAGGTCTTATACGAGTCTGTGCCAAACTCAGAAGGGAAGTTCACCTTACAATGAAAACACATCACATGGCTTTTTTTCTCCACAATGAGGGGGCAGGACAGGAGTCCAGAGTGAGTAAAAGAATAAAATCTGACCAGGAGTGGTGGTGCACACCTGTAATCCCAGTGGCTTGGGAGGCTGAGGCAGGAGGATCGCAAGATCAAAGCCAACCTCATCAACCAGGAGGCACCAAGCAACTCAGTGAGACCTTCTCTCTAAATAAAATACAAAATAGGGCTGGGGCTATGGCTCAGTGGTCAAGTGCCCTGAGTTCAATCCTTGGTACCCACCCCCTACCCCAAAAAAAGAATAGAAATCTGAGATGAAATGAAGGCAATGGCCAGAAATCTTGGGGGATTTTGTTTTGTTTTAAGTGGGGCTTAGCTTATCTGTTGAACATGTGGGGTTTTGAGGGGCATGAGAAAGTTGGAAGCAGTCTTTGTAGAAGAAAGTCAAGGAAGTATGAGAATAATAATACTTATTTAACTAAAGTTCCAGCTAAATTCATAGATTCGGGAAAAACATGAAACTTTCAATTCCAGGGAAACTACACAAATTTAAGCTTTGCTGTACAGTAACTGTGTGGTCTGTCTTCAACCTCTACATACTTTTCTTGCAAAGTTACTGTGGGGAATGACATGAGACGTGTTTGATGATGTTTCAGGCTAGGTGCTGAGGTCTCCAGGCCAGAAAGAAAACATGTGCCCTGGATCCTCCTTATACTATGAGCTCTTTGAGGCCAGAAACAGAGTCAAATTCAGGTCTGTTGAATGTGGGATGAACCCTGGACTCCCGTTTCTAACACTCTTTGATCTGATGACTTGCCCTTTTGTTCTGTAGATGGTGGCCCTGTTTAAGGCCTGCTACTTCATTCCTTGCTCCACATTAATAGTCTCTCTGTCTGCCTTCTGGAAATAATGAGAATCATGATCACTTTGTAGAGATCTTAAGATAGAGCATGTAAAGTGTGTAGCAGTCCTGGCACATAGAAGGAAATTTAAGTATACAGTATCTATTATTTTCTAAGCGTCATCTTCTTAGAAATGGGGAAATGCTATCATTTTTCTGAAGTCTAAATAAAACTTTTCCTATGTCAAAAGGTTTTTGCAATTTTTAAAGTACTCAATAGTGAGTAACCCTGTTGGTAGCCAATAAGTTATATATCTTTGATAAATGGCAAAACAAAACATTTAGTACAAGAATTTGCAGCTTCCCCAAGAAATTCTCAAACTGAAGCATATTCTTTCTATTAATGTTTTGGTTAAAGGAATCTCTTCCACTTGCACTCTGGAAATCATCCCCACTACCATTTCCAGGAAAGGTGTTTTATAAATCAACGAGTTAAAACCTCTGAAAGATCAAACTGCAGCTAGTAATATTCATACTTAACAAACTCTCAAAAAAATATTGGTGAAAGGACTGCATTTTCCAGGGAGACTATGGAGAAAATTCCTATGCTGGGAGGAAGATAGGAATAAAGCAATAGGAATGTTGAACTGGAAAGGATATATAGTCCAGTTCCCATCCACAGCAATCCACACGGGAGAATATTTATCTACCTTCTGCTCAAATACACAGTAACAGAAGAAACACCATCGCATGGAGCAGCTCACTCAGTTTTTAGAGAACCATCATTTTCAGAAAGATCTTGTTTATATTGAGCTAAAACCTATCACTCCTTGGCCCACATACTCCTCCCTGGAGCCATCAAAATCAGGCTTTGGCATCTTCAATAGGAGGCTGTCAACTATATCGAGATAGAGACCAAGCTTTTCATCATGCAAGACAACCACTTGCCATCCTAGAAGGTGGTCAGTGGGCTTAAAGATGCATCTCAGGCAGTTTGGCAAACACTTTTAACCACAGTCTATCTCAACTGACCACATCAAGTCTAAAGGAAGCCACAAGCTGTTACCAGACCACACAAATCTGCCATGTCTCTTGAAATTCTCTCTATCTCACTCATACTTGTGAATCTTTCTCATTTTCTATACAATATTAAGTAACACTTTGGTAAAAGTTCCCCCCAAGTCATCTTAATTTTGGATCAACACTGGTGTAGAAGAACCTAGTCAGGATGGCCTCAGGTAGAAGAAAGTCTGAACAGGACAGTAGAGCTTCTCAATTTCCATGCCTCTTGATGACTAGAAGACCAGGATTAGATCCTGCAGTAAACCACAGTCCAGCTGTCTAACCCTAGGTACTCCTTCCTGCACTTCCTCTCAGCGCATCGATTCCCTTATTTTTCATCTCACTCTTAGTATGAAATAGGCATTTCTATAGGTCTCTGTAGACCTATTTCCAGATGCTCAGCGAGATATTTGTCTAGTCTCCAGGAATTCCTCATCAGTATCTGTAAGCTAGTAACAATCACACTTCATGTTTTATTCAATTTTTTTACATTTATCAAGGAAATCCTCATAACACTTCCATGATGTATGCAGAGCAGTATTAATGATGATCACTTTTCAGATGAGATAGTCAAGGGTCTGAAAGATTATGTTTTCCTACAGATTAAAAGTGGTGGAGCTGAAACTCCAATGCAGTCTTTTATTTTTTTAATGTTTAGAGTGACAAAATACCTTTATTTTATTTATCTATTTTTTAATGTGGTGCTAAGAATCAAACCCAGTGCTTTACACGTGCTAGGCAAGCACTGTACCACTGAGCCACGCCCCCAGCCCCTCCAAGTCTCTTTATTCACCTCATACCATGTTACCTCATTCCTAAAAGAAAGCAAAGTAACCAGTTGCATAAATTAGGACTCTCTAACTATAGAATCTTCTCCTAAATTCTTCACCTTTGGATTTAAAAAAAAAAAAGCAACATTATGGACTATCCCTGGATCACTTTTAGCCCAAAGTTCTCCCTCTTCTTCTAAATCCTGGTAAAATGTGTTGTATGCTCCCCCTTTGACTTCCACTCATGTTCATTTATTCAATGTTTCTGTGTCTTTCTTGCACCAAAGTGCTAAGCATTGGGAATTTGAAGTTCAGTAAGACATGGTCCTAGCTTTTGTGGCATAAGAAACAGGGAAATAAATTGGGAATGTCAACATGATTTTTAAAATATATTTGTTACAAAAATAGTAGTGCCAATAATAACCAAGGATGACTTGTTGAGTCCTCACCATGTTCCAGGCTCCCTGTCAGTACTCTACCTACATGATAACAGTACAGGTACATGATGTCTATCTTAGGAATGCACACTAGCTGCCTGATAAACCCATTGAGAATAAGAGTCTCTTCCTCCTCAGTGTGTGCTGCCTTTGTATACATCCTCAATTAAACTAAAATGAACCAGTGTATGGTGGCAAACTGAGAAATGTTATTAAACAACACTGGGATATAATAAAAAAATTTCTACTTGTTTTAATGATGACTGTTATCAAGGAACACTTTTATTATCACAAACCATTTTGTCTAAATTAAGTGTGGAGCATGAAACAGTAAGTTTTAACAGCATTTGAACTGAATGATACCATTAAACACATAAAAAGGGCCAAAAATGTTAGGCCTTTTAAATGGTTTCTCATGATGCTCAATGTAAATAATATTTCACAGATCAAAAGTGTATACAGTGAATTGACCTTACAAGGAAGGAGTGAAAAATAAAAGCAATGGATTGGGGAACATACCTGCTCCACATAGGTTTTTCTTTAATAATGAACACAAATCTCAGGGGCTTAAAATGATGGTTCTCAACCAGGGGGAATTTTCTCTGTTGAGAACATCTGGCAATGTCTGGAAGGTGGTTTGGGTTGTCACAATTAGGGAAGGGACTGCTACGCAGTAAGTGAACAGATGCTATGGTTACTGTTCAACAATCTGCGGTACACAGGAGAGCCCCCTACCCTAACCCCAAGAAAGAATTATCCAGCCCCAAAATAATAAAGGATTATTACTCACTCATAAACAAGGCCATTGTAGATCAGCCTAAAGCTCTGCTCTGGTATCATCATCTTCCTCAGGATTCAGACTAAAGTAAAATGGCTGAGAAAAGAGAGAGATTTGGAATATCTCCCAATGCAACTAAATGATCCAGGTCTGACGTGACTCAAATCCACTGGCTGCAACGAGTCATGACTCCATCTAAGCAAAAAGGATCTAGGGAGTGAATTCTACCATGTGCCCCAAACTGGGGAGAGTTGCATGTATGATGCACAAGTCAAATGAATAGTTCAAGGTGTGGAGGTGGAGAATAAGAATAATATCAGAAAGAATTATTGATGTTCTAATGGCATGTCAAAGTTCTGAACTCAATGTAGTTTCCATTTTCACAAACATCTTCACACAGAAGGGAATATATTCACACCAAGTGTGGTTCAAGGATTTTACAGCTGAAAATGATTAGAAAGAACATCAATCTCTCTCGATTTTATTAATATGTGAAAGTGATTGACACAGAGCTTAACTTCTAAGAAATGCTCTTTGTCCCCCTCTTTTCTTTGCAGGGTAGACTTAAGTAGATTTACGAGTAATAGCATAGCTAAACAATGAGCCTATCAAAAATGGGCTACTACTTTTCCATTGTATAAGAGTGGGAAACAGGTTTATTTGCAGTATATGACACCTGACACCTGTGCTCTTCCTTGCCAGGGTTGCATTACCTTATGGATGCTGTAATCCCACTATCTCTCCTTTTGTTGTCTTCCTCCAAATTATTGTCACACTGGTCTATAAAAACTGCATGCTGTTTCCTTAATCAAAACCTTTCAATAGTTTCTCATGATGTTCAATGTAAAACTGCTCATCTTTATGACTTGGTTTGCACTGACTTCCCCATCTATATCTTTCTCCTTGTGGTCCAACCATTTACAGTTTCCTAGCACAGCACTGATCTCCCATGCTTCCTGCCTGATTGCAAACCTGCCTTCTCTACCTATTAGCCTGGCACACTACATTCTGCTCTTAGAAAGTATTCAACCATCACTGTCTTCAGGAATATGAAGGCATATATCATGTTATAATTATTTGCTTATTTACTTAACTGTCTCCTCCATTTTATGTAAACTGCTTCTGTTAGGAGTCCTCATTTTATGAGATCCCAACAAATTATTTTTTAATGAACTATTACAATATAAATTTTACTTTGCTATGTCTTTGTTAACAATCATTTTAGTAACTGCGGATTATTCAGTCAAGAGGATACTCAACTTTTAAAAATTAAGACAAGGTACTGTTTTCCTTTAATAAATTATTCTAAAAAAGATTCAAAGAAAGAAAAATGTCAAACACATAGATATCTCTCACAGTAGTATATAAAAACAAAATTAATTCCTTCCTTTATCAGAAGTAGCTCTTAGGAAGAGATTGAACTAAGTAAGGCATGAATGATTAAGTTAAGTTAGATGAGTAGGAAAGGAAGGGTTTTTATTCCACGCCCCCCCACCCAAGGAGAAGTTTCCAAAACTTTCAACACAAAACTCTACTATCATTGCTTATCCTAGAATGGTTAGACTTGAACCCCAAGCATGCCACATCTGAAGACTCTTTAAGAGACAATGGTCTCGAGGCAGAGCACCATCTCTTTAGTTCAAATCTGACTGACGCTTGATACAGTTCTATAAGGTGGGTGCTACTATAATCAATGATGAAATGAGGGCATCAAAAAAGCTAAATAAAACTAGCAAGTATATCATATTGGAACCCCAGCAGTCTGATTCACAATCCTCGCACTATAATGTCTCCTACAACAAAATATGTATTTTAATAGCTTGAACAGTTGCATCCCTGAAAGAAAAACTCTCATAAAATGGGCTTGAAAAGTAATTTGAAAGGTAGAAGAGCATGAGCCAAAACATGTCTATTATTTTGTTCACTTTCCATCTGAGCCCTGGTGTCTTTGAAGAATCCATCTTAAGAAATTTGGTGGGAGGCAAACATCACCTTCTACTATACTGAAAATATGTCACATTTTTTTTAAGAGTAGATGGAGGGCTCAGGACAGGTGGAATAAGAAAGTTCACCTGGTCATAATTATCTGTCTAATTTTCTAGGGGTTTAAGTAGTCTTATATTTATACATAGAAAATTTCACAAGTCAATCGACATCTTTCTTTTTCAACCAACGACTCACATGCCATCCAAACCATAAGTCATGAAATGAGTATCTAAAGAAGTGGCCGGTTTTCATCTCTTCCTAAGGAACAACTTCTTTTCAGTGGGAACCATCTTTACATACTGCAGTGAATCTGAGGACCTTGCCTCTTTCTGAAACTGATCTGGGAAGGACTGCATTTTCAAGATGATGACAAGGGTTTAGACCCGCCTCCTGAAGCACCCTTTCTTTCTTGGTCATATTAGTTGTGTATTCCTGCCAGTAACTACCTGATCCTGGGGGAGATGAAAGTAAATGAACAACAAAAGTAATTTTAGCTGTCCTCATTTCATTCTCTTTTCCCTGTTTCCAGATCGAGGGAAGCACATATGCTCTAGAATTTGCTGCAGTGAATCAACATCAGGAAAGACTAAGTGCACTGCAGCTTCCTGAGGAACCACTGCCTCATGATAATTATTTTGGACATTGTACTTTACTTCAAGCAATGGTCAAACAGGTATTATCTGGAAGAGAATAATAAATTTTATAAATAAATAAATTTTAAGCTTTATTTACTGATTCAACCAACATTAACTGAGTATTAGACAAAGTGTTGGTAGTCTAACGATGGGAAGAAATCAAAATGGCCCCCATCTCTGGAAATTTAGAACCTAATGAGAAAGGCAGTTGCATTAGTCACAAAAACTGAGCTGCATGCTCTAAAGGAAAGCCCTGTGGCTCTGAAGGCCCTAGAACAAAAGCTGAGATCCGAAGGATGAGAAAGAACTGAGTGGGCCACAGGCTGGGGAGTGGTGGTAGATGGTTTGCAGGTGGAACACCAGGAAGATCAAGGCCTTGAAGATCAGGACTCATTCAAGAAATGGAAAGAAGGCCAGAGAGGGTAAGAAAACAGGGGATAGGCCAGGCTGGAGAGACTGCTGGGCCGTCCACGTGCATAGTTTTATGAACACATTAGGCTTTGAAGCAAACAAAAGTCAGAACTGGTTGCAAGTCCCTTTACTATGAACTTTCCAGTACTTCCAGAGGAACAGCTAGCTACCTTCTCCTCCGAAATGTGGGTATGTGAATAGAAAATGTGAAACATTTGTTTATTGTACGTGTTGCAGGGTCAATTACACTGCCCTTTATTTGAAGATAAGAAATTGAGGCTCAGAAGGGTGCAGTGAACTTATAGAGAGTTGCAACGAGCTGAACCGGATTTCATTTTGGTCTGTTGGACTCATCTCAGTGGAGGGTCATTAGAGCCCAACTTGGTCTCCTCCATAATTTTGCCTGTTACCAGTGAGGGCAACGTATAGATTTTGTGGGCAACAGTTTCCATTTTTATTGCTTTTTAAAATTGACCTCAGCATGATTTCATTTAGTCCCAGTTTCTTTGTGGATCTCCAATCCTAGGCCAAAAGCAAATTTTCATGGTTGGCTTTACAAGGGTCTCTTTTTACCACACCAAGAGTCACAGGTACATCTGGTACTCAAATGAAAACAGCTTTCCTTTTGCCCATCTGAATCATTAGTCCAGGCCAATCACATTTTGGATAGCGTTTTAGTCTGCTTTTTCACTGCTGTGACTAAAAGACCCAACCAGAACAATTGTAGAGGAGGAAAAGCTTATTAGAGGGCTCATGGTTTCAGAGGTCTTAGTCTAGAAGGCCGACTCCATTCCTCAGGGCTCAGGGTGAGGCTGAACAACATGGAGGGAGAGTGTGGCAGAGGGAAGCAGCTCATGTCATGGTGACCAGGAAACAGAGAGAGAGAGACTTCACTCTCTAGATACAAATATATATACCCAAAGTCATGCCCCAATTCCCACCTCCTCCAGCCATATCCTACCTCAGTTAATCCCTATCAGGAGATTAAATCACTGATTGGGTTAAGACTCTTACAACCCAATCCTTTCTCCTCTGAATCTTCTTGCATTGTCTCACATGTGAGCTTTTGGGGGACACCTCACATAAACCATAACAGATAGCAAGTTCATTACTCTCTCCTCAACGGGTTATTCTCTTTCTACCTCACAAGGTATAAGGAACACAGACTTTGTCAAAGTCGAAATCAACTCACTGCAAATTCTCACTAAAAGAAATGTACTTTAGATAAATCCTTGACACATCCAAGGTCTTAGTGAATCAGCACATTCACAAACATTACTCTAATTTCTCCCCGAAAAAGAAATAATGAAAACCTGCTAGATTTAATTGCACTTTAATAATTTACTTAATGAGCAGTATTTGCACAGAGGAGAGGGTTGCCTGAAGTAGAATTACAAATATCTTTTTTCTTAATGCTGTAGAGAGAGCGTCCGGTGTATTCATTTATGTCATAGGACCAGAGGACTGCCAAGTGTGACATTCCACTCCTTAATGAATCCAAGGGTTCGGCTTTCTGGCAAGGGACAATCTTGGGCTTCTTATTTCTGATTCCTTTTCAGTATCGGTGCTTACAGTTGATGTTCTTCTCTTGGCTAAGTTTTTGTTGTTGTTTGTTTGCTTAATAAAGAACACAATTTATCACAATTATGAGAACTGCTAGGTTTTCATCAAGGAATGCAGAATCCAAACGCTGACTGAAATGCAAAAGCTTGTGTGGTTGGCTAGGTTCACAGACTGAGTGGCTTTGGTCAAAATGCAAGCTTTACAAACCCATGTGATTCGTAGTGTTATTGCAGCAAAATGATAAATCATCCCATATCCTGGCCTTGCAAGGTCTCTTGTGAGTAGTTGCATTCATGGATACTAAATTCACAAATGCTAATGGTGGACTGTTTTCCCTTAAGTTTTCACCTAACTTGCATTTGGCTTTGTATGTAATATCCACAGCTCTAAGTCTTTTGTATACACTGTGTCCTCAGCTCAGCTTGTCAGGTTTCTCTTGGAGTTTCTGCCTTTGGCTGTGAACTTGCCACATGACGTTATCTAATTTATCATCCACACTGACCTTAAACAGCACCCCCCAAATCCTTATAGCCATTTCTAATTATTCTGTTCATTTGTTTCTGCAAAGCAAATTTTATCAACCAAGTATAAAAACAAATTCATACTATCTAAAGATCTAATTTGCACGACTGTGGGCAAAACAAATGCCCACTAAAAATATATTTTTTTTTAAATGTTTTCAAGTGAATACTCATAAATTCAATGAACCATTATATGTTCATGAATATTATGAATCAAGTGATATAAGGAGATGGCTGTGATATGGTATTAAATGACCAAACTCAAGATATAAAATTGCAAACATAGCATGATTTCAGTTGTACAAAAAGAGTACACTAAAAGTCCCAAGATTAAATATCCAACAAATTAATAGCAATTATCTTCTGGGATTACAAATAATTTTCATTTTCCTTTTATAGGAATTTTTGACCTCCAATTTTTAAATAAGCCATAAGAAAGATGACTCAAAACATCAGTAGCACCTACGGAGTACCTTAGCCTTGAAAGAATTATAAACCAGCTCCTTGAAACACTGTTTAAATTCCTCCACAATTTTAAAGGCTAAAAATCAGGGCCAGCAACTTGAGGAATTTAATAAAGAACAAGTTCAATTCCCAACTTCAACTCCCCTGCAAATATGATAGGATTTTTAAATGTGCCTGGAAAACTGCATCTGGGGTCTTGCCAATCCCATAACGTTTGGGACGTTTGCTGAACCCACAACACAGCCGGGCCCACCCATCCATAATTAAAGCCCTCCCCCCAAATGAATTCATTGCTTTGTGGCACCATCTGTCTCATTCCCTTATTTACATAATAGGGAACCCTGCTCTGACTGCAGCAATGAGGAGCGACAAAAGAAAGGCGAGTGGAGATGAAATGTGTACATGGATACATCAGATCATGTATAATATGGTCAAATCCCTCCAATTTAAAATTTTTTCAAAAAATCTCCAGAACCCATCACAATTTTCACCTCGGCCTCTTTCCAGCTCTCAGAACCCCCTTCCTCCTTCTGCGACATTCTGCAGCTCTCACCAATGTGGCTTGTTTCACTCCAAGAGTTCATTTGTCACATTTTATTTTATTAAATATTTTATTTTCCTCTTGTGGACCCATTAGAACACCAGTTAGGAGAAGTGACATAAATCAGTTGCGTTTAGTATTCACTAAGGATGCAGAGGAAATAAGCAGGTTCATATTAACCTGAAATTTAAAAAGAAAAAAAAATGTCCCCAATATAGAGCTTCCTTGAATCCTTCTCATTTTCCTCCTGTCCCTCTCCTGGGAAGTTTCTGTCCTCATAATGGGAGCACAAGCAGTGGATCTGTTCAAAGACAGACAAAGGGCTGATTTTTAATATGCAGCAGTCATCTAATCCCATGTTTTGCATCCCTTCCTCCAGGAACAGAGGCAGGGACAGCATTCCTAGTCCTCAGGGGCAGGCAGTGGTGGAGTCAGCACTGGTCTGAGTCAAGTGTCTTGAACTCATTGTCAGGTTCTGTCACTTTCAGTGACCCTGGGCAAATCCACTCAAAACTCGAATTTCCCTGTCAGTGCACTACTGATCCATAAACACCTGAGATGATGTTCTTCCCTGAGGGTCTGAGATCCCCATTTCCATGTCCCTAGACACTAACGCAGTACTCCACACACTAAAGACAGCTCCTTCAGCCCCAGCCTCACCTTTTACCAGGATCAAGTACCCTCTGGCTAGAGGTGAAAAAGTGCAAAGGGTCAGAGACAGATTTTGTCTTCTGCACCACACTCAGATCTTTCACAGCAAGAGACCAGGAGGGAGCCTCCTCGGTCCAACATTAAGAGACCTGGGAGCAGCTGCATCTCAAGTTAAAATCCTTAGAAGCTAATGGTGAGAACTGAGGCTTAATTAGCACACCACAAAGAGCCCAGGTATGGAGCCAGCCTGCAATGAACAGGTTCCTCATCCCTTCTCCAGATATCTCAATCAAAACATCTGGGAATGGGGTCCAGGAATCAATATTTTTACTACATTCCCCAGAGATATCCTGATTCATGGCCCACATTTAGGAACTACTGCTTTCCATAACTCTCATTATCATAAAAGGAAGGTTAACACATCCTTAGTAGAAACAATTCTTTAGTTCTAAGTTGCAGAGGAATCTGTCATAGGGGTGCCTTTATTCAGAGGTCACTGAAGAGCAGAATACACAAAGCAAGAAGTGATTTTAGTCCTTAGGTGCAAAAGCGTTGGTGTGGACACATAGCAATCAACCTGAGACCAGAACCCTAAGCATTAACCTGAAGAATGCAATTTCTGTTGAGGTTAAACTTATGTGATCCAGGCTGAACTTCTAATCTATGTCTGGAAATGCACTAAGGCTGGTAGCAGCCCCACTAAAGGAAGACTAAAGCCCTTCCCCACAATTACCAAACTTAAACTCCCTTCCAGAGAAAGAGAGAGATGGTACTCTAATGATAATGTATGTTTTCATACAGACAACTCAGATTTTCTCAATCCTATATGATGCATGAGTATAAAGCTTCAGAAAATATTAGCAAACCATATTCAAGAATACAGTAAAAGAATCACCAGCTCTCACTCACGCCCTATGAATTTTAGGTTTCCCTCACTCACGGACTATGAATTTTGGGTTTCCCTTGAGTGAAGTGTACTGGTTGAGAAATATGGCAAAAAATCACACAACACTGAAAGTAATTTTTGAAAAGCGGGGGTGAGATGGCTTTATGACCTTAGGGGTCCTGCTTTCACATTGGAAGGAGAGACCAAGTGCAAGAGATCCGGCATTTGCTTTACTTATACAAGGGGGCTGCAAAGGATTTTCATGGAATGTTCTTTTGCCAAGTAAGGTAGGAGGAGGGCTGTCCAAGTCCAATGGGTAACTCCCAAGTCCGGAGCTACAGAGCACCTCTCTAAAACTGAGGTCACATGCTTTTCACCATCCATTAAGTGGAGAATGACTTGCCATTGCAAAATGACTTGCAAAGGCAGACCAAAATCTCCTTGGCTCCAAGGCCGAGTAGAGACTTTCCAAATATCTCGGGGGTGGCCCCTTGTAAGTAGTTACATTGAAGAGGTCTTTACATTTGGGATGGAAGGATGGCTCAACAAATAGAAATACATAAATGGGATATATCATATTAACAAAATTGAGGATAAAAATCATAGGATCATCTCAATGGATGAAAGAAAAGCATTTGAAAAAGTTTCGAATGACCCTTTCATGATAAAATTCTCAACAAATTGGATACAGAAGGATTTTACCTCAACGCAAAGAGGCCATATGTAACGAGTCCACAATTAATACCATTCTAAATGATAAAAAATTAGAAGATTTCCCTCTAAAATCAGGAATAAAACAAAGATACTCATTCTCCCCACTTTCCCCCACCAATTAGCACTGGAAACCATAAACAGAGCAATTAGGCAAAAAGAAAAATTGAAAGACATCATACTAGGAAAGATGAAAAAATGAAATTGTCTCTATTTGCTGATGACAGCATCTGATATCTTTTGGAATATATATATATATATTCCAAAAGATTCCACCAAAAAACTCTTAGAACTGATAAATTCAATAAAGTTGTAAGGCACAAAACCTATATACAAAAGTTGATATATACTAATAACAAACTATCTGAAAAGAAAATTAAGTGAATAATTCCATTGAAAATAGCAATAAAAAATTAAATATGTGTAAATTTAACCAAGGAGGTAAAGTTTCTGAATACTTAAAACTATGAACCACTAATGAAACTAAAAAAGAGTAATAAATAGAGATATTCCATGTTCACAAATGGGAAGAATTAAAATTGTGAAAAAATCCGTACTACCTGAAGTGATCTACTGATTCAATGCAATCCCTATCAAAATTTCAATGTCATTTTTTACAGAAATTGGAAAAACAGTCCTATGATTTTTGTAGAACCACAAAAGACCGCAAATAGCCAAAACAATTTTGAGCAAAAAGAACCCAGTTATAGACATCACATTCCCTATTTCAAGACATATTAATAAACTAACTATAATCAAAATAGCATGGTACTGTCATAAAAACAGACACATCCACCAATGGAACAGGATAGGAAATCCAGAAATAACCCCTCTCCCAATCTACTGTCAACTGGTTTTAGACAAAGTTGCCAAGAACACACGTGAGAAAAGGATGGTTTCTTTAATAAATGTTACTGGGAAAAATGGAAAGCCATATGCATAAGAATAAAATTAGACCCTTATTTTATACCATATACAATAATCAACTCAAAATGGATTTAAAACTTAAATACAAGACCTGAAAGTATAGTAACTACTAGAAGGAAACAAAGGAAAAGCTCCATGACATTGGTTTGGCTAATGATTTTTTTTTTTGAAAGCACAAGCAAAAAAACAAAAAGAGACAAGTGGCATTGCATCAAACCGAAACCCCTTTACAAGGTAAAGAGACAACCGACAGAGTGGGAGAAAATATTTGCCATCTGATGAAGGGTTAATATCCAAAAATATATAAGAAACTCAGGCAACAGGAACATAAATAGTTCACTTTAAAAACAAGAAAAGGACCTGTATAGAGATTTCTCAAATAAGACATAAAAATGGCTAATGTATACATGAAAAAAAAATGTTCAACTTCACTAATTATTAGGGAAACCTAAATGAAAACCATCATGAGATAGCACCTTACACCTGCTAGAATGGCTTTTACTAAAAAGATGAAACATAAATGCTGAAGAGAATGCAGAAAAAAGGGATCTCATATATTGTTGCTAATATAAATTAGTATAGCCACTATGGAAATTAGTGTAGAGGTTCCTCACAAAAGTGAGACTAAAACTACCATAGGACCCAGTAATACCACTTTTGGGTACACATCCAAAGGAACTAAAATCAATATATCAAAGAGATAGCTGCACTCTCGTGTTCCCTGCAACATCATTCACAATATCCAAGATAAGAAAATAATCTTAAGTGTGCAACAACAGATGAATTCATACAGAAAATGTGGTATATACACACAACAAAATACTATTCAGCCATAAAAAAAAGCAGAAATCCTGTTATTTGCAAAAACATGAACCTAGAGGACGGTATGCCAAGTGAAATGAGCCAGGAACAGAAAGACAAACACCGTATGATCTCAATCATGTATAGAATCAAATAAAGTTGAATTCATAAAAGTAGAGAATAAAACCATGGTTACCAGAGGCTAGGTGGAGGTGTGAAGGAAGGGAATGAAGAGTTTTTGATCAAAGGATACAAAAGTTTCATATAGACAAGAAAAATAGACTTTGTGATTGATCACAGTGCAGGGTGACTCGTCAATAATAATGTATCATGTATTTCAAAACAACCAAGAGAGTAAATTTCCAATGTCTCACTATAGATAATGACAATGAAGTGATAATGTTAATTATCTTGATTGAATCATTACATTGTATATCTATACAAAAACATCACATTGTACCCCATAAATGTTTATGACAAGGATTTGCTCATCAAAAATAATAAATATTAATGATATCATTACATATATCAATAAAACTTCATAATTTTTAATGATATAGCACAATCTGAACACAACCTCTGTTCTTATTTTTAAAGTGCAACTTTAATGCACTCTTGCTAGACTTTTCCCAACCAGATGTTTTCTGATAAGCCTCCCCTATCTTCCTGACAGATGCTGCTTGCTGCTGTGGTATATATATATATATATATATATATATATATATATATATATATATACACACACACAATGGGGTTTTATTCAGCCATAGAGAGAATGAAATTGTGCCATTTGCTGGTAAATGGGTGAAAAGGAAGAACACCATGCTAAGTAAAATAAGCCAGCTCAGAAAGTCAAGGGCCAAATGTTTCCTCTCCTATATGGAAGCTAGAGCAAAATAAGGGGAAAAGATGGTGGTGGGGGCGGAGAGGTCCTATGAACACAGAAGGGACATCAGTGGATTGGAAGAAGGTGATTGAAGTTAAGGGAGGAGGGATGAAGGAGGAGAGAAGGGATGGGAAAAGGGAGGAAGAGTGGAATGACATTGACCAAATTAGTCTGTGTATGTTTATGAATACACCATAGTGAATTTCACCTTTATGTATCTCTAAAAAGCATTAATAAAAAGTCTTTTTTGAAAAAAAAAACCCAGTTTGTAGGATAGTGTAGTATAGTGTGTGACAGAGGGGACACCTCTAATCCTTCCAGTATTAACAGCACAATCTTGGAACATTAAATAAATACAATTATCATCTGTGAAATGGAGTAATGGTAACATATCTGATAAGTTAGAGGATCTATGAGACCAAGGACACAAAAGAGGAAAAACAAGTATGGATCATAAGATGTAGTGCTTTGTTCTACTGAACTGAGAGTCCAGTAGAGCAGAAGGAAAAGTAGGAAATAACGTGAAGCACAAAGGTCGCAGAGCTTAATTCTACCTAGAGATATTTCAAGACACTTTCCTTAGGAAAGTAGATTTGAAATAGTCTTTAGGACTGGATAGAAATTTTCTAAGAGGTCAAAAGGAGACAACAGTATAGCAGATATGAAATTTTTTTTTAAAAGACATTTGTTTTAGGACACGGGTCTATCCATTGACATGATTGGTTCATAAGTGAATTTGGAAGGCTGAGGAGATATAAAAATTGGGAGAGGAATAAAATATTAAGATGAAAAATCCTACTATATGGGATTTTTGTTATTCTGCACTAAAAGGAAAGATCTATCTAAATAAACACACAGAAGGAACAGTGGAGGCCTGTTTATAAAGGAGAGTGTCATGATCATCTCTAGATGTAGAAGTTCCCTCTGGAGATACTGATTGAGATTGGAGGCAAGAAGACCACAACTGGGGGCAGGGAGAGGATGTTGTAGAGATTCTGGTAAGGAAAGACTGAGATGATAGGGGTGGAAAGAACACTGCTAATTTGAAAGATGCTACAATGCAAAAAAAAAAAAAAAAAACGCAGGATTTTGTGACTGATTGAATGGTAACAAAAATGAAGAGTAAGACTGTCTCCCAAATTACAGATGCTGGTGAAAGGGTGAGTTCCCCACTGACCAAGAAAGAGAGAAGAAGATGAGCAAGGGTAAGGGTGGGTAGGTGTGGGAAATAGTGAATTTGGTTTGAATGAATATAACAGTACTCATGTTAATAAAGTTAAATAGGAGGAATAAGTTCAGATGTAATATAGCACAGGGTGACTACAGTTTACAAGAATTGACATTTTATAAAGAAATAGAAGAAAGGAATTTGAAATTTTCCAGCACAAAGAAATGATAAATGTTTAAGAAGGTGGAAATACCAGCTGACTGTCATCAGTCCACATGGTATACATGTATCAGATGATCACCTTGTACTTCATAAATCTGTGCAATTGGTATATGTCAATTAAAAACAAACAAACTTGTAAATGCAGATGAAAAATTTCAGTAACTATGGATATATGTTCCTACTTTATAGGGTAAAAACTCAGGGGGAAAAGCATCTAAGGGTAGCTACTTGATGTCAGAATGTCCTTAGAAGAAGTGTTTTAACAGCAAATACAGTGGTTATTTTCTGAAACTGAACTGCTTTTATGACCATTTTTCTTTCTTCATTAAGCAAACTGTGTTTAGGTCCATATACCCAGTTGTGCTCAGGAGCATTTCCATTATGTCAGGTCCAAATGAGATGAGTCTACACCATGGTGAAATACATGGCATTGGCCAAATAAAACAATGTCATGAAATTGCTTTGAAGCTACTCAGGAGAATTGCTTTCCTTTTTTAAAAAATTTTATTATATATAAAATAATTATACCTAATAGTGAGGATTCATTGTAACATATTTATCCATGCAAATAACATAATAATATAATGTGGTCAATATTTTTCCCTAGTATTTCCTCTTTCCCTTCCTTCCTCCCTCCTCTGGTCTCTTTCCTCTACTCTTCTGGTAGAAACATCAGTTTCTTCTCTCTTTCTTTCTCTCCTTATAGAAGGGAACCACAGAAATAGGATCAGAAGTTTAGGGGCAAATAACCAATTATTATACGTCAGCACATTGTCTGACATATAATAACTATGCAATTAATATTTGGTGAATAAACTGCTAAGTGAAGACATACACAGACTAAATAGACTCTACATCCCAAGAAGGCTGTAGGAGACCACAAGAATATTTTTTCAATGTACAAATGATTTCCAAAGATGGGACAATCAGATTCTTGTCAATGGTGGCATGTCAACCTGGTCACATCTCAGGGTAACCACCAGGGAGGTTAAAAGTGAAAACTTGAAATTTTCTTTTTTTCAAGGAGTAGACTAAATATTCAAGGAGGGGTGAGTTGTGAGGCTTCTCTGAAACAGGGAAATGCTGCATCAGGCCATAAACCTGTGGTACAGTTTAGTGACTGTGTTTAAATGGATGCTTCCCATTGCCTTATGAGATCCGGAAAAGCCATAAAAATTCATGGCCTACTTGTGGCTGAGCTCTAATAAAGGAATAATCGGTGCTTTAAACAAGGGGTAATGGGAGGTACAGTGGGAGATTTACTGGAGCAATAAGGGCTGCAGAAAGAGAGTAGGTTTTTCATGCCAATTACACTGACAGACTACAGAGCAAGACTTTACTGACACACACCTGCAATCCTCTTCTGTTAAGTGACAAGGTGGGGTCCTTAGTTCTTCCTTCTCCAGCACTTGAGGAATCAAAAAGCACTGGAGTTGGACTCAGGTCTTCTGTCACCAAAGTTAATAAAGCTCCAGTGAGGTTCCCGTAGGAGACCACCTGGCATGGTGAAAGGACCAAGGGACTGGGGTTACAAAGAACTCAGTTTTCAGCCAAGCTCTGTCTCTTTCTAGGAGAGTTTACTAAGGCCCCATCCCTGTCCATTGCCACGAGACCTACGGTGCCTCACTATGGCCACACGGCTAACTGCTCGACTCCACGTGTGGCCATAGGAATTGCTTTGGCCAATGGAGTGTGGGTTGAGGCGATGTGTGGTGCAGCCCAGAAGCACTTGGCAGCCTTGGGGAAGTCGTTCATTGCTCTGCTCTCCCTTTCCATCAGGAGAGCGGTGCATTCTAAACCAGCCTGAATTCTGAAACAAATTCTGAAACAAATTCTGAAACAAAAACACGTGGAGCAGAGTCACAGACACCTCAGGTGCAGTGGTAGACATACAATATGAACAAGAATTAAAATCTTGTTCCAAGACACTAATACATCAGAGTTGTTACCTCTGTATAATGTAGTGGTAGCTGCCTGACACCCAGAGAGTGATCTTGGAAATCACTCAAACTGACTCAGACTCTTGTCTTCTTCACTGGAGACTCTGTACCCACTTGTATGATTTTGTAGAGATCAAATGAGATTTTCACACCATGCATGACAGAAGTTGTTCAATTAATGGTTATTAGTATTATTTCTAATTGGCTACTCAAATAGAATGGTGAGGATGGTAAAAAAGAGGGAGTTGCTCTCTCAACGTGTGTATTTCTGGTTAACTATGTTTCCATTGCTTGTTGCTGTGGAGCACCCGGGCCTATGTGGCAATCAGTGATAAATTGGACATTTATGACACTCTCTTCTAGGACCAGGGAGAAAAAAGTCTCTCAGACCTTTTTATTACAGCCTTCACAAGCTGTGAAAGAAATAGCAGCAGGTTCACTATCACCCCATTACACGCCCAGTCAATGGAACGCTGCTTTTTCCTTACCTGGGGTGACAGTCAAGCAGCTAAAAGCTGGCTCCTGTGGCCCTTTGCCCTCAGCCATGCCATCATGAGAGTCAGGACATTGTGCTCATTGCAGTCACAGCAATACAACCTCACCTGGGCCCAGCCACTCACAGTGCACAAAGCCTCCGTGGTGTTCATTTTGATTTTTACAATACGAGGTTGCCATTCATTCACCCACTTATTCAACCAACAGAGTGTCAGCTCCAGAGGCTCTGCCTTCGTAAAGGTGGGTATTAGTGTATGATTGACAATTTATTCACCAGTGATTGCATTTACTCTGCAAATATTACTCTGTTTCCGTTTCATGCTGGACACGGTAAGTCAATGAAGATAAAAAAACAAATAAAGCCTGTTCCCATCCCTCAAGGAGCGCACCACTACCAGAAGATAAAGACGTAGAAACCACCCTGTCTCAAAGGTCATAGCAGAACTGCCACCATAGAGGTTTGAAAATGTGTGGAGGCACAGAAGAAAGACATGGAGGCTGTCTTGAGAATCAGAACTCTGTCCCCAGGAAGGGGCATTTGAGCAGTGTTCCAAGAGATGCCTGGGATTTATCAGTGGAAGAAAGTGGGGTAGAAGGGACTCATGAAAACAAGGTTGAGGCTGGGAAGAGCATCTGTGTATAGCTAGAGCCCTGTGTCCAATTGGGGCAACCAGAGGAGATCAAATTCAATAGACAGAAAGAAAACAGGTTCCAAGGAATCTTCAGGGGCAACGGAGTTTGGTTTTACTCTGTCGGGAACTTGAATCTCACATCAAGTATTATAAACACAGGAGACTTATGGTCACTTTTAAAAAAAGAAAGAAAGGAAGAAATCACTCTGGCAACAATATAAAGCACCCATTGAAAGTAAGTCAAGACTAGAGTAAAGCACGCTAGTTAAGAGTTATTCCAAAGTCCAGAGTTCTCAGGTCATGTGAGCTCACTCCAGAGTCATGTGCACACCACTGCGGCTGAGGACATCGTGTCTGTGTCATACCATCTCTGCCCTTCCTTTGGGAAAAGCAAACCCTTAAGAAATGATTCATCTGTTGTAGTTAATTACATTATTGTATTAGCGAAAGAGTCACTTCCCAGGTTTCTCAGACAATCTCTGGACGGTGACTCCTCCCTCTGACAGGGTTAGATTACCCATGGAAGACGGACGTATTCTATGAGAACCAGAAAAGCAGAGATTTAAAAACAAAAAAAAAAGGTAGGTGTAGACACATTTGTAAATCATCATGCAAAAATCAGAACTTGGTTGAGCGTGGCTACATTTATAATTTACTTTCATGTCACTGCATATCATGTAGGGAAGACGGGTGAGAACGGGACACTGTGATCTTTTGAGTACTTTCATCTCCTAATTCTTTAAGTGGCCCTGACCATGCCTTCTCTCCTCTGGCTGCACTGCTGATTCCCACAGTCATTTCCTCCCTTGGAAACCCTCTCTGGAGTTTGTAGACACCAGGGAGCAGCAGAAGTGCAGTGAGCTGAATGTATCATTCATGGCAATGCCCCGGACTTCACCTTCATCCTTAGTAGTAGGCTGTGGCCAAGGGACATGCTTAGCAACTTACAGGCCAAGTTGGGGTTTGAACCAAGTGTAAGGCTGTTTGAACAACAGGACTGCAGCCACAGTGTATTGTGCCCTAGTTACCCAGCAGCAGTATTAAATTAGGATCCCCTATGCCTTCAGCCTGTGAATGTTTGGACAATTAATGAAAGGAAACTCTTCAGGCTGTAGAGAAACTGCCCCATACTAGAGCAAATCCCGGCTCTCTTCCAGGATCTGCTGATTGGCAGTCCCTCTATGCCAGGAAGGTCACCTCCACAAAGAAAGGCTCAGAGGAGTGAGCAATTCTGGCAAGAAGATAAGTCATTGCTATTCCCCCAACAATGTAGTAGTTGACATCACATTATACAATAGAAATCTGAGAGATCTGTTCAGGGTCTCTATGCCAAAAGCCCTGAGATTCCTCTTCCAAATCAATCTTTCTTTTTGTTTTTTTAATTAGAGCTTTATAGTTATACACACTAGATGGGTTCATCCTCCTAAGAAACTCATACATACACAGAATTCAATTTCAGTTTATGATTCCACCCTTTTCCCTCCCACTTTCACCTCCCTACATCCCTCCCCTCCCCCGTTTTCCTTTTACTCTACTAGACTTTTTTATCACTCATCTATTTATTCATATTTGATAGGCTCTTTTAACTTATGCCTACAGGTGAAGTTGCCATGATATATTTATATATGCACGTGACATTATTTTTTTAAGAATTCATTCTGCACTGCCTCCCCTCACCCATCCCCCCACTCTGCCTCTCAATCTCCTTCTTCTACATAATTGATATGCCCTTTATCTTCTCTGATCACAAGTTTTGAGGTTTCCAACAGAATTCTCGGAGATAAGAAGGATATATTGTATATTGAACATCTACTATGTGTCAATATGTGCTATGTGTTTCACAAGAATTCCCCCTTATTTTTCACATCTGTAAGGCACAGACCATTATTATTATTCCTACATAGCAGATGGGGAAACTGAGAGACAGTGATCTTTGATGACTAGACCAAAATCACGAATCAAGTCAGTTTTAGTGGCCACACTGGAACTTGGAAAGTCAAACATCAAAGTCGACCCTCTTAATCATTCTGATTACTTGCTTCTTCCTGCCTTGGAGTTAAAATTGCCCTTTCATTCTAATTTACAAGTATTTGTAAACTTCAATCTCACCTTCAATTTGTAAGTGAGAAAACAGAGGTGAGAGAGTTTAAGTGACATAGCAAGTGGTGGCAAAGTGGCACACGAATCGTTGCCTCCTTGATTTCTTTAAAAATCATTTCTGGGTACATTATAATTACATATAATAGTGGGATTCATTGTGACATATTTGTACATGCACATAATACCTCCTTGATTTCTGAACTCGAAATATTCACTTTAACTTAAATGATGCCTCAGCTTACTTTATCCTCCCAGGGGGAAAAGAAAAGGTATTAAGAGGGGAGCAAAAAAATATTGAGCTTTTCATGAGCATCAGATAATCTGCTAGGCAATTTATAGTGAACATTCCTTTATTCAAGCAATAACCTGGTGAGGTTGGTATAATCACTTCCAATTCCAAAATGAGAAAACAGAGGCTTCAAGAGGCGAGATCAACTTGCCTTCAGTTACCTGAAGGTTACAGGTCCTGAGCGATACAGCTGGGACTGGAGACAGGGGCTGTGTGCATATAACTCCCATGCTCCTCAGTCAAACATTTAATAGTAAGTTCACCCTTTGAAGGAATGGATTGTACACAGTCCCCTCTTTAACCAGGTCCTCGGTAGGATTAAGGAGTGACCCGGTCTCGAATCAACACAGTCAGTCTTCTTCCATAATTCCCTCTCAAGACCCAGACTATTGCAATTCAAACTGAATTTTTAAGCAGTTTTCACCAAGGTCCTGGGTCAAATGGCTTCTGATGTTCTGGGAAGATTCCTCCCTCTGCTTCTATCCCTGACTCTTCTCATCTGGGTACAGCAATGAGAAGCCTCACAATTTATTTAAAGGTCATTCCCCAGAGAAAACATCTTCTAGACCTTAGTTTGAAATCGCTGGGTGAGTCAGGTTATGTTTTAGGCACAGTGAATCTGTTAAATTACTTCCCAAGTATTTGGAGTTTTGTACAGCACCAGAAGTCTCTGGCCAGAAACCTCCCCCCCAACTTTGAAATATGTGTACTACAGAGACAATGTTTCTGGTTTCAATGCCCTCAAACAAATTGTCAACACACTGTATCTTTTCTCACAGCTCTTTGATGTACTTGAAGGGGTTTTCTTCCTTGAATAAGAAGCCACAACTCCAAATGTGTTTAAAACAGAAGCCCCTAAACATTTGAAGTTCAGTTCAGAATTCCTAAGCAGAAACTTGGCAAGAAGTTCCAACTTAAAAAAAAAAAAAAGTCTCCCATCCTGAAGTATCAAATGTATACTCCCCAATAGAAAACAGACTTCATATCCAACTTATCTTGGACTACCATTATTATTCACTGCTTTTCCCCCACAGAATGTAGGGTTTTTTTTCTTCTTTTTTTTTTTCAAAAGCACAGTGAGACCATTTAAATGTATTGCTCTCCTCTAGAATTCAACAAGCCCAAGTCTCAAACTCGAACATTTTTTCTCCACCTGACGTCCTTTCTTCTTTTTCCACCAACAGCACGAGTCACATTGTCTGAAAACCTAGACATGGACTCCCTGAGGGCCAGGGAGCTCTCCATAATCATCATTATATCCTTCATGCCTAGGCAGTGCTGGCATGTCAGAAATGCTCAATAAGCATTTGTTCAGTGAATAGATTTAAAAGCCATCCTCTCCTCTTCCTGCGCTTTTACTCCTGTATTGTATCTCTTCAAAGTCTTGTCCATTTTTATTTTGCAAAAGACCAACCTTAATAACAAATATGACCCATTTGATCAGGGTCCAGCCTGTTTAAGATTTTCATCAGAAAACAAAATAAATAGAAAAGTACCCACATAGAATCAGGATAGAGCCTCAAACTAGAAAGCGAGAGGTTTCCAGTCATGGTGTGTCCAAGTGAAGATGAGGAGGACCATTTTAACACTAATAGACCAGGTATGATTGTCATTGACTCTAGATAAAATATTGATCTGTACATATTAAATTCTTTTACACTGTCAAGATAAAATTCGATGGACCATAGCAAAAAATTTCTTATCAATGAATGACTATGAACGGTGTCATTCACATGACTATTTCGAGAGTGGGTCCTTAAAGTTCCTTTCAAATCTTTAACACATGGAAGCCACTTACTGAAGCTTCCATAGGTACTCGAATCTCATTTGAGTCAGCGTTCAAGCCAAACTTCAACCATTGGCCTTCTCTTAAATATGTTATCATTAACAGATGAACAGTATTTCATTCAAATCTTTTTCTGGTTATGAAGTCCCCTGTAAAAATACACATACTTTATCTTCTTATTCATTTATTTATTGCTCCCCTTTCTCTTTAATATATCACTCATTCTTTGTCTCCCATTGTAGTTCGGCCCTTCCACTTCCACTAGATCAGAGTTTTGAAGATCTACAATAGAAAGGAGACTGTGGACTCTCCACAGGTTGAGGTCAGGCCCAGAAGCAAGGCAGCAACACTGGTCTCCTGCGGGCAGCTCCATACACTAGCAAGAATAAGCAGAGACTGAAGGAAGACACACCGTTTGCTATGCAACAGGCATAGACCTAAGCACTTCCGATAAAGCTGTGAACAAAGGCCATGCCCTTCTCTGGCCTCATTCTGGTGGGGGCAAAAAGTGGTTAGCAAACAAATAAGTGCATAAGTACATGTTATGTCAGAATGTCATGTGTGCTGTGGAGAAAAACAAAAGGAGTGCTATAAATTGTCATTTTAAACAGGGCAGACAGGGAAAGCCTGGCTGAACAGAGAAATGGTAGAAATGAAAGACTGGTGTCAGAGGGAGTACAGTCTAGGCAGCAAAGCAACTGGTACAGAGGCCTTAAGTCAGGTAAAAGGTTGAAACAGTTGCAGAGACAGAAATGGGATGGCATTGTTGGAATAGAGGATGTGGAAGATCAGAAGACCAGTGCGAAGGAAAGGGCTTCGACTTTCACTCTGAATGAGTGTCCATTTGCAAATATCAAATTTTCCCTGATTCTCTTCCACCAGCATAAACCGATAGTCACTATATTTGAAGGTTTCTGGTTAGCTCCAAGAACACAGATATTAATAAGATACAGGCCTTCTTCAAAAAGGAAAAAGATATTTAGACAAATGAACCTACAGCAAGGTAGAAGTGAGCAAGTATCACCAAATAACACTTCTGGGGAGCTGAGATTCCTCTCAGCTTCCAGGAGGAGGCAATCCAGCATGACTCATGAAGACACTTTCTTCACTGACAGCCCTAGAAGAAGGGGCCGGATCTAAAAATGGGATTTCCAGGCTATCAAACTCTCTAATAAGAGCACAAGTCAAGGGACGGGATGGGAGTGTGCTTAACATTTGAGAGAACTGTGGGAATTGACTGAGTTGGAAGATGCTTGAAGGTGAGTAATTGAAGATACTTTTAGACAAAGAGATTGAAATGAGATGGTTAAGGTCTTTGGATGCAAGACTTCAAAGCAGAAAATCTTTATTAAGCTAAAAGATATAATATGCCATCTACATCATTTGTAGATATGTACGTTTGTTGAATATTCATGAAACATTTCATTAAAGAAAAGTAGGGAAAAAATTGAATTGTCTTTTGGCTACTCAGTTAACATTTTTTAACTGGATAGGCTCTTTGAGATAATCTATAGATTAAATAGATAATCTATAGATTAATAGATAAAAATTATTTCTAATAAAAAGCTTGTCCCCTTTTCCTACAAAATTGCACTGATAAGGAAAATTAGTCCTAGGGGTTTAATATTGACAGCAACATCATGCTCTTAATATATGGTGAATCAGGCTACGTCCCATCATCTTTATACCACATCCCTTCTGCTCACCTCAACCACATCTTCCCAATACTCTACCAAAGTAAAGTGGAGATGACCTACAATTAGTTCTTTAAATTCAGATCTTTGGCTATCTCAATTGCAATGTATAGATAACATAAAAGATTAGTACTGGTACTCCTCCTCTATATGGAAAGTAATCTACTTATCCAGAATCCTTCTCAAACTGAATGGGGCATAGCTATATAATTATAGGCAACATCTTCCAAGTACCTGAAATTCTACATGAAGTCCTTCACCCCACCTACTTCTTGGCAGAACAACAATAACAATACACACACACACACACACACACACGTAGTTCCCTTTACCAAGAGATATTTTACCCCCACCACACTGTTAGAAAGAATTGTTCCCTTCATTTATTTTGCTCAATAGTTCACAATGAGAAAATCTTGTTTTTTTTTTCTTTTCATTAATTGAACATTGTAACCAGCTCAATGCACCTTTGGCTCTTTCAAAACTATTTCTAATGAAAAGCAAAATTGACAAAGAGCAAGGTATGAGCATCTAACTTTGTCATTTAAGGTAAGTTTTAGGTCTTTGCTTCTCTAAAGCAAGACTAAAAAGTTTAGAAAAATCCTTTTGTTGTTTGACAGTTCATTCAAATGGTGAAAAATAACACACTAACTCTTAAGACTCAACCTTAACCTTGTTGTTACCTCTTTCAGGAAATCCTCTGTAACTACAAGTCACCCACCCCCCCAAGTCAGGGTCCCATTGAAATTCCATGCATAGTTTAAGATACCAGTGCCCACAGTGTGTTGTGATAATTGCTTTATGTGTCTCTTCTTTTTCATGCGGTTCTGAATATCTTTCAGAGTAAGGAGGGCATAAATGTTTGGTGCATGTTGCCCAAACTAACTCAAGGCACATGCTGTAGTAAATAATTTCTTTGCTACTAATTGATTAAGAGTAATTTGAAGAGAAATAGCTTAGGTGTCAATATTAGGAATCCATATACAGTTTTGTTTTTATAAGAACATGAAAAAATAGGTTCTAAAATCAAAGAAGCCCATTTATGATATCACATTTCATCTCAAACCTGGAAAAATGAAAATAAGCATTCCATGGATCTATAGTTACTTTTATATGCATTTATACAGGTTATTCTTGACTTTATACATTGTGTTTTATTTATTTGAAATATCACACCATTCTATTTAGAACTTTTGGCAAAATAATGCATTAATTATAATGTATCTTTGGGCAAGTCCCATGGTATGTAGGTATCACCATATGTGGGGGCTCTGACAATGAGCGACAATGTGCCAGTATGTATCTTTCACCCCCATAATTTTTCCACTGCCTGTCAAACAAGTAGCTTCCATGTTGTGCTTGTGTCTTTCTAAATTAAAATTTCCTTTCCTTATATTAATTAACTGCTTGTGGTTATACAACTATGCAGAGGAATGGTGGTACATACTTTACTGTTAACAATTTTCAATTTATTTAAACATACAAAGAACATCCTAAGAGTGGACATGACTCATGGCCATCAATCTTATTGCAGGAATGTGGAAGCTGATATTTTCATTTCCAACTATCTGTTCACTCCATTTCTCACCCTACATCCTTATTTAATGAATCTAGCTTTGCATAACTACAGATTAAATAGAGATGCTATCCCCTAAAGTACCCTAACTCCCTTCTAAGGGATTCCTAATTACAAAATTGCTTAGGGCATATTTATTTATTTATTTATTTTTTCATCTGACATCCTTTCTAAAGAATTCAGTCACTGGTCATGTCAAGGAATGTATACATACCTGAGTTGATAAATTTTAACACATCAGTTATCAGAATGGTATTTGTATATTTAAAAAAGATTAATCAGTGACAAGCTTCACTTGGCCAAATAGCTTTAAGGATACTTGTTATTAAAAAATCAATTATCAGGGGACTGGGGTTGTGGCTCAGTGGTAGAGCACTTGCCTAGCACATGTGAGGCACTGGGTTTGAATCTCAGGACCACGTAACAATCAATCAATCAATCAATCAATCAATCAATAAAGGTATTGTGTCCATCTAAAAACTAAAAATATTTTTTTAAAAATCCATATCAGAAATTTAACTTAGGATATTAATCCCACTAATGTTTTATCTTCTGGAATCTACATGTATATACAATCATATGGTAATATATATTCATAAATATAAATTAGGATAAAATCATGAGCTCTTTAAAAGGAATCTCAAAATAGGTATGGGAGATCTAAAGAAAAGGAACACAACATCTTCGTAGAGATGGACTAGGCTGACCAGCATCTTCTAGAAAACTTTTACATGGGAGCAGAATAATCAGAAACTTTTCACATTGACTGCATTTACCCAAGTCTTTTATAGTTTTCACATTCCAAGTTTCAAATTTCACATTAAACCACACTGATATTCAGGTATTATGTTTCCTATTATTCATGTTAAATTTTAACTGTCTCATTTTTTTAAGATTTTTTTGTATACTTGAGTTTTTATTGTTGTTGTTGTTATTGTTATCCAAACCTTGCTTCTTATTTTTTGTTATGGTAAAATACATATAACAAGATTTTAAAATATACAGTTCAATGGCACTAAGCACATTCACATTGTTTGGCGATGATCACCAACATGCATCTCCAGAACTTTTACATATTCCCCAAACTAAAATTCTATACCAACTAAACATACTCCCTAGTCCTCCCTGTCTCTGGTACCAGGCAACCATCTTAGTATTTTTCCATCTTTTTTTTTCATTTTTAATAATTTTGTTTAAAGAAGTTTTATTTTTACAGGAAAACTAGGAGGAAGTTTCAGAATTTTCCACATACCCTCTGCCTCCACACATGAACAGCATCCTGCATTATTATCCCACCCGAGTGGGACATTTGCTACAATTGATGAGCCTATATGGACAATTACTCTCACCTAAAATTCACAGTTTGCCCTTGGGTTAACTCTTTGGAACATTTTGGACAAATGTTCAACATTTGGCATCATGCAGTGTATTTTCACTGACCTAAGAATTGATACCTGATTTTGACATAAAATACATTTTATTGTTGTCTATCATACTGAATGGTGGGTTTTATTATGGCATATTTCTATTTACATAAACATGTCATTTGTTCAGTAAAAAGACAATCTTTATGATTCCTTCAACTTCATGTCATCTGCATCTTTAACAATAAGTCTTCACCTGGGTCTTGAAGAAAGTGTTGCCCTGAGAAGGACCAAGCTTGATCTTGGTTTTATGTCTTCAAAACACCCCCACACACCATTGCCATTGAAATACTCTATTGGCACCAACAGCTACATATCCTCCAAACTGAAAACCATCAAGCCATGCTTTCATCTTGAAGATTTTACAAAGCATACTTATTGTGATTATAGCATTTCATAAATGCCCAAGATTTTATCTACAAAATGAATTGAAATGGCTATGGCATAAGTTGTTTTTAAGGATGATGTGCTAACTTCCAGGGATTAGTGTACATTTTTCAATTGTTAATTTTTTTTTCTTTTTATTTTAATCTATTTAAACATCAGAGACATCGTCAATCTTTCTAAAGCTTTTGGAAATCAAGCTCTTGGCTGGGCCACCTAGCACCTCTTTGCTCTGCCCATTCTTCAAACATGGCTGACAGCAACTCAGCCATCTAATCTGCAATCTCTCTCAGCCGTCAGGCTAGCCTGACATTCCATCTGTGCAGAGGGCTCCATCTCCTTTACAGAAAGGCAATATCACTTTACCTTGATTGGACTTCCTTATCCTCTCTCCTTTGAGTTCCTCTCTTTCCTGTTTTTGTACTGATCTGGGGAGAAGCTGAAAGAGAGGCATTTTATAATTTATTCAGTTGACAGTTGACACCTGGTCTTTAACAACAACAAAAAAAGGAACAAGAAGAATAAATGACACCAAATGCAATGTAAGGTGCTTCAACTAAGGAAGCCTCGAGGAACTTATGTGAGTAAGAAGTTTTACAGAGAATACTTTTATTTGCAGGAAATTCCCCTCCCCAGTTGGTGAGTCTGTCAATGTTACAAGAAGGGTGGAGGCCATCCCTCTCTAGATGATCTGAGGGATAATGGTGAGCAACCAGGCAACTGATGCATCGTGGAAGACAGTCTTCCACACCACTGCTCCTCCGAAGGGTCTGCCCTGTTCATCTGTCAGTTCAGCAGAGGCTCTGTCTGTGACACCCAGACGCCTGGCGGTAAGTCAATACGTTCCCCTTGAGACAAGGAAAATTCCACAGGTCAGACTTGCTAAACAAGTGGACTCAAAAAGCACCAAGTTCATACAAATGCTGTAGTAAATTAAGATAATGATACTGGCTGTTTATTGTAGATAAAACATAAATCTATAATAGAAGCATCCAGGAGATTCCAGCACTCAGAGTATCTACATCAGAAAGAGCAGTTATGATTGTTCTCAAGGAAAAAGAAAAAAGAAAAAAAAAAAAAAGTCCAAGGCCTGACTAACATTTAGAGATATAAAGCTTTCATATCCTTCAGTCTTCTTTCCTTTGTGATTTCCACAGGATTTTCATTTCCAGAGATATTATACTACTTGCTTTCAAAGGAATTCAATATTTTCATTCAGAAAAGTAATTTCACAGGAAAGTAACACAGAGTGATGTCCTGGGTATTCATTTTCAGAGCCAATCTTACAAAGTCAATTTGTGCTGCAAGGAGCTGGGGCGACATGGAAAGGTACAGATCTTGTGGATCGGGATTTCTTCCTTCCCACTCCCCCATGCAAGATGCCTGGGACACCCCATAAGCATTTGAAAAGAATTGTCTGGCGTTAAAAACAGAACAAGCTGCTGAGAGATTCCCTTTAATAACATCGCCCAGTGCAACCCAAAGACATTGATCCTGAGCCGGGGACTAGATTATGGCTTCATCCCTTCTGCCCTGTAGTAAAAGTCATATCGGCCAGAACCATCACCATCATTCTGTTTATTTTCTCCCTGTTGTTTTCAGAAATTAGAGGAGAAAGCAGCAAGTCTAAGGTGAAAGATGAGGAGATGAGTTACTTGCTGGGGTACTTCTGTGCAGATAAAAAAAAAAAAAAAGCTAATCCTGATAAAATTCAAGGCTGAAATCCTTCCAGCCCACACCAAGTCAAGGTCAGACATCATCCGCCAATCAAATTGGAAGCTGACGGAGATTTTCTGAATTGAATCAGAAACCAAGAGAGGGACAGAGGTAGACAAGAGAAAGGATGCGAGGGGGAAAGAGCCCGAGAAAGGAGAAGAAAAGCCACCACCAGGTAGGGATGAACAGATGGAGTGAATGAGAGCCAGAGATGGAGAGGGAGAAGAAGGAGCTCCTTTCTCCCATTCTGATTCCCTGACAAATTTCAGGATCAAAAGCAAGAAAGAAAAGAAGAAGAAGAAGAAGAAAAAAAAAAATCTTGGAGTTTTTCATCTGGCATTTGGGGCTACTGAAGAACAAGGTCCCTGATGCCAAGGAGGGTTTTTCCTCTGGTTTTCAAGGCAGTGGCGTGGCCTAACCTTGAGGACAACATTGTTTATTCGTGGTGGAGAGATAAGCCCGCCAGCCGGGCCCCACCCCCCCATCCAGGCCGAGTGGGCATTACCGGGGAACAAAGGCAGAGCGCTGTACAGCAACAAGCATTTGGTTTTGATTAGAGGATATTCAGGGACTGTGCAAGTTCTATTAAAATAAGCACAAAACCATTTTAAAGGGCTTTTTTTCCTTTTCTTTCTCTTTCCCCCTTCGGTTTATATTGTTAATCTTTCTTCCTGGACGGCTCCTCACAAATGCCTTTTGTTTTCCTGTGTGATTCTACGTGCCAGGACTCTAAGAAGGGAGGACGGAGGTCCTGTTCTGGCATGCTTTCAAGTTTCTTCCATAGGAGATGAAGGCTTGTTGCTGTGCCTTCAAGGGTATAAATTTAGAGGCCGCCAAACCGTCCGGAGGTAATTCAAATGCTGGTAAATGTTGGAATCCACCCTGGCCCCCTGCTCCTGTGAATACCCTGGCACTTACCCCACTCGGAGGAAACGAAACCAATTTGGGAAAGCGAAGAGAGAATAAACATGCAATTAAAATGGCCATTTCTCCTGGTTTCTTCCTTTAGTTCTTTTTTTAACACTGCATCCCATTCTATCATCTGATGATGAAACGGGCCCGGTTAATTATAACAACATACAAAAGATCGCTGTCTTTTCCCCACAGTGACTATACTGGCTTTGAATTTTTTTTTTTGGGGGGGGGAGGGAGGTGGGGTGCTAGAAATGGGGAGAGAGGTGGATAAACTTGTAGTAAAGCCGTCATTTTGGAAGAGCCGCTATTTTTATATTGTTTGCAAACCCTTCGCCAGAGTGAACATTTCAGAAATGGCACTTTTCCTTTCAATTTATCTATCTTCCTCCTTTATACATAGATAGACAAATAAAAATGAATCTTTCCAGAGGCAGCATGTATGCCACTTCTCTATATTCTTCAGATGGCTTATTTTTATTCAGCTTAAAGCATAACCTATCATTTTTATTCAAGATTCCATCCAGCCCCCCTCTCTCTCTCTATTTCTCTCTCTCTCTCTTTCCATGCAAGTCTTCAAGAAGCCCAGCCGCCCTGCTTTGTTCCAGAGACTCTGCTAAAGGCCAAAAGATGGAGATAGCACACCCATCTGGTTTGATTTCACATCCTAAGAGAAGGGGTTGAGAGAGCCCCCTCCAGTGGAAGGAACAAGGTGGCTGAGAATTAGCTTCGCTGGTCTCCTCTTTGTTTGTTTGTGATTAGCTTCTGGTGCTCATCTCAGGAAGACTCTTAATATCCATGGGAAATATACCACTAAACGAAGCTCACCTAGCAAACAGGAGAATGGTTGTCATGCTTCAAAATCCTTATTGCTGAAGAATTCAATCTGGGTGTCAAGAAAACATTAGCATCTCACTTCTCTCTTCATCTTTATTTTTTTTCTATTCTCCTTTCCCCCTCTACTTAATTCTAAACAGTGTGTGAATTCTGTATGTATCAACCTTAAAGCAGCTGCTGGAAAATAACAGCCAACTTGTATATGCCTTAGGAATGGATTCCATGTCAGAACGAAAATTAAGACCTTGACATCTCGTCGTTTCCAGGATCTCGCCATCATGTTTGGTGAATAAATACCACAGGAATACCAAATGGTGGTTGAGGGGAGAAAAAATGAATACTGAAATTTATAAAATGGCCACTGTCCAAAATAGTAATATTCACAGGGAAGTGTTTTGACATCTGAGATAACCTCCATTTTCTTCAGAGCTGAGCATGCTTGATTTGGTTGGATTGATTTGAACAAACACATTATTACAATGAATATCCAACTGCTCTCCTCTTTTTTACCCCTTCCATTTTTACAATTACCCAACACTCCAATCTCAGGATAAGAAAGGGCTTACAGCACCAAATTTTAAGTCAGATGATATGGAATGAAAATCCTGGTTTTATCACTCTCCAATCTTACAGTTTGGGGCATCTGAATTAATCTTTCTGAGCCTTAGTTGAGAGCAAAAAAAAAGGAGGTAAAGAAACCAACAATTCCATTCCCACAGAGTAGTGGTAAGGGTTAAATAATAATACATACTATAGGTGACTTATAAAGTAATGGTAATCGTTATAGCTAACATGATTGCATACTTAAAAATTCATTGGCTACAGTTATAAGAGTTTGGTGTATTTTAGTCTATTACCTATTAGGTATGGCTATTGGGACAATTGAATTAGTTCATGTAAATGAAGTGATCCATTGAGGCCTAGCGCATGATCGATGTATTATTCATGGTAATTCTAATAATATCCTCACAATTACCTTCTCCGACTGGAATTGCCATTGGGTTTATTAAACAGATGAGGAAACTGAGGCACATATTACTCATAAAGGAAATAGAGGAGACAAGATTCAACAGATAATATGGCCCCAAAGTCTATAACTTCAACCATCATAGTATGTCTACAGCTCTTTAAGCTCTGTATAAAGAATAAAATATGATATATATGAATATAGTGTATATGTGTGTATGCAAACACGCACATAGTTGATTTTTCCATATTAAAGAATAAAATCTTCTGATTAAGTTTCTACCTCCCAATCCAACCCCACAAGGAAGGAATGAAGGCTACAACTGGGGATTGGCCTGATTTATATTCCAAAATCATCATATTCTCATCTCAGTACCCTTCCTGCCCATATTTTCCTTTCTGGCTGAGGGGGGTTGCTCAGCTGGGCTTTGTGTGAGCTACAAAGCAGCAACAATTACATGAGGGAGTCCAGGAGCATGTTAACCACACAAAAAAACAGTTGTCATAAACACTGTGCATCTCAATGCAGTGCTTCAGTCTTTACGTAAGATTAATTAAAGAGCAGATGTTCTGTCATACCCTGCGTTAGGTATGGTTATCTTTGAGATTCCAGCTCCTCCATTTGCTGGGTTTTAATTTGCATCATTATGCATTTTGAGCCTGGGGCATGAGTAGTCAAGTGGTAAACATTAGCTATACTGCACTGTATTTCCAAATGCACCTTCACTATTAGGCTGACTAATAGAATTCAATTCTATTTTCAGCCGAATCCTCTCAATTTTCATTTGCTTTTGACACGTTACATGGCAGGAGGAAAGAGCAAGGGAAAATGAGGGAGAGGCAGCCACTTCACTGTTCCTGCACAGGCCTCACGTCTGCAAGAGAGCCCCCTTCTGTTGGGTTTTGGCCATGCACCAGTATGGCCTTCCTTTTACTCCTACCTGGAACTGTCCTAAAATCCCCCCCCTCCCACCGCCCAGCCTCATGTTAGACCTTGACGCTCCAGATAGAGCAAGAGGTCTCTGCTTTTGTTGTTAGGAATTGGAGGCATCAGAGTGAATTCTGATTTTCTAAATGCAACTACTGAAAATTGATGTCAGAAAACTTTTCAGGCTGTGATCAAAGTCTGATATGAATTAATTTGTCATTATAACACAGGCCCACTTGCCAGGCATTTCAGACCAGGACTTGGGAAAGGCAGCAGATATCTGGGTTGACAATTTCATTTAAAGGACAGAAAGCTTTCTGCTTTCTTTTCATTGGTATCTTGATTTAATGAACACACAAACAGACCATCGCCATATGCTCCAAATACCAGCTTGCTGTTCTTCAAGAAGCAGCTTGGGAAAATGCCAAGGCAAGAAGCTTGGAAGAAACTTGAAAAGGCTTCAAGACATATCTTTGTAGCCTGGGATAGCAAATGCACCAGTGATTAATTACGCTGGGGTTGGACGTGAATAGGAATGTCAATAAGGCATTCGGCGTGCTGCAATAGAGGGCATGTTGGCCTGATAATAGAATCCTTCCTATTTTCCTTTCCCCAGTTTCCTTGCTGTTGGTAACACATTCACATTCGGGTCAGAGATATAAGATGGCAATGTCATGCTGCTTCTCATTATAGAATCATTAGATCAGGTGTGACCACAACCCATGAGGCGGTGTCCTGAGAAACAGGAACTCCAGGATTTGTGCCAGAGACTTCTTATCTGAAGAGACATCCATAACTGTTTCTTCTTGTAGCAATCTTCCACTCCCACCTGCCCAACCTCAGATACTCAGAAACAGGAAGTGACTGGTTTTATCCTGTTGGCAACATCACATTTGAAAACCACTGCTCCTCCCTCGGAATCCAGGGTGAGTGTTTGCTGAGATGTTAAGCATAAGAAAAGTTATCTTCTTTTTCTTTCTTAGGAGAAGAAGGTGAAGAAGAATGGGAAAGGAAGAATAAGTAAAAGTGTTTTTAATCCAGAGCAGAAAAGTTCATGGAGCCTAATGATTGGGAAGAACTTGTCTTGATGTGGAATTGCAAACATCAAAATGCAGAAAAACACACTTGATGATGAAGGTTTCAACTCAAATCTTGACGCTTTCGTGATCTACTTCCAAGTTCAACTTGTAAGTTTCTTCTATGCTCCATCTCCTAATCTGATGATCAGCCCACATACACATTGAATGGTTTTCCATCATCTACAAGACACATTCTGGAGTCCTTCACATTGTATACACGGAACTTTAAATCCTAGCCCTTGCTTATAGTTTCAGTCTCTGACCCTCTCAGTCCCTCCATGTGCCCTACACTACTCGTACCATGCTGCTTACAGAAGTATGCTTACAGCCTTTCAATCTTCAGGTTTTTACATATTTATTTCCTCTGACTGAAATTTCATTCTATACATGATCTCTCTAGGATTCATTTTGGGTTCATTGTTCACTTCTGTCTTGAGATCTTGTCCCCCAAAACTCACTATCACTTCTGTATCTGCTCTTGAAGGTCCCACCAGCACTTCAAACCAAAAACATTTAGGATTTAATTCATTTTCCCTTCCAAACTTCCACCAGTTTGTGATCCACCACACCTCTTAATGGCACCTGAAGAACAAGTCCAATAACTTTCAAAATATATATATTTTTATGTTTGACTATTGCTTCCCTTTTAAGTCCTCAAGAGCCAGCCAGTCCCGATGAGTTAATGTCCAGAAGTACTGTCCTCTATTCAAAATTTTCACACTTAATCATCTCCAAGATTTCTTCCTCTATTGTCACTTCTCTACTTCAGAAATCTGTTTTGTCCTATGTGGCTTATTATGACATCCATCTAATTGATCTTCTTTCTTTCCAAACTTCTCTTTTTACAAATTAATTTGTAAAGCTTGAGGTCTTCATTTATTCAGCGTTTCATTCGACATGTATGAGCACATGACCTAGTATCAGGATGCACATCCTTTAAGAATGAAATTCCTATATCCACTTAAAGTGACAATCAGTAATTTAAATGTAGTATCTTAAATCAGTGGATAATAAGTAAATGTCTGAATGAATAAATGAATAAATAGAGCTTACAGTATAGTTGGGAGAAAAGATATAAATTCATCACAAGCAAAAATAAAAATTCTCCCATGATATATTTTTGGACAATCTGTCATTGATTGATAAAAGATGTTATCCTTTTGAACTAATGTAATGAAAGAAACTCTCAGATAAAAAAAGAAAGAAGAAAGCCAACTAAGATTTATTGAGCAAATATTATACATTAACCCTGTGTGAGATGCATTACATAACTTTTTTTTAAAATTCTTGCAATGACCCTATGAGGAAGTCCAGAGAGTCATAGAGATTAAATAACGCATAAGTCCATCCAGGTAGAAAGGGCTAGAACTGAGGTTTGAAGCTCTACTTTCAACACCTAAAATCTTTCCATTGAGCAAGTGGGAGGAAAAACAAAAGAAGGTGTTAAAACATTTCAAAAGAGGACTAGACTGGCCTTGGTTCTTGATTTGACATGATAAATCTTGATAAAGGAAGAGTCAAATTTTGCCCTCAAGTTTCTAATCAGAATATCTGGGAAAAATATAAGTATGAACATAACATCACTTTGTACCCCATAAATATATCCAACTACAGTTTGCAAATTTACAATTTAGAAATAAAAACTGAATATCAAAAATCAGAGCAGAATTAAATGATATAGAAACTAGAGAAAGAAAATTGGAACTTAGAGTTGTTGTTGTTGTTGTTGTTGTTTTTTAACATGAACAAAACTGACAAATTCTTAGTAGACTACCTAAGGAAAAAAGAAAGACTCAAACAAAAACAGAAATGAAAGAGGAGAAATTAAAACTGAGACCACAGAAATACAAAGGATCATATTAGCATATTATAAACAACTGTATGCAAATAAGTTGTGTAGCCTAGAACAAATGGATAAAATTTTTGAAACATACCTACCAAGACTAGACCATGACAAAAATCAAAAATTTGAATAAGCCAATAATTTGCAAGGGGGTTGAACCATAATTAAAGTTTCCCATCAAGGAAAAGATGATATGGTCCTTAGGACCAGATGATTTCAAGACTGAATTCTACTCAACATTTAAATAACTATTATTATTTTTTTAATTATTTTTTAGTTTTAGGTGGACACAATATGTTTATTTTTTTATTTTTATGTGGTGCTGAGAATCTAACCCAGTGCCTTATGCATGTAGGCGAGCACGCTACCACTTGAGCCACATCCCCAGCCCCAAAAGAACTATTATTGATTCGTCTTAAAACTCTTCCAAAAAGTTGAAGATATAGGAATGCTTCAAAATTCATTTCACAAGGCCAGCATTACCTTCATACCAAAGCCAGACTGACACTACCAGAAAATCACAGGCCAGTATTACTTATGAAGATAATAAGAGAATCCTCAAACACAAACACACACACACACACACACACAATCCTGTGATATATAATGAAATGTCAGTCAATTATAGAGTACATATATGATAGTGGTACCATCTATGTCTGTGTAAGTACACACTATAATGTTAGCACATGACAAAATCACATAACACTTTTCCGAGAATGTATCTCTATCTATAGGTGAGGCAAAACTGTACTAGAAAAACATAGTCAAGAACACATTGAAAGAATCATTTACCATAATCACATGGGACTTATCCCTAGGATAAAAAGATGGCTCCATAAATATGAATCAATAAATGTGATTCACCATATTAACAGAATGAAGAACAAAGACAATATGATTATGTCACTGGATAAAGGAAATGCATTTGATAAAATATAACATCCTTTTATGATTTTAATAAAACTCATAACAAATTAGATAAAGAAAGAATGTCCCTCAAAGCAATAGAGGTCATAGATGTTAAGCCCAGTTAACATCATATGTAATGGTAAAAAATTGAAGATTTTCCTCTAAAATCAGGCGCAAGATAAAGGTATCAACTCTGACTACTTCTGTTCAACATAGTACTAGAAGTCATAGCTAGAGCAATCGGGCAAGAAAAATAAATAATAGGCAGTAGGAAAGGGAGAAGTGATATTGTTCTTATTTGCTGACAACATGATCTTATATACAGATAACCCTAAAGATAACACCGATACCCCAAAAAGTGTTAGAAATGATAAACAGATTTAGTAAAGTTGCAGGAAAATGAAAGTATAAAATGTATGTTACTTTTAATCAGAAATAAGTTTTTTTATAAACAATACTAAGTTTGAAGAGAAATTTTTGCCTCCAATTTCAGTTTCCTTCTATTTGAAGTATGTGTGATTCTGTGTGGTCTGCAGGATATCAAATAAATGCAACTCTTAAAAATTGTAAAGATTTGTAAGAATTATAAGAATCATGAACTTACTTTCTTAGATTTGCCTGGTTAGATCATGGTCTGATGCGGTCAGTTTTATCAGTAAAAACAGGTTTAAAGGGATGACAGGTGGTGTAATCGGAACACTTAGAGGTAGGCAGAGCTTCATGTGGTGACTGGGGCAATAGCTACCCAGTATCCAAATTCAGTATCAAATACTTTGAAGCCATTAAACTAGATTTTTCTCACCATTTATAGTGATAAGAGCCATATTACATTCGTTAGAATAATCTAATAGTGAGAACATTGATACCATTTTGAAATAAAAATCTACCTTCTTATTATGTTCATCTACTAGTTCCAACTCTGCTAGTACTTTGAAACATGATAGCCTTTTCTGTATTTCACAATATCCTTTATATCTTCCCATTGTGTTTTCTTTTCCAGTCTAAAATGATGGGGGTAGGGATAGGGGGAAGAAAACAACACATAATTGACATGATACATGTATGGTATAGATTATCTGACCAACTATTTCCACTTTGCAAATGAGGACTTCAAGTATTAATCAGGGTCAGCAGTAGGCTCAGGCTCATGGGCCACCAAGGAGCAAAAAATGCAACTCAGACCTGTGGAGTATCCAAACCCCTATTCTTTCTATGATGATTTACTGTCAACTTTCCCATTGGATATTTATTTACAAATAATCTATTCCCCTTTTAACTTTTATGTGACTCAAAGAATAATACACATGTAAATTGGACAGCCCAAATATATGTAACAGAATACAAAACCACACAAGAGACAATTATAGCTCACACCAACTATAAAAAGGGGATTTAAGTATTTATTATATTTAGCTGTGAGCTTCCTGGTACTCAAGAAAAAAAGAGAATTAAAGCTATAGCTTCATGGATCTCACCAAAGTAGAAAATGAAGCTAACTGGTGCATGAGAAGAGAGAGATGGGTTCTTGACACTCCATTCTAAAAAGAATTCTAAAAAGCTTTCATTGCATAGCTTTAAGAACTCATCGACCCTATGTTGAGTAAAAAACAGATGATGTCTTCAAAGTGGCTTTACAGAAGATAAAGAAATAGTCTTAACACAGCTATTCTTTTTCTAGAGATTCTTTATGAAAGCAAAGGGAAGAATACTAAATTGTTACTTAGTAAAGGCATTTCTAAAATGGGCAAAGTCAGGATAATTTGCAATTATTACATATACTTTTTCTTGGGCAGGAAAAAAAAAAAAGGAGCACCCTGCTATTCATCTAAACTGAATTCGCATGGCTGCTCCAGCCTGGCTACCCAATGTGTCCTCACATACATGCTTTGGTGATCTCATTTTCCTCTGAATTCTGTTTCCATTACCCAGCCTTCTAATTCTGGAGGTCTGAATGTTTACTTTCAACTCATTCTCTTTACCCTGTTTTCCAAATTTTCAATTTCAACTCTTGCCACTGCATTTCTTCCCCCCGAAAAGACCCTTCCACTTGGTGGGCCCTAGGATCTTCCTTCTTCAGGTTCTACTCCAGCCAGGGGCACAGACAACTCCATAGGTACATGGACAAAATAAAATAAAAAATCCCTTAGAGGCTTTCTCAAAAAGCAATCAACTCGACTGCTCTGGGAGAGAACTATAGCAATCAGTTCCAGACTGAGCTTTCTGGCAGCACCAAGGGTGCAGTTGTTATGTGTGGCTGAATGGAGCAAATTCCATCAGCTTTTGATATGAGACATTCCAGTGGCACAATTGACATTCTGTTAGAGTGATTGTGGAATTTGACTCATGCTTTCCCAGAAGATGAGGCAAGGTAGGCTAGGAGAGTGTCTGCAGATACGTTCAAAATTTTTTCCCAGAAGAAGGTTTAGATTCTCTTAACAGCCCAGATAAATCTGTTTGAGTAGAGAATATAAAAGAACTTTTCCCCTCAGTTGCCTTCCTTTTTTATTTTTGGTTGACAAATATTTTAACAAAATTCTAAATAAAGTCAGAAATTTACTTCCAGCCAATATCCTCTGATGGATATAGATGCAAAAATTCTTATAAAATACTGGGAAATTGCATACAAAACATATTTAAAAGATAGTGCACCATGATCAAGTGGGGTTCATCCCAGGGATGCAAGGTTGGTTCAAGATATTGTAGTTAATAGATTCATTATATCAATAGACTTAAAGACAAGAAGCATATGATCATCTCAGTAGATGTAAAAAAAAGCATTTGACAAAATACAGCATTGCTTCATGTTCAAAACACAAAAACTAGGGATAATAGGAATATACCTCAACATTATAAAAGCTATATATGCTAAACCGAAAACCAACAACATTCTAAATGGAGAAAAATTGAAAGCCTTCCCTGTAAAAACTGGAATAAAATAGCAATGCCCTCTTTCACCACTTCTATTCAACATAATCCTGGAAATTCTCACCAGAGCAGTTAGATAGAAGAAAGAAATTAAAGGGATACAAAAAGGTAAAGAAGAACTCAAACTAACCGTATTTGTTGATGACATAATTCTATATTTAGAAGATCCAAAAAACTCCACCAGAAAACTTGTAGAACTCATAAATGAATTCAGAGAAGTAGCAGGATATAAAATCAAAAACCATAAATCAATTGCATCCCTATACATCAGTGATGAATCTACTGAAAGAAAAATTAGGAAAACTACCCCATTCACAATAGCCTCAAAGGAAACAAAATATATGGGAATCAATCTAACAAAAGAGGTGAAAGACCTCTACAATGAAAACTACAGAACACTAAAGAGAGAAATTGAAGAAGACATTAGAACATGGAAAGATCCCCATGTTTTTGGATAGGCAGAATTAATATTGTCAAAATGACCACACTACCAAAAGCACTACAAAAACTTCATGCGATTCCTATTAAATTTCCAATGATGTCCTTCATAAAACAGAAAAAGCAATCATGACATTCATTTGGAAAAATAAGAGGCCCAGGATAGCCAAAGCAATCCTTAGGATGAAAAGTGAAGCAGGAAGCATCGCAAAACCAGGCCTTAAATTATACTTCAGAGCTATAGTAACAAAAACAGCATGGTATTGACACCAAAACAGACATGAAGACCAATGGTGCAGAATAGAAGACATAGAGACAAACCCACATAAATACAGTTATCTCATATTAGACAAAGGTGCCATAAACATACATTGGAGAAAAGATAGTTTCTTCAATAAATGGTGTTGGGAAAACTGGAAATCCATATGTAATAAAATAAAATTACACCCCCATCCCTCAACCTGCAAAAAACCCAACTCAAAGTAGATCAAGGATCTAGGCATTAGACTAGAGACCCTGAACCTATTAGAAGAAAAAGTAGGCCCAAATCTCCATCATGTTTTCTTAGAAACTGACCTCCTCAACAAGACTCCTGAAGCAGAAGAAGTAAAATCAGGAATCAATAAAGGGGATTGTATGAAACTAAAAAGTTTCTTCACAGCAAAGGAAACAATCAAGAACATGAAAGAGAACCTATAGAATGGGAGAAAGTCTTTGCCATCTGCACCTCAGATAAAGCATTAATATCCAAGATATATAAAAAAAAAACTTAACACCAAAAAAATCAAGTAGCTCAATCAATAAATGGGCAATTAGAGAAATGCAAATTAAAACTACACTGAGATTTCATCTTACTCCAGTAAGAATGGCAATTATCAAGAAGACAAACTGGGCATGGTGGCGCACACCTATAACTCCAGTGGCTCAGGAGGCTGAGGCAGAAAGATCACTAGTTCAAAGCCAGCCTCAGCTAAGCAATTCAATGAGAAACCTGTCTCTAAATAAAAATACAAAATAGGGCTGGGGATGTGGCTCAGGGGTTGAGCACCCCTGAGTTCAATCTACTGTACCCCCCGCCCCCCAAAAAAGAATACTAATGACAATAAATGTTGGCAAGGATGTGGGGAAAAGGGTTCACTCATACATCACTGGTGGGACTCCAAATTGGTGCAACTACTCTGGAAAGCAGTAAAAAGATTCCTCAGAGAACTTGGAATGAAACCACCATGTGACCCAGTTATCCCACTCCTTGGTATATACACGAAGTACTTAAAACCAGCATACTATAGTGACATGGCCACATCAATGTTCATAAGAGCTCAATTCACAATAGCTAAGCTTTGGAATCAACCTAGGTGTCCTTCAACAGATGAATGGATAAAGAAAATGTGGTATATGCACAATGGAATATTACTCAGCCATAAAGAAATTATGGCATTTGCAGGTAAGTATATAGAACTGGAAACTATCATGCTTAGTGAAATAAGCCAATCCGAAAAAAAAAAAAAAAAAAAAACAAAGGCCAGATGTTTTCTTTGATATGTGGATGCTCACTCACAATAGGCAGGGGAAGGGAGGAGTGGATGTTCACCGGATTGGACAGAGGGAAATGGGGTGGGGAAAAGGGGAATGGGAATGGGAAAGACAGTAGAATGAATTGGACATAACTTTCCTGTGTTCATATATGAATGGGTCACCAGTGTAACTTCACATCATGTACAAGAATGGGAAGTTATGATCTATGTATTATGATATGTCAAAATACATTATACTATCATGTATAACTAAAAAGAACAAATTTTAAAAATACTAAAAGAAAAAAAAGAAATTTACTTCCAGGTACTCTCCACCCATCACCATCAAACTGACTTGGTTTCTTTCCATTTTTTGTTCTGGCTTTTATCTATGTGCAGACATAATTCTTGAATTATAATCATTGCATAGGCATCCTTTTATATTCTTTTTCTATACTATTATAAACACTTTTCCTACTACATGGTTACAACATGGTCTTTCATAATTATTACTTTTGATTGAGCTACACTGCCATCAAACAACGACATTGTGACTTAACTAACCATTTTACTACATGGATATTTAAGTTTTTTGAATTGTTTATTTTGACATGACAAGTTTGAAGTAGTCATTTTTTTAATTTGATATAAAATACCTTGTCAAACTGATTTTTTGCAATGATAGTTCCCATTTATACAACCATTAGCACTATATGAAAAGAATCTTCTTCACAGTCACGCTAACATTGGGGATTTGTATTTTCTCATACATTAATGTAAAAGGTAGAGAACAGCAGTTGACATATTTAGCAAACTGCGCTGGAAATGGGTTAAAACTATCGCAGCATTAGAGGTAGCAGACACTGAACTTGCTGGTCAAATCAGCTGTCCCATTTCTTCCTTGCTGATAGAGCCCAGATTTTGTCTTAGTTTCAGTCCCTCCTCCATTTTCCTCAGTGATGAATACTGATTAGTCAAGGTCAATCTTAAAAATCCCATTTCCTTGCCAATGAGATGTGGGAAGAGATCACCACGGGTCTTCTAGGAAGGGTTTCTTTGCTCCAAAACAAGAATTGAAACAACTGAACATAACTCCATACCAAATCAATGCAATGATTATAATTATATCATGTGTGTTAGTCAAGCTTTTCATTGTTGTGACAAAATACCTGAGAAAATCAACTTAAAGGAGGAAACATTTATTTTGGTGTATGGTGTTACAGATTTCAGTCCTTGGTAAGTTGGCCTCATTGTTTCTGAGCTTGAGGTGAGGTAAAAAAAATCATGGTAGAAGGTCATGGAGCTGCTTACCTCTTGGCAGCCAGAAAACAGAGCACAAGGAAGAGGCCAGGGATAAGACATATCCTTCTAGGGTATGCCCTCAGTGACCACCTTTCGCTATCCAGGTCCTACCTCTCACAGTTTTCACCACCTCCCAGTAGTCTACTCAATTATGAATCCATCAAGGCAGTAACCCACAGATGACATCAGAGACCTCATAATTCAATCACTTCCCTACTTCTGAACAACACTACATTGGAGACCAAAACTTCGACACATGAGCCTGTGGGAAACATTCCAGATCCAATCCAGAACATCCTATAACTTCTACACAAACTTTTCTGGCTATATATTTTTAGTGAGATCTATTCTAAAGACAAAAGGAACTATGAAAAAGAATCTAACAATTTCCTGAGTATGCTTGTTATAGTAGTGCTTCTATTATTAGTTTTAAAGTTATTTTATGGATATTTTAATGTATTGCTTATACACCTTTGATGTATTCATATTTCATTCACTTTGAGGGAAAATGAAAACATAAAGCAAATTAAGATGGTATAATGTTAGATTTAAATTGAAAATATCAATATGAACTTATTACATAGACTATATGTGCATGTCACACACATACATATATAATTGGTATACAACATATATATATACATATATAGATTTGTGTGTGTGTGTGCGCGCGCGCATCTCCCAGCTCTTTTCACTAAAGGAAGGTAGAAAGGATGACAAGGCACAACCAGTAAACACACTGCATACTTACCTTGATTTCTAAATGCCTGTCCTCACTTAAAGGAATAATAGCTTCTCCTATAAACGACTAATTCTGTGTTTGAAACAGAAAAGTACACGGTTAATGTTTGATTCCTGAGGTAATTATTTTGATCTGGAATTTCCCCCCAAAGATTCATGTGCTGAAGTTTTAGTCCCCAATGCAGAGGTGGGGATTTGGGGGAAGTGACTGTATCATTAAGACCTTGACCTCATTGGTGGATTAATACTTTGGTGGCATATTGGGAGGTAGTGGAAGATGTAAAAGGTGGGATGTAGTTGAAGGAGTGGTTACATGGCAGTATGCTCTTGAGGACTATATCTTGTCCAGGGACTTTCTTTTTTTCTTCACCTACCTCCCCTCCTCTCCCTCTCTCTTTCTCCCTCTCTACCCTTCCCTCTCTCCATGATGATGATCTCTCTCACCATAAGCCAAGAAACAATGGAGCCAGTCAACCATAGACTGAAACCCCTAAAGCCATAATCTAAAATAAACCTTTCTTCCTTTAAGTTGTTTTTTCAGGCATTTTGTCACAACAATGAACAGATGATTTATTATTACCTTATTATGCCAGAAAACAGAACATAAAGAGATAGTAAAAACACATAGGAACCAGCTTGAGGTGTTCTCATTTGCATAATTTGGAACAATTAAAGCATCAAAAGTAAATAGTGTAATTGACAATGACATTGAACCCAAAATAAATGTAAAAATTCATAGTAAAACTTCAGTAAAAAGAAGGGGGTTACACTTCTTTACATAAAAAATACAGTTATAAATGTGAAAAAAGTAATAGAATTAGAACATCACTATTTTGCAAGCCCCAAAATAATAATCAAGTCATGCAAGTATCATCAACGGATGCTGAAGTCCCTAGCTAAGGCACAGCATGATGGCAAAACATTCCCACCCCTAGATTAAATACAGAACTCTGAAGGAAATATATGTCTTTGTAATGGACACATATGATGGCCACCATCTTAACTGGGTGATAAAATGCATCACCATTAATAGTTGGAGATCCTGACATAAAATCCAGATGCATATGCTGCAATATGCAGTACACAGCAATATCCATGAGGTTACTTTAAAAATAAACTAGATCTATGCAAGGCACTAGGCCCAATATGAGATATACAGTGTATAGAGGAAGAAGTTAGATGACATCTTAAAGAAACAATCAGATAATTCCAGAATGCAGTACATACCAGACCTGAACTCTTCAAAACATCAGTGTCATAAAACTAAAAAGGTAGTGGCACTGTTCTAGACTGAAGGAGAATAAAAATGTACAAACAGTGCAATGAGGACATAATCATTGGATCCTAGAATTTAAAAGCAGACATAAAAGATATTTGGGAGCCAATAAAGAAAGTAAAGAACTTGAGTATGCACTAGACTTGAAAATCTATATCAGTAAATTATTGTTAATCTCTGTAAGTCTGATATTGGATGATTGTATGCAGGATATTGTTGCTATTCTTTGGAGATGCCTGCTAAAGTAGTTAGAATGAAGTGTTATGATGTCAGCAAGTTAATTTCAAGTAGTTTGGGAAAGATTATTGTGGATGCTTGAAATTTTTTCAAAACTAAAGTGTTTGTGAAGGAAAAGAGAAATGGATGAAAAGAAATAGACCTTCTCCCTCCACTAGATGTTTTCATCCAATTGCCATAATCAAGAATATTCTGATACATAGAGAAAAACACAACACAAAGATGAAAAGAACCGGGTTCTTAATGATGTCTTAGCTAATCCCAGAGCCATTCTAGTCAATGATCTCTTATTTTATGAAATTATAAATCATTCTTACTTTATAAACCAGCTGCAGTTTTATAACTTGCAAATAAAAGTATTCTAAGTAATAAATAAAATAGCTTACTGTTGCTAAACCTTACCATGTCCTACCCACCCTGATAACTGAGCATTTTACAGTCACATGAAATGAACGCTTTTATTCTTCTCATTTTTTTTTTCAGATTTGGAGACCAAGGTGTAGCCAGGTAAGTTTTACTGCAGGTCACATAGATATTTTGTAATCCAGCTTTGACTCAAACCTAAGCATCCAATGATGCATTTCCTCTGAGATGCAGACACTTATATTCAGTTGTCTGTTTGACATCTTCATTTGGGTCTTGAATGGACTCCTTGGGTTTAAATAAACAATATTTTCAGTTCCCTCTACAGAACAAGTTTCTCTACTCACTTGCTGAAGACATATAGAAATACTGTTTGGTTCCTTTAGTTGTACCCCCCCAATCTATAAACCAATCTATTCTTCTGTACCTTAAAACCCAAATTTGTTTTTTTCTCTATCAGCTGCTTAAATCTTGATTGAAGCTTCACCATCTCTTACTTGGACCACCACAGTAAGATCCTGACTGTCCTCCTTATGTTCAGCTTTGCCCCCCTCCTTCTCTCTATACAATTGCCAGAGTAATCTTTCCCTGCTATGGAATGCAGGGTTAACTGCCATGGTTAATTCATATAAGAACTTACATTTTAATCTAAATTTATTGCTTTGCCAATAAGTCCCTCCAAAATCCACTCCTCCCCCACCCCCAGCCTTTCTCTTAGCCTCACCTGAAACCACTCTTCCCCAAGCTCACTACAGACCAGCACAGGTGCCTCCTTCCTGTTCTCACTTTGAGGGCATTGGCACTTGTTCTTCTCCCTACCTGAAACACTCTGTCCCCAGATATTTGCATCACTGGATCCTCCTTTAGGACATTAAAGTCTTAGCTCAAATGTCTTCTCAGAAGCCTTCTCTGATCACCCAAGTCACCTAGTACCAAGTACCCACAAATTACCTTTGTAAAAGTTAATAATACATGTATTTTGGGTGATCTTGTTCATTCATTTACTTAGTTGTTTTTGTCTTCCCTTTCTCTCTTCCCAAATAGGACATGAGTTAACGTGAGAGCGGTAAATTAGTCTGGCTTACTACTTTGTCCCTTGTTCTGAGAATAGTGCTAGGCACACAGTAAGTGCTCAGTAAATATTTGTTAAATGAATGAATGAATGAATAATTATTCCATGGCTCTTGACAGTTGTCCTTTGCCATTTCTCCACAAAGTACTATTTACCTACCATATTGATATAGTTGCTTTTACTTGAGTATATGCATATATTCTAGTTTCTCAAAGCCTCTCTTAAAATGTGACAGTCAGATTTAGAACAGACCATGGCACCTGTGTTAGTTTTCTGTCACTATTAATAAAATATTTCATATCACTAACTTGTGAAGAGGAAAGATTTATTTTTGCTCATGGATTTGGAGGTTCCTATCCAAGATTCACTGTTTGGGGCAGCACACCATGGAAAAAGCACATGGTGGACATTAAAACTGCTTATATCATGAACCAGGAAGAAAAAGGAAAGGAAAGGGTCTGGGATCCCACAACCCCCATCAAGGGCACTCTCCCAGTGACCTAAGGACTTCCCGATCACTAGGACCTTCCAAAGGTTCTACCACCTCTGAATACAGCCACCCTGGGATAAAACTTTTAACACATACATCTTAGGGGGATAGCACCACTTTAAGCCAAGATACAACTTAGATATTAGTTGAGATTGATACTGGGTTGTCTATGTTAGGAACTCTCTCATATTGCTGAATTTTATTATGCTACTGGTCAACAAACATTCCTATATCTATTTCACATGAGTTGATACCAGGGCACATCCATTTGTCTAATTTTGTAAAATTGACTTGAAACTAAAATCCAGAGCTTATTTATGGTTGTTTTTTTTTTTTTTTGTATTGCCAGCCAGTATTTCTGTCTGCTGATCCATTTAAACTAAATTTTATATCTATGAGCTTAGAATCTCTCAAAATATTGTATGATATTCAGTTTTGATAAGGATATAGGTTTTGTCTTTATTTACATCCCTAAAAAGAAAGAAAAAGAAAATTGTGTTTCACTCTGTTGCAGATATAACATCAAGTGGTTAATAAGTGAATTATAAATCTTTGGTTAAAATAGTCACAATCTGCCTAAAGTCCATAGCTTACCCATTTAATACTTGGTTGTATTCTGTGCCGAAATTGAGAAATATATAAATTCAAACACCCATTTAACTTCACCTACCCCATTTCTAAATCCTTACTGTCCTACGCTCAAAAGTCACTTAGTCAAGTGTGGAGCATGGTGATCTAACAATAGCCTAACCCAGCTTACTAAGTTCAGTGGTAGAGGTGAGAATGAGGTTCTTCATAAAAAGATCGATACCTAATCCACATTGGCTATAGACTCAGAGAAGACTTCTTAGGCTGAGTAATGGATGATTAGAACATTCTGCTAAATGGAAAAGCAGAGAAAAGCTATTCCAGATGGAGAAAATTATTATTAAGAGATTCTTTAAAACAAAAACACAAGATAGCTCAATACCTTTGGGAAACCAGAACATATCAGTTAGTTCAGGGCTAAGGCGTATGGGAGGAGGTGATACTATTTGTTGCTAGGTACCTTACCATATCTTGAAGCCATAGGTTTTGGACTTATTTCTGTAGATGACAGAAGGACATCCAAGTATTTAATGGGCTGAAGGGAAATGACATGAACAGGTGTACATTTTGGGATGTTTACTCTTGTTATAATATAAAATCTAGTTTAAAAGTTGAAGAAGACTAAAACTAAGAAAAAGAGTTGTATCAGCTATCCATTTGATAAATGAGAATGGTTTGAATCAAGCCAATGTACAGGGATAGAGAGAAGAAAAGCAAAATAAAATATACTTAAGACAAAGAACATGTAAATTTTGCTAGACATAGAATAGAAAAATAATAGAAAAGAAGTCATTACAGATGACTCTCAGGTTTAGGTATAGGTAGCAAGGTTTGTGGTATTAGAAAAGGGGAAAGATAAGCAATTTTGACTTGTTGATTTGTAAACTCTTTTGTACGACAACATGAAGACGTCCAAGGGAGTTTGAGAGTTGTTTCAACAGTGTGAAAGCAATTTTCTCAGATGGAGCTCCAGTTTTCATAAACAAACAGGTGGTGGTGGTAGCCATGACAATGGTTGGGGATTGTGGGCATTTAAAGCTGTGTTGTCTCAAAGTTTGATGTACATAAGAATTACCTAAGTACTATATCGTGATTGGCCCCACTTCCCGAGAGACCCATTCTGAACATGTGGGATGGGATGGGTCAGGAATTTTTGTTTTAGCCAGCACTCCAGATGATTCCCACTGTTGGCAGAGAACACGTTACAGAGCACTAGTTTAAAAGAAAATGAGGAAGAGGCAGCCAGCAAAGAAACAAGTAAACTGAGAAGAAGCAAATCATAATGGAAAGTGTCCAGGAGACCAGGGAGAACTGGATTCCAAATGAGAGGGAGAGGTTGAGAGCATTGCATGCTACAGAGAGATCAGATAGCACAAGGCTTAAAAAGACGTACTATCCCAAGAGCACTATGCTAAACTTGTTGAGTAAGCTTGGCTTGTTCTGAGCAAACCTACTTTGGCTTTTTGAACATCACATTCTTTTCTAGCTTAATCATTTGTGTCATATGTTGCTGCGGAATAATAACAAACACCTTTCTCTCATTTCTGGAATCCATTCTATTTCTTCCTACAAAAACAAAACAGTAAGTTTCCTTAATCTACTGGTATCTCTAGGAATCTCTTTTAGAGATTCACAGTATTCATTTGATCATCATTTGTTGCCTTAGCACGGGGGATAAAATTTGAAATTCTAAGAGATAACTCAATGACCTGGGTATAGTTAGACCAACGAATTGGGAATTTGAAGGAGACAAAGTAACTCTCTTCAAACATAGTGTGACTGTCATTGGAAAGACTAGATTTGGTCTATATGACGGAGGAGGAGTCAGGGGCGACCAGAAGAGATCATGGAGCAGAAACTCTGTTCTTTCAATTCACCCTTCCAGTAAATCTCCATCTTCTCCACCCTTATCTCTACATCTGGTGAAGGCTTTCTTCTTCTGCCTAAGGTCTTTAGACAGAAGAGATGTTCTCTTGGTGCCATTCTTTCTTGTCACCCTGGGAATGCTTCCACCAGTGTGTTCCCACAGTTCTCAGCACAGAAACATACTCAAGAATCTCCTGTCCTGAAATTCTCACTTGCTTTTGCTGTCCCTTCTCCCCTCACACCTCACGAGCCAATTGAGAACTCGGTTTTGCTCCTCAGGCTTAACTGTAATTGGTCTTCCCCAGGCACCAAGGTCCTCACAGCAGCTAAACTAAAAAACAGAACAAAACACTTCTGAGGTCTTCAGAGCTTGTAGACTTCCCTACAGCATCTGGAGTATTGGATTGTCCTTCTCTTCCTCTGCTCACTTTGGTGTGTACAGGTCCAGGACAATTGTGTCTTCCTGGTGACAGAACCTTTGTCATTAAAGCTACACTTCATGGATATCCACCTTTTCTTGCGTTTCTAGTAGATTTTGCTTTACATATCTCAGTTTAATTACACATAAAGGGTTCATGGTAACTGAATTATTACTGTCATTTGTACAGTTCATCAAGTAAATATATGTCCATTGTCTTATTTAGTGTTAAATAGTAATATGATAGTGACACTTACTTAGCTTAGTTACCATGTATATTGTGTATCTTTCTCATAACCCAAGCTGCTCTTTTCTGTATCTTGTCCACAGAAAATGCATGAATTTCCAAGTCTGTTTTTTAAAAAATGTGAGTTTAACATCTGTGTGTGTGTTATCATGAGTATATGTGTTTGGTGTTAATTTTATCATATTATTACTATTAGTTTTCTGTGCTGTCTAGTATTTTTCTTTATTTTCCATTTTATAAGTCATAATAGGTCCCATTATGTTGCTGTAATAAATAACTTTAAAAAAGTAGACAATTATGTAAAAGTCCACTCAGGGACCAGACCCTCAGAGGCTGCAGGTTGGCCACACGCTGACTCAGGGCTCCCGGGGGGCTTCTATGTGAACAAAGGTCTCCAGAGCTGTCATGGTGGGGAAGTGTGAGCTGAAGACTGAAGCACTAAAAATCAAATGCCCCTACCCAGAAGTGACATGAGCACCATCCACTCATATTTGATGACCCAAACAGTTAACATGGGCACACATAACTTCCTGAGCAAATTTCCTCTGCACCAAGAAGTAGAAGAAAAGCAGAAATGAATGAAGAGCAGTAATCTCTCCCACAGTGTTTTTGCCATGTACTTTATATTTTCTTTTTCCCTATGTCATCAGGAAGAGAAACACCAAGTGTTAAGCTATGTTGGTGGTCATTAGTAAGTGGCATGAAATGTTTTCCTAACACTGATTTAATTTTCAATGCCCAGAATAAAATACACACAAAGCACACACACATAGACGTGTATACCTTGTGTGTGATGAAGAAATCAGCATATAATATCCCCTTACTTCCCCAAACTCATTTTTAATAATATATATATATATATATATATATATATATATATATATATATATTACTATCATTAATTTCCTTTGAAGTATTAGCCATTTTAAGAATTATTTAAGATAATTAAATTAGAGCTTTTCTTTCCCCCTTATTGCTAGATATGACTTAGATAGAATTTTGTGTTTCAATTAATTTAAGCTACCAGCCCATCCATTCTATCACTTCTTTTTTAATACAGTCTTCAGTTTGATTCATCTCAGAGATATCTGGAATATAGCTCTATGTAATTTTTCAAAAATTATAAATGAGAAAAAATATTTTCTGTGTCCTTTCCTGTTTAATAATATCTTTTGTAACTTTCATACAGTGTGATGCAGTGTGATAGCTTGTCGAGGCCAAAAATTTTTCTTCCACAATTACATAAACATTTCTCTACAACGCATACTCTTGAAACGACCTGATATTTATTCTGTTTGGAGTGATCTTTTATTTTGAACTAATATTTGTGTCATTTTCTTCTTTACCTGAAATCTTAAGACATTCCAAGGATGTGCCTACATACTGCTTTTTTTGATAACTGCCTGATAACCATTCATTTATTTTGCTCAAGGACAGACATCAGCAAACATTTTCTGCAAAGAAGCAGAAAGTAAATATTTTAGGCTTGGAGGGTTATGTGATCTGTCACAACTATTCAACTCACCCAGTCTAGAACTCTTCACACAGCCACTGCTTTCTGCCTAGGATTATGAGGGGAAGAAACAAACTGAGGAGTCTACGGCAATGAGGCTTGGGGAAGAAATACTTGTTTAACTTGCATGGGTGCTAAAACCTAGGAGCTGATGCGTCAGTAGAAACTGGAGTTACCAAGGGAAGGGCACGCAAATGTGTTTGAAGATTCAGAGTGTCACCCATCAGCACACAGTTCTTTTGCTTAAATGGGATAGAAATTGTAAAAAAGACCAAGTAGAACTCTTTTTTTGTTACCCATTCATTTTCATGTTACCAGCTCGTACAGTTACCAGCTCAACGGAGAGTCCTTTTGCTCAACTCAAGGTAGAAATCACAAAGAGGCAAGTGATACTACCTAAATAAAGCTTTATAGAAGCTTGTGCTCAAGCCCAAGGAAGTAAGTGCACTGGGAAGGGTTCCCAGACTTCTTGGGGAGAACTTGAGGAATACAGCTTTTATAGACAAAAGGGTGGGTTTGTGTAGGTATAGTCCCGTGTTGCACACAATCTCATATTTCTGTACATATCTTGTCAGTTCTTTGCTCTTGGCACTGGGATTTGTACTTGACATGGCAATTTGCTCAGTGTACTGGGTTTTTCTGTGCTTGTTTGCAAAAAAAAAAAAAGGTCAAGGTGCTCACTACCACCACCCCAGGAATTTCATATATCAATGAAGTTCAGGTCTACTCTGCTATGTGGGAAAAGATGGAAAGCTTGGGAGAAGAGTCAGCAGCTCCTGACCCTGGTCATTGGTGAAAACAATTCTTCAAAATAGCTTATGTTCCACAGGAAATTTCAGTGGGAGAAATTAGGGGCCCTTCCTGCTCTGTCTCCCAAGAGAAATTTAAAAACTATTCATGGGTTTGAAGCTAGAAAGCTGTTAACACAAATCCACAACTGAGTGATCCTAAAAGATGAACCTCTGGGACAAGTTGCTTAGATGAGGCTCTCCCTCAACTATGTACAGGGAGATCTACCTGTGTTTCCAATCTAAGTAATGAGACTGGTATCCATCAATGGCCACTGCTCAAAGACCTTCAGTGACTCTCCATAACCTTCAAGATAAGTCAAATGACTCATCAAGGTCCTAACCAATCTACTGTACTCAATAACTCAATGCCTAGCTTTCTCTGTCCTCTACACACCCTGTGTTCCATTAAATGCTCTGCAATTACCTTAATGTGCTATACTTTCTCACAAATCCATACCTTGTTCTTTTTAAAGTGTTCTTTGCTCTCCTCTGTCTGAAAAAATAAATCTATCTTTCAACATTCAAGTTTAAGGTCCTCTTGCAAATATATATATACATATATATAATATATATTATATTTAATATCTATAATATAATATATATTTTAAAATGTATAATATATATATATATATATATATATATATATATATATATTTAAATCTCTACTCCCAGCATCACATGGGAATTCCAAAACCTTTCTTTCATCTGAATCCACTCATTGACAACAATATTTCTAATTATGGTTCATCCCTAAACTAATATTTCCACAAAGCCAATTCATTTTAACATTGTGTAACTGGCCACTCAAATATTAAAAATAGAACATATGCCTAAATAATACAGCAGTATTACTTATAAATAGCAACAGAAAAAGATTCCAGGAACCTGATTAGGGAAGCCCTTAAGAGCATCAAACTGTGGTAAATTTGTTAAATGGAATGTCATGCAACCACTCAAAAGATGATTTTGACACATAAGTAAAATTTTGTTAATTATCAAAATCTTAAAATGACTATTCCTAACTGAGGCATTAAGGCTAAAACATTTTTCTTTTCATTGTTTGCATATTTAAATTTTCTATAACAATATATTTTATTGTCATATTTATATGTTATTTATTTTATTTATGTTATTGTTATAATAGAACAAAGTATTTTAATTACCTAGTAAAACAATGATCATAATTGGTAATATCTCACTTTTTCTTTTTGGCAATTATTCATTGACCTGCTGGAAATATTTGAATTACCATTACCATTGAAGTGTCCATTGCTCATAGATGTGACCAGACCACCCATGTGAGACCACCTGTGCGTTAATTATATTGCCCACATCTCAGGGATGTAGTCCTAATTGACAAGCTCATTGCCCTTGACCCATGACTCCATGACTTGAGCAAAAAATGAGAGGAGGAAGGTATTTTGGTTTTAGGAGTTCCCAGTGTCTGTGGTTCCTGAGGCTTGTCTAACTCATGGTTGTCTACAAGGAGAATCTCAATCTTGGTCAGGAGCTGCTTCCTTCTGCCTTCAGCCACCTGTTTGAAGATGCAGAATGCAAATGTACCACACTAGACATCTCTTACACAGCACTTTGGGTACTCCAGGCTTTACCTCTGTTTCTAGCAATTGCTTTATCAGCCAGTTTCTATGAAGGCTTCAACCACTTCCCGCTGGTAGAACGCTCTCCTTTCCTGCCCTAGATCATCTTCTGCAGTGTTGTGGGACTCATGGGACCCTCCTGAGCACTCATACATGTACAAACCAAAAATGTGAAGAATCAACAACTTTTTGGCATCTTTAACCAATAGGAAGGGGCAGGATGGATAAGTGCTTTTCTTTATTCCCTCAAAGTTAAGTTCAAAGGAACTTAACAAGGCTTCTCAGAGAGTCTGCAGGATCAAGTAATCAGTTTGATTACCGAGGCGGAGTGATCAATAATGTTTCCTACTATGAGCTTCCCCTTCTTCTGTTTCACTCTCTCTATTCCTCACTGCAGCTCCCTGTGATCACATTCGTCTCAGAACTTCAGAGATGAACCCGATTTCAGAGTTCATAAAACCATTGTTTTCTTGGGACCAATTCTAATGTTATATTCCTACATTGGAAAGCCTTTCAGGAACATAAAAGTGAGACTCAAGAAAGCTGAGTGCTAGAGCAGATTTAGCCACCAACAAATTTTATGAACGTGGGCAAATCTCTCCCCTTTGCCTGGCCCTCTCTCTCTTATGGACACACTTAAAACTCAAAGGATAATATGACTACTAGGAAAATGTCCTTTGGTGCTCTGCTTCCAAAAATAAGGTTAAATTATTATATTATGTATTGTAACTCATACTGCCCTCTATTTCTAGGAGGCAAGGTTAATGCTTATAATTATTATTAGCAGGGACTTTCAGATAAAACAGAAAATTCTAACTTTCAGATAAAATGGAAAATTTTAACTTTCAGTTTCTACCTTTGGCTAGTCATTTTACCTTAGACAAATTACTTAATTCTGAGTTTCAGTTTGTTCATCAAAAAATTGAAATGATACAATTTTCTGGGGAGTAATTTTGCAGAGTTAGTAATATATGTAAGACATATACCAGAGCACCAGCATAGAGTGCACACTAAAAAATCATTGTCATATTTATTTTGAATTTTGGAACAATTTATTTAAAATGTCTGTAATTTTTTATATAAATTTTTGTGTTCTAATTAATGCAAAATATACTAAGTTCAATATACTATAAAATAAAGACTGCATGACTCTGACTAAAAATGTAACATAGCCCTAATCAAAACTTCTACATTCAGGAAGTAGAAAAAGCAGAGCAATCTAAACCCAAAATAAATAGAAAGGTAATAATGAAAATAAGAACAGAAATCAATGAGTTCAAAAACAAAGCAATAGAAAAAAATTATTAAACTAAAAGCTGATAATCTAAAAGAAGATACTGAGCATCATCAAATTAACAAAAATCAATGTAACATGTACAGAGAATAATGGGGGAGCAAAAATGAGTGCACCCTGAATGCAATCCATGAAAGAAGGGAAATGAAAAGGAAACCCAGACATTCTTCCCAGAGGTAATTTCTTAACTGGTACAGGCATGAGAAACCTGATAGTCTTGTTAAGGAGCCAGAAATCAAGGTTGAAGAACAGAGAGGCAACTGTACTTTCAGACAGTTTCACCGGAAGGAATTTCTTCAGTATAATAATCCCGTACATTAAGAAAGATCATCAAACAAACTTAAAAATTGACACATAATGAAAGAGATACATTCAGACATCTGATGTCCAGGCTGAACATTCACCAAAATAGACCATAGACTGGGCCATAAAATAAATTGTAAAAATCTTTTAAATTAGTTCTTAAAGATTATATCCTCTGGCCACACAGTAGAAATTATCAGCAAAACTATGAAAAAAAGCAAGTATTTGACAATTAAACTACATTCCTTTAAGTAGTAATATTTACTTAACAGTAATTATTATAAAAATTGCAAATATTTTAAACTATATGTAAAAATAAATAACATAAAAGCAGGACAAAAATTATAAAGGCTAAAGCATTTTAAAGTAAGAAATGTATACCTTTTGTTTTTGTATTAGAAAACAAAGGTCTTGAACAAATGATCTACATTTGCACATTCATAAATAAGAAAAAGGACAAATTAAACCCAAAATAAATGGAAAGAAGGTAGTACTGAAGATAAAAGCAGAAATCAATGGTTTAAAAAACAGAAAAAGAAGAGAAAAATTCATGAACTAAAACCTGAATATTTAAAAAATAACCAAAATTAATATATTTCTAGTTAAACAGAACAAAAAGAAAAGAAGATATAAATTACCTAATAATGACTTTGAGGACAATTTCTTTTTTCCAGGGACATCCCTAGAATCTAAGTATCCCAAGATTCCATCCAACCTGGATAAAATGGATAAACTCCTTGAAAGAAAAAAAATCAAAAAATTGGCTTAAGAAAGAAATATGTCATCTGAATAGTCTTACATGTATTAAAGAAATTGAATTTTAATTTACAACCTTCCCCCAAATAAAAATTCAGGTCCAGATGGCTTCTTTTATGAATTCTACAAAACATGGTTTAACTGGAGAAGGGAACATTCCCAACTCATTTAGGAACCCAGAATTAACTTGGTACCCAAACCACACGGTAATATAACAAGAAAGGAAAATTACAGATCAATATTCCTCATGAGGATAGATCAAAAATCATAACTCTTTTAAAAAATAACAAATAAAATTCAGAAATACATAAAAAGCAAGCATTATCACAAAACAAAGAAATATGTAAAAAGATAATTTTCCCCCATGAATGCAAGATTGATTGAATTTGAAAATCAAACAATGTAACTTACTGTATTAATGCTCTAGTAATTAATAAAGGATAAAATCACATCATTATTATGTAGAAAAAGTATTCGACACCATTTAACACCCATTCATGGTAAAAACTCTCAGAAAAACTGGCTATCAACATAAACCTGTCTGTGAACAAGGCCATGAGGACAACTTCAGAGCAGTCATATTTAATGTGGAACAGTAGATCAGAAAGGCAAAGATGTCTACTCTCACTTCCATTCAACATTATACTGGAGGTCCTAATTAATTCAATAAGATAAAAGGAAGAAATAAAGACAGGCAGAACCAAAAGGAAGATATAAAATTGTCTTTATCTGTAAACAATAAAATTTTGTACATGGAAAATCCTAAACAATCTCCAAAACCTGCTACTGAATAATGTTTAACAAATCTGCAGAATGAATGGCAAACACAGGAAAATTGATTTTATTTCTGTATGTAGTGTTGAACAATTGGAAGTTGACATTTATGCAATTCACAGCAGCATCCAAAAGTTGGAAATTCTTAGGGATAAATTTAACAAAATACCTATATTTATACCACTACTATACCTGTACACAGTAAACTTAAAAAAAAATACTATTGAAAGAAATTAAGAGGATCTATAGGCAATATATATCTATGGAAATATATGTCATATTTATGGATTCAACACTCAATATTGCTAAGGTGGCGGTTCTCCCCAGATTGACCCATAGAACTAGTGCAATCAAAATCAAAATGCCAGATGGCTTGTTTATAAAAATTGACAAGTGGATTCTAAAATTAATATAAAAATGCAAAAGGACTAAAATAGCTCAAACAAATTTGAAAAGAAGAAAATCATGAGAAGAGGTATGCTACTTGATTTGAAAGCATATAATAAATTGGCAGTGATTGAGATTGTGTAGTACTGACATAGAATTAGACATGTAGAACAGTCGAACCAAATACAGACTCCAAAGAAAGCCACATTCTTATGATCAATTGATTTCAATAGAGGTGTCATATTAATTAATAGAGGAAGGTGGTCTTTTAAATACATGGTGCTGAAACAAGAGGACATCAATATAGAAAAAAATAAATTAAATAACCCCACCCTTTATTGCTTGTCATACAAAAAAACTGACTTGAGAGAATCATAGACTTATAGGCAAAAGGTAAAACTATAATATTTATAGAAGAAAATAAAGGAGAATTTCAAAACCTTAGGGTAGACAAGGATTTCTTATACACTTCATGAAAGGCTGGAACCATAAAAGAAATAATAAGAAATTAAAGTTCTTCAAAGCTAAAATCTCTGTCCTTCAAATTATTTGTTAATGAAATATAAAGGTGACCCAGAGATTAGAAGAAAAAATTTATAATATTTATATACCTGCCAACAGTCCTTTATCCAAAATATATAAAGAATGCTACCATTCAATAAAAAGAAAACAACCCACTTAAAATTAGCAAAATATTAAGATACACTTTTTGGAAGAATATTAATGAATGGCCAATAAAACACATGAAACATAAATCACATTATTAAAGAAATGTAAATTTAAACCATGGGATGCCATTACATACTCATTAAACTGCCTAAAATTACAAAAAAAAACAATACCCACTCTTTGTTTTGGCAAGTATGTGTAGTAACTGAACCTCCTGTATATTGCTGTGGGAATGTAAAGTTACATGATTATTTTATAATATGGTTTGAAGGTTTCTAATAGAATATATGCTTGATATATGACCTAGCAACCTCACTCCTATGCGGATTTTACTCAGAAAAAGAAAGCATTTTCCATGCAAAAACTTGTACATGAATGTGCACAGATTTTAACCTCAAACTGGAATCCAAAAGTGAATGGCAAATATAATATGGCATGTTCATATCATTCAGCAAGGAAAGGAAGAAATTTTTTATGTGCTACACAGACAACAGGAACAGATTTCAAAAATATGTTGTGTGGGCAAGACAAATGCAAAAGGGCATATACTCTATAATTCTATAATTCAATTTACATGATGTTATAGGATAAGGGGGAAAAATCTAGTCATAGCAGTGGTTGCACGTGATGTAGAGTGGAGGAGATTGTAGAGGTATACGAGAAAAGTTTTTGAAGCAATTGAGTTTTGTTTCTTGAGTTTTAAAGTTGTTTTATAAGTTTAAGAATTTGCAGAAACTCTCAACTGTACCTTAAAGTGTGTGCATTTTAGTGTAAGTAAATTGCACTTCACTGGAGTTCATTTTAAAAAAAGCAAAAATAAACACAGCTAACCCAACCAATAAAATAAATAGCTTTCATGGGAAGACAATTTCAAATAAGCAACCTAAGAAATTATGTCAACTATAGACACTGTACTAAAAGAAATACTAAAATAACTTCCTCAGACTGAAGGTAAATGACATCAGATAAAAATCTGGATGTAGAGAAATAAGTATCAGAACTGCTAAACTTGTAGCTTAATACAAAATAATACTTTTTTCTTTATTTCATTTTTTTAGAAATCAACTAATTATTAAAAATAACTATTGTAACATTGTACTGTGGGTTCATAACAATACATTATTAAAATAAGTGACAAAATAGCACACATATGTAGAAATAAATGCAATTATTTTAAATGGTTCTTACATTTTTATGTTAATGACACGTGTTAACTTTAAGTACATAGTAGTAAGTTAATGATGTATAATGAAAAGTGAGTAAACCAGTAAAAACAACAAAGATATAAGGATTAAAAGATAGTAGAGGAATTAAAGCAGAGCATTGGGGAAAAAAAATCCAATGAGTGCAAATAAGGCAGGAAACGTAAAGAAGCTGCAAAGTGGAGTAAACATAAAACAAATACCTAAATAGCACTAAATATAAATATTTCAATTATTTCATTAAATATAAATGGACAAAACATTTTAATTAAAAAGCAGAGGTTGTCAGTCCAGACAGAAAAAGCAAGGTATAAGTGTATGCTGCTTATAAGTAATAAGCTATCAATACAAATATACAATCAAGTTTAAAGTAAAAACACTTTTTAAAAAATACTTAGTATTAAAAATAAAAATACTAAGTATTAAAAATCTTGGCAATCTAATCCCTGTCTTAGGTTCTGCTTCCTAGGGAATCTAACCTAAACTATAAGTCATTCAAAATATTCTTATAATTATTCATTTGATCATAAGCAACATATTATAGCCATACTGAGAATACACATATAGGATCTTTCCATATGCAAAGGAATTCCTATAAGCTTTGAGCACTTTTTCAAGTCATCAGCATCACATCCTTGGACTGGCCTTTAAGGTGGTGATGTGATTGGAAACTGTTATTAAATTATATACAGTTCTCCAGCACATCTGTACAATTGGAGAAATCTCATCCAGGCCTGAGCCTTCTTCCAACTCTAATGAATTCCCAGGCTGCATTCTAATCCTTTCACCACTTGACTTTGCTGTCTAACAAGGATGTTTTGAGCAGGTGGGACTGGCGTTTGGCCCATTTAGACTTTCTAGTCATAAATGAACTGGGGCTTTGGGACTCTATCAGAGAAAAATCCCTGAGTTCTTTGCAGACTTAACTGGATGAAATTTTCCCTTGGAAAAAAATCTCCACTGGCAAATTATGTGTAACATGGACACATGACATATTCATATTGTCTTCCCTTAGAGAAATTTGAATTTATGCTCCCTGTTTTATTTTTCCATTTAGTAATATTATACAGCCATATATTCAAACTATGTAGAACAGGGGAAAAAAGACAACTCTTCGTATTTGCCTACAAATTCAACCTTTTTGATGTTCTTCATTCCTTCCTGTAGATCAAAGTTTTCATCTCTTGTCTTCAATCTGAATAAGTTATTTCAGCATTTCTTATTGAGAAAGTGTTTTGGTGACAAATCCTCTCATATGTGTCCATCTTTTGATGCTCATATTTATTTTCATTTGTGGTGAGGGGAAACTGGCTATTCTTTAATCAGCTTTGTTGTGTCATAATTTGGGTTAATGCCTTGGTGTCTCAAATCAATGTTGTGTGAAGGCAGGACCCAAGATTCACTTTGCAAAAGCATAGCACAGTGGTTCACAGTCCAAATTCTGAAGCTGGCAGCCTCAATCTTAATCTCAGGTCTACCACCAGAACCTACCTCTACCACCAGACTTAACCTCTCACTCAGTGCCTCAGGTTTCTCATACATTAAGGTGAGGAAAATAATAAAAGTAACCACTTCAAAGAATTTTTGCAAAAGATTGTATGAGAAACTGTATGCAATGGTCTCAGAATGATTCCTTGCACAGTAGACTCACTATGTAAATGTTTGCTATTGTTGTTATTATTATTCCTAATCTCTGTATTCCCAGACACTAATAGAATGTTTACATCTCAGTGAATCCTTAGCATAAGTGCAATAAATGAATTTTTCTTAGACCATGTAAACCCTTTGGATGTAGGAGTCGTAATCACTCAGGAACTCCAAGTTTATTCCTTTTGCTCTTTGCCTCCCTAGACTCATTCCCTGCTGAGAACAGTATGATTCCCTTTAAAGTTTCCTGGCAGTGGCTAAGCTGGGCTACTTCTCCCAAACCTATTTCAGGTTTTGCTCTCACTGCTTGCCCCTCCTCCATTAACCTTTCAAATCCAGATAAGCATTCAGATGAACTATTCCATGAATCTTTCCCAGATCCTCAAGTGAGACCTTCTTTCTCCTTTCCCTAGCCCTTGAGGTTTTGCCTGACCCTCCTTCTAAGCCTTCTCCATACTTTATTACACCCTTTCAGATCTGGTCATTCACTCATATATTTCCTGTAGCCAGGAAAAAATTTAAACAGCCCAGGGCCAATCCTCTTTGGTTCTGAGATACAATACAAATCAACCTAAGACAGGAGGCTGACGCCTAGAGGTCAGTTCATCCGATGACGGGTAAGGACCATATGTTGAATTGGACTGCCTAACAGACACGGTCCCTAAGCCACATGCTTGTTGTTTAAACAGAGAGGGGGAGATGTTGAGAGCCACAGCCAAAGGGGCCCCAGCAAACTTCCAGCTGCCAGCAAACTTCCAGCTGCCGGCTGATGATTGGCTCACAGCGGCCCCAGCAACATCTAGCTGATTGGCTCCTCAGCCCCAGCAACATCTAGCTGATTGGCTCCTCTGCGGTGATGCTCATTGGACTGTTTCCCTGCCCTTTCAGACCACGGAGCTGCTCATTGGGGGACTTTTTTGGCTCCGCCCACGTGACCCAGCCAATCAGCCTCAAGAGCAGGAGGATTGTGGGAGGTGGGGAGAAGCCTGGGGGGAGAGAGAGGCTTGTGGAAAGCCGGTGGTGGCAGTTGAGGCTCTGAAGGTTTTTCCTGAGAGGCTGTTTTGTTTGGCGTGTGTGGTTCTAAAAATAAAGTTAGTTTCTTTTGACAAGTGGCTCCTGATTGTGCCCAGCCAGACTGCGGCACCCTGAATGCTAGGCTGTCCTATCTCATATCTCGAGGCAGATATTTGGATTTTGGTTTCAGACCCTGTACTTGAATTCCTAGGTTAGAAATCGGTCTAGAATTCTGGTTATGTATCTACCACAACAAAACCAGACAAGGATCCCGGTCTCCAGTCTGGGTTGCAACTCTGACAACATAATTTCTACCATCTGCCCCATCACTAGGTACTACTCCCAGCCAACCCACAGTGGCCAGTCTTTACCCCTTGAAACAGACGTGTGATACAGAAAGTCACCTGTCCAGAAAGCACCCATGTCCCCCTTCTTAAGAAGGAACACATGAAACCCTCACTGGGCATCAAAGGCCCTTTTTATCTTTCTTACTTCATCTCCCACCTTCTACACTGTTTACGTTCCTTACAGTCTCCCCAGCAATTTCTGGAAAGTTATGAGGGAAAGTAACGGCTGGCCTGTTCCTATAATACCTTTGGACTCGTAACTTAACCAGTTCTTAGTTATCTTTTAAAACTCTCTTCAGTCATTCAACCTACATAACCAAGGACAAGTCCAAAGCCTCTGCTAGTGCCTCTGTTTCTATTGCAAATGCTCCTTAACTAGCAACTTTGGACGTGAACTTTTTACAAGTGCAAGCTCTGTGCAAAGGGTGGGGTGTATTCAGCAAGGCAAGATTTAGCAACACTGGTGCTCTCAGGCATGTCAGAGAGAGCAAAGTATGAATCAGCTTTTCATTTCTAATTCCCAGGCTTGAAGTTTCTTCTTATAGATCAATGGGCTTTCTGTGGATATGAGTCATTTCAGTGTTCTAGATATGCAAGCAGAAGGCTGTTGGTCAGAATTACACATATGCTACCATGTCCAGAATCCAGGGATCTCCAGAGAGAATGTGTTTTCTAGAGGAAAACTATCACTCCAAAGGTGTTAAGGAACCCAGAGAGAGTGATTGCCCACAACTCATTGCGTATCTGGCCCCCAAGCAATACTTTTTCCTATTAAGGGAAGCTTTGAGTTGCTGCAATTCATCATAAGCCTTTATAAAAATCTCCTTTCTTGAAATGTGCTGTGTTGCCAGGCACTATATCTGACAGCTCCTCACTTTTTCAAGCAAGAGGCTCGATAATTTCTCCATTCCTGGCCTCAGCTTCAGTCAGTATAAATGAGTCAAAGCTTTAAAAAGGCATCAAGGAATTATGGCTATTCTCCTCCCTAACTGCATCCCTATCTGGCTTCCATCATGATAATAAATAATGCTCTTGATAGCTGAGCACACCTGGTGCCTGACCAGTTAAAATAAAATTCTGTTTCTACAGTGGCCAACACTTCAAAGTCTAGGGTACTTATCACTTAGTTAATCCATTCATGGCTCATCTGGATTTGACTCTCCTTACCTCACAGTTGGGAAAGAAATGACAGTGACAGCCCTTAAAAGGATGGCTGGGACTTATCTGTGATAAGATGTGGGAACTGGACACAAAGAGGACTGCTGTTCTATCTGGACTAATCTGTTTGCCTCAGTCATCTGGTGAAGCTGAGTGTGGCCTTTGGCCATCATCATTAGCCAAGTGGAAGATGCTTTAAAGCCACAGTGGGGTCTGTTCTCTCTCAGGTATGGCCTTTGATCCATCAGTCAGTGCCTGAGAGATTGGAGTTTTGCTGCATTGTCTGGTCTGAGCAGGTTCCCAGCAATGACAACATCCTTCCATTTGTGGGAGAAGCTCAAGAAGAACCCTCTTCTACACACCCAAATTGGGGTACTATGGCGGACCCTTTCCATAACGACCCTGTGTGGTCCATGATAGCAACTCCCTATTAGAGAAGCAATGTCTGAGACATGGGTCCAAACCCAAGTCTATTGATGCCAAATCGGTGCTCTTTGTTATGTGGTTTCACATAATGTAGTTTCCCACCACTTAATTCAGGTATGTTCAATGTATTTGGGTCTCAGAAACTTTAGAGAATTGTTGGGTAAAATCTTTAACTGAAATATTTGGATATGAGGACTCAAGATTTCCTGTTCTTTCATGTCTGTGGTGGCATAACTTGATATAGTAGCTGAAAGAGGAGAAAACTTCTGTGAACATTTAATCCCTTGATCTCTCAAGACCTTCACCCAGCTCACCTCAGCAACATCTGACCTGTGTATCAAAATGTACATAAGTAATTCAATCAAGTCAGGCTTGACTGCCCAAGGAATAGCCATCAAGCAGATAGAAAGATACAGGTTAGGGGATTTAGCCATCATTTCTTTGGGTCTTCAGAAGAAGTGGATTATCTACCAAAGTTCTTCATTCTCCATTTCCCTTATTCCTTTCTCTTATCACATGTTTTTTTCTGTCTTTCATTCTTCTATTCTTTTTCCTTACTTTTTCTTTAATTCTTCCACAAGTTCTTATTAAATACCTACATATACATGGGTGTCTTAGTTACAGTGATATATTATGTCTGGCTATTATCATGTAGGAGCTTGTACCCTGAATTGAGTAATAAGACACATGGTTATAAAACACCAGGTGAAAAGTATTATCCACTGTAAGAGGAGTTTGGAAAAAATATGTTGTAGAGGTAAAATGTTCTATCGGTTTACTTTTAACTGGAAGATGTTCCTCAAAGTTTGGAGGAAACGAATGGATAAGATGTAGACATAAAAAGCCAGGGGGAGGGAACCCGGCAAAGGAAACTTTAATGTGTAAAATAATGCCTTCCAAACCAAAGACGTACATCCTGATCCTCAAACCTGTGAACATGTTAGATTACTTGGCAAAAGCAAATGAAGGTTGCAGGGGAAGTTAAGATTGCTCCTCAGGGCTGGGGTTACAGGTTCATGGTAGAGCCCTTGCCTCATAGGTGTGAGGCACAAGGTTTGATCCTCTGCACCACATAAAAATAAATAAATAAAATAAAGGTATTGTGCCCACCGACAACCAAAAATGTTTTTTAAAAAGATTGCTCATGCCTTACACTTAGTGTAACTAATTAAAACAAATAAAAAATTTAAAAAAGATTGCTTATCATCTGACATTAATTATATAATTCCAAATTATAGATGGGGCCCAGTAAGATCCTTTTAAAGTGGAAGAGGGAGGTAGAGAGTAAGAAGCAGGGTTAGAGAGATGGCACATTGCCAGCTTTGAAGGTTAAGGGAGGTGGCCACAAGTCCAAGAATCAGGGTGGTATCTAGATGCTAAAAAAAGGTGAGGAAATAGATTCTCTCCTGGAGCCTCCAGAAAGCAACACAGCCCTACTGATACCTTGACCTTAGCCCAGTGGGAGCTGAGTCAGGCTTGTGACCTCTAGAACTGCAGAATAATGAATATGTGTTGTTTTAAGCCACTAAGTTGGAGGTGCATTGTCACAGAAGCACATGGAAATGAACACAGGGGAAATCACATGAGGGAAGGGTGGAAATTTACTCCTTTCTTTTGTAAAACAAAGTCAGAGATGAGGCTTGGAAGGCAGGTAGGAAACTAATCGTGAGGGGAATAGGGACCCACTGGAAAGTTCAAAGAAGGGAGGAGATGGTTAGTCCTGCATTTAAGAGCCATCATTGTGGTGGCTGTGAGAAGGAGAAGTCAAAGCCAAGAAGTCAGAGAAATCAGTGAGGAAACTGTTGGAATGGTTTTAGCAGGGGTGAGGTCTCAGGGAGGGCAGTGTGGTAGGAGAAGGGAAAATAAGTCATCCGATTCATTTATTCCACATTTGGAGTGCCAGCTCTGCTTGCAGGCCCTGTTGCAGGTTGGGGATATGGGGCAAGAACATGGCTGGCATTTTAACTCTTTCTGCAGGATGCACAATCTAGAGCTAAAATAGACAAGTAAGTATAAAAGGTGCGGGGGGGGGGGGGGGGGAAGGGGACTTCGGGGAAGGATTTTATGAGAAGATAGCATCTGAGAATAGACCTAAAAGAAAAGGAGCACCAGGAAGATATCATGGTGCAGAGCCTGCCTGGCAAGAATCAGAAACCCAAGTGTGTTCACAATAAAGGGAGGAGACTGTGGCTGAGAAAAAGCAAAGGTGTGAGTGACAGGCACTAAGGTCAGAGGCACAGAGTGGGGGCATCTGTTAGTGTCAAAGATCCCTGTGAGAGGTCGGCTTTTACTCTGATTGAAATGAAGGCATTCTGTGTTAGAACTGGGAGGACTAGACAGCTGTTTTATTCTCAGAGCCAAAGTTCTGAGAGGAGTGAAGAGTCTTCTCCTATGGCTACAGTTGCTGGACTCATGCGAGAAAATCAAGATGTTCCACTACATCCACCAAAAGAAAATCACGAGGCTGCACATGGGAAATGTGAGCAGCGACAGGAGCCATTTAGGACTGTCCACACCAAGCTTGACTACAAGGCTGGTTGGTGCTTTACATCAAAAACATTTCTATCTTCCTTACCATCATTTCTTCATGGGTCAAAGCCAGATTGGTCAGTATAACGAGAGAGAAGATTGGATCCCAAAGCAGTGGATGTTTTCCTACAAAGAGACAGAGAATTCTGTTCAATTTGCAACGAGAAAATACCCCACAGTGATGACAGTACCAGGTGTAGTCCTGGAAAGGTCTCTTAACCTTTCTAGGTCTCAGTTTCTAAATTGAATTAAGGATGATGGTTTAGTTTTCAAGAAATCAGATGATCTGTTCAAGGACTTTTTGGCTGTGGGACCTGTGGTTCCACCCCTGAAACTGAAATTAAGACCTCAAATTTATTCAGTATACAATTAGACACACAGGTAAAGGGGGAGAAAGCAAGGGTTTTCAGTTTGGGGAACTTTCTAAGGCCTGGTATGCTGATATTATAGAGCAGGAAAAAACATCACATCATAGCAATAAGAGCATAAACCTATGTTTTAATCTCAATTCTATCTCTTACCAATTACGTGAACCCTTGAAATCCTCTTATAGAATAAGACAGGGTATAAATACACAAATGTATAATGATAACCATGTGATGTTGAACCAGTTATTTCACCTCTCTGAGGCTCAGATCTACATCTGTAAATTGGGGATATTATTGCCTACTTCATAGTACTACTGCGAGGGTTAGAGAAAATGCATGCACCAAATGTAAACTAGCTCCTTCACCACTTAAGAGTGTTAAAATGGAAGAAAATGCTATTATTATTATCTTTTTTTTGTTTTTTTTGTTTTTTTTTTTTAATTTTTTATTGTTGGCTGTTCAAAACATTACATAGTTCTTGATATATCATATTTCACAATTTGATTCAAGTGGGTTATGAGCTCCCATTTTTACCCCATATACAGATTGCAGAATCACATCAGTTACACATCCATTGATTTACATATTGCCATACTAGTGTCTGTTGTATTCTGCTGCCTTTCCTATCCTCTACTATCCCCCCTCCCCTCCCCTCTTCTCTCTCTGCTCCCTCTACTGACATTCGTTTGTCCCCCTTATATTATTTTTCCCCTTCCCCTCACTTCCTCTTGTATGTACTTTTGTATAACTCTGAGGGTCGCCTTCCATTTCCATGCATTTTCCCTTCTCTCTCCCTTTCCCTCCCACCTCTCATCCCTGTTTAATGTTAATCTTCTTCTCATGCTCTTCGACCCTACTCTGTTCTTAGTTACTCTCCTTATATCAAAGAAGACATTTGGCATTTGTTTTTTAGGGATTGGCTAGCTTCACTTAGCATAATCTGCTCTAATGCCATCCATTTCCCTGTAAATTCTATGATTTTGTCATTTTTTAATGCAGAGTAATACTCCATTGTGTATAAATGCCACATTTTTTTTATCCATTCGTCCATTGAAGGGCATCTAGGTTGGTTCCACAGTCTAGCTATTGTGAATTGTGCTGCTATGAACATCGATGTAGCAGTGTCCCTATAGCATGCTCTTTTTAGGTCTTTAGGGAATAGACCGAGAAGGGGAATAGCTGGGTCAAATGGTGGCTCCATTCCCAGCTTTCCAAGAAATCTCCATACTGCTTTCCAAATTGGCTGCACCAATTTGCAGTCCCACCAGCAATGTACAAGTGTACCCTTTTCCCCACATCCTCGCCAGCACTTGTTGTTGTTTGACTTCATAATGGCTGCCAATCTAACTGGAGTGAGATGGTATCTTAGGGTGGTTTTGATTTGCATTTCTCTGACTGCTAGAGATGGTGAGCATTTTTTCATGTACTTGTTGATTGATTGTATGTCCTCCTCTGAGAAGTGTCTGTTCAGGTCCTTGGCCCATTTGTTGATTGGGTTGTTTGTTCTCTTATTGTCTAATTTTTTGAGTTCTTTGTATACTCTGGATATTAGGGCTCTATCTGAAGTGTGAGGAGTAAAGATTTGTTCCCAGGATGTAGGCTCTCTATTTACCTCTCTTATTGTATCTTTTGCTGAGAAAAAACTTTTTAGTTTGAGTAAGTCCCATTTGTCGATTCTAGTTATTAACTTTTGTGCTATGGGTGTCCTATAGAGGAATTTGGAGCCCGACCCCACCGTATGTAGATCGTAGCCAACTTTTTCTTCTATCAGACGGCGTGTCTCTGATTTGATATCAAGCTCCTTGATCCATTTTGAATTCACTTTTGTGCATGGCGAGAGAAAGGGATTCAGTTTCATTTTGTTGCATATGGATTTCCAGTTTTCCCAGCACCATTTGTTGAAGATGCTATCCTTCCTCCATTGCATGCTTTTAGCCCCTTTATCAAATATAAGGTAGTTGTAGTTTTGTGGATTGGTTTCTGTGTCCTCTATTCTGTACCATTGGTCCACCCACCTGTTTTGGTACCAGTACCATGCTGTTTTTGTTACTATTGCTCTGTAGTATAGTTTGAAGTCTGGTATCGCTATACCGCCTGATTCACACTTCCTGCTTAGCATTGTTTTTGCTATTCTGGGTCTTTTGTTTTTCCATATGAATTTCATGATTGCTTTCTCTATTTCTACAAGAAATGCCATTGGGATTTTGATTGGCATTGCATTAAACCTATAGAGAACTTTTGGTAATATCGCCATTTTGATGATGTTAGTTCTGCCTATCCATGAACAGGGTATATTTATCCATCTTCTAAGATCTTCTTCTATTTCTCTCTTTAGGGTTCTGTAGTTTTCATTGTATAAGTCTTTCACCTCTTTTGTTAGGTTGATTCCCAAGTATTTTATTTTTTTTGAAGATATTGTGAATGGAGTGGTTGTCCTCATTTCCATTTCAGAGGATTTGTCGCTGATATACAGGAATGCCTTTGATTTATGCGTGTTGATTTTATATCCTGCCACTTTGCTGAATTCATTTATTAGCTCTAATAGTTTCTTTGTAGACCCTTTTGGGTCTGCTAGGTATAGAATCATGTCATCTGCAAATAGTGATAATTTAAGTTCTTCTTTTCCTATTTTGATGCCTTTAATTTCTTTCGTCTGTCTAATTGCTCTGGCCAGTGTTTCGAGAACTATGTTGAACAGAAGTGGTGAGAGAGGGCATCCCTGTCTTGTTCCAGATTTTAGAGGGAATGCCTTCAATTTTTCTCCATTCAGAATGATGCTAGCCTGAGGCTTAGCATAGATTGCTTTTACAATATTGAGGTATGTTCCTGTTATCCCTAGTTTTTCTAGAGTATTGAACATAAAGGGATGCTGTACTTTGTCAAATGCTTTTTCCGCATCTATCGAGATGATCATATGATTCTTATTTTTAAGTCTATTGATGTGGTGAATAACATTTATTGATTTCCGTATATTGAACCAGCCTTGCATCCCAGGGATGAATCCTACTTGATCATGGTGCACAATTTTTTTGATAAGTTTTTGTATCCGAGTGGCCAGAATTTTATTGAGGATTTTTGCATATAGGTTCATTAGAGATATTGGTCTGTAGTTTTCTTTCTTTGAAGTGTCTTTGTCTGGTTTAGGAATCAGGGTGATGTTGGCCTCGTAGAATGAATTTGGAAGTTCTCCCTCTTTTTCTATTTCCCGAAGTAGCTTGAAAAGTATTGGTATTAGTTCCTCTTTAAAGGTTTTGTAAAACTCTGCTGTATACCCATCCGGTCCTGGGCTTTTCTTAGTTGGTAGTCTTTTGATGGTTTCTTCTATTTCCTCAATTGATATTGGTCTGTTTAGGTTGTCTATATCCTCCTGACTCAATCTGGGCAGATCATATGACTTAAGAAATTTATCTATGCCTTCACTATCTTCTAATTTATTGGAGTATAAGGATTCAAAATAATTTTTGATTATCTTCTGTATTTCTGAAGTGTCTGTTGTGATATTGCCTCTTTCATCCCGTATGTTAGTAATTTGAGTTCTCTCTCTTCTTCTCTTCACTAGCATGGCTAAGGGTCTGTCGATTTTGTTTATTTTTTCAAAGAACCAACTTTTTTTTGTCAATTTTTTCAATTGTTTCTTTTGTTTCAATTTCATTAATTTCAGCTCTGATTTTAATTATTTCTTGCCTTCTACTTCTTTTGCTGTTGTTTTGCTCTTCTTTTTCTAGGATTTTGAGATGAAGTATGAGATCATTTATTTGTTGGTTTTTTCTTTTTTTAAGGAATGAACTCCAAGCAATGAATTTTCCTCTTAGAACTGCTTTCAATGTGTCCCATAGATTCCGATATGTTGTGTCTGTGTTTTCATTAATCTCTAAGAATTTTTTAATTTCTTCCTTGATGTCTTCTATAACCCATTGATCATTCAGTAACCTATTGTTCATTCTCCAAGTGATGTATTCTTTTGCCTTCCTTCTTTTATCGTTGATTTTCAGTTCCATTCCATTATGATCAGATAGGATGCATGGTATTATCTCTACTCCTTTATATTGTCTAAGAGTTTCCCTGTGACATAATATATGATCTATTTTTGAGAAGGATCCATGTGCTGCTGAGAAAAAAGTGTAACTGCTTGATGTTGGGTGGTATATTCTATATATGTCAATTAAGTCTAGGTTATTAATTGTGTTCTTGAGTTCTATAGTTTCCTTATTCAACTTTTGTTTGGAAGATCTGTCCAGTGGTGATAGAGGTGTGTTGAAGTCTCCCATGATTATTGTATGGTGGTCTATTAGACTCTTGAACTTGAGAAGAGTTTGTTTGATGAACATAGCTGCACCATTGTTTGGGGCATATATATTTATGATTGTTATGTCTTGTTGGTGTATGGTTCCCTTGAGCAGTATGTAGTGTCCCTCTTTATCCCTTTTGATTAACTTTGGCTTGAAATCGATTTTATTTGATATGAGTATGGATACTCCTGCTTGTTTCCGAAGTCCATATGAGTGATATGATTTTTCCCAACCTTTCACCTTCAGCCTATGTATGTCTTTTCCTATCAAATGCGTCTCCTGTAGACAGCATATTGTTGGGTCTTGTTTTGTGATCCATTCTACTAGCCTGTGTCTCTTGATTGGTGAGTTTAAGCCATTAACATTTAGGGTTATTATTGAGATATGGGTTGTTCTTCCAGCCATATTTGTTTATTTATGTTACTAAACATGGTTTGTTTTCCTCTTTGATTATTTTCCCCCCTTTAGTGTCCTACCTCCCACTGTTGGTTTTCATTGTTATTTTCCATTTCCTCTTCCTGTAATGTTTTGCCAAGGATGTTTTGAAGAGATGGTTTTCTAGCTGCAAATTCTTTTAACTTTTGTTTATCGTGGAAGGTTTTAATTTCATCTTCCATCCTGAAGCTTAATTTCGCTGGAAACACAATTCTTGGTTGGAACCCATTTTCTTTCAGTGTTTGAAATATGTTATTCCAGGATCTTCTAGCTTTCAGAGTCTGTGTTGAAAGATCAGCTGTTATCCTGATTGGCTTACCCCTAAATGTGATCTGCTTCCTTTCTCTTGTAGCTTTTAAAATTCTCTCCTTATTCTGTATGTTGGGCATCTTCATTATAATGTGTCTAGGTGTGGGTCTCTTATGATTTTGCACATTCGGCGTCCTGTAGGCTTCTAGGATTTGGGGTTCTGTCTCATTCTTCAAGTCTGGGAAGTTTTCTCGTATTATTTCATTGAATAGATTGCTCATTCCTTTGGTTTGAAACTCTGTCCCTTCCTGTATCCCAATGACTCTTAAATTTGGTCTCTTGATGTTATCCCATATTTCTTGGATGTTCTGCTCATGGTTTCTTAACAGTCTTGCTGAGCTGTCTATGTTCTTTTCCAGTTGAAATACTTTATCTTCATTGTCTGATGTTCTGTCTTCTAAGTGTTCTACTCTGCTGGTAGTATTCTCAATTGAGTTTTTAAGTTGGCTTATTGCTTCCTGCATTTCTAGGATTTCTGTTTGTTTTTTATAACCTCTATTTCCCTGTAGAGTTGATCTTTTGCTTCTTGGATTTGTTTATGTAATTCATTGTTGAAGTGATCTTTCATTGTCTGATTTTGCTGTCTGATGTCTTCCTTGAGACTCCAGATCATCTGAAGCATGTATATCCTGAATTCTTTATCTGACATTCCATCTGCTGCAGCTATTACCTCTTCTAACGTTGAGTTGACCTGCAATGCTTGTGGTCCTTTCTTTCCTTGTCTCTTCATACTGTTCCCGTTCCTTTCTACTTGGTGAAACTGTTGTGCTATTGAATTTTCCCCCTATATATTTATATTGGTCTTGTATAGTTGCAAAGTCTCCCTCGCAGGCGCGGGCGGCGGCTCTGTCCCTCTGCGGGCTGCTAGGCTTGTTCTGTCGGTGGTCACAGTTCTGTCTACTTTGCAGGCGCAGGCAGCGGCACTGCCTCTCTGCAGGCCTCTGGGGCTGTACTGCCAGTGGGTCTCAGGTCCGCCTACCTTGCAGGCGCGGGGGGGGGGCGGCTCTACCCTTCCTCAGGCCACTGGGCCTGTTCTGTCTCTCGGTTGCAGGTCTGGCCTGCTCTGTGCGTGGTCACAGTTCCCTATACCTTGCAGGCGCGGGGGGGAGGGGGCGGCTCTGCCTCTCAGCAGGCCGCTGCTCCTCTTCTGCCGGTGGGTCGCAGGCCCGCCTACCTTGCAGGAGTGATTGGAAGCTCTGCCACTCCGTGGGCCACTGGGCCTTTTCTGTCAGTGATCACAGTTCCACCTACCTGACAGGCGCGGGGGGTGGGGGGCGGTTCTGCCCCTCAGCAGGCCGCTGGGCCTGTTCTGTGGGTGGTCACAGTTCCCTCTACCTTGCCGGCGCAGGGGGAGGGGGGCAGCTCTGCCTCTCAGCAGGCCGCTGCTCCTCTTCTGCTGGTGGGTCGCAGGCCCGCCTACCTTGCAGGAGTGATTGGAAGCTCTGTCCCGCCGCGGGCCACTGGGCCTTTTCTGTCGGTGGTCACAGTTCCACCTACCTGGCAGGCGCAGGGGGTGGGGGGCGGCTCTGCCCCCCAGCAGGCCGCTGGGCCTGCTCTGTGCGTGGTCACAGTTCCCTCTACCTTGCCGGTGCAGGGGGAGGGGGCGGCTCTGCCTCTCAGCAGGCCGCTGCTCCTCTTCTGCCGGTGGGTCGCAGGCCCACCTACCTTTCAGGAGTGATTGGAAGCTCTGTCCCGCCGCGGGCCACTGGGCCTTTTCTCTATTATTATCTTAAAAATAAAATTAAAAGTGACAATTCCATAAGAAATTGAAAACCATAATAATCCTGCTGAGGAGCAGCACATTACAGACACTAGCTCAGAGAAAAAGAGAGACAAGTAAGTCAAGTCTGGCTTCTTCACATCATCTTCTAGCAAGCTGAAAAGTCTCTGATGGAAAATCTCTATCACAGTTTGACCTGAGAGTTGAGAGAGAGAGAGAGAGAGAGAGAGAGAGAGAGCTTTCTGCTTTCCCTGGCCCTAACCTAGACGTCTTATTACCTCACCAGGACCCCCTTGCTACTGATTGAGGAACACAGACCTAAGGGGCACTCAGGCACTGTCCAAAGTCACACTGATTTTATCTACAACAAATGTGTGCCTCAAGAGTCTCTGATGAGAGAAAGGCAAAGAGGGCCAACAAGATCTGCCTCTTGTCCCTTACCTACCCTGGGCTTCATGGCAGGGCTACATCTCATGACCACTGACCCTGAAAACTACATTTCCCCAGGACTGTGCAAGCTCACTTCCTGCTGAGTTTGGCCAATGAGACACATGAGAGGGACATAAAAGAACAGAAGAAATAAATAAGCCTGGGTATTTCTCCCCACTTCTCTCTTGGCTCAGAGAATAACCTCTGGAAGTGGCCAAGTGGCTCCAGCTGCCTCGTCGTGACTCCAGCCCCTGGACTGCAGTTGTATTGCCTCCACCTTTTGTCCCTCCAGCCTCCGACTGATGCATTGCTGTCCCTACTTCAGTGTTGCAGCTTTTCTTCTATCTATAGAAGCAGATGTCTACATTATTTTCCCTCTGCTTTAAGTGCTGAAATGTCCACATTAATTTTTCTCTGCTCATACCCTGGCTGATACAGCCCATACTGATGAGACTGAGCTGTAACCAGGACAAACTTGGATGAGGCCAGAGTGGCCTCACAAGACAGAAGTGTCTTGGAGTGTGCTACACCCCAGGATCTGACTATGCTCCACGTGCTCTAAAAATTCACTTCTGTTGGAGGTCAAAAGCCGATTGACCTCTGAGAAGTAGACTCCCAGATTCTAAACTTGCAAGATTTTGAAGAATACATCCTAATGTTTATTTTAAAATTCTGATGACAAGGGGGCTGGGGATGTGGCTCAAGCAGTAGCGCGCTCGCCTGGCATGTGTGTGGCCTGGGTTTGATCCTCAGCACCACATACAAAGATGTTGTGTCCACTGAAAAACTAAAAAAATAAATATTAAAAAAAATTCTGATGACAATATGTTGACCTATAACTTAAGTTTCAAAACTCAATTTTATTTCTTCAGATCCAAACTGGGGGGAAAGGAACAGCAATAACCAGTGGCATTGTCAGTAAGCTAGTTCTGGAAGAAGGTGAAGGAGGAGGCAGTAGTTTTAACTTATCACTCCTGACACTTCTGTTGCACAAAAACTCCCACTGTGGCTAAATTCCCAAGAATCTTAACAGTTCTCTCTCATGAGATGTTACAAATTAGGTCCAGGACAGGCCTGGAACACCCTACTGTCATCTTCAAGAATGAACTCAAGTAAGAAACTCAAGAAAATCCACCTATGCTTAAGATTGACCTGTAGCTTTCTTTACTACCTAGAGCTATGGGGGGAAAAGTCTTACTATTCTATGTAACTCAAGTTTATCTCACATAGAGATTATGTTTGTCTATTTGCTTGCTTATTTATGTCTTCTTTTTTTTAAGAAAGGACTTAAGGGGGGTTATAATATAAATGCATTCAATACAAAAATAGATTAAATTGAACTTAGAATAAGTACATGATAAAAGCAGAACCAAGGGAAAATAAAAGCTTTAACAGAAATAGAAAAATCAAATCAAATCAAAAGTAAGCTTACCACATGAGACACATGGTATAAAGACTTTCCAGGCCATTCTGATGTATGCAGAAAAAAAATAGACATCCAATGATGAGCCACTTGCAGAAGTTCCTGTTTCCAGCTTCCAGTAGATTTGGCCATCTGTGCAAACTGATGTGGCAAGGGAGCCCCAGTGGGTCAGTCTGGACATTAATGTTACACCCAGAACTTCTCTGGAAAGGTGGTAAATGGGTCTAGTGTCCCACTATATTCCTACAAAGGCATTTGGCAGTCTAGTGAACTCCTATTGCCTTGTCGATTTGTCAGAATTGCTATTCTGGAGCAAACCCCAGTCTCCTGGAACAGCCTCGCTAGGGGCACTCATTGGATGGTAGATTTATCAAGCCCCTACTAAGTCAGACTGGCAGCTTTTGAGAGCTTCAATCCAGCTCTGCACAGACAATGACTGTCAAGCAGAATAGTTGCCCCTGCCTTTTCCAGCTCCAGGAACCCACAACAGCCAGAAAATCAATTTCTGGGGCACCAGCAAGCCCAGAAGCCAAAGAATAGGAAGATTCTTTAAAATGAACAAGTATCTTGGCATCAGTGACCTATGGTCATTGAGTGCCTACTATTCATGTTGGCAGATCTTTCATTCATTGGTGATGAAACTTCAATATGATACTTTACCCAGTTCCCCAAGGCTGTTGTCGGGAAGAACCCTGAGTGTCTCCTCCATGCAGGGTGCTCTCATGCATGCTCTCTCTCCCACTGCCCACCTCTCTCTTCTCAGTTTGCTCAGTTATCAGGATATTTCTGTTTAATCAAATGAATTTTAAAAAAAATACTTACCTGGCACAAGAACTGACATTGAACAATGAGTTGAATGGAAGCCCTATTCCTGGCTCATCCTAGCATGCCAGGTCTATCAATGCTGTCAGTTAGACCTTTATGGCAAAGTCCTGCTTTTTTTCTGGGATCCCAACTGGATTAGGGCCCGGTCCCCTAGATGACATTCATGGGACTCCTAGTGTTTCTCAGCACCTTTTCCCACATACCTGTGCTCAGTCAGGCCTGGCACATGCCAAGCTTGACAAATTCTCTGGGCTCTGTGCCTTCCTGCCTAGCTACACTTCCAGGTAACCAATTGCTGTAGCCAGGACTCTTTCCTCAAAGGTTCTCCTCTAATGCCAGACCCTTTCTATTTTCATGTCTTCCCTGAGTCTAAACCTGCAGAAAAGACCCTGAACCTGATGCTTCGGGAAAAAATGCACTAATAAGACATTGGCCCATCAACCTTTGTGGACTGGCTTGTGTTAGGGAAACAAATATCCAGATTCTGGAACTTCCATATGCTAAAAATCGAAAGGAATTGGCAGGACTAGTTTAACCAACAGTGATGTGTGCCCAGCCCTCAGATAACACTCACTCTTTGTGGTCTGCATTCAGGTACATCCAGCCATGAATTTCCTTGGAGGAGGTTATAGAAACTACTCAGGTCTCAGCTATAAAACAAAGATTCCCTTTGGAGACAGATTTGGTGTTGTGACAAAAGCACAGAACTTAAAATCAGCAAAACTGAGTTCACAGGATAATTCTTCCTTTAATGCATGAACTTGCACAAGATAGTGTTTCTGAATTTTAGTTTCTTCATCTACAAAATAGAAATAACAAAAATATATTTCTAGCCAGATTGAGTCACAGTCTAAAAGAGAAAAAAAATGTAAAAATTCCTCACAAACCGAAAGCACAATACAATGTTGCATTTTATACTCATTTGCAGCTGATGTCTCAAAGAAGTTAAGAGTTTGAAAGGCTGCCAAGGACTCAGTAATAAGAAAGGCAAAGTGAATTCAACAAGTTTCAACCTCCAGTGACAGAAAAGTATCCTGGGCAGATTAAGTGTACAGATGACAATAATTAAACGTGTACAAGATATTACAAAGTATTGCAGAACTGGATGGGACAGCAATAGTTCTAAGACCAGAAGTGTATTGGTATTTGTGAGTTAGCACAATTTTACTGAGGCCATTCCCCAATCCCTGAAAATCAGAACAGTAGAAAACTGGTGTAACCAACATGAGGAGTCAGAGAATAGAATTCTAAAATTGGTAAAACAACTGAAAAATGAGTCTGAGGGGTGTTCAGGAGAGGAAAGATCTGACAGAAATGTGCAGAAAAACTCTGAAAATAAACTCTGCTAAATGTCATTGATTGGCTGCTAAGTAAGAAAGAACACAAAAGTCAAAAACTGAAAGACCAGAGCATAGATTCCTATTAATATCTATCCAGGAAAGACAAAGTTTGGAGTTCAAATCCAACCAAGTTTATTGTCTGCTGCAACAAATATGAACACACTTCAGAAGAAAATCTAGTGTCTCTACAATGTATCTTTTACAAAGTCTACATATAATTAAAAAAATTTCTAGACATGAGATATAATAAGAATATATTACTTATACTTCAGAGAAAAAGGATTATGTTCAAGAACTTCTAAGAAAACACAGTGAATGAAGAATTATAGATATCAGTAAACAAAGAGTAACCATAAAAATTTAAATGCTTTTCTTTGTTGGAAGGCTTTTTATTATTGCTTTAATCCACTGCTTGATATTGGTCTGTTTAATTGATTTAATTTAATTGGTTTAATTTGGGCAGGTCACGCAATTCTAAAAATTTGTCAATCTCTTCTGGATTTTCTGATTTATTTTGAATATAAGTTTTCAAAATAATCCCTAATGATCCTCTGGATTTCATCAATACATGTGGTGATATCTCCTTTTTCATTTCTAATTTTGTTGATTTGGGTCTTCTCTCTCATTCTTCTGGTTAGTTTAGCTAGGGGGTTATAAATTTTGTTTATCTTTTCAAAGAACTAACTCTTTGTTGCATTAGTCCTTTGTAATTTTTTTTATTCTCTGTGTCATTAATTTCAGCTCTGATAGCAATTATTTCCTGTCTTCTACTGGTTTTGGAAATACTTTGTGCCTGCTTTTTTTGGGCCTTGAGGTGTAGCATTAGATTGTTTATTTGGGATCTTTCTATTGGGAAAAGGATACACTTATTCATTGCTGATGGGACTGGAAATTAATACAGCCACTTTAAAAAGCAGTATGAAGCTTCCTCAAAAGACTAGGAATGGAACAACCATATGACCCAACTACCTCACTCCTTGGTATTTATCCAGAAGAACTAAAATCAGCCTACTATAGTGATATCTGCATACCAATGTTCAGGGCAGCACAATCCACAATAGACAAGTATGGGATCAATCTAGGGGCACATCAATAAACAAATGGATAAAGAAAATGTGGTATGGAATTCTACTCAGCCATAAAAAAGAATAAAATTATGTCATTTGCTGCTAAATCAATGGAACTGGGGAACATCATGCTAAGTGAAATAAGTCAGGTTCAGAAAGTCAAGGGTTGAATATTTCCTCTTGTATGTAGAAGCTAGAGAGAGAAAAGGAATAAAAGGAGGGATATGAAAATAAAAGGGAGATCAATAGAGTAGAAGTGGGGGACCAAAAGGAAGGGAAAGGGGAAGAACTGGAGAAAATATTGACCAAATTATATTAGGTGCATATATAAATATACCACAATGCATTCCAATTTTACATATAGCTATAATTAATCAATTAAAAAATAAACAGAAGGAAGATAAAGGGGAGGTAAAAGAAGGGGATGAGGGGGAAGGAGAAATGAAAAAAGAAGGATAGCACTAGGGATTTGAATGGAGAAACTGTTACATTCATTTATGAATATGTCAAAATGAACCCCACTGTTATGTATGAGTATAATGCACTAAAAAAGTTTTAATAAATTTTAGAACTGAAATCACAAACAGAATATTAAAAATTATAGGAAAAAAATGAACTCAAAAGTAGGTGAGTGGAAATTATCCAAATTAAAAAAAAAATTAATAAAAATGAACAAAGTCTTAGAGACCTCTGGGACAAGATCAAGCAATCTAACATATTTATAATTAGAATTGTAAAAATACTGAAAGGGAGAATGAAACAGAGAGAAATCTAAATATATAATGGTCAAGAATTTCATTTCCCAAATTATGTGAGAAAGTCCAATTTTAGATGCAAGAAGTCCCATTAATCCCAAGTGGCCTAAATATAATCAATACCATATGACATCATTTTAAATTCTGAAAGCCAAAGTTAAAAAGAAAACCTTAAAAGCTACCAGAAAGGAATGGCACACTATGTACAGAGGCATAATGATGTGATTACTGCTGATTTCTCGCCAGAAATAATGAAAAACACAAACAATGGAAGGATAGCATTAAAATAATAAAGGAATAAGACTAACAACCAAAAATTCAATATCCAGAAAAATTACTATTAAAATATAAGGGAAAAATAAAGACATTTTCTACTGAATAAAAACAGAAGATTTGCAGCAGGGAGACTTATTATGCAAAAAAAAAAAAAAAAAGCCAAAAGAATTTCTACACCTGAGGGAAAAATAACACTCAAATATAAACAAAACAGAGAGATCAACAAAAGAATGGGCAGCAATAAAATTGATAGAGATTGCATAAGTGTAAAGATGTTTTCCTTTACTTTTTAATTTTCTTTAAAAATGAATGACTTACTAAAATGATGCAGCCACATCAATGTTTATAGCAGCTCAATTCACAATAGCTAAACTATGGAGCCAAACTAGGTGCCCATTAGCAGATGAATGGATAAAGAAACTGTTGTATGTATACACAATGGAGTATTACTCAGCCAATAAGAAAAATGACTTTATGACACTTCCAGTAAATGGCTGAATCTGGAGACTATGTTGCTAAGTGAAGTAAGTCAGTCCCCAAAAGCCAAAGGTCTGAATTTTTTCACTGATATGTGGAAGCTAACACATGTCGGGGGCAGAATACAAATTCAGTAGATTAGATAAAGGGGAATGAAGGGAAGGGAGGCGGGTAGGAAAAAAATAAGCCAGTGGAATGAATCTGACATAATTTTCCTATGTATATATATATGACTACACCACAGTGAATCCCACCAATGCATACATCCCCAAGAATGGGGTCCTAATTAGAATAAGATGTATTCCATGCTTGTATAATTATACCAAAATGGATGCTACTGTCATATATAACTAAAAATAAAAAATGAACAACTATGCAAACAAAATTGTATAATGTGTATATGTGTACGTGTAATACACTTAAAATAACATGAAGGAATGTGATGTTAATGGAACTATACTGTTTCATTTTCCTATGCTTCACATTAATCAATAAAAATTTATCACTATGAATGTTAAAGGTCCATATGGTAATCATATTAGACTCTAAACAGCCAGTTTAAAACATGGCAAGAAGTATGGTTTAAAAGCCAATAGTTGATATAAAATTGAATATTAAAATTAGTTTGATCATTTCAAAAGAAGAATATTGAAAATAAAATGTAATTGGAACAAAGAGCTACATCATAAATATAATAATTTCAAAAATTATATTTAAGTAAATGGAATAAACACTTAAACAAAAGGCAGAAATTATTATACTGCATAATAAGTTGATACCAAACTATACACAATGCACAAAAAATGAGTTTTAAAAACCAAAACACAAATAGAATAAAATTTCAAAGACGAAAAAAGTACATAATTATACATGATATGCTTTCATATAACTGTCAATATGATAGGTTTGTTTATACCAGCATCACCAAACCCATGAGTAAGAAATACATTGTGTAACTATATTAGGACAGCTAGGACATCACTAAGCAGGGGGAATTTTTTTGGCTCCATTGTAATCTTACGAAATACCTATCATAGATGTGGTCTGTCATTGACCAAAATGTGCATATGAAGTGTATGACTGTCCATGAAGTAAAATAGTTGAATGTTAATATCATTATGTAAGTAATTGATAAAGCCAATCCAAAAGCAAAACATCAGTAAGAATCCAGAAGGTGTGAATAATAAGCTATCTTGTTCTAACTTATATTTGTAAAACTCTACCCTAAAATTTCAAAATGCACATTCTTTTCAAATGTATATGAAATATTGACCAAGAGAGAGTATATGCTGTCCCATTGAAAGTTTCAACATATTTCAAAATATTGAGATCTTGTAAAATATGTTCTCTGGACAAAATGAAATTAAATTGGAAATCAAAATCAATAGGATAGCTAAAAGAAAAAGCTCTTAATATTTAGAAATAAAACAGCACCTTTAAATAACCATAGATTGTTTTAAAGTTATCACAAGGGAAATTAGAGAATATTTTTAACTTCATGATGATAAAAATACAATATATTAAATTTATGGGAAGTAACTAAAGAGCAATTATAATATAAATGCATAAATCTGAGGAGAAAAGAAGGTTTAAAATTACTTAAGTTTCTACCTTAAGAAACTAGGGGAGGGAAGAACAAATTAAAACTTAAAAGAGTGATAAAATAAAGAAGTAAAAAATCTATAAAATAGAGAATGAGGAATTTTTGAAAAAGATCTTTCCAACATAGTAAAATATTATGAACAATTTTTCTGTATGGGTTTGTGTTTATCCAAAAGCTAATCTGGTCTTACATACACATGTAGAATCATATATCTCAATTTCTCATACATATATATGTACAATAATCAGATAGATGATAGATATAAAGAGTCAGACTCACACACATGAGACTGATAAAAAAGTAGGGCCAAATGTAATACTTGGTGATGCTGGATGTAGGACATGTAAGGTTTCTTTTTATTATTCTTACAAATTGTCTATACATTTGTAATTACATCAGAACAAAAAGTTATTTCAAAAATTCAAAAATAAATCCGGATTAGTTTTTATTGTCAAAATAAAAATTGTACAGCTATAAAAAAAAAAGGGCCAAAGCTATAAAAAAAAGTTGAGAAGTTCAGGCCCAAAAGTTCACCTCCAGTTCTGATTCCATCTAGAATCCAGAAAGCATACCACTTCTTGAAGGCTTGCTTTCCTTAAATTTAAAGAAATATCTCAGAATGCCTAAGAATGCCTAGTATTTCTTAATTGGGAACCTACCCATTATGAAATTATCTCATGAACTTGGAGTCAGTCCTTAATCTAGATTACTCTTGGAACTAACTTCCTTCTTATTTTTTTTTTTCTCTTTTTGTTGTTGTTCCCTGCTTTCTTCTCTCACAGACTATCGCTTTTCTCTTCTGTCTTCCATTTCAGGATCTACTTTCTTCTGAAGGAAAGAGTTTGGGGATGAAACTGAATATATGGCCCAGCTATTGAATGAAGGTAGTTATGAAGGGAGGCTAATTAACATATTTTTTGTTCCCTTTCTGATACCCAAATATCATCTCATTCACAAATGGGGGAAAAAATGTTGGATGATGTTCCTTTCTCCCTCATCCTCTGATTTGTAATAATAAAATAATAGTAGATGTTATTTAATAAATGTGCTTTTTCCATTCAGGCTGCTATAACAAACTACCAAAGAGAAAATGGCTTATAAATTACAGAAACCTACTTCTCACAGTTCTGGAAGCTAAGAAGTCTAAGACCAAGGCACTGACAGATTCTGTGTCTGGTCAAGGCCCTCATTTTAGAAGGCTATCTTTTCAGTGTAACCTCACATGGCAGAAGGGGCAAGGGATCTATCCGGAATCTCTTTCATGAGGGCCCTAGTCCCGTTCATGAGGACTCTGACCTCATAACCTGATCACTCTGAAGGCTCGCCTACTACTGTCACCTGGGGATTAAGATTTCAACATCTAAACTGTTGGGGGATGTGCTCAATCCATGACAGTGTCATGGTACTAGGTACTTGATTCGTGGTTATTTCAACCCTACAATTCTTTGTTATGTATAATAAATTTTTTAAAATATGACATTGCTCAGATGATAGAGCTGAGATTTAAAAACAATTTGTCCAAATAATATCCCTGTAAAATAAATTATACTTCTGTATCCCCACACCCTCTTTTATTCTGTGCCCAGGCTTTGCTACAGGAAGATTTTAATTCTAGTTTCTTTTCTATTTCTACTTTTCCTGCATCAATCTTATATGTCTAGAAATCCAAACTATTGCTAAGTGGATGGATGAATGGATGAACAGATAGGTAGGTAGGTAGGTAGGTAGATAAACAGATAAATCAAGGCCCCACATTCAATTCAAAATATCCACTCATTTGTTAATCTAAAATCCACATATCAGTCCCTTATTTTATAGTAGTAAGGGGGCAGATGTTTCCCAGTATTCTTTTTTTTTATTTTTCCCTTTAAACCTGTAAGGGACCAGAGGAAATGTAGTTCTTCTAAGTCTATTATAAATATATTTATTCTCACTCACAGAGGTCTAGTCTGCCCTTTCTAAGCTTTGAGCTCGTATTTATGCTACCCCAGAATAGCTCATCCCTTGGAAAATCATTTCACTTCTGTTCCAGGCTTCATAGTTCATTGATATTTTCATGTGTCTTACCAAGTTTAATCATTAACAACCCTAAGAACCAGATAAGGCAGTGATACAGTTCTCCTAATTTTACACATAAAGTGACTGAGTATACTATGTCACTTTTTTAATGTTGCAAGGCTGCTAAGGGCTACTGGACTGCATCCTCTATGTTTTGATGGTTCACTCAGTACATTATTTTCAACATAGCACAAGCTTCCTGTGTTCACCTAGAAATGATAATAACTTCTTGTACTAGCCATTGTGCTAAGCATTTTTATGTATTTTGTTATTTCATCATCCCAGCAACCCTACAAGGTAGATAACAATATTTTCATTTTGCTGAAAAGAAAACCATTAGAGAACTTAAGAACCTGGGTTATTATCACATAGCTAAATGGTCCCAAAATCAAGAGTTAAAGCAGGTCTGAATCCAGAGAGATCAGACTCACAGTCTCCAAACACTATGCCCTCAGCTTCAACACACAAGGTCAGAGCTTTCACTTGCAAAATTTCTCAAGCTTTATTCTCCTGTAGGACTATGTATGATAACAAGCATCCTCCAACTCTCCATGGCTTAATACAATAAACATCTATTTCTCAGGCAGTTACATGTCTAGTGCAGGTCAGTTTCCAGGGACAAGAAGAGTAAGAAATCAGTTTATCATAGACACTCAGAGACCCAGGCTGACAGAGGCTCAAAATCAATAGATCCTTTAAAATAGCCAAAGCCAAAGCAAAAAAAAAAAAAAAAAAAAAAAAAAAAAGCATCAATTTCATACTGCATCTTACAGCTTCCACCAGGAGTGGCACATATCAATTCCATTCAGATATCATTTACCAAAACAAATTCTATAGCCACACCTAACTTCAAGGGTATACAAAAGTGCATTCCAAACGTGTGTTAAATAAAACCAAATATCTGTGAATACAAGTGTCTCTGCCCTTTTCTCTCTCTCTTTCTTCAGTCTTACAAAGATGGGTGCCATCAGAGCTGGTAAAGCAAAGGGAAGAATTTGAGGTTCCCCTGGTTGGTCACAGTGCCTGATGAGTCCAATTCCCACCAATATTCATACCTGAATTCAAGGTGGAATTGGCATGACCACTGAAGTCCAAAATAGATTGAACAATGCTGTTTTTGCTTTAGCTACCCAAAAGGATAGGTAAGTGGTCCAGCCCAACCCTTTAAAATCCAATATTAGTGTCACAATTTCCCTGGCTCATTTGAGGGAGGGACTCATGTCAACAGATCTACAAAACTGTGGATAGTGATGGAAATTTAAGATAATTCCTCTATAAATCATCTCCTTGGTGGCTATCGTCACAGAAAGAAATTATGCCAGTTATTTTAACAGAAAGAATTTAATAGAAAGGATTTTTATGAAAGTATTAAAAAAGTGTTAACTACACATTTGAAAAGTCAAAAAGATACAATAAGGTATCTCTGATATGTAGGAAAAGCTAGTATCCTTATGGCAGAAGACCAAAAATATCAAAGTTATAAAAATTTACAAGTGTGGATACAGATCCATAAGTGCACAAGAGTCCAAAAAAGTACTCTAAGGTCCCACAAGCCACTCAGACCTCTTAGAGTGGGGGCTCCCTCTGCTGGGCTGAACTTGTGTCTCTGAGGAAGGTGCTAGGAGGTTGATTGTTCAAGTGCTGGAAAATTGAATTCAGCTGCTGCTGCAAAAATAAACTGCTCCGGCTGGGATAAAGAAGGGACCCTGGGTAACCCACCAAATGCCCACGTGACACAGACAGGAAGCAGAAAGTCCCTCTTCCTCCTCCTGTCTCATCATCTCCCTCTGGTGCCCCCTATCAACAGAGCCTATCATGAACCCATGTGGCAAAGCAGAACTGAGGTTACAGGCTCCCAGTCTGTGCACCACAAATCTGAGGGCACAGAGTGGGTTTGGAGCCAACAGACAGTAGTTTAATATCTGGCCCTGCTGGGCTATGACAAGGCCAGCAGCCTTTGCTAAGGTGGATTCCCCAGGCAGGGGACTTGATATGGAAATTGGAAAGAAGGGAGAACATTGGGAGCAAATGGAATCAAAGGAGGAGTGAGTCCAAGTGAGTGTGCCAGGACAACAAAGTGGGAAGCCAGACTGTGAATCATGACAAGAGGGACCTTGAAGCTGGTGTTGGGAGAGGAAGCTGTCGGAGCCTGGTAAATGCAGGAGACTAGTAAGGCAAGGGGAGAATACATGGTAATGAAGCAAGAAGGCAAAGAACTGTGTGGAGCACAGGTGTCTAAACTCTCTGGGATTGCTATATGCTGGTGGGAAGGTTAAGGAGATGGTTTGGCTAGAGTGCTATAACTTGAAAGAAAGAGGGCAATCGAGTTTATCCATCTATCAATCAGCCTTAGTTTGTGTTTTAGAGAACAATTGGTGTATAAATAAGTTCATCTGTGTGTATGTACATGTGTGTGCAAGCTTGCACATGCATATATATATCCTTGGAGGATTTTCTGAAGAACTGTGTAACATTGATGCATGGGCAATATGATATGTATTTATTATAGCTGGTGACAAGAATTGGGCCTTAATGGAGAAAGTGATTGTTATTCATGATTTCCAAATGGTTAACTAGATCCAGAGGATTTGCATTAAACCAAGTCATTCCCCTTCCATGCTTGCTGGCCTTGATCGATGGAAATGTCAAGTCCCATGGGATCTCTGAGCTCACATATTCTTTCTACCAGAATTGACACATATTTTTTCCCACCATTTCTGCTCTGGAACTCATTTCTACAAACAATGCTGGTGGTACTTCTGTGGAGTTGATCTTCAAGTTTAGACTTCTTTAAAGGGCATTGTCAGTCTATGACATGGATTTTAAGGCACACACACACAAAAAAAAAAAGAAAAAGAAAAATGAGAGAGAGCAGGTGACTCTGAATACTAAGTGCAAGATTTTGCAGAATCATGGATTTTCAAGCTGGAAAGCACGTTAGAGATTACTGAGTCTAGTGTTTTCAAACTCTGTTTTTAAGCAGAATTCTTACACTAGGGTTTGGAACTGACAATAATTCTTGAATGAATGAATGAATGAATGAGCAAGGCAGAATGTGTAGAGGAGAATTTTGCAGGGAGAAGATGTTATAGGATCAAAGATAAAGGAATTATGACATTGCCCAGAATATTCTGGAATTTGACATTATTGAAGCCAAAGTGCAAGAGAGAAAGGATAAACTCATTTCCTGCATTTCAATCTAGTCCTATGGCTAATCATTGAAAAACAAGTGACAGAGATTTTACACAATAGAAATATAAAATCAGATTTGAGAGTCAATTGCAGTGGGTCAGAGACTGTTCAGCAAAGAAGAAGACAGTATATTAGGGTTTTCCAGAGAAAAAGAATGAATAGCATATGTAGACATACAGAAGAGATTTATTATGGGAATTGGCTCAAATGATTATAGAAGCTGAAAAGACCCAGGATATGCCACCTGCAAGCTATGATCCAAGAGAGCCAGTGATAAAATTCACCCCCAAGCCAAAGGCCTTGCAAACCAAGGGAGATGATGGTACAATTCCCAGTCCAAAGCCAAAGCCCTCAGAACAAGAGGCATACAAATACAAAGGCAGCTCAGGACAAGAGAAGGGAAGAGGAGAAAGAAGAGAAAGACAATCTTAGCCTTTCTTTCACCTTTTTGTTCAGTTTAGACCTTTAACATATTGGATTATATCTGCCCACGTCAATAAGAATTTATATTCCTTGCCTAGTCTATTAATTCAACTGCTAATCTTCTGGAAATACCTTCATCGACACATTCTAAAATGATATTTTACCAACTACTTGGACATCCCTTTGTCCAGTCAAGATGGCACATAAAATTAATCATCATGGGGTATTTTGCAATAATCAAAATGAAAAATTATGAAGTTTATACTAGAGCAGTAGAGCTGGGGAAATGAAGCTAAGAAAACAATCAAGAGACATTTAGGAGATGGTAAGCCCTAAAAGACTGAGTGAGGATAGAAGACAGGGACATGGAAGAATCTGAAATGACCTCCCAGGTCCCCAGCTCATTCCACCTGAGCTCATTATGGTCTTCCCTGAACTGCGGAGCACAAGAGAAGCACAGATAGGACAGCCACTGTTTAGTTTCAGGCATGTTGATTTAGTCTCAAGATGGAAACATTGAAGGCAAAACTAAAAAAAATGAAAAAGCCAACATAAAATAGCAAGCTCCACATGGTGTGGAAAGGAACGACAATTAAAATGGGAGATGAGACTAGGAAGGGACCAAAAAGTATAGGAAGTACCAAGTATGGGCACCTAAGAGTCAGATAAATTTAGTATCCAAGTCAGCAGAGGTAAAAGGCCAGGCCTGGGAACCAGGGAACATTCTAGTAGGTTAGGGCCAATTTCCACAGAATTGCGCTAATGGCTGAGGCCTTTCCCCATCCACCGCCTTCACGGGGGCTTAAAAGCCCAGTAGTCCATATTTAGCTTCTGACAAAGGATGTGAGCAAAACACAGCTTTATCTGTTTCAGTGCTTCTGCATTCCACTTCCAAGGAAGCATATAACCATTAAACTGGAAAAGGGTTTCTCCATCTCAGGGGAGATGGAGCTGTGTGGGTAGTGACTTTGGCGAGCAGTCCAACCTCAGAGAAGGAGTGTGAATTGCCGCCCGCACACACAGAGTGGCTCTCCTCAACTGCCTGCCAAGGATGGGATGGTTCTCAACCAAATCAGTCTGTGGCTGCCAAAAGCTCTTGTGAGGGCCCGGTTTTCCAGCAGGAAACGTAACCTGAATTGGAAAACATGACTGTAAGCTGGAAAACAAACAGCTCAAAATATCTGTGTCCTGAAATGAACCATAAGCCACTCTGTTTCCAGAACTGAATCCACTTAGCCAAAGGAGCAGAGGGTCAGGGGAGCTTGCAGAAGGGAGGGAGAGAGAAGGGGAAGACCAACTGGTAGAAGAAAAGAAAGAAGGAAACAGAACAAAAGGAGCACCGAGCTTTTGCTATATGCCAGGGCCTGGGCTGAGGATCCATGTTCTTTTACTACAAAGTCTATCAACAATATTATGACACATGGAGAAGCTGCAGCCGTGGAGGTTAATTAACTTACCCAAGGTCACAGAGTTAGAATGCAGCAGGACTTGAATTTGAGCTTGGATTCAGTGACTCCAAAATTAACCTGCTTTCACCAGATTCCTTTACCCCCAGAAAGAAAGGAGTAAGTGCTATTTATTGGAAACTTCCTTGGAAAAGACTTCTTGAGTTTCGACTTAAAAAATAATAAAAGATTAAGGATTTGGAAGAAGCAGTCAATATCAGAAGATTCCTAGTCCCAGAGTCAGAATTATAGAGTAACTTGAATAATGAATTGAATACCTACAGGAACATGATTCTTTCCTAGAAAAACCTTCCCTTCTTTTCTGCCTTTATTCTGGGTTCTTTCTACCCTCCAAAACTCCACTTGAGCCATTTACATGTACACATTTACACATGATGCTTATATATGAAACTCTGCAGGATCAAAGATTTTAAGCAATTTAGCAAGCCACTTGTCTCATAAACAACAGAATTAAGATTTAAACTAAGGTTTTCCAGCTCCATTCCTACTTCTGCATAGTAGTTGTCTCTATAACTTGTACTTAAATTCAAAGAGGTGCAAGATTAAAACTGACCATTAATTTCTCAAGTCTAGCTTCTGATATATGTTAATGACCACTGATCCATTGATGACTTCACAGAGAGACTCCAGGGAGGCTTGTGATGATAAGGGAAATTATTAAAGTATTTTGAAAATTATAAAATGATATGCAAGTAAAATAAGTTAATAGAATTTTAATCATTGATTCTCTTTTGCTCAGTACCTAAAAGTATATTCATTTAGAAATGACAGTGGAAAAACATTGCAAAGGTAGGATACTCAGTCATTCATTTAAGAAATTATGATTTTTCTAAAACCTGTTATAAATGCTGACTGTCTTGCTCAAGGTCACACCGACAGAAGACAGTGAAACAGAAATACAAACTCAAGCAATCAGTCTTCCCCAACTACTACTGAACCCACTTCAGAATTGTGCCTCTCTTTATGCATATATAATAATCCTATAAAATGAGTAGCATCATTATATACCACCATTTTATAAAGAAGACAATAAGAAGTTATATCCCTTGTGCAAAGGACCCACAGCCAGAGATTTGCTTCCAGGTAGGTGAACCCAGAATTGGCAAAATTAAGCATAACACTATAACTGCTGCATTACATTGGCAATAAAGGGAAGGCTGAAAAACACAAGACTAGCTTATCTTTGTGACTTGTAAATCTTTGTAACTTCCAAGTCCATTCAGGCTACTATAACAAAATATCTTGGATGGAATAACTTATAAACAATAGAAATTTCATCTCAAAGTTCTCAGATGGAGGAGCCGGCACAGCTCAGTGTCAGGTGAGCTCTGACTCTCTGCTTCACAGATGGCGTCTAGCTGTGTCCTCACAAGAGGGAAAAAGTGCATGAGCTCCCTTGAGCCTCTTTTAGAAAAGTACTAACCCCACTCATTCAGGCTCTGCCCCCATGACCTCATCACTTCCTAAAGGCCCCACCTCTTCGTATTATGACATTGCAGATTAAGTTTCAACACACAAATTTGGGGGAAACACAAATATCTAGAACATAGAAAGTAGGACACTGAAAAATGTTGATGATCATCCCCATAACAGTCATCAACTGTCTATATCTTAAACCAGCCCTCTTGTCCATCTCTATGGGAAACACAGAAATCCAAGGTCATGGTGTTTCTGTACATAGTCTCTTCTCTCCCTACTTCCCTTCTGCAACCTGTACCCCATACTGCATAGACAGAATCTTCTAGGATCTGATTGTGTCACATCCCTATTTGAAAACCCTCACCAGTTCCTCCTTTTTTTTTTTTTTTTAGGAAAAAAAAATGGATTCTAGCACCTGGTTCCCAGGGCCCATAGCCTGCCTGTCACAGGACCACCTCTGGGGTTTCATCACAGGCTCCTCACAATTTCATCCCCTGACACTGGATGACTTCCGGTTCCAGGATTAGCAATGCTGTTTGCCACCCCTGTATCTCTGCTCTGATTGAAATGTTTCCTATACTCTCATGTTTGGAGAACTTCCAACCCAAGCTCCCTGCTCCTTATGATCCTCTGTCTTCCATTACCCCATGGAGTCCCAGTCCAAGTTCCTGTCCCTCCCTGAGGTGGCTTCCATACCAGTGGTATACCCCTGTCACTCTTCATGTGACGTGCATGTGTGTGCATCAGTCTCCACAACCAAACTGGGGCGACTTGGGGACAGAGACCCTATCTTAGTCATCTAAGCATATGGATTCAATAAGTGCTTGTTGAAATGAATTTATTTGATTTTCTGTTTCTTCCTTCCCAGTCCTTAATCAAGATAATAAGCTGCCCTTCTGGAGAGAGAAAATGTGTTTCCCTTTACTGCCTCCCTCCCTGCCACCCTTTCTCTCTCCCCATCTCCTTTTCTCCCCTGCTATGGACTCTGAAGAGAGGAGAAAACAAAAGGCTCAACAAAAAGTAACTCCAAAGAGCTATCCAAATGCCAGTTTGTTTTATTTCTTCTGTGTCTGTAAGAGGCAGAGGAGAGAGGCGAGGGTGGGGGGCATACAGCTGGCTGTGGGTAGACGTGTCCCCACTGGGCAGTACCTCACACTGTGTTTAATGGCAAGTCTACTTTGGGGAACGATGGGGATGGGGAGCAATAGATTGACTGCTGTGTGTACCAATTTCAAATTGCTAGCTACACCCTCTGCTAACACTAGTGTTTCATGTTGCAAATCCAGTGTTACCCCATGAAATAGTCAGCAAGTACACCTTTGCCAGAGATGGAATAATTTGTTATCGGCTGGAGTGAGATGCTGACACAGCTCCCAGAGATGCCTTTATTCAGATATACAGCCTTCTCCAGATTAACCATGACTGTCCCGGGTCTTCTTGGTGACACATGCCATAAGCAGAAACTCTTAGAGAATGGTGTTGCATTTTTGAAGAGGGTCCCCCACTGGGCTATCCAGATAGTTTCTGACTTTCTCATTTTAGCTGTTCCCTGATGACCGTACGGGAGGCTATTTGAAGAACTACGGTATTGAGAGACAGTTGGAAAAGATCTCTACCTCGGGTCCTGCCTCCCTCCAATCCATCCTCCAGTGTGTTTTACTAAAACTCCATCATGTCACCTTGATTTAAATGTTCTCAGTGATTTCTATGGAACTCAGGATGCAGATGAGGTTCCAGCTTCTTAGCCTGGCTTGCATGCCTCCACGTAGCCTGGTCTCGCTTGCTTTCCACAGGCAACTCTTGTCTGTGACTTTTGGATCCCGTAACACCAAACTCTTTGTCAGTCTCTGCACGTACTGTTTTTGTCTCCCTGCCTTTGCTCAAGCAGTTCCCTCTGCCTGGAGTGCCCTTTCCTGCACCCTGACCTCTCACCCACTTTGTTTAGCAAACTTCTGCTGATCATTTAAGCTCAGCTTAATTCCTCCAGCTTCATCTAACATTCTGGGTTAATTAATTTCCATCAGGCTCTCCTCTAGTCTTTTTTCATTTGTCCCACATGTGTTACAGTGATGGGGTGGGGGTAGGGGGAGTAGCATGGGAGTTAAAACCAGGAGAAGTCCTCGGGGGATAGTAGTAGGAGTGGTCTCCTATGGGTGCCAGAATAAGGAATACATCATGTGCTGAGAAGATAAACACAATTAAAAATGGACTACAAGCTTTGGGTATGTGCAATTTTAAACCATTTTAAACAATTTATCAATCAGGGATAAATACTGTTCCCCACATGGGCAGTCTATCCCCTCCTCCACTTCAGGTTAAAAATGCAGGATGTAGAGTCCATACAATCAGTTCCATCATTTAATAGCTGTGTGATCTTGGGCACATAATATTTATCTTTCTGTTTCCCAGTTCCTTCCTCTGTAAAATAGAGACAAGAAAACTACCTGTCTGGTTAGCTTTATGATTACATGAAACAATGCGTGCAAAGCACTTACAACAGTAATGGGGACTAAGTAGCCTTTCCATAAATGCTAACTACTATTTTCAGATGAGTCTGTATTCCTCTCTTGGGCTAAAGCTCGCTCACTGGCTTAGAGCTTCTGGAAATCTGTCTTGCTCACTATTATATACATGTTGCCTAGCATAATAACCGTTTGTTGAATGAGTAAATGGGTCATATTCGTCTCTCTGTGCCAAGTGTATGGCAGAATATATGAATTGGAAATAGGTCCTCAGTAAATGTTTATTGGATGAATGGGTAATTGAACAAAAGGATGGCTGGTACAAGGAGAAACTAGCATAAGGAACCGGAAGTCATCCTAAAGAGTCGCAGAAATAGGGGTAATGGAGATAGGTAAGTCAATGGTGAAAGTGAACCAGACATCAAGATGTATCACTCCTTGAACTATTCCAGAAAGTTCAGCCTCACAAAATGTAGACATAAGGGAACTGAAGAACTATGCCAGCCAACCGCATGGTCTAGAGAACCCTAAAGAAGAAAGAGGAAAAGCTGTCACATTGCAGACTCCAGGAAAATGGCAGCTATGAAAGGACCTTCAGGAGGAAGATTTCCCCATAGTCTGAGAAGAGGGAAATGGGCTTCTTCCAGTTCCTTATCTCAGTCACTATGTTCATGTTAGTTCTTTTATTTGATCAACAACATTCATTACTATAATTCTTTGCATGTAGTGTTTGAAAAATATGTGACTAAAATATGATTGACAGAGGAATGACTCTCAGATTTTAAGATGAGACACTAAACTCACTGATATTTTCATAAAATACCTACATTGGGGACATCAACAGGAGAGATAAAATTATACATTTAAAAAACCAACCCAGCAATGTTTGAAATTTCCCTCTAAAATTCCACTTCATTAATTCTTAGTTTTAATAGAAATAATGAGCCATGTCTGGTTTGGGGTAAAACTTTGCTAGATCAAATATCATCACCAGAATTCCAAAGGACCATAGAACCAACAAAATAAGATCTACTATAAAAATTCCAAATCTTGGAGGATATTTGTACTAGATGGAAAAAAAATCCTGCCTGGCAGTCACAGTTCCAACCGTAATCCTGGTGTTTCCACCCACTGATCCAAACTCTTTCCTCTGGAGCCCAGAAGAATTTATATCTTATACATCACATCCTACAAGCTATGTGGCGATAGTTTCCACATGCTACCAATCCAAACCTCTTAGGCTTATCCCCATGGGTAAATATCCACAGCTAATCTTCACTTAACATGGTTTTATATCATCTCTTGAAATTTAAATCAGAAATGAAGTATCTTCTAAGATATGTTAAGCTGAAATAAGTTTATTTCACTATCATCTATATGTCTCATATATAAAAATCTGAGGAATCATAGAAGATACTTTCTGATTACCTATTCAAGAGATACTTCCCTCCATTGTATTTTCACTTGAACTTCTTCTACTAAAAGGAAGTCACAACCTCCCAAATAACTTGTTGGAACAAATAGACAAATAAGATAATAGTTCTCCTGCTGTCACAGAGAGACTCCCAAAAGAGTGTTTTTTTAGCAATATAGTGGCTTATTCTTCTGGTAGGTGGTCCAAGTCTGATACGGCAGCTATATAAACATTAGAAAACATGATTATGTCTATCCTTTCTCTTGCTGTCTTCAAGACATATCTTTTCATGATCAAATGGCCATTCCAGCTCCAATCATCACATGAGTCTACATTTTTATTATCAAAAAGGAGGAAAGAGGAAGAGTGGAGGTACACCCCTTCCTTTGGAAAATCCAACCAGAAGTCTCACACATCATTTCTTCTCAATTCCTGCCCAGTTTCAGTTGGCTACAACTCAGTCACATTCCAGTTATACATGACTAAGGAAGCCTTCATTCTAGGCTTATCCAGAAAATGAAAGTGTCTACTACAATGGAAAAAAAAAAAAGAATGGATATTGGAGGACAACAGAAAGCTTCTGCTACTCACAGCTTACAGCCCTTCCTCACATCTGGGTAAGATTTGCCTGTCTGATGTGTTTCAAACTTAAAATAATTTATCCTCCAGGGAAAAAAATTTAAAAATTATCAGCCTCTTCAAAAATTTAAATGAAACTCTTGTGGTGTTTGTTGTTGTTGTTCTTTTTAGATATACATGACATTATAGTGTATTTTGACCTATCATATATACATGGAGTATAACTTCCTATTCTTGTGGTTGTCATGATGTGGAATTACACTGGTTATGTACTCATAAATGAATATAGGAAAGTTATGTCCAATTCCTACTACTGTCTTTCCTCTTCCCATCCACACTCCCTTCCCTTCATTCCCCTTTGTCTAATCCGATGAACTTCTATTCTTCCTTCCTCATCATTATTATGTATTATCATCCACATATCAGAGAAAACATTCAGCCTTTGGTTTTGGGGGGTTGGCTTATTTCACTTAGTATGATAGTTTCCAGTTCCATCCATTTACCAGCAAATGACATAATTTCATTCTTTTTATGGCTGAGTAATATTTCATTGTGTATATATACAATGTTTTCTTTATCCATTCATTTGTTGAAGGGCACCTAGTTAGTTCCATAGCTTAGCTATTATGAATTGAGCTGCTATAAACATTGATGTGGATCCATCACTATAGTAGGATGATTTTAAGTCTTTTGGGTGTATACAAAGGAATGGGATAACTGGGTCAAATGGTGGTTCTATTCCAAGTTTTCTGAGAAATCTCCATACTGCTTTCCAGAGTAGTTGCAATAATTTGCAGTCCCACCAGCAATGTATGAGTGAACCCTTTTCCCCACATCTTACCAACACTTATTGTTACTTGTATTCTTAAAAAATTGCCATTCTGACTAGTGTGAGATGAAATCTCAGTGTAGTTTTAATTTGTATTTCTTTAATTTCTAAAGATATTGACAATTTTTTAATATGTTTGTTGACAGATCATATTTCTTCAACTGTGAAGTGTCTATTCAGTTCCATTGCTGATTTGGCTATTTCTTTCTTGGGTGTCAAGTTTTTTTGAGTTCTTTATACTTCCTGGAGATTAATGCTCTACCTGAGGTGCAGGTGGCAAAGATTTTCTCCCATTCTATAGGCTCTCTCTTCATGTTCTTGATTGTTCCCTTTCTAGTGAAGAAGGTTTTTAGTTTGATACCATCCATTTGTTGATTTTTTATTTTACTTCTTGAACTCCAGAAGTCTTGTTGAGTAAGTTGGTTCCTAAGCCAATATGATGGAGAGTTGGGCCTATATTTTCTTCTAGTATAGGTCTCTGGTCTAATGCCTAGGTCCTTGATCCACTTTGAGTTGAGTTTTGTGCAGGGTGAGAGAGAGGGGTTTAATTTCATTTTGCTACATATGGATTTCTAATTTTCCAAGCACCATTTGTTGAAGAAGCTATCTTTTCTCCAATGTATGTTCTTGGCACCTTTTCTGTATGAGATAACTGTATTTATGTAGGTTTGTCTCTGGTCTTCTATTCTGTACCATTGGTCTTCATGTCTGTTTTGGTGTCAATATCATGCTGTTTTTGTTACTATAGCTCTACAGTATAATTTAAGGTCTGGTATTGTGATACTACCTGCTTCACCTTTTTCACTAAGGATTGCTTTGGCTATTCTGGGCCTCTTATTTTTCCAAATGAATCTCATAACTGCTTTTTCTATTTCTATGAAGAACATCATTGGAATTTTAATAGGAATTGGATGAAATCTATATAGCACTTTGGGTAGTATGGCTATTCTGACAATGTTAATTCTGCCTATCCAAGAACACGGAAGGTCTTCTGTCATGGAGTTTTTCATCACAAAATTTTTGCTTTACCAAAAAAAGCAAGTTCTTGTTTCTTTTTCTTCTGTAATGTGGCTTCTTCTTTCTTCTATATCCTCATCATGTTTTTCTTTTATTCCCCAATGTCTCTTTCATCAGTTCAAAAATTTAGTTCTATAACTCTTAAGATCCTTTCGCACTTTTAGCAGTCACATTCCACAAATTTTATTTGATCCCTGATATTTTCCATAAACTATGCATACTACTGGAAATAATTTATCAATCAGGGATAAATACTGTTATTTATTTATAACATAATTATAAATTTATAAATAATTTATAAATTATTTCCAATCACAGTATTGGAAATAATTTATCAATCAGGGATAAATACTGTTAAGATGATGCTTAACCACAGGAGTTTGTAGTCTAGTGCCACATTAGACAACTGGTACATAATGACCTTGAAATCAACTCCATCTTCCTTAACATCTTTCACAAGAGCAACCATTAAGTCATGTCAGCACCTTTCAAAATTTAAACTGAGTTTTTTCATTTAATTCAGTGACATGATACTCAATTAAATTGTATCTCACTTTGGTTCTCATCCCACTGTTCCATCCTTTGGAAACTTGACTCTGTCTTTGGATAGTACAACCCCATTCTTAATTTTATGGATTTTGAAATTCCTCCTTTGACCTATCAGGAGAGATCACTGATATGAATAATTTACTGCAACTTAGGTATATTTGTTCATTCCAGCAGCTTTAACAAAGTCCCACAGACTATTTGACTTATAAGCCATAAAATTTATTTCATACTGTTCTTCAGACTGGAAAGTCCAGATCAGTGCCTGATGAAGACCCTCTTCATAGACAGCAGTCTTTTCCTGGGTTCTCACATGGCAGAAGGAATAAGGGAGATCTCTGAGGTCTCTTTTATAATGCACTAATTCCATATGCAAGGGCTCTGTCCTCATGACCTAATCACCTACAAATGCCCCACCCCCTAATACTAGTTCATTGAGGGTGAGAATTTCAACATACTAATCTTGAACAGGACACAAGAATTCAGTCCAGCACTGAGCATGCTCAGTATAACATTCTTTGCTTACAAAAGGGTAGGAGAAGAAAATACACATTTTTTTAAGTCAAGGTTTTCTTTTCTCTTTGTATTCCTCTTCTTTCACTAAGGATGCTTTATGATGCTTCCTGACAGCATGATGGCTGTGCAGATGATCAGCCAACACCAGCTGAATATAGACCAGAAGTTTCCCACCAACTAGTCAATGCCAGTGATGCTTCATATTTGGAGCTGGGACTGTTGGTCAAACTTTAGGAATTATGTGAACTCATCCTGCTTTGGTAGTTTAATCCTCATCAACAGAGGCTTCCCCCTGCTCCACCTCCTCTTCGGAAAAAATGCAAATGAGTGTGATTTATAGTTTGATTAATTTTCAAATTCTCAAGCATATCTGTAGATAGATAGATAGATAGATAGATAGATAGATAGATAGATTTCTTCTCCTGAGCCATGAATGAAAAGTCAACCAGAGCTGAGAAATTCTTACCCCACGAGCTTTATGTCAGTCACAGTCACCTCTTTTCAACAGGAATTTCCAGCTCGCAAAGTGGAAGCCAATTACGCCTCATATCCTACTGCTTCCACTTCTTTGTGTGATCACAAACGTTCCTTGCCTGTGCCATCCACATGACAGGGGAGGGAAGTGGTTAAGCAAACCCATTACATGCACCCCAGGGTAATTTACCTGTGCTGTCCAAAAAGAAGGATGGCAATCATGATTTTGAGAATGAGGGAAATCTTTTGTGAGTTTATATTCTCATCTAAAAACTGGTGATACCCCTCTCCCAAAAAATATTAAAAGGAAAAATTAACAAGTGGAAAAATGGATCTGTCCATCATTTTCCTTTGGGCAAAAGACAGAACACAGGCAGAGGATTACTAAGTGTGAGAAGAGAGACAAGGAAGGAGAAAGAAAGTAAGTGCCACAGGCAAGGCAAGTGAAGAGAGAATCCATTCTCTCATTAATAAAAGAATGGGAAGGGCACTTGGCAGAGAGCTTTCAGGGAAAAGTACATCCTTTCACTCTAGCTAATAAAAGCTCTGCATTTCAGGTGACCTTTGAGCGGTAACAGACAGAGAGAGCGAAAAGTTCCTGCAAATAGAAATAAATGTCTCATAGAAGGAAGTGACATCCCAGAGCAGATCTGCTTAAGGTGACCACATCTGAGAACACACAGTATAATTGAGAGTGACCTGTAGTCAACCCCGTGTCTCTTAGGGATACACCTAGAAGAACCAGGATGACTTATTCATGTTGAACACCCTCTCTGTGCCAGGCACTGCACAACACAATCATCAATCCATCCTGGATCATGCCGATGATGATTGCCTTTGTAGGGCCACATTGACAGATACCAACCAACAAAAGCATATGAGCCTGATTCCCAAGGTACATAGGCTCGTAAGGAACGTGACTTGGTCAGAGTTAACATTCATATAACACAGCCTATCCTCACACTGACTGTGAAAAGAAGAATAGAAATTAGGGGATAACATGGAAAAATAGTAAAGAATTTCTTTTCCATGACTTGAGACTTCTAGTAGCAAGAAAAATATGGAACAAAAATGAAACTGGCTGACAGGCCATGAGCCCATCTGAATAAAACTCCACTAATTATTAAGCAAGATACTTTATACAATACCCCAGTATGTTTCCTGGATAAGAGTAATCACTCAAGACATTGTAGCTATTACTATCATAACAGAAAATTGCATTATTATTACTGTATTGTTGTTGTTGTTATTATTATTATTATTATTATTATTATTATTACTGTTCTATATGATTTATGAAGCCATTTCTTAGGCATTAATCTAAAAGTCTCTCTATTTTATAAGGACTCATTTCTCAGGGATGAATTGGAGAGAAGTGTGGAAGATATAACAAAAGACATCTAAAATACTTAGAAAAATATAGACTATACCCTTAAAATGAATGTCAACAGTTTTGGTTTTTTTATATCCAAGTAAAATACATCACCAAGCCTAGGTTAGGATCACGTCACCCATTAAAGGAAGTGGATTATGGACTCTAGGATAATGTAGGAGTTGATGCTTACTCCAAGGAAGGAGAGAGAAGTTGACCCTGTGTAGATAGGTGGAGGAAGTATTCCAGCTTTGAACTCATTAAACCCTTTAAGCATAACCTAGAGGCAGCTTAGTTGCAGACAACAGAAGCCATTATATTTGGCTTAAGTAGATAGCTCACAGAATTCATCGGAAATTCAAGGCAGTAAGATTGAATGCTACTCAGCCTGGAACCATGAGAAATGTCCAACATATGACTGAACTTCTATGTCTGATACCCAGCTGTTGCTATCACTTGCTTCTTAATAATCATGACTCAGAGGACCAGAATGCAGAATGTGTACTACAGCTGGCCCAGTGGAACAAATGCTTCTTCAACAAGGTATGATTTCAAATATGCCAATTGACTTTGCTCTCCAAACCTCTCGCAATTCTATCTGCTTACCCAAATCTCTTGAAATCTTCACCTTATAGAAATTTTATAACATATATTTTTGCTTTCCTACATAGTACATGAAAATATGGGAGCAGGTATTAGAAGTGGGCATTAAGTGAACTAACATGCAGCATCTACCACATGCACATGAGATTTAGAAACTGGGTAGCTTTTGAAGGCATCTGGTTTTTAAATCTGGGGATCCCATTTTATGCTTAGTGGCCTAGAACTGTCCTTGGACCATGAAGTGACCTCAAAAAAAAAAAAAAAAAAAAGACAGTGCTACCATGACCTTGATTGACAGAAATCCAGAAAAGTTAAGAGACCATTTTGCTGAACTCAGGAAATCTCAGCAATGGCTCCTCTGGCATTTCCAGTACTAAAAATTGCTCATGAGATTTTTCTTTACATGAATGGTACCCTCAATGTTGGAGGCATGGGTCTAGATCAGAGTATCTCAAAATACAGCCTGTATAACATTCTCATCAACATCATTTGTGGGGTTTATTAAATGGATCTTAGAGTCCACTTCAGATTCTGAAACATAATCTCTGCATTAGTGGTAACTATGTCATTGGAGAACCACTTTTCTATACTAGGATACATGCTTATAAAAGTTAGACAAGTTGGAGTTAAAACTCCCAGTTATGTCTATATAGATTTACCTCCAAGAGTTTAGTATTCAGGTCTCAAATCTGTGAAGTATGAAGGAAGCTCAAAACTCCTTTCTGGGCTTGTAAACTTAAAGGCCACAAAAGAGGTGATGTTAAGAATATACTAAGATGACAAAATGCATAATTTTAACTATGTTAGCATATTGTCCTAACCAAGGTACTAAAAATATGTAAATAAAAATTGAATTAATGATAACCCATGTTTGTATGCAAAATCCCTTACTCAGCAATAAGGTCTTGAGCCTAGAAAATTGTTCACAGGTGTCTCCAAGGCAATGACATTAAGATATTGTACAGGGTGGACTCTGTATTTATATATAAGCTAGACATTCCTTGGTGTTTCCTAAAGATGTTGTTCAACCTACAGAAAAACCTAAAGATTGACCTCCACCATATGGAAGCATTTTCGCATGGCAAATTGTATGGGAACTATGGAGAACAAGAAAGATTTTAAATACTGCCAGTTTAAATGCCCCTTTTCAAATTCTATTAAGAGAGCTAAATCCTCCTATGTTCAATTTAAATCATATACAGTAAACCTTTTCTAGATGCTTTCTTGTATATTATCTAATTTAATTTTTAGAACAATCCTACAGGTATATTTCTTCAGTTATATATTTAATGTGGTGTTCTGAAATAGTTACATATAGTGAGATGACTACTATAATCAAGCAAGTTAACATAACCACCATCCTACACAGTAACCTTTTTTCCCCATTTTGCAGCAAGAACAACTCAAACATACTCTCTTAGCAAAGATCTTGAACACAGTACAGTGTTATTAACTATCATCCTTCTGTTGTCCATTAGATCTCTTCACATGTTCATTCTGAATGTCTGCAACTTTGTATCTGTTGACCTACACTCCTCCTTTCCTTCCCCTCTCACTAATCCTTGGTAACCACTCTTTTATTCTCCATTTCTACATATTCAGTTTTTTATAAGATTCCATATATAGGTGAGATTGTGCAGTATTTTTCTTTTTGTGTCTGACTTATTTCATTCAGCATAATGTCCTCCAGGTTCATCTATGTTATGGAAAATGTCAGCTTTTCCCTCTTTTTTAAGACTGAATAATATGTCACCAAAGATCATAGTATTTCTTTATCCACTCATCTGAATTAGGTTGTTTCCATATCTTGACTATTGTGAATATTTTACAATAAACATGCAGTGAAGATATCTCAGTGAGGTACTGATTTCATTTCCTTTGACCAGAAGTGAGATCACTGGATCCACAATGAGGTGTCATCTCATAGCTGTTAAAATGGCTATTACCAAGAAATTGGGAATAGCAATTGTTGAAGAGGGTGTGATGGACAGGGAGACCCATGTACAGTGTTAGTGGGACTATCATTTGGTGTTGGCATTATGGCAAACAACTGGGAGATCCTTTTAAAAATTAAAAATTGAGGTATCTTTTATTCTGATATAAATTAGAAAGTGAAAACCCCCAAAAGATTGATTAATGTGCCTCAGAGTGAGAGGGAAATGAAGTCAAGACTTTCTGATCACAAATCCAGTACCCTTTCCACTCTATCACTCTCCCTAATTAAGTTTTACTTACTACATAACTAATACCAACAACCCACCAGATCGTATAGCAAAATACATTTTGCTAAGGACATGACCTCATTTGACCCTATTGACAGCACCAAAGGCCTGGCAGGGAAGGATATGACCATTTCACATTGGGACAGCAGAAACCCAGTGTCTTCCTGGGCCCCAAAGCTCCTAGCAGCAGAGGCAGCACTGGAATTCAATTCTTCTAATAGGAAATGTGCATTTGACTTACTACCTTAGGGCAGGGAAAGAGAAATTAACATCACCTTTACCGTGAATGAGTTTATGTTAAGCAGTGTACAAAGAATTTTACATGCAGGAGTCCTGCTCTTTACCGTGGCCCTGAAAGCTGGGCAACATCTTCATTTTACAGATGTATGAACCATAGCTTAAGAGGTTGATGATAATCAGGGCAGGGACTGATTCAAACCCATATCTGAAATACAGTGTTACTATTACTTGTTACACACAGAAAAGGTCACTTAAAGTGGAGAAAGTCATGCTGAAGAAAGTACCCATCGCTCCTACCAAAACTTTCCATTTGAAAACTCCTGATCACAAAAGAGAATACTCTAATTTGTAATCCTTAAGTATCAAAATGTGGAAAGAAAAGTAGACAAAAATTGTCCAATTGGGCTCCATATAATCAAGACTGAACCTTTAGAAAAAAATTAACTGGAGAGCTCATTCTAAAAGCACACGGCCATGCCTCTCAATGCCCATTGCCAGGATAACTTCAACTATGTTCTTCACACAATTTTCCCAGCCTCATTCTTGGAAATGGTGTTCCTGAAAATTTAGTTATGAACAGATGTGTGTAGTCAATAAAATCCAGTGCTCAAATCTTCTAGGATAGAATAGTAGACGGTAGAACATGTGAACTGAAGGAGAAAAGCATGAAAAATAGTATTTTCACCGATATTTTGAAAAGCATAATTGCTATAAAATAGGTGAGATTTTCCCAAAAGAAGGAACAATAAAGTATTTTCTTTGATAGCTAATATCTGAGCATGTAAGGTTAATTAAACTATTGACAATTATATAGACTTTTTATAGCTTATAAAACATTTTCACACTTAAAGCACATTTGATATCATATTATATAACATTTAAATCCCATTATCTGACCCATACTAGACTTTCAATATATTTATATTTCAATAAAATAAATTGAACCGAGTTATGAATTATTCTTTTTAAACAGTTGGGGAAAATGGAGGCTCAGTAACATTAAGTGACTGGCCTGGTGAGAATATAAACTTAAATTTAAGTTCTTTTTCTCTTTTGTGGGACTTTGAGAAGCTATTCAACTATACAGTATTAGCAAGGAATAACATTAGACCATATGATGGTCATCAAAGTTGGTTATTTTTCTATTATGTCTTTCCATCTTATTTTGGTTTCTAGAACTCCTGAAGAATCCCAATCCAGATTTTTGAATGACCCACATGTCTGAATCAGTGTGCTTTTGTCAAATATCCTTAACCTTATAGTCTAGATTTTCATAATTAAATGAAGTCAAATGAGAATACCCACAAGCTGAAAAGTACTGTGTTCATATTATCTGACACCAGTGAGATATATACAGTAAAGTAATTTCCTGAAAAAAAAATTCTGCTCAGGGAAAAATAAATATTGTAATTCACAGTGGATTTCAAAACTCAAAAGACAAACATAATTTATAATTATTAATAATAGTACTATATTACAGCAAAATAAATTGAAAGTTTGATGTTTGACAGTCAAATGTTGCAGGGATGTGGAACTTTTTAGGATACGGTGCATTGTCAAATCAGAGGTCTCTCTAGACATATTCCTTTTACAAAATGATCATATAGTTTTTACATGAATGCATATCTTCAATTTTTGGAAAGATGCCACTTTGAAGAAGGATTTTAAAGGCACTGAGAATGAATAGGTTCTCTTTCTCTCTCTCTCTCTCTCTCTCTCTCTCTATATATATATATATATATATATATATATTATATATATATATATATATATATATTATATATATATATTATATAATGTATTATATATTATATTATATATATATAATACTCCAATATCATAGACGTATACTGAATGCCTGCTATATAACAGGCGACTGTATAAAAGTCATAGTTCACCCCATTTTGCAGGTGAGGAAACTGGCTAAGTCATTTGCCCAAGTTGATGTAAATTAACAAAGGCATAAATTAAGCCCAGATATTATACTGTTTTTCCACATTTATTTTTCTAAACATTTCTGAAAGTTTTAAAATTAAACAATGTATAGATACAGTATGACAGCACAAACAGTCTTTTGTTCTTTCTATTATCCTTTTATTCAAGTAATTACTTTGTTATTTATACTAAACTTCTCAATCACTGTCTATTTCGTACCTAAATTTAAGGATAAAGTTATTAAAAATCAACATTAAAAAGATATTTCTATTGGTACAAAAAAAGAATGACCCCTTCTTTTAGCTATTACTCCCAAAGCAAGAAGAAACATAAATAATAACAAAATGTAAGTACTTTTTTGGCAAAACTAAGAAACTATCTAATCACAAACTGCTATATATGATTAAATGATGTCAAGATGTGGGATTGGCCCAAGAATAGATGTCTATAACAGCAAATCTTTAAACATGTCAGGAGAACACCATCATCAAAATAGATGGTGCACTAAAAGCAGCAAGAAGCAGTAATCACATCTCCAAAAGAAAAAAATATAGGAATGACACACCAAGGCAACAAAGAATAATAGGAAACAAGCAAAGAAACAGACAATATGCCAGTTTTTCAAGAAGCACTCTGTTGATGAATCATGATGGAAGGAAAAGCCCTAAGATTTGGGAAATAAAAACACATAAAAATTATTTATTTATTTCCCCTCAAAATTTGGGAAATAAAAACAAACAACTCTCTCTCTCTCTCTCTCTCTCTCTCTCTCTCTCTCTCTCTCTCTCTCTCTCTCACACACACACACACACACACACACACACGGAAGAAAAATAGGCAGAGACGAGTCATAAACAGAGAGAACTTTCTATATAAGAGAAAAAATGGGTAAACTTCCTACACATGCAACCTAAGAGCTCAGTAATTCATTTTACTCGAAATTAAGCAATATTTGAAAAGAACCAAAGATTCTTTTTTCTTCTTTTCTTTTCTTTCTTTCTTTTTTTCCCCATTTCCCCCTCCTCCCACACACACACACAAGGAACCAGAGATTCTTTAAAACAAAAAGGAAGAAGTGAACAAAATTATTCATCCTTTAAAAAAATTTATATATGTATACATACATATATATGTATATGCATATTTATATAGGTTTTTTGTGTTTATATATATAAATTATATATATATATATATATATATATATATATATAAAATATCTGTTGCTCAATTGATTGAGCAACAGATATTATTTATTAGGAACATTGTTAATAAGCAGAGGAAAATTATGACAAAATTTATTTACGGGAATCAAAGAACATAAAAAAGAACCCAAAATGGGCTATAAGAGCTTAAGAGAGGTAGGGTGAAATGACAAAAAAAAAAAAAAATTTAAATTTAAAAAAGTAAAATATGAAAGGTCAGAGTTAAAAGATATAAAGGAAATATTAAAATATTAAATTAATAAGGACCATATTATAAGCAGCACAAAAAAAGAATATAGTCCTATGAAATTATAGAAAACAATAGAGAATATTTGATTGCAAAAGCCAATATTAACAAAAAATGAAAAATCATTACATAGCTTAGAAAAATCATATAAATGAAAAAATAGACTAAGGAGATCTTTCATACCTATGACCAGTATTCTGAAGAAAATACTAAACACAAGAAAAATAATCAAGATGTATTTCTAGAAAATATTTAGAAAAACAATACTTGAATTTACATAATAAAAATGATCCATTCTGTCTGAGAAAATGAATATCTTATAACTAACAAAAACATGTCTCAATAATGTCAGCATATTTTTGAAATAAAGCTATAATCATTAACATAAACAAATATTGCTTATAATAATAAAATGTACCGGGTTGGGGTTGTGGCTCAGTGGTACAGGGCTTGCCTTGCATGCATGTGGCCCTGGGTTCGAACCTCAGCACCACATAAAAATAAGTAAATAAATAAAAATTGAAAAAAATTAAAAAAATAATAATAATAAAATGTATATAGCTAATCTCAGATTTCTCCATGCCAATTTTCAAGAATAAAAAACAGTATGCTTTAAAAATCCTAGACAAAGAATTTGAATAATTCAAGTAAAAAATAATAATAAATTTAACTTCCAAAACCCCCCCAAAATATAAATTATAATTAGATCTTTGGAAAAAGCTATCAGAGAAAAATATGGGTATGTTGAGAATTGAATTTTTAAACTACTAAAAATTATCTGGCAATGATTATTGAATTCAAGTAAACACAAGTGTGTGTGTGTGTGTGTGTATAGAGAGAGAGAGAGAAAAAAAAAGAGAGAGAGAGATAATCTTATAAAGCTATACCTTCCCTGTCCCTTTTGATGATTTTTGCTTGAAATCTGCTTTGTTGTTTATAGGCCTAGCTACTCTTACATGTTTTTGCATAGGCTATCCTTTCCTATTCTTTTACTTTCAATGCGTGTCTATCTTTGCCTATATACAGTATATAGTTGGGTCTTCTTTTTCAATCCACTCTGCCCATCATGTGACTGTAATTGAAGAGTTAAGATCATTTAAATTCAGAGTTATTATAGAAAAATTTTGTTTCATATATTTAATTTAGTCTTAATTTTTACTTGCTTAACTGCTCTTTAATGAGCATCATCCATTCAGGAGCTCTGGGGTTCATTTTTGAGGTCTTCTGTGTGTAGTATTTCTGGAAGTACTTTCTGTAGTACTGGCTTAGTGGTCATGAATTCTTTTAGTTTATTCCAACATATATAGTAATAATAACTAAAAAGAAAATTGCAGAAATAATTGTGGGAATAATTAAATAATTCTGCTTTCATCATTGCTTAATAGATATTATCTTTATAAAGAACTGAGAATATTACATAAAGTTATAATAACAAAGGTAATAAGAGAACTAAAAACAGTGTAAATCTAAACAATAATCAAAATAAAAACATATATTAGTTGATAAAATATTTCAAAGGAATCATTTAATACAAATAATACCAAAAGATTTGGTTGCAAAGTTAAAATAAAGTATTTATTAAAGCCAATAATGTAAAATGGAATAAACTCACATATTAACTAAAAATTTTTTTAAAAAAGAACTAAAAACACTCAACACTATGTCATACATGACAAAACCATATAAAATAAAGGGAGAAAAGTAAAATGAAAATGGGCAGATATAGTCAAGAAAATATAAAGAAAAAAAGAAACATACTCTATTAAGACAATGTTAAATTCAGAAAATAGAACAAAAAAACTGTTTATATTGATATATACGCCAATCCACAATGATTTTCTCAGTAGTTATACACAAGATAATACATATTAAACTGTATAAACAAAAGCTTAAAGTCAATGAAAGAAAAAACCAACAAAAAATATTCATGTCAAGAGATTTTAATTTTTCCTCTCTTTGCCCAACCTGACAAATAATTTAAGAAAGAATAAAGACCTAACAATGCAATATATAAAGTATATTTAATTCATTTTTAAAGGAACCTAGTCTCAAAAAAAAAACAGATACTTTTTTCCAGCATTTATTGATATGGTATCATTTTTTAAATTGACATAATGGGAACTGGTGATACAGCTCAGTGGTAGTGGTAATAGCCTTTTATACTGGAGTAAAGTGATATCTCTCTTTATAGTTTTGATTCACATTTCCCTGATGATTAGTGATGCTAGTGTTTTCAATATACTTACTGTCCATTTTTATATTCTGTTTTAAGAAATGTCCATTAAGAATATTTGCCCACTTCTTAATTAGATTGTTTACTCATTGTTTTGTTGTTGAGTTAAGGTCTTTATGTATTCTGGATATTAGTACTTCCTTAGATTATTAGCTTCCAAGTATTTTCTCCCATTCTGCACATTTTCTTTTCACTCTGTTGTTTTGTTTCCATTGCTGTATAAAAATGTGTTAATTTGATACAATTCCACGTGTCTATTTTGCTTTTGTTGCCTATGTGGTTGGGGTCTTATCCAAAAAATCATTACCTATACCAATATCTTAAAGTGTTTCCCCTGTATTTTCTTCCAACAATTTCACAGGTATAGGTGTTTGATTTTTTAAATCAAATTTTGTATATAGGTAGAGATAGATGTCTAGTTTTATTCTTCTGTATATGGATTTCTGTTTTACCAAGTGTCATCTATTCAAGTGAGTGTTCTTTCTCCAATGTCCTTTCACCAAAGGTTTGGCGTCTTTGTTTATAATTAGTTGACTATATTAGCAAGGATTTATTTTTGGGTTCTCTAATTATGCTGATATGGTTATTATAGCTCTATAGTATGTTTTAAGTCAGGTATTATAATGTCTCTAGCTTTATACTCTTACTCCGAATTACTATGATTGTTGAGGATCTTTTGTGGTTTCCTATGAATTTTAGGAGCATTTTTGTTTCAATTTTGGTGAAGAATGTCACTGACATTTTGGTGGAAATTGCATTAAATCTATAAATTGCTTTGGGTAGTATGGGTATTTACAAAATATTAATTTCTCCAATGTATTAACATGGGATATCTTTTCATATATTTTTTTGAACTATCCTTCTTTAAAGTATCCATAAAACACCCACGAAATTATTTGTCTATTAAACTACAAAGAAAATACCAATTAGATAGCAATAGAAAAGAACTTCCTCAACCTAATAAAGAACATTAAAATGAAAAATCCATAGTGGTGCAAAACTGAATGTGTTCCCACTAAGGTCAGGAATAAGACAAATATGTCCATACTGGCCAATTATATTCAACATCAAAGTGGAGGTCTTACTGGGACAATAAGGCAAGAAAAAGAAATAAAAGATATTTAGATTAGAAAGAAAAGCCAAATATCTATTTTCAGATGACATAATTTTGCCAATTTCTGAAAAATAAAGAAAATCTTAAGAAATTCACTAAAAGAAATAGAACTAAGAAGCAAGGAAAACAAACTTGTAAAGTACAAGATCAATATGCAAAAATCAATTTTATTTATTTCTACCAGCAATGAATAATCCAAAATAAAATTAACAAAGCGATTTCATTTACATTAACATCAGAAAAATAAAATTCCTAAGGATGAATTTAACAAAAGAAATGCAAAGTTTATACTTTAAAAACTATAAGTTGTTGTCTAAAAAATCAAAATCTAAATGAATGGAGAAACATTTCATGCTCATAGATAAGAAGATATTATGTTTCACTAAGATGATGATATTTCTCCAAACTGATCTACACATTCAACACAATCTGTATCAAATCGGTACCTGGGTTTTTGCAGAAATCGACAACGTTATTATAAAATTCATATTGAAATTTATGAGACCCAGGAGAATGAAAAGACCCTTATAAAAGAAGAGCAAAGTTGGAGTACTCCACATCTTAATTTCAAAATTTATCATAAAGCTTTAATTATCAGTACAGTATGATATTGGCACAGGATAAACAAATAACTCAGGAACAGAATTGAGAACTCACAAATAAACTCATACAACTACAGTTGATCAAATAAAGCTGAACACAAAATATTAATTCAAATGCATCATGGACCTAATTATAAAAGTCAAAACTATTAAAATCTTGGCATAAAACCAGAGTAAATTTTTTTTTAAATCTTGGACTAAGCAAAATGTTTTTAGATATAACATACAAAGCACAAATGACCATAAAACAATGGTGAATTCGATTTTGTCAAAATTAAAAACTCTTGAGCTTCAAAAGGCATCATAAAAGAGTGAAAAACAACCCACATAATGAAAGAAAATATTTGCAAATAATGTGTGTTATATGGAACTTATATCAAGAATATAAAAGAATTATATATATAAATATAAATATATATATACACATATAGTGGAATTATATATACACATATATTATATATATGATTTATATATTATATATTTTTTCACAATTTCTCAGATGTTAAACATGGAGTTACCATGTGACCCAGCAATTTCATACCTAGTTATCTACCCCAGAAAAAATGAGAATATCTGCACAATGACTTACATACAGTGACTTATAACACCACCACTCATAACATTTGCTATTTGGGAAATAATTCAAATGCCCATTCTGAAGAATAGATAAATAATACATGGTATATCCATATAGTGGAATATTATTCAGCAATAAAGAGGAATGATGAACTGATTCATGGTAAAAAATGGATAAAACTAGAAAACATAATGCCAACTGAAAGAAATCTGTCATGAAAGACCCTATACCATATGATCTCATTTATAAATGGAAATGTCTAGACAAATATAGAAAGACAAAGTAGATTAGTGGTTACCTGGGCTGGGGTGGAGACAGTTGGTGATAAATGGAGACTGATTATTTGAGTATGTAATTGTATTTTAATTTGGTTAGTTGGTTAGTTGGGGGTTTTTTTTGTTGATGAAAATGTTTTTAAAATGTGCTAACGATTGCACAACTCTCTCAATATACTAAAATTATTCCACTGTATACTGTAAATGTATAGATTATATTGTATGCCAGTTATATCTTAATAGGGTTATTAAAAAGATAGCTGTCAGTTAATTTAGTTTTTAGAAGTAAAGCGTAAGTATATAAACAGGAAGCTAGAATGGAGATTTGATCATATAAAGAAGTTAAAGCATTATAAAAAAGTATTTTACTTGACCATACAAATTAACTTCAAGACCTGAAAAAGATAGATGTTTTTCTAGGAAATAAGAAATTAGAGACAGAAGAGACTCAAGAAATATTAGAAAATCAAGCAAATAAATTACCAGGAGACATAGACAAATTTGTCAAAGAACTACTCACCCTGTCTCTACCACAAAGGATCAGGTTGTCTTTTAGGTGAGCTCCCTAAAACCTTTCAAATATATATATACATATATTTCAAATGCTCTTTAAAATTGCTCTGAAATAAAGAAAATGTACTTTCAAATTCTTTTGTGTAAAGTCAGAAAATCATTAATATCAAAATCTGAAAACAATAGCCACATTTTCTCTTATGAAAGAAAATCCTAAATAATATGTGCAAACAGGAACTAGAAGGTACATAAATGCAGAATATCTCACAACCAAATTAGGTTCATACCAAATATTGTCCAGTATCAAGAAATACAGGTCATCATATTAAAAGACTAAAGAGAAAATCACATGATCATCTCTTTCAATACTGAAAAGACATCTAATGAAATTCAACATCTTTTCTTGATTTCTATAACTTTTAGTACAGTAAAAATCAATTTGTACTTATCAGAAATGATGAGAGAGAGACAGATAAGCAGACACAGAGAAAAATAGGGACAGAGAAGACATCAAACTTACCAAGAAAACACTGAAAGTTCCATCTTACAAGAAAACATAGCAATGTTTTCTGTCCAAGAAAGATTAAAAGACAAGGATTATAGAATACTGTCCTTTGGAGAATGCAAAATTAATGTCATGTCATGTTTCAACAGCAAGACAGTAGATATAATAGGAGAAAAGATACTATTTACAATAGCATAAAATAACCAAAAGCACAAGGAATATAGAAATAAATGTAAAAAGATACATCCAAAATTTTGGCAACTTTAAACTTACTGAAAATCCAAAAGAAGACTTTAATAAGAGAAAGAAACTTCATCCTCAGATAAAAAGACAAAATAGTGGGAATATTCTATTCTCTCTATTATCTATAACTTTAGCAAAAGAATTTTTATTTTTAGAATTAGACAAGTTGTTATTTACATGTGGGTAAATTATCATGTAGGAATATACAAGAAAATTCTAAAAGAAAAGTAATCCTTATTACTTTGACTTAGAGCTGCACTTAATAGATAGTAGAACACATTTAAATCAGTATGGTGCTTGTGCACAATGAGAAGAAGAAGTATCAGAAATAGAAAATATACATTAGCAGTAGAATATTTAAATATATTAGCAATAGAAAACTACATATAAAAGAATTTTGCACATGATGAGATTGGTCATGTGGAAAATGATGAATTGTTCAATAAAGGAGCAATCTTCTAGAAAAAAATAAAGATCCCTATAACACAAATATTACATGGACCTCAACCACAAGTAAATTGGATGGATAAATGGCTTAAAAGTAAAAACTGAAACCTCAAAATTCCATGGGGAAAACATTTTTGTGTAATAGAGTGAGTACAGATATTCTCAGTACGTTACAAAACCCAGAGATCATCAAAGATTTTTCTGTATTTCAAAATTTGATGCATGGTAAAAAAATGGAAATAAAGTTAAAAGACAGCAATCCAGGGAGAATAAATAACAGTGAAAATGCCACTTTTTTTTGGTGTGTGTATAAAAAGAGCTACTGCAAACAAACAAGAACATGACCTACCACCATGTAGAAAGGTGGGCAGAGAACATGAACATGCTTGCAGAAGGGAAAATACAAAGCATTTAGACATAAGAAGCTCGAGAGTCATATTTTGACAGCAATAAAATAAAATAGAATGGATCCCAGCCATACTCGGATCTTGGAATGGACATTGCAAATACAGGATCATACTGATTTTTAAATATATTTTTATTTATACCGCCATTCCCTTTCCTCTACTCTACTGGTCTGTTTATTTGAGGGGTGGGTGGGTAAGGGCAAGTACTGGGGACTGAATTGGAGCAAATGATTTTCCATGCATTTATAATTATGTCAAAATGAATCCTAATGTTATGTATAACTATTATGAACCAGTAGAAAATAATGGCAAAAAATACAGCACATGGGAAACCTGGGGCATGTTTACAAAACAGGGAAAGCTGTTTGAATCACTGAACGGGGACCCTGAGGCTCCTGAAGCCTCATTCAACACACGTGATCGGCTTGGTTATTACCTCTCATTTCATTTCCTCTAAACTTATGGATTCTTTTCTATCAGAGAAAGAAAATCAAAGGGGTGGGGGAAGGATAGAGGAAACAGGAAGGGGGAGAGAGTGAGTCTCAAGATGAAGAATCCCAGGAAACTTAGAATTGGACTTCATTGGGAGGAAAAGTGAAGCAGATTTTTTAAATGAGGAAAATAAAGATTGTGTGGATTTTTGTTTTGTTGATGCAGCTGCTCAAACAGAAACGAAATGCAAGGAGAAGGGCAATAGCTTCCTTGGGATTCAGAGGAAGTCATAGGTCACTAGGGATACAGGGGCAAAAGGACATACCCAATAACAGTTTTCCATCCGCAGTTATGAATGAAGAAAGTGGAGAGTCGGGCAGACCGGGACCAGGTTTTCAAGAATGCAAGAAGAGGGGCAGATAAGAACCAGAGTGGAAATAAACACCTTTGGAAATTAAGACATGAGAATCTCATAAAAGCACAAAACCTGTGAAGGAAAGGAAAATCTAGAAATGTTGGACTCAGCAGACGAGCCACAAGTTCCTTGCATCCCCTCACTGGGCCTGCAAGAGCTGCTTTACCCAAGGTCAATCACAAGGACAGAAGTGGGAGTAAGACTTCCAGGGGCCACATAGTAGCACCCAGTGGTAAAGCTACAGCTTCCTCCTCTGTCCCTAGAGAAGGGCTACTCAGGATCTGCACTTTACTTACCATTAACAGTGCTCAGATTTAGAAAGACTGTAGAACAGCTCTGTCTGATCTTCAAAGCCCAGTCTCTGTGAGGTAGCAGGGAAAGATTCAAGAAGATTTTTTTTTAAAAAAAAACTTCATCCATGCATTCATTTTCATTCATTCATTATTTGTACAAAGATCCATTGGTTTCCAGACTAGGCCCCTTATTGCCCTGCTAAGTTCTAGAGAAATAAAGGTAAGTTAAAATTCTCAGTAAGGTATACCATTCTAGTGGGAAAAGAGAAATAGTAATTAATTTTGTAAAGCAGACAGAGTCAAATGATCATCGAAGAACCTAGATGGAGAGATTCTGGCTTTGCTGCACATTATAATCGATTTCTGTATAATTTTGAAAACCTTTTATAATAAAATGTTGAAAACCCCTAATTACAATGCAGTGTCACAAGCATTAGTTAGTGCTTAACCCCAAACTCAGCCCATCTGATCAGTAAAGAAGCCATCGTCTTTCCAATGATTGTTCGTGGGTGCCACATAAATTAAGTTCTATGGTCAGACAAGTTGGGTAGCACTGGGTTAAACAAAAGAAAATGTGTTTCTTCACTGCTTCATGTATTGACATCTCTTAAGATGGTCCATGCTATATGATTCTTCAATACTGGACATAATATGTAGAATTTTCCAGGCTTATTTGATCATGGACTTTCCCCTTGGTATTTCTCAGCATTAAGGTTCTAAGGAATAGGCAGTGAGAAATACTAGATTAAAGATTAATTCCCCTGAGCTATGTGCCCTGAGGAATGTAATGAGGTTATACAGGGAATACCCACGGCTCTGTATGTGGGATTCCTTTATCAGCTCATAGCCCTGTATAGGAATTTGCTTTTCTTGGGTAGAGTTATTTAAAGCACATGGTCTTGTACTACAGCACTTGGATGGTTCATAGAGAAATTGGATGATGCCCTGTGATGACCATCCAAAGACTTCTTATCTTAGAAGATATAACAAACAGGAGCACAGAAATTAGTGAATGTTTTAAAAACTCCAAGCATGATAACTTCAAGCAAATGCATAAGCAAAGTCTAAAGACTTTGAAAATATGTCATTTAGGACTCTGAAATGAGGAAGGGGTACCTCCATCCAGAATGACAAGGAACACATGAGCAAAAAAGATCAGAAGAGGAACAATGCATGCAGCAGCTGACATTTTCCTTGCCTCATTGGCTGAGAGTCTATTTGAGAGGGAAAAGTGGGCTTAGATATCAGATTCCACAGCAGAGTTTTCAGAATGATTCCTAAATAGGATTTTATATTAAAGTATATATAATTCTCATACCAAGAAGATATTTTGAACAAATCCATTTGTTCTTTCTCAAACTCCCAAATCAAAGAACCCATCCAGGTACTGTGTAAAGTGCACAAATGTCTATATTGGTAGGAAACCAACCACCAGATAGTAATGGTTAAATTTTGCTTCCCAGGGTAAGGTTCACTAAGTAAACCAATCTCTGTGGAAAACATACTCTTCACAAACCTGACTTCTCCCTTCAAGTGCTACATCTTACTTGAAATAGAAGAATGGCAAACCTCACCATTTATCCTAGTGATTTGTATACATTTTCAAATAATTCTTAGAATGTTTTCATGGAGTAAGTTACTGGTGCAAGCATTACCGTCCCTCGCCTCCAATCGTACTGTGAGTTCACTGAAGAGGGGACTGTGAATTTTTTCATTTTTATATCCATGGCAGATTCCGAAGGTCCTAGTACGCCATTCTAAAGAGCTTGGCTCTTATCCCAAGAGCATTGGAAGCGCTAGAGGCTTTTAAACAGGGTCAGTTTTTAATAGGGCTAGATTTGCATTTAGAAAGCCCTTTGGCTGGATTGTGGAAAGTAGATTAGGGGCAGGAAGCCAAGTGGCAGAGAGGCGGTGGTACAGGTGAGAGATGGGGAGGGCTGAAACTAGGACGGCAGCATAGAGGAGCGGATGGCCGGAGGATTTCGGGATATTCATAGTAGGCTGAATTTGGTAATTTGTGAAATGCCAGAGATGAACATATTATCTTAAATGAGTGAGGGATCTAGCTGTGGTGACAGTAGCCTGTGAAAATGGGAAAGGTTGGAAGGAGAGCCAGTTGGGGAGAGAAGAGGATTAACATGTCATCACAAACAGCCCTTCCTCAGAAAGCCTGGTTGTGCAAGAACAGAGATAGAGTGCCTAACTTGCCAGCAGGGTGGTCCCAGGTGTGTGTTTATGAGTCAATCACTTAGAAGATAGAATGCGTTTTTCCAAAAGAAGCAGCACTACACTGCAGATCCTGATTAGTCCCAGTCGGTACCATTTCTATGGGAGGAAGGCAAGGTTGAAATAAAAGATTTGGACTCGTGGGGAGAAAGCTTGGGGCCTAGACCATGATTCACCATGTCTTAATCTTTTTCTTTTGGTTCCTTATCTCCTCCATAAATAAAATGAAAGTTCAAAATAATGCTGTACTTACCTAGGAGGTTTGTTGTAAAGTTCAAGGGAAATAGTTTATAGGAATTTTTTTTTTTTTGTATTGTAGCACGTCTTATAAATCTAAAATTTGAGAGTGGCCATTCGGTAACACAGGACTCCTGAGGAGTGAATGATTGTGGACAGCTGGGCTTGAAAGGTAGCTGAGAGTTTATTCCTTTAAGTATGAAAACATCTATTTTTTTTTTGAAACATCAACCACTTCAAAGGCATCTAAAGCTTTCCAAAATATTGCTTCTCTTACAAAGTGTCCTAAACTAGAGCCTAGATACCTAAAAACCAATTGTTGAACAAAGTACAGAGTTAAGTTTTGACCTGCTGATGTGACAGCTCATTCTCAATCTCCTCTGCTTGTTCCTCCTCATGTTCTAGACCTTTTCCAGGTGGAAGAGTCCAAGGACTGAAGTATCAGACCTATTTATTTCTCTATCTGAACTCACTTCTTAAGTGAGGTCATTCAGACCTGTGGCTTCAAATTCCTTCCGTATACTCATGACTTCCAATTTGATGATTCCAGTTTTAGAATTCCAATTAAACTCCAATCTCATATGCACAATCACCTATTCAACATCTTCTTTGTATGTCAAGCAAGTATCCCAAATTTAACATGTCCAGAATAAATCTTCTTTACCAATCATGTCCCAACTGCAGAACCTGCTCCCAGACTACCCAATCTCAATCAATGTCAACAACTGATCATTGGCTTTGTCTGAAATCCATGGAGACCACCTTGACTCTCTTTTTCTCATAGTCAGTATACAATCTATCAGCCAATGATGGTTGTTCTGCCTTCCAACCTCTTCTCACATGCCCAAAATGTTTTTTAGCAACTTCAGAAGGGAAATTCATCTGCAAATCTAATGAGAAAAATTATTTTGTGTTTTGCATTTTTTTTATTTTTTCAAAATTATTATTCAAAATATCAATCTAAAAGAAATTATAATTTTTTAATTAAAAAAACCTGGCGTTCAACCAAATATCATATGAGAATTATTGGTTTACTTCACATACACAAACACACACACCCCTAGATTGTGAGCTCACAAAATATTTTTTATCAAATATTTAGTAAACATCTACTATGGCCCTGGCACTGTTTTGGCCTCTGGGACTCAAACTTGAATAAGACATACACGATGCCCTCTTGGAACTCACAGTTCACTGGAAACACATAAAAACAAATGGAAGTTGAGTGTGAAAGTCCAACAGAACAGACACGGTACATACCATTCATGACTTACGTGTTTCTGTGTTTGCGCACTTGAAAAGCCAACAGCTCAAGTATGTGATAAGCAGGGAACGAGTGGTCACAGAGAGCTCTGTTGGAGAGTCTCTGGCCTGCACTGAGATGTATTGCCCCCCTAGTGCATGCCAGTGCTTCCGTGCCTCTTTTGTTAACATCACCTTGTATATTCTATAACTATTTGTTCATTATTGACCCCAGGGTACTCAGTGTGGCCCATGGCCCAGGGCCTATTTGTGAACAGACTAAAACGAGATAGTTACTTTTCAATCTTTCTGTTTTCACATACACCACATTCATTTCAAGAGATGAGTCACCTGTTTCCCATGATGGTCTGACAGAGGGGGAGAGTTCCTATTAAGTGGTAGACTTTGTAAGCAGGAAGTGTAAGAACAAATCGCTATCGGTATCCAAAAACTTACAAATATATATATATCAATGCCAAACTGTAGCCAGGAAATCTTTGTTTACTTCATGTTCTCTGGACCCTAGCAAAAAGAACAAAAGAAGACAGGGAGAGGAAGGAAGAGGGAGAGAACAAGAAAAAAAGAACAAGGAGGAGGAGGAGGAGAGGAAGAAAATAGAAAAAGAATAATTCCATGATCTCTCCCAACTTTACCTCATGAAATAACATATTTAGTTGAAAACAAAGTCACATCACTCTCTTCACTGTGGGCCTACACAGACTTTGGGGGTAGACAGCATGATTCTTATAACTGTCCCCAAGCCTGAACACTCAGCACATATCTGGTACAGTGGGCCATGCCCTCAACAATCAGATTAAATCCCAACAATTTCTCAAAATATAATGTGATTCGAGATAATAAACAAAAATGAAAGATAAGAATAAGGATTTATTGAACAAGGTATATTGTATAGCCCTTTGGGTTTTTTTAATCTTCACAGCAAACCAGGGACATAGGTAGGTTTTGCCCTTTCACAAATGAGGAAACAGGTTCAGGAGGTTAGGTGGAGAGATCAGACTTCAAATCATGTCAATTTGATTCCAGGAATATGGACTTAAATAAAGCCAGGGGGAAAAATAGGGAAAACTATGGTGGAAGAGGAGGATGATATTAAAGTGTATAATAAAAAAGAAAGAAAGATGGGGAGGAGCAGGAGAAGAAGGATGAAGACAGGAGGAGGAAACATGAAGAATAAGAGGAAAGGAGAAGGAGGAAGAGAATCAGAGGAGGAAGAGAGAGAGGAGGGGAAAGCTAATTTTCATAACTTCCACATCAAAAAAAAAAAACTCACTCAATTCCTTAAAGATAAAATTTGTCACATGAAACTTTAAATGAAAGACATAGAGCTAAAGAAAATAGATGTGGTTGTCAGCAAGTCATTCCATAATATTGAGTGTGTCCTACATGTTCAGCATTGGGTCAGGCCCTGAAGTTTTGGGATAGCTTAGAACTCTAAAACAAAAACAAATGAGCCACTTCTTTTTTCATTAGCAATAATAATATTTGAAATAGAAGTTCTTGAAAATCAAAATATTCTGTTCTCCAGAATTGCAAGGGAATCATAATAAGAAAACTTCAGTCAAATCTCTTGGCAAAGAGGCTTCTCATGTGTTCCCAAGAGTGATCTCTGAAAAATCTCAGCTGACCCTAAGAGTTGGTAAGAACACGGTCAATTTTAAGATAAACTTGGTCTTAAACACCAGGGAGGAGGGTCGACCAAAGCATGGTCATAAAGGGAGCGGGAGCATGGGAGAAATAGACGAACTCTAGATAGGACAGAGGGGTTGGAGGGGAAGGGATGGGGCATGGGGTTATTAATGATGGTGGAATGTAATCCAAAGTACAGATATGAAGACACGAACTGGTGTGAATACACTATGTATACAACCAGAGATATGAAAAAAATGTGCTCTATATGTGTAATAAGAATTGTAATGCATTCCGTCGTCATACATAAATTAAAAAAAAAAGTAAAGATAATAGTTTCTTTAATGTAACTCAAGATGTACACTTGTGTCAGTCCTACAAAAAGTAAGTAAATCTGGAAGCTATAAAGGAAGAGTGCTTGTGAGAGACTGCCTAATAATGATGATCACCAAAGACTCCAGAGTCACAAGTTTGTCCTGAGTCAATTTGAACCTAATCTCATAGACCTACAAATCTTTCTAACTTGTTGTGGTTTTCACTGGTATGATTATGAGTTACTGCCTTCAGAAATATTAATTTATTTTGTGGTAATTGTTTACCAAAAGTAATGCTTTGCTGTCTTATTTATTGTTGTTCTAGCATGATCCTTGCCCTATGTATACCTGTCCAATCACATACCCATGACCACCATGGACTGATGTGATGCTAAAGACCCTTAACTATTCATTCATCCCCACCTCATGGAGAACAAAGACTTTGGGTCACTTCCCCCCATTTTGCCCTCTCAGCAGGAAGTAGCTTGGAGATGTCCTCATTCATTTTTCCATAGAAATGGAATGTAGACATGGACAGTGGGGAAAGGTAAGTGATCCACTTTATGCTTTGAATATAGCCCTTGCTTCTCTGCCACTGGGACTTAGTCTTAAAATAGCATGTTTCTTTCTCTTCCTCTCTCCCTCCACCTCCCTAATCTGGAGGGAAACAAGATTACCTTTCTTCTGCATTCTAGGCAGAGTTATCTATCCTTGAGCACCCACATACCACAGGAAAGAAGTAGTTCATACCTGGAGGTGGCAACCAGGAGATCTAATAAATGACTGTCTCCCAAATTAGCAAATGAATTACGACTTTGGATAGAGACCCTGTGGAATGTAGCTTTTGAATCCCTTCTTTAAAAAAAAAAAGAAAATCTGTTCCTACTGATGGGCAGAATTACAGCATCTGGGACAGGAGTCTCCTGTGTTTCTCCTTTGCTAGCAAAACAATAAAACATTTTTTTTTCCTTTTTGTCCAAAAAAAAAAAAAAAATCTTGGCAAGTTCCTATACTAGCCCAAGGACATAGCATTCTGTAGGGTCTAACCTGACCCCCAAATTAGATCAGTGGATAGAAAGTGTGTCCCTTTACCCTATTTTTCCCAGATACCATCTTAGAGCCTGGTTTAATAGAGGTCACAGTCCTAACTCTGACCCACAGAGTTTCCTGTATTACTAATAGAAGGAAACTCCATTTGTTTCAAGTCAGTATTACTGGCAAGGAGAAATTATATGATGCTGTGGAAGCTGAAAGCACAAACCAGTTTCATTCAAATAGTCCTTAAGTGAGTCCATATTAACTAAGGTTCCTCTTTCACCTTTGCTGCTTTAGCTTTCTCCAATGCCAACTTCACCCCAGCCCAACACAAAAACAAAGAAACTCTCTCCCATAGCACATTAGAAAGGAACCTGTGGTGGAGACATTCTAGACATTATTTGCTTCATTTTAGGGGAATTCCTTTCCTCCATCATTCCAGACTTCTGTTTACTATTAACTGTAACTACATCTGAGTGTTTACTAAGCATCATCCTCATATTAGAGATGCCCTCAGGAAGCTTACAAGCTAATGGAGAAACTGAGCAAACATACAATTAAAATATGATAAGCAAATGACTACAGTAGAATAGAATTAGGCCAGGGATTAGGGATGACTGTCATATATTGCACAACCATCTGATACAAATGGTATGATATGAAAAACAGAAAGTGAAAAAGCTTTATTTACAAAATATCAAATTTTCAATAAAATGAACTTTATTTCCTTGTTCTCTTCCTGTCTGTATCTATGTTCAGGCATAGTTGACTTCTCTATAATGCATATCATGTCTTAGGATTTTTATTTAATGTATGTTTAGAAGGTCTTTATATTTACTTTGATCTTTATTATTGTCACATAATTGTCTTCTAAATCAAAGTGTCATGTTTATAACAATTTCTCTATTATTGTATACTTAGATTGTTTCCAAACTCGAATATAAATGACACCATGGTGATCACTTCCCTTTTTCCTTTTGTCATATTTTTCCCTAGGACAATTAATGGAAACAAAATTAAAAACGTAAAATGCATGAATATTTTATATTACTCATTTACATTTGCTGTCTTGCTTTCTGAAAGGTTTGCATTTGTCCACCACACTGCTATAAATGGGTTTAAGTGATGACTCGACTGCAACCCCAAGTAATATATTTTCCAAACTAATACTACTCTAATGAGTATAAAAATGTAAATTATTTGCTAAACTAGTATAGTTGAACTAGTTTTTTTCCAAAATTTGCATATTTGCTTTTTGAGGGTCTTCCAATGTTTTCAACTTGGATATATTCTTTAATGGAGACATTAAGCATTATCCTGTCTATGGTAAATATTTTCTCTTATTATACTGTTACCCTTTTTTATTGAACAGATGTTTCAGGTTGTCAAACCTATTTTCAACTTTGTGATTTAATCTAATTTCTTGAAACTAATAATACTATCAACATCTCTCCAAAAATGTGATACCATTTTCATTAACTGTTGTGTTGACAGGCTAGACTTTTAATACTATTTTGCATGAGGAATTACTTTATTTTTAAAATAAAATAATCTTATTTTATTTTAAAAACTGTGACCAGCTATGTAACACTAGAGAGCATGCTCTATTTCTCATTTTTCGGTTATTCTCTCTTTTTCTGATGAGTTTAATAATCATTTCATGATGTTGGACATTTTACTAAGAAACATTCTCTACAAAATCTTATATCTCTCTTCATTTAGCCTAAAAAAAAAAAAAGTGTTCTAAGTGTCAAATGATCTGTTCCCAGCTTTGCATTCATTGTTTGGTCCAGGAAATGTTATTTAAACTCTCCATACCTCTGTTTGCTTAATTATCCCTTCTTTCTTCCATGAAAGTTTGCATGTGGTTTGTATTATGAAATATTATGTGTGTGTGTGTGTGTGTGTGTGTGTGTGTATATATATATATATATATATATATATATATATATATATATATATATATTTTTTTTTTTTTTTGCTTTTTGGTGCTTCTCTTGGTATTTTAAGGGAGTCTCATAATGTCCTTTGAAACTTTTTCCTACTTAGGCTTCTATTATTTGGTTTTTCACCTTTAGTATATTCTCTGCCTCTCACATTACCTCTCTGTTAATCACTGAGTTGTTTCATTTGGGTGGTGTTTTGTTTTTACTTTGTCTATCTATTTGTCTATCTCTTTTACTATCATAATTTAGGTACGTTACTTCTATTTTCTAAAAATATATGAAGTTACATACTATTCTTTCACATTCATGTTTTTTGGTTTCAGATATCACCCCAGATTTTAAGTCTAAAATCTACTTAATGCTTCCCTGTGGGTCAAACTGCCCATCTTAGCAATAAGATAAAGTTCATCCTTTATTAGATTCTTCAAAAAAGACTCACACACAGTGTTTGCCGAGTCCTCACATATTTAAACTATTATTCCATAACCTTGATTTTAAAGTATAAGTTGGCTGGATACAAAATCCTTTCCCAACACTATTTTCTAATTCTCTTAGAAATAGTGTTTCACTCTTTTCTTTTTTAATACCTTTATTTTATTTATTTATATGTGGTGTTGTGGATTGAACCCAGGGCCTCGCACGTGCTAGGCAAATGCTCTACCACTGAGCCACAACCCCAGCCCCTAGTGTTTCACTCTTGACAATTCAGATGCCATGCTTCTTTGAAGCATGCTTGTAATTTGGCCTGGAGTTTATATGATGTTTTTAAATTTACTGTTAAAGATGATGACTCAGAGTTGAGGGTCCTGGGTCAATTTTCTTAAGCATATGGCAGGCCCTTTAAAATGTAAATTTGAGTCATGTTTTTCTTGATAGCTTTCTTGGATTATAGTTTCAAATATAAGTTTTGTTTCATTGATTTCTTTTAATTTTTCCAGAACTTCAATTATAGATATTTGGGTATTCTACACCTATCTTCTAGATTTATTTCTTTTTCTTTCAACAATTCTACTTTTGTTTTATTATTCTCTCATCTATTTTCTTTCTATGTCCTAATTCTTCTTCCTATATTTGCAGATTAATCGATTCTTTTTTTTCTGCTTGTTAAATCCTTTATTAAAATTGTTGACATATCAAATCATTTCTCATGCAATTTTTTTAAACCACATGTTAATGAAAATATATATACAATGAATACATAAAGAAGTCCACAAACAAGCAAATTACATGCAGTTGTCCAATGAAGACACCTACACATGGTTGTAACAAATTTTCCAGAATTAAATGTAAAGTGTGTATTTCTGGTGGTCAACTTTTTTGTGTTAATTTTTTTATCTTTTTTTGTTGATGTTATAATTAGTTATACATGACAGCAGAATGCATTTTAACTAATTGTACACAAATAGAGCACAACTTTTCATTTCTCTGGTTGTACACGATGTAGAGTCACACCATTCATGCAATAATACCTGTACATTGGCTAATAATGTCCCTCTCATTCCACCATCTCTTCCACCCTATACACCCTCCCTCCCCCTCCCCCTGTCCAATCCAAAGTTCCTCCATTCTTCCCTTGCCCCTCCCCCCTTTATGGATCAGTATCCACTTATCAGAGAAAACATTTGACCTTTGTTTTTTGGGAATTGGAAGTTGGACAATCTATTCTTCTTAAACACTTTTTGTTTTATCTTCATTTTGAAATGGCTTTGATTTTTTTCTTCAAATTCTTTTCTGAATTTTGTCAACACTAATTTCCTACCTCCTTGAATATTCTGCCATATCAGTTTTGAGTTTTTTTAATTTTTTATTTGAGGGTATTTTTCATATCTACCTGCCTTTTAGATGTTCAATTTAGATCAGGAGAATATGTCCTGATTTTCTTGTGTTCCATGATTAATTTTAGGGGAAAAAAATCACCCCCCACACCTTTTTTCATATTCCAGCATTTTTTTTCCTATTTATTTTCCAATATCTTACATTTTCTCAGCTAGCAATAACTGGCTTGTTAGCAGAAGCAATGGGTTGAGATGGATTATCAGATTCCCTTTTTAAAAAGTATTCTTTTCCATTGTTATAATGGAGTTGATTCCTTTAATCCTTCATCAAAAGTCCCTTTTATTTGGATTGAGGATGAGCATAAGAGTTGTTGTACCTTCTGATTATCTTTTGTTTCTGCAGTATAATTCATTTTCAAAGCCTGCTCTTTTATTTCCCTTTACCACCAAACCTGTAGGACACATCTCCTGCTCCAAATCAGTCCTCTGTACCCCAAAGCAGCGACTTCTCAAACTGCTGCCTTTAGTCCCATGTTCTGCGAATTCTCTATGCTTCAGTTCTCTAATAACCAGTGTTCTAATGCACCACATCTCAAACTCATTCTCAGTATTTTCTCACAGCAGCCCTCTTTCATTGTAGCATTCTATTATTTGATTCCTCCAATGCTAAGACTTTCCCCCCGACCTTTCCTTCTTTTTTTAGGAATCCTCAGCCTAACTCTTCTCTGGCACTGATTTCACAGTATACCTTGGTGTTGGCATGTTTATTTCTCTATGGATGAGTGCCTCTTGCTGCTATAATAAAATACCAGAAAATTAGTGGCTTCAAACAGTACAAATTTATTATCTTTCAATTCCAAAAGTCAGAAGTCTAAAATGATTCTCACTGGGCTAAAGCCAAGGTACCAGCAGAACTGCATTCCTTCTAGAGGTTCTAGGGAAGAATGCTTCCTTGTTTCTAGATTCTAGAAGCCATTTTCATTCCCTGGCTTCATCCATCTTCCAAGCCAGCGAGATCCAGCCAGGACTTTCTCATACAGTGTTTCTGGGGCTCTTTCTTTCCTGCCTCCCTCCTCCACTTATGAGAATGTTTGTTGTTACGCGGGGCCCAGTTGAATAATTCAGGATAATCTCCCCATCTCAAGATCATCTGATGATCAACCTGAACTTCTTTGCAACTTTAATTCATTTTGCCTTATGAAGTACCCAGGGATTAGGTTGTGAATGTCTTTGTGGAGGTGGGAAATTATTCTGCCTACTACATCCCACTCATACAAACTGCAGTTTGTAGGATTCTATTCCTTTAGTGTGCTATAGGCTTGGGTTATAGGTAGTTTTATTTGCCCTCCTTATCGTATATATAGTTTTGGGGGAAAATTGGAAAAATTTAGCTTTAGGAAGCTACCATTATTCTATCATGACGTGAATTTAATTCACACAATATTTTGAAGGCCAGAATATCATTTCCCATCTCTATCTCAGTTGATAAAGTGCTCGCTGCCAAAAAATGTCCCCTAGTATTTAGAAAACCCCAGGTCAGGTAGCACTTTGCCTGATACCATATAAACACAAGCAACTTTTTTTTTTCTTTAAGGATCCTGTAAGATTTTGCAATGTGCTACCATTCCATCTGCTGAATTGTGTTAGAACCATTCCTTTCTGCACCCCACTAGCTCAGGAGATGTTTTAGGGTAAAGGATTATGTTCTATTCATGGTTGCATAAGCTGTGGCCTAGATCTATATGACACATGCTTTATATTATTACCTATATCAATGATAGACCAGTTTTTACAACTTCTGAGCACTTCACACATTATTATGGACACTCACTAAAATTTAATGGCATGGGTCCTTACAACCCCCCTTTTATAAAGGAAAAGATTTGGACTGAAATTTTGGCCAAAGTCACTTAGTACTATAGACCTTGATCTTACACTTGTCTGACTATACACAAATCTCCTGATGTTTTCACTTTGTCCCAGTATATTCTCAGAGAGAGAGAAAGGCAGAGTGGAGCAACCCCAAAAGAAGAAGATTTCATAATTATATTATTCTCTCTTCCAGTAACACCACACAGTCTCCCTAGAGGCCAAGAACCTCTGCTAGGTGGACAAAAAAAAAAAGAAAAAAGAAACCTCTCAATTAGAGCATAATCTAGGCAGGGTGAACTTGGCACTGAGAATTTTACATATAATGAAAGGAGGCCAGGCCTTGATCACTTTCCCAGAAAGTCAGACCAGATGTACTCTGGGGACTGTGGAGATTCTGGAGATAAGCCAGAGAGGCTCAATGGAAGCTTTCAGAAAAAGCTGTCCTTATAATACTAGCACCCACAATGCTCTGAATAGCCCCTAAAGTCTTTAGAACAGGTCTAGAAAATTCCCTGTTTTCTAAAAAAAAGGGGGGGGGGGTTGACTTAAGAAGAACAAAAATCAAAATATAAAGAAAGTTGCTGAATGAAAATTGATTTTGAGGTACAAGCTACTAGGAATTCATGGATTCCATTGACAAGATGGGAAGATAACCCTAATGGACAAAGTAAAATGAGTGTCAGTCTTATGCTGGCTAGCTGGCTATAGGCTGGACCTGAACCCTAATTTTGCAGAGCCAGGGAAGCATTTAATGTCCACAAGTTATGCCAACCTGGAAGCCAGAGCAAAGCAAAAACATGGGACCTTAATATTAAAACCCTATGGTTCTCTTCCAGAAACTTCCTTAACAATCTATTGTACCTATTAAAAGGAAGTGATAGATAGCTTTGCAGTCCTGTAAAAAGAAATCTTTAGGTAGGTCTGCTACAAAGGAAAACACAACTCCTTCACAGTGACTGTTGGTCCCTAAGAGACTTACAGTTGACCTGTAATACACAGGAACGCAGACTTGTCAAGCCATAAAACTGTTAGGTTTCAAAAGAAGTCGTTGCCACCGAACACTAAGAGGGCTGAGGAGTCTCAGAGAAAGTCTCTCTGATTGCTGGGACCAGGTAAGAGTGGATGACTCAGCACAATGGGAGAGACTGTCTCTGAATTCTACCTCTGTCCCTGTTGTTTCATGATATAGTGGCTTTGAGGAAAGAGCAAACCCAACACAAAAATGGCAGTCAAAACACAAGGGCTCATGGACTCAGAATATCCACACCTGTTGTATAGCCCACCTGTACCAGAGGTCCGTGACTTGAAAGGGTCATTTCCATGAAAACACAAAGCCCAACCATGGTGAACAAAGTTGAAACTGAATGAAAACAAAACAGACTAATTAAATAAATAAACGGAACCTCTGTTGGCCATCCAGTTCCTTCTACTCGCTGCACTATGTTAAGAAAAACTATTCTCAGAATAGAAGACACACAGACAAACCCACATAAATACAGTTATTATGTCATTCTAGACAAAGGCACCAGGAACATACATTAGGTAAAAGATAGCCTCTTGAACACATGGTGCTGGGAAAACTGGAAATCCATATATAATAAAATCAAATTAAACCTCTATCTCTCACACTTCATGAAACTCAACTCAAAGTGGATCAAAGACGTAGGCATTAGACCAGAGACCCTGTACCTGGTAGAAAAAAATGTAGACCGAACTCTCCATCATGTCGGCTTAGGAAACAACTTCCTCAACAAGACTCCTAAAGCCCAAAAAGTAAAATCAAGAATCAATAAATGGGATGGTATCAAACTCAAAAATTTCTTCACAGTAAAGAAAACAAGAACATGGAGAGACAGTCTATAGAATGGGAGAAAATCTTTGCTACCTCAGACAGGGCATTAATACGAAGAACTCTAAATAAACTTAACACCAGAAAAAATAAATAACACAATCAATAAATGGGCAACAGAAATGAACAGGCATTTCACAGAAGAAATATGAATGGTCAACAAGTATATGAAAAAATGTTCAACATCTCCAGCAATTAGAGACATGCAAATTCAAACTATTCTGTGATTTCATCTCACTCTAGTCAGAATGGCAATTATCAAGAATACAATAAATGTTGGTAAGGATGTACGGAAAAACATCACTGGTTTATCGCTCATGGGACTGCAAATTGGTGCAACCATTCTGGAAAGCAGTATGGAGATTCCTCAGAAAACTTGGAATAGAACCACCATTTGACCCAGTTATACCACTCCTAGGTATATACGCAAAGGACTCAAATTCAGCATACTACAGTGATGCAGCCACATCAATGTTTATAGCAGCACAATTTACAATTTCAAAGCTATGGAGCCAACCTAAGTGCCTTTCAACTGATGAATGGATAAAGAAAATGTGGAATACATGAACAATGGAATATTACTCAGCCACAAAGAAGAAATTATGGCATTTGCCAGTAAATGGATGGAACTAGAAACTATCACACTACGTGAAATAAGCCAGTCCCAAAAAGCCAAAGGCCAAATGTTCTCTCTGATATGCAGATGCTAACACACAATAAGGCAGGTGGGAGTGAAGAATACAAGTTTATTGGATTAGACAAAGGGGAATGAAGGGAAGTGAGGAGGAATGGGAATAGGAAAGAGAGTAGAATGAATTGGACATAACTTTCCTGGTTCATATATGAATACACAACCACTGTAACTCCACATCATGTGTAACCACAAGAATGGGATCCTAATTAGAGTGAGTTACACTCAACATATGTATACTATGTCAAAAATATGCTCTACTGACATGTATATCGAAAAAAGAGCAAATTTTAAAATTATAATATAAAAAAAATTAAAAAGAAAACTGTTCTCACTGGCTCTATTTCCCCACCTCTATTCTGTAATAAAAATACTAATCCAACTGTCATCCCCACAATTCCACTCCACCTGTCCCCAGCAGGTTCCCAATGCCCTCAACCATGATAAAGCGATTAGATGACATTTAGTCTCAAACATACATACGTGACTTCTCAAAAATATTTCGCAGAGTTGATTACCTTCTTTTTCTTGAAATATTTTTCTCTTTCGTCTTCAGGAACAGCAAACTTTCTATTTTGTTTCAGTTTGGGTGATCTGTTTTGCCCTCTGGTTTACTAGATTTTTTCTATTTTGTTGGCTGGTCGTCCTCAGCCTTCCTTGGTTATCTCCGCCTGTTTTAACCTCTAAATGTTGGGGTGCCCCGCTCTCAGTCCTTCTCTTTTCCTCCTCTGTGCTTCCTCTCCCTCTACATAGAACCAGCCTTGTCCATACCTTCACGTGGGCCACTTCCTCCCTTCACCCAGACCGTGCTGTCCAGACCCTCAGAGTGAACACGCGCCCCCTGTTAAATCATATCACCCAACACCTCTATTTCTGTCCCCCGCGTTGTGGTGGGCAGATGCCATTTAACGTGCCTTGATAAATAAAATGTGGATAAGCACCAAGTGTACTGCTTCCAGGAAGAAGCTCTATAGCCAACCTTAGGTTTGTTCTATTTCTTTCCTCTTTGCCATCAAGACCAGAATGCTCAGACCGAGGCTGCTCTGTCATTACATGTGGAAGTCAAAACATGGAGGAGAGCCATCCACCTATGGTGGACATGGAGAAGGAGTGTGGTTATTGTCAGCCAGGGGATTCAAGGCTTATTTATATTTTAGTCTGCATTATATTTTAGTCTTTTACCCCACACCGCATTTATCATAAACTCAAAGAATAATATGTTTTTAGCCAATGACTTGTTCGATTTCTCCCATTGGAATATCAGTTCATGGGGACAGGGACTTGGTCAAATTCATTGTCTGCTACCCTCTAGAGCAGTACCTGTGGGTGCTCAACAAATATTTGTAAAACTTCTTAATGAAACCTTTTGCTTTGGGACAGCTACTGCTGGCAGCTCCTACTTGTATAGGGAGGTATTCTGGGGCCATTTCAGCTCTCTTAAGGGACATATATAAAGAAAATGCCAACCCAACAGCTCAGCTCTGAATATCAGCCTCCCGTTCTGTGCTGAAGAAGTGGTATATCCAGACAAATTCACCCGACAGGGGGCAGGCAATAGAGGGTGCCCCCCCCACTCTAATTCACAGCAGAAGGTGTGGTTTCTATGCCCAAAAGGGCTGCCCTACCCCAAGTGCTCATTTTTGCTCAGCCAAGCCCTCCTCTATTTTAAGGAGAAAGTGGGGAGAGAGGAGGCCCCATTCTTGCATGGAGAGGCGTACAGATGTTACAAAGGCTGAAGGCACGTCACTGTCTTTGCCTGTCTTTTAGTAGTTAGATATTAAACTCCCTGCTCTTCAACTCTAAAAGGGTTAGTAGTTCTCAAAGAAGTTGTCTGAAGGAAGGAAGAAAGAAAAGGAAGGGAGGTTGAGAAAAAAAAGGAGGCGACAATATTAATTTTGTTTGATCTCAAACCTCGACACAAGGGAAAATTACTTGTTTATTTAATGTGATTATAGAGACTAAATTTATAAAGCCTCAGGAAAAAAAAAACAGAAAAATCATCTAGTTTTCCTGTCCTTCTTTTCCCATAAACTCCTGCCCCCGTTTAAAAAAGATTCTACATCCGCCCCTCCAAGGGATTGTCCCTGCTCACCACCCACCAACCAGTGATGAAGAGCTCACTTTCCCACGCAGTCACTGGACAGTTACCACCATCAGAAACGTCCTCCGTAAATCTCGTTAAAGTCTCAGGCCCAGCTCTTCACACCTCATCCCCAGATCTACCCGGTGGCACAAGCAGGCTGAGCCTTCTCTATTGGCCACTGCTGGGCCTGTTTGAAGCAGGAATGGCTTGGTACACACTATAGGAAGATCATCTCGACTACAGTATAGAGAAGGAGTTAGATGAGGGTTGAAGATAAGAAAGAATTAGGGGGCCAGGTGCAGTGGTGCATGCCTATAATCCCAGCAGCTCAGGAGGCTGAGGCAGGAGGATCACGAGTTCAAAGCCAGTCTCAGCAAAAGCAAGGCACTAAGCAACACTAAGTGAGACCCTGTCTCTATAAATAAAGTACAAAATAGGGTTGGGGATGTGGCTCAGTGGCTGAGTGCCCCTATGTTTAATTTCTGGTACCCCTTGACCACCACCCCCCAAAAAAGAAAGAAAGAATTACGGGAGACCTTTTAGAAGGTTCTTTCAGGAGCTGGGGTTCAAGATGACAGTGGCCTAGATACAGAAAATAGCAGTGAGAAAGAGACAGGTTGGCAGGTTTAGGTGATATTTTGGAACTAGAATTGACAGAATTGAAGCATAGTATCTTTTTACCATAATTCTGCAGGAGACTTACTTGCCTAGCATGTGGGAGGCCCTGGGTTTGATCCCCAGCATGGAAAAAATATATATAAAAGAAAAAGAAAAAAAGACATTTTCTCCAAGCTTTGGGATATACTTATTGAGTCAAAAGTCTGGCATTCACTTTGTAAGGCTGGTGCTTCTGCTCCATCCTGTCACTTGCCTTGGGAAATGGGTACTCTACACCTTGCTCTCTTAGGGTAACATGTCTTTATAAGCATATTCACATAATTGGCAAGAAGCCAAAATAAAACTTTATGTGGGACGATGAGGGCTGTCAAAAATGATAGAATGCAAAAAATTTCATTTGTTTTCTTTAATATCTTCAAACAATGCCTCAGCATACAGATAAAAGATTACCAGATGTTATGTAAATTTACCAGTATTTAGGCTCCCTTCTTCTCAGCGTTGGGAGGCAGTAGGGCATGTTTAAAAGAGATCTGGATTTGAATCTCAACTATACGCTCTCGCAAAGAGCATAACTTTGGTCCCCAGTTTTCTCATGTGAAAACTTGGGGTCATACTCAGCTCCTACGATTGAGAGAGGAATTGGAGGTGAGATGTTAGCTAGGTGCCTGCTGCAGAAGAGTTCTCAAAGAACTGTGGTCAGGTGGGGACCACGCTCATACATTGCTGGTGGGCCTGCAGATTGGTATGGCCAATGTGGAAAGCAGTATGGAGATTTCTTGGAAAGCTGGGAATGGAACCACCATTTGACCCAGCTATCCCTCTCCTTGGTTTATACCCAAAAGACTTAAAAACAGCATACTACAGGGACACAGCCACATCAATGTTTATAGCAGCACAATTTACAATAGCCAAACTGTGGAACCAACCTAGATGCCCTTCAGGGGATGAATGGATAAAAAAAAAATGTGGCATACATACACAATGGAATACTACTCAGCAATAAAAGAGAATAAAATCATGACATTTGCAGATAAATAGATGGCGTTGGAGAAAATAAAGCTAAGTGAAGTTAGCCAATCCCCAAAAAACAATTGCCGAATGTTTTCTCTGATGTAAGGAGGCTAACTCATAGTGGGGTAGGGAGGAGAAGCGTGGGAGAAATAGATGAATTCTAGATAGGGCAGGGGGTGGAAGGGAAAGGAAGGGGGCAGAGGATTAGCAAGGACGGTGGAATGTGATAGGCATCACCATCCAAAGTACATGTATGAAGGCATGAATTGATGTCAACATACTTTATATACAATCAGAGATAGGAAAATTGTGCTGTATACATGTAATAAGAATTATAATGCAAAAATAAATAAATAATTTTTAAAAAAGAACTGTGGTCAGTTTGGTTGGTCATAATCACAAGGTCAAGTCTTCTTCAAAAAACCACTTCCAAGAATATGGGATTCTGCCAAGCTAAGACTTCCTTCATTTTCCTGGAGTCAAATCCAGGTGGCCTGAGAAGCTGTATCTTTTCCACCCTCTGAAAGTGGCCTAGCCCCTTCCTCAGGTATGTTTGCCTCAGTCCAAGTCTTGTCCTCTCAGATAAGTCCCAAGTGTGTCTCATGGTACCACATGGCCGAGGCTCTTCCCTGCCTCCCTTCTTGGACTGATTCTTGCTACCACTTTGTAGGTCATCAGTGTCACCCTTTTTTGGACTTCTAGCTCTCCCTCGCCACTTTTCAGCTTCCTCTCGGGCAGCCCCCACTACTGGCTTCCTTATGGATGCACCATCTAGTTTATCTTCCAAGGCTCCATGTCCATAGCCTCTTCCTTGAGAGAGGAAATTGGCAATAGAGTTTGCATCCAGAGACAATTATGATGTAAGAGACCAAATGGCATACTGCCTTGGGAATGCAGGGTTAGGCATCACCCTGACTTCCTTCTGCCTCCGCATCTCAAAGGCAAAGTCATGGTGAAGAACCCAAATGTGAGCTCTGCCGATACGCTCAATTCCACTTACTAACTCCTAAGACCCTCTTGAACCTATTTAGTTACCTACAAAATGGGCTCATAAGGGTACTGAGCTTGTTGTAAAGGTGAAATGAAATAATACATTAATGTGCTTAGTTCAGTGCCTGTGCCCATAGTATGCACAGAACTAGAGGAAGTGTCTGCTGTTGCTGTTTTGACTTTGATTTTTATTCCTGTACTCATTGGAATCCTGTACTCTTCATGGCCTGTAATTCCCAACTCTTATATTTCTGTCCATAATTTAAATACTATGTGATAACTCTGAAGAAGCACCTACTGGCTTTTCTGAAAAATCTCTATAAAACTCTAAAGCAAGGGAACCATTGTATCCTAACCCCAAAGCCACAGCAGCTTGACTATAACTGTGTACAAGTTACAGCTGACGAAATGCCTAGTCTTCCTGGAACTTCACCACCCAAATGATAAACAGAGTAAAGGGCACCATTCCTATCTGAATAGCAGGCCAGTGGAGCTCAGGCAACTTGACTGCAGTTACCCAACCAAGAAGGAGCAGACCCAGGAATAGAAAAGGAGTCTACAACTCTGAGGCATGCCTCTGAACTCCTGGGTTAACTCTCTTCTAATCTACCCAGCCAATTCTTTGGACCAGAACTTTTGGGTCTGATGGGCTCATAGACCATGGGCTACAGCCTGTCTGCTGACCTCTGGTCATCCTAAAAAACAGAGCGATAAGAAGGGAAGGGTAAAGGAGCAAGAGTTTTCAGAATTCCAAAGACCTTTAGAACCAAAACCCGTAGTTCTGCAGATAAGAAAACATCGCCTCTACCAAAGTCATGCTGAACACAACACAGTCAAGAATAAAACTCAAAGCAGAAAATGAATTTAGGAATCAACTTGAGATGATCTGTGGAAGCATCATTTCCAGGTTTCGTTGCTGTCATTAATTCAATTAACATTTATAGAACTCTTACCATGTTCTGGATCCTATATTAAATTAAGGGATTTGGAAAAGGAAAAAAAAAACTACAATCATTTAAGCACAAGGTTACATACACATTTACATTCATTCATATTTGTAAGAAATATTAATTGAGTCATCAAAGTAAACAAATAATATAATTTACACATAAGCACTTTACATCTTCATTAACCCTAGAATGGTAGGTACATTATTCTTATTCCTATTTCACAGATGAAGAAATTGAGGCTTAGAGAGCTGAAGGAATTTTTCCAAGGTTCTAGTAATAAAGGTAGGATTTGACATCAGTCAATCACTAGTCATCACTAGCTTACTCTAGATATATTCCTAAATAGGAGATATATTCTTAAACAAAGTACTCCCCAAAATATCACTAAAATAGGTCAGTTTTGCCTGGGAAGTGAATGTTCAAAGAGCTGAGGATGGAGCCCACATCACCTGAGAATGTTCTTCTCAATTATAGGTGTAGAGAAGATATGTCAAAAATTCATGAACACAGCAGTGGAATTCTCTGTCCACTGTCCAGGCGGTATCATACCTCTTTGAATTTTCCAAAGCACTTCGTGAAAATATGCAGTAAGCCCAGCCAGGGTGATTGCAGACAGGGTACTAAAAAAGGAAAACCAGCAGTGGGAGTTGGTGAGGGAAGGGAGGGGTTGAGGCAGCACAGAGAGACACTTCAGTCACATTGCTATTGAACCTGTTCTTTGTCTTTGAAAGCTGGGACAAGAAATCCAATCCATACAGTCTTTCCCCCCTTCAATAAATTGCATTTTTTTTAAAAAAAAATCAACTGGTGCAGGATTTATTGATCTGCATTGACAGGGAACTTCACAAATTCATACAAAAGAGTTTTCTCATTATAGAGTCATTTAAAGGACTTGTTAGTTCAGAGCATTCATCGTAAAGTTCACCTGCAGTATTAAAAAATAATAATAAAGTAGAAAATGTATAAAATTGAGCCCAGCCTGGGTTTTTTTTTTTTCTGTCAATTGGATTTTTTTTTAGCATGCACTTTCTGCCAAGTTCTCTTCAATTTGGTAGACAAAACTAGAAGACTCCACCGTGATCAAAAAAAAAAAAATTTTTTTTTTTCCCTAAAGGGTGCAACAGAAATCTCTCCAGAAGTTTTAGCCAATCAAACCTTGACTCCAATGCTAGAATTGACCAAAAGCTGATTCTGGGAGAAATCCTGGCTTTGTCTGTAGGTCCTCCAGGAAAGGATGAGGCCATCATCAAGGGAAGAACAACTATGAGCCTTCCCAGCCTTCATCACCTTCTCTGGCTTCCAAAATATCTCAGTCAAACACCCTAAGCCTCATCACACAACACAGGTCTCATAATACCTGAAGGCTGGGTCTGCCGGAAGTCCTGAGGGAAGATGTTTCAACTGCAAAAACCATCCTCTGGACATTTGAGCACAGGGTCCAGAAATTAAAAGGAGACTCACAGATGGACAACTGCAGATTTGTCCTGAGTTGACCTTTAATGACATGACTAGTTTTTATGGGGGCAGTTTATCAGGAAGATCCATTCTGCTTCCTGCTACATTTCCAAAGGAAGGGCTTGGGCTTTGTGGTCAGGCTTGCTCACTGTGTTTACTGTCCCTACTATTTATTGGTTATGTGTTCTCGATATGTTATTTAACCTCTTAGGCTTTAGCTCCCCCATATGTAAAGTGGGAATAATAAGAATATTCACCACCTAAGGTTGAAAATGAAATGAGATGAGGATCTACATATTTACAGCAGCTCCTGGCTCAGCAAATGCAAATTCTTAGATTTAATTGTGGTTGTAAAAGCTGTTGTGTTGGAAATTGTATATTAATCATTTGAGGACTCTGATAATGTATCCTCTATGAAAATTTTTCTTAAGAATTTAATATCAAAAATAAAAACAGTATCCAATTAGAATCACTGCTTTCTCACATTGAAAAACTCTGTGATTGAACTCAGTTCCCATTTTGTCTTTGCACAAAGAAATCTCAAATCCAAAGATAACAACAGCTCGTATTTGACTGTGGTTGACATGTTTGTTTCACCTCCTTTCTACCAGAATTTTGATATCCCAATTTGGAATGCTTCAAATTCATTTTGGGAAGAACCTACTAGACCATCAGTTTCTTAGGAGCACGGCACCATTCCCATTTGTACTCCTCTCCAATGGGCACAGAGTAGCTGTTCATAAATATTTATTGATGTGCATTTTGAGACAATTTGAGTAAACAAGAGATACCCCAAAGATAGATCCTAGAGTGTGATTAGCATTAATGTTATCTGAAGTTCAATGACACAAATGTGTGCCCTCCATTAAATGATATACCTTTAGGTTGTTTACCTCAATTAAAAACACTGATCTCAATGAACAGTATCTGTTTAATCTGGTGTAATGAATTACTTGAGGGACTTCATCTTATTATCTTCCTTTTTTTTTATGTCTAGCCCAGTGTCGCACGCTGGGCGTATGGGTAATGAATAGACATAGAAATGAATAAATGAATATAAGTAATAGATAGTCAGAAAAGTCTCCAGAATGAAGTAAAATTGACACTTCACATCATTCCTGAAGACCTGATGGCTGTAGTCAGATGGAGTGGAGGTCAGTCTTGGCTAGCCAAGAGAAAGATTAAAGGAGAAGGAGAAGGAAACGGAAGCAAGAAGCCTTTTCCAACCGCATTTATTGAGTCAACAAATATTTCTTAAGCACCACAATATGCCAAGCACTGTTCTAACACAGGCTACCAGAGGGAATGAATGAGTCCAGTATCTGCTCTTATAAGATTTGCATTCCAGGGGAGGAGACAGAACAAATAAGGAAACAACAGAATAAATAAGTTCCGATAAATGTTAACATGATAAAGAATGACTGCACATGCAGAGATGGAAACTTGAGATGGAATAGCTATAAAGTTCTCCCTGTGGTCTTTATTTAAGCATATTTTAATATGATCTTCATCACATCACTGAATTATGATGATCTGATCCTAGATTCATCTCCCCAACTTCCCCCATCTGAAATGTGACGTATATTAGTCTCAAGGAGAAAACATAATATCTGGTACATATTATACCCTCAATCATTTTTTGCTGCATTCAGTTTTTTAAAGGAATCACTTCCTGTAACTTTATGGACAAAGAACAAGGAGAATTATTTTTTTTCCCCTTGGAAGAGAAAAGAGGTGGAAATCAGGGGAAACTTTGGAACGTGGGCATGGAAAGATCTTACAGAATATATATAATAGATCTTACATGCTATATTTGGAAACAAATGGAAGAGTTTGGGGGTAGCTCAGCCAGAGAAGGAACTGGAAGTTTAATCCATGGAGGCTGGTGGTGGCCAGGTAATGAAACGCCATCCGTGTCAGATGCTTGGGTATTCAGCAGACAACGTGGGAGTCATTGGGGATTTTACAACAAAAGAGCCACATGTTAAATGTGAATGGTGGAAAAATGACTGTAGCAACTGAAAAACCAAGAAATGAAGGGAAGGGGGAGGGAAGGTAGGAAAGGAAATCACATCAAAAACAGCTAAAATGATTTGGTTGGCAAAGGAGAAGAGGTTGGGTTGGGTTGTGGCAGAATGGGTAAAGAGACCCAATGTGAATTCAAGACATATGAGGACTTGAGGAGCAACTACACCTGAACCAATTGCATGCTAGCCTAGAAGAAGCTGCGAAGGGTGGCTCAGCAGTTGACAGCTTGGAAAACTTCATCTCTGGTGGCTTATCCACATGAGAGTTTGGGCTATGTAAACTGTCTTAAGGAAACAGCTTGAGCAGGAGGCAATTCTGTCAACAAATGTGGAATCATTTTCTGCTTAGCCTATGTGAGAGACTGAACCAAGAGGTATCAAAAACCCTTTTGGGGTCAGCAGCCTATGTGGACTTTGACTCCCAGTCCGTCTGTCTGACACGAAGTCTTTCTATCTCAGAAAGTCAGCTGCTGAACTGTGTGGCTAGCTCTCATCTTCACAAGGAGAGTTTGTCTGCACAGCGGTGGCTTGCAACTTAATATTTTGCATAAAAATTCATGAGGTGCGGTATCCATTTCAGCTATGTTATAAAGTAGTAAAAGGGAGAGAGAGAGAGGGAGGTAAAGAGAGAGTTCAGCCCGGCACTCAGAGAGGGTTCATTCTGAGTGATGATTGCAAGCCATCCTTGGAAATTACAGATGCTACTTGGTTCACTATTATTTTGCAGCATCTCCAGTAATCTTCCGTGATCATTTATAACAGCATGTCTGATGACTTTCAAAACGTAACGGGAAAGGGTACTTCTGTGAAGCATGTCCACTCAAAGGGAAAATCAATCTTGGCTACTGAGGGAGTGAACTTTGTACCACCACGATTAGACAGTTAGAGATTTCAACATATAAAAATAGGAATGGCAGGGGTCCAGTCTTCCAACGTATATGTGTGGATAATGTGTGTTCTAGTTGCTTGAACAGTTTAGGATTTCTCCTTTCATCCAAACAAAACACAACATGTGTCAAGAATCCAAATTGGCACACTCCAATAGAAAATAATCATGAACTCCATAGTAACTACTAATGTTTACATAATGCCTTTACAGTTTGCTAAGTACTTGTCACACACCTGAGCTGCTAATCATCAGAAATACCTCACACTTCCCAACCTTCTTTTCTTCTCTGACAATCATTCCTACTGCTTGCAATGTTCTCTCACAACATCTGTGCTCCCAGCCTTCAAGGGCAAGCTCAAAGCCTTCCTCTCTGTAAAATACTCTCTGGTTATTTTAACTCTTACAAGTGAGTAATAGTTTACATTGTGCAAAGATCTTGGGAAAGCAGTGGAGTGGAGTAAAAAGTTAGCCATATTCAGAATCAGAAGACTTGGGTTCAAATGCAAACTTCACAGATTATTAGCTATCTGACCTAGACCCATCATTTAACCTCAAAATAAGAGTCAAATATTATCTAATGTACATGGTTTTCATATAGATCAAAAAAGAGGACCTATATAAACTGTTTTGTAATTCTATTGGGTTAGATACACATCAACTGTTAGTATTTTACTGTATTTGCCTCAGAGTATTATTATGAGAACTAAATAATTTAGGTAAAACACTTAGCTCGGTGCCTCATATATACATGAATTAGGTCCTGTGGGCACAGCCCTATAATGAGTATGACACCTCATTGATCTTCTAAAAATACTTTATTATTTACCTTATTAACACTTTATTATTATGGAATTATTTTAAAATATTGCTATAACATAGTATGACACAATGATTAGGAGCACTGGCTTGGAAATCAGGACACCCAGGGTTAAGCTTAATCCTAATCCTTTACAGCTTTGCATTCTAGGTAAGTTACTTAACCTGTCCATGTCCCAGTTTTCTTATCTATACAAAGAGAAGAACAATAGATTCTTAAATATGGGATCATCACAAACAGTAAGTAAATTGATCTATGGAGAAAATCCAGGGCAGTGTTTCCCACATAGAAATAGCCTAGTACATGTAAAGTGTTACTGTAATATTTTAGTATAACTATCTCATAAATATTTTTCTTATGAACCAAGGAAAAATGTAATAATGAATCAATTATTCATTCTTTGAGTCCGCCCCACTGCTTCTAATTGACCTCTGTGCCTCCATTCCTGCCGCCTCCCAATGCACTCTCCACGCTGCATCTAGAGTCAGCATTCTAAGGCATCAATCAAGCTGATCATGTTAAAAACTTGCAAAGGATCCTTAACATGCTTTATGAGGCTTCTCATTACCTGGCTTTAACTGCCTCTGCCTGGAAAATTGGTCCATCCTGGGGGCAGAGTCATGGAGGGAACTTGGGAAAAAGTATCCCATTCTGTCCAGTAACATCCAGGAGCCATACATTCCCGTTTTCAATATGAATGATGGATGACTTACCCGTGTTACACCAAGGTGTTATGCAAATTCAGCTTCAATCCAAGTTCTCTAGTTCTTTCTTCTAACTAGAATACTGTCCAAAGGGTTCTTCTATGTAGAAATTCTGAAGTCATCACACATAACTACACGCGCAATCCAAACAAGCCAATGCCTTTCAAAATTCCATATCATTTGTCCAAGAGATTTTCTTTCCCTGGAATTTCACATGCCCCACCACCCACCACTAAAGCCATTTGTCATTTGAGGATCCAACTCAATTTTCATCTCCTCTCTGACGACATTCGGGACTCTCCAGGCAGATCCAGGCATCTACAAATGCTTTGCCCTTGGGATGTACATATTTTATGTGCTTCCCAAAGCGGGGTTTGATCCAGTGCTCTTATGGCCTGGTACAGTCCACCACCTGTAAACACTCAATAACCATTTGTCTCTGTTAATATTTGAATGGTCGTATTATTCATAAGGAAACATTGACTGATAGAATCATGGAAATCAAAAAAGTACTCGGGATGTTAGCAACTATGGATTGTTGGTCAATGTGAGATTATATGGATTAGTTTATAATAATAGTGAAACTCTCCAAAAAGGAAGATAACCATTTTACAACACATCAGTAACATTGTTAACACCCCTATTAAAAAAATGTTGAAGTGTCTGTAAAATTCTCATCTCTATGATGGATGCAGGAAATACAGATTTTAAATAAATCACCAGATATTCTGAATAATAACAGAAATGTCTTAAGGGTCTAGAAGAAGAAGGAAGAAGAGGAGGACAAGAAGATTGTATCTGGTTTACTGAGTAATCAACCATGTTTTCTCAGAACTATGTCTGCTATAGTGCGTAATATCTCATTTTAATCTTGAGAGAATTTTATATGTTAATTATTTTCACTTCCATTTTATAGACAAAGAAGCCAAGTCTTGGAAAAGCTAAATAACTTGCCCAAAGTCAGAACCTGGGAAATGAAGATTTAAACCCACATCTGACTGTTTTTAGAACCTGCTATTATACTATCAATTTCAGAAATAATGTCTGCACTGCTGACGTGTAATTTCTGGCCCAAAGAGCTCTCAGTCTAGACATATATGAGAAGTACCGAGATATAAGCAAGAAGCATTTGAGAGCTTTCTGAACTTATTTCTTAAGCCTCCAGCCCATTTCTTTTTAAGAAATATAAGCTTTATTCCTAAGGCTGTTCTCACTGACACTTGCCCAAGATCCAAGTTCCACATGTCCTCTTCCCCCCAAATTATCCTATACATTGCTTCTAAACAAATTGACACACCATGTCAATTTTGATAAGTTTGGATAGATCAACTTGGGCAAAGTAGTAAAGAACCTTAGGAATTCAGATTAAAGTAATATCTTTCTATTCTGGTATTGCATCAAATGATCCTGAGTAAAAAAACAATACATGCGCAACAAGATTTTACAATCTAAATCTATGAGCAGTATAAAGATAGATAAGAAAGACATAGGGGCAAGCTTGGGGAGAATATTGTGTTAGGACAACAATAACAACAAAAAGGAAAACCTAGAGAATGGGTATTAGAAGTGGAAAGAGTACATGCATTTAAAAGAAGTTTGTTTTTTTTTTTTAAAAAATGTTGTAAATGTCTAGGTACTATGGAGAAAAGCAAAAATGGAAACCAAGGCTGACTTCAAGACTGGGGTGAATAATATGAATTTTGTTGCTTTTCCTAAGGGGACGGAAGACAGGTCATTGGTCTGTCTGCACATAATTGGCATCATGATACAGGAAGCAGGAAGACAAGACAGTGGATACCAGTCAAGAGAGCAAGAGTAGATAAGATCTGTAGGGTAATCGTGTGTTTTGGTCAGCTTTTTCACTGCTGTGACTAAAGGACCTGACCAGCACAATTATAGAGGAGGAAGAGTTTATTTGAGGCTCAAAGTTTCAGAGATCTTAGTCCATAGAAGGCCAGCCCCATTCCTCAGCGCTCCAGGTAAAGATGAACATCATGGCGGAGAGGGTGGCAGAGGGAAGCAGTTCACATCATGGTGACCAGGAGGCAGAGAGAGAGACTCCACTCTCCAGATACAAATATATACCCGATGTCTACACCCCAATCCCCACTTCCTCCAGCCGCACCCTACACTTAAGCTACCACTCGGTTAATCCCTACCAGGGGATTAAATCACCGATTGAGTTAAGATTCTTACAACCAAATCATTTCTCCTCTGAACCTTCTCTTATTGTCTTACACGTGAGCTTTTGGGAGACACCTCAGCTAAACCATAACATCATGGTCGAGTTCAAGGATAGAATTTAAGGCTAAAGGCTTGAAATGTTAACTCCATTCAGAAGATTCAGTCATTCCATTAATAAACATCTAAACATCTGCTGATTACAACCCACATGCCACATACTTTGTAGCAGTGAGCAGGTTTTCTAATCCTCCTGTAGTTCCCCCCAAAAAAGTAGTCTGAGAAGATGTAGCCAGAAAGGTAGAGAAAAACCAGGAGGCTGCTATCATCAGGAATTCCATTTTAAAATTTTCAAAAAAAAAGAATTGGTGGCCATCCACATTGACTTACAATCTACCCTTCTTAAAAGAAACTCAAAAAATAAAAAAGGTATAACAATGAAAAAAAAATCACTGGACACCATATTTGAAATATTAGACCTATCCATCAGAAAGGCTGAAAGTGATTAAAAACAAAACAGCAAATCTCTAAAACCACTCTAGGATGGATAATCATAGGGACATCAAGGCATTGTTTTCTGCCTCTCGAAAGTCCCCAAAATAGGACAGGACATTAGCTGGCAGGGAACAAAAGAGAGACTGAGGAAATCCAAATTGTGGCATATTTCAAGCAGGTTTTGAAAAATGAATGTGTATATTCTAACAGGAATTTAATCCATATGTTCCAGATTCTTTTACACTCTATGAAATGTCAGCACATAAGAGCTCTTTGATGTCCAGAGATCTTTCCAAATCCTTTTTACGAGACTTGTTAAGCTATATCATTGCAAATTGGAAGTTGTGTTTCACCCAGAGTAAACAAGCTCACACACCAGCAACCCAAGACTTTAGGTCAAGGGAGAAAAGACGAACTCCTCAGTAAACATGTAGAATGGAAAAATGATTTCCTTCCTTTTCTTATGTTGTCCACATGGAAGGGGATATGAACCAGTTAAGCAGAAGACTGCACTATAAAGAAAGGGCATAGTCTTTAAGTCCAGTTGCTGTATACAAGATAGGAGAAGGGAGAATAGCAAGGAGAGAAAAAATTGATAGGGGAACATATGAGACAATAAAACAGTAAATGATGTTTTTAATTTTTTTTTAGTTGTAGTTGGACACAATACCTTTATTTATTTATTTTTATGTGGTGCTGAAGATCGAACCCAGTACCTCGCACATGCTAGGTGAGCACGCTACTGCTGAGCCACAACCTCAGCCCCAGTAAATGATGTTTAACAAATATGAAGGAAAAACATTTTAGCTAACATTCAGCCCATAAACTGTTTCATCCTCACAAAGACTCTCCCATCACAACGGTGCAGGAAAAGAGGCATTTTTTATTAAGAATTTTACAAAGCAAGTTGTTCTGCAAGAATATTCTACCTCTAACATTTCCGTGGATTTGTGCAATAGCAAACAAGAACAGAAATCATTTGAGGAATAGAAATAACAAGAAGAAATCTTCACTGTATAGATTGAACTCAAGCAATTCCATTCATAAGGATTAAGAACTGTGAAATCAGTATTGAGAATCTGCCAGGTGACTCCTGTTCCCTCTCTTCAACCAAAACAAAAATAAATAGATGAAGTTGCAAGATTGGCTCAGCCATCAACAGCATGAGGGTAGCAGGAGGCACTGGTGATGTATTATTTTGCATTATAATTTATATAATTTTCTTTAACCAACTTTTTTTTTCTTTCTACAGGACAAGAGATGTTACGAGGCTTTTTCACAGGTCACTTCTGAGATTGTATGCTTTATCAGGAAGAAATGTTTATTATTTTTTAATGTTCCTCTTCCATCTATGAGCGGTAGACTCTGACAAATAAAAGACCCATACCTTATCAAACCAATACCTAAATATATTAAAGAGCTAGGGCAGATCTAAACTGCTTAGCATTCGTGATGAGAATTTGAGGACAGGAGATCTGGGAAGGGGAAGAGAAGAATCAGTGAGACGGGGAAGGGGTAGATTGGAAGAAATCTCTTTGATAAGAAAAACAGAAAGACTTGAGTGAATAGACGTATTTTGGTAACTTAACATGAGTCACCTACTGTGCACAATTCAGTGTGACCCCTGTGATCCTATTTCAAGTAGAATCCAACAAAAGAATAAATTTTTGTGTCAAAAATGGGCAGAGAACAGAGAGTCAGGCCAGGCAGATGCTGGGGACTGGAACAATCTAGCTTGAATTTGAAAGAACAACTTCTCTTCCTACCACTTACTCCTGACCTGGTCCATAACTCAGATAGGTGGAAAGATGCAGAGAAATTCTAAAAGTAGACATGGCAACCCAGTGGGAGCTGTCTTACTGAAAAATGCTGGAATTCTTCATATCGCTGATGTTGAAATTCTTGCCCATGACCTAACCTAGAATATCACCTGTGAGATCTGGTGCCTAATATGTAATGATTTCATGAATTTAGAAGAACAAATGAGCCACAGAAATGATCAATCAGATGTGAACTGACAAGGGACAATGGGGTCCACAAAGAATTAGATTACAGATGCAAAAAAAAAAAACAATTAAAAAACAACACCCATTACCTTGCTTCTCAAAGTATGCAGGGTGAGCAGCATTAGAGTTACCTGGAAGCTAGTAAGAAAAGGGGAAACTCAGTCTGTACCCTGGACCCTGGGATTCGAACTTGCATTTTAATGAGGTTCCCAAGTAATTAGTAAGCCCACTGAAAATTTGAGAAACACTGATCTAAACCATAACTGGGTAAAGCAACACCAAAGCCACACTGACCAAGCAGTTATCACCATCACAGTGAAGAGGGACTAGTAATTGTCTCAGACCACCCTGTAGAGATGCATTTTGCTCCTCTGTCACTCTGAAGGATAAATTCTGTCTGCCACAACAAGTCTCCTTTTGTCTTCGTAAATTTCTAAATTAAGAAGAATTTATTTGGATGCTGTTATAAGATAATATATGGAGATAAATAAATATTGATACAGATATGTTATATAGATATGGGTCTGTATATTGATATAGATATGAATAGATATGTTATTTCCCATTCTGTTAGACTCAATGCACATTTGCAGTGGTCAAATTAACAACCTAAAATAATATACATGTCCACTGGCCTTATACTGGATAGTTGGTGCACGTTGTCTTCTTTTAACATTGATAACAGAAATATCAATAAGAACCATGGGTGCTGAATGCTTACAGGCACAGTTTTCATGGTCTATACATTTGATCCTCTTAAGAGCCTTATAACATAGATTCTCTTCTTACCCTTATTTAATCCTCCAACACTGTGACATGATTATTTTTATGGCCACAATACAGTTACTGATATATGAGGAAACAGCAAATAAACCACAAGCAGTTCTTGCATTCACACCTAGAACCCCTGTCTCCAATGTCTACAGTCTTTCCACTACACTGTGTGGCCTAACAGTAAACAATAAGAATGCAGAAGTGCACCTCTCTCCTTGAGCGATGGCACCTAGGTACAGCCTGTTGCTGATGGATGGGCCACATTAAAGCATCAACCCCAAATATTCTAAAGTCAGATTCATTAAACCTTGAAGTTGTTCTCCATGTTAGTGTACAAGGTGACGGTAACAGAAATCACAGTGAAATGACTGTCTCAAGACAGAACAGAAAGTGGGCTACACATACTCCTCCTGGGTATGGGCTGTGATTTGCCATCATCTGCATGTGAAGTCCATCTCACCCACTGACTCTGGGTGGTCTTAACTCAACTTGGGTACCAGTTCTTGACCCTCTCTCCCTGGAGTGTGTGAGCAGTTCTCCCTCTGTCTAAGGATTATCATTTCTAAGAATGAGTCTTCTTATAGCTTCTTTTTTGGCCCAAGTCTTTTGCTCAGATCCTGGAAGCACAGAAGAGCAGGACAATCAACTCATGAAGTCCTAGAGTATTAGAGGTGGAAAATCTTACACCAGATACAAGAGAGGAGCAGGGTCCTGGAGCCTCATGCTAGGTTTCTTCAGTATTCCATATTCCTGTTTCCCTGTCTTTGAAATGAGGTATTATTACCTTAGCTAAAAGCAGTGCTAGGTACATTCATCAGGGTAGAGCCCAGTAAGTATTAAATACAGAAATTTTTTTTTTATCCAAACCTCATTGTCTTATATCCTTTATGTCAGAAGCATTGATTCCTCAAGGAAGCCACATCACTCTAAAAAGGAGTTGTGCCAACTATAACTCAGACAATTACTCAAGTGATTCTCATACAATCACCAGCTTCAATAAAATATTTTTTAAAGAAAAAAATGATGAACGTGTACTGTTTTCCCATGGATATGTAACAAAACAGCACCAATTGGGTGGCTTAAAAATATACAGTTATTGTCTCCTGGCTTTAGAGGCTAGAAGTCTAACATCAAGGGTTGGACATGCATCCTCCAAAACCTGTAGGAGAAAACCTTTCTCCGGACTTCTGGTGGTTTTCTGTCAATCTTTGGCACATCATGGTTTAGAAGTGCACAACACTGGTCTCTGCCTTGGTCATTTGTCTCAAGGTGTTCCCTCTGTGCATCTCTGCTTACACATTGCTATTTTATAAGGACTCAATCATATAGGATTAGAGGCCTACCCTACTGCAGTATGACCTCTTCTCTTACCTAATTGCATCTGGCAACAATCTCATTTCCAGATAATGTCACATTCTAAGGTACTAGTTCTAAGGTATTAGTTTTTCAGGGAAAACAGTTTTATTGGGGTGGATATCAAGTACTATGGAACAGACTATTACACTATTCCAAAATGCCTAGTGGCCTCGAAAACACATTCCCTCAGATCAGTTAGATTCCCCTGACTGCTTTTAGTTCACACAGACTCAATAGTTGTTCTGCAACCCAATGATGGAAGGAAGGATGACACAAGAAGTAAGAAAAGTTCAGGTCAGAAGGACCTGAATTCTAATGTCATATTCAACATTTTACATACCCACTATTTGGGGCATGTCAATCCACTTCAACTTCTCATCCTTCAAATATGGATTAATAATCAAAGAAAATATTTCTGGTGACCCACTCACATTCCTTTGCCTCCTCCTGCCAACATTGGCCCTCTTTTGCCTAAGAATTTGTCTTCAGGAGCCACAAATGATAAGCTACAAGTACCAAAGAATTTATATACCCCAGAGGATCTACCAGTAAGTGATGGGAACTGGTATATAAATCACCCCAACTCCCTCACATCCTGTTTAGGATAACTCAGAGGTGCTTATTCCACACTAGCCCCCAGAGTTTCCCAATGGGATTAAGCCGCACTTTCCCACAGGGTTAACTTTCTTGATAGCACACCCTTAATTGGAAGTTTTCCCTCCCCTGCTCACTACTCATCCATAAATGTCTCCTGGGATCATCTCCTAAATAAATTACTTGCATTTGAATCTTTCTCTCAGGGCCTGCCTCTAGGAGAGCCAAACAAGAACAATACTGTATACTTGCAGAATTATTTTGAGGGTTAGAAAGCATGCAGGTTAGAAAGGTGGTATGTAGTAGGCACCCACTAAGTAAACAGTTTCCTTGAAAATAAGCAAAGGCATTTCTATTTAAGAGAGATTTTGAGAAGGACAGTGATATAGCAAGCTACTGCATGCTACTAGAAACATACCTTGAGTTCATACAGTAATATAATTAAACTCCTTTTCCATGAGGGTTAAATGGAACTTTTCTTTTTTTTTTTTGCCATTTTTTTTATTGGTTGTTCAAAACATTACAAAGCTCATGGCATATCGTCTTTCATACATTTGATTCAAGTGGGTTATGAACTCCCATTTTTGCCCCAAATACAAGTTGCAGAATCACATCGGTTACACATCCACATTTTTACATAATACCATATTAATGACTTTTGTATTCTGCTGCCTTTCCTATCCCCTACTATCCCCCCTCCCCTTCCCTCTCATCTTCCCTCTCTACCCCATCTGCTGTTGTTTAATTCTCTCCCTTTTTTTCCCCCTTTCCCCTCACAAACTCTTATATGTGATTGTGTGTAACAATGAGGGTCTCCTTCCATTTCCATACAGTTTCCCTTCTCTCTCCCTTTCTCTCCCCCCACTCGTCTCTGTTTAATGTTAATCTTTTCCTCGTGCTCTTCTTCCCTGTTAGGAAAAAAAAAAGAAAGAGAAGGAAAAGAAGGGAAGGGAAGGAAGAGGAGAGAGAAGGATAGATGGGAGGGGAAAGAGAGAAAATTTGTTTTCTTTTTGCTTATTCAGATTCTGCTTCCATCACTTACTAATAGTTTAACATTGAGCAATTTTCTGAAGCTAATATTAACTACCCTAAAAAGCTGTAAATGATGCATATATAAATTCCTGGGAAAGATATATATCTCTATGCCTCAATTTCTTTATGTAACCAGCTCAAGGTTACATGTATAACTGTGAAGGAGCCAGCAGTTGAACCCAAGCCAACATATTTAACCACTACATTATACTGCTTCCTTCTTATGAAGCACATTTAATCACCCAGCTGGGACCTACATTTAAATCATTCAAACATGAAATTTTTAAGGAATAAGATGCCTTTGCATTGAAGTTAATGTAGTTTCTGAGGTTTCTATAGCAACAAAAATCTAAAATCACCTCTGGTGGTATTACTTACAACAGTAGAGAGACATTCCCGCTGACCCTTTATCAAAGAATTTGTTTCGTCAAGACAGGTCTAGCCACATGGAAGAGAATCTGAGAATCATGCTACATATTCTCAAAGATATGATTGCTCACTGACTGTGGTGGTCTACATTAATACAATAAAAAACATTTTTGAATGCTTATCATATGCTGGATCAAGACATTAATATATTATTGTTACTTTTTTGCAAAGAACCCAAGGTCTGGTAGAAGAAACTTGGGTACTACTAGTGCTAGGATCCCCCTATCTGTTCAGTGACAACTGAGAGCTGAGCATCAAATGCAATAGGAGCAAAGAAAGGTTAAAAACACAATGGGCTGGAGAATCAAAGAAACTTCTCAAAGGAGTAAAAACTATTCCCAGATTATCCAAGTGGCTAGCACACTAATCACCGACAAACACCACACTGTTTTTTCCTCCTTCCTTGTCTCTCATTCCTCATTGAACTTCCTGGGACTACCTGTTAAATAAACCAGCTACCCCCACGGGTTTGTCTGGGTATCTGCTTACAAAGAAACCTACACTATGACAACATCAATCAGGTTGATTCATTCAGTTCCTTGGGGACATAATTTCTAGTTAGCTCAAGTTGATGGGCCCTGCAGGATCCATTAAAAGGAGTTTACCCGCATTATAGGATTCAGGGTGAAAATTACCAGCAGAGTGAGGGACTTCCCAAAATCACACCTGATCATCTCCCTCTCCTAGGGTGCAAGTTTGATTAAATTTGAGTTTATAGTATATGTAAAAGCAAAACTCAAATGCATGTCTCCTACATTCTTCTGCATCCCTCTGTAAGAACACCCTTCATGTCACCCGCACCTTCATAAGTCACAATGGTGCTCCACCGCCTTCCAAGGATGTAATGAGGGACCACCATTAAGTACAATTGCAATGAATTGTTGCTAGAATCATGGCTCACCATCCTCTGTGCCTTTCTTATAGAGTTCTCCACAGCTAGTGTCCTCCTTTCAGAGTGTCATGAAAGGTTTTGCATCCTGCAAGTAAGTGAAATAGTCTTCTATCTGGGCCTTAAGTTCCATGATGTGGATTATGTCTTCTTTTTCACTCTTGCCATCACAAGTTCAAGTTCAAACATGAATTTATCTATGGTCGAAATATGCTGGTTTCCCCAGTAACTCAATTGTGTTCTGCCACCAAACTTCATCTTTTACTCCTTTTAATTTTTTGGTTCTCATTCTGATCCTTTATTTCTATGACGAGTGATCTTATAATCAACTGCTTCAAATATTTGGTGAAATCTACTAAAACAAACCATACTGGGTGTCTGTAAATGCAACAGAATATTCAATAGCAGAGACAGGACAGTGAGCAGGCAGGCACCGTCCCCCAGCACCATGGAACTTACTCTCAGAAGCAATGTGATAGAATAGAAATCAATTTATTCATTTTATTTATTATGTGGTATAATTTTTGTCCACCAAAGGGACACATTTTCTTCCAATAGAGAAAAATGAATGATGTATTATATTTTTTCGTTTTTATCTTTACTATTAAGACACTTGGATTGTGTTAATGATCAATCCCAATAATTTGCCTAAGGATCCTAATGCAATTGTGTCTTCTTCATTTTATTTATTCTGAGTTATTTCTAATTTTTTTAAAATTTTTTCAAATTGTAGCCTCTTCTACAGAGTTTAACTTTGTAGTTCATCATCTGTAACAGTCAGAACTTCTTTATATTTCAGAGCTTTAACTGAAGCCCTGGAATTTCATCCCCTATGTTGTTTGGTGTTTTCCAAATCAATTCATTTTATTTTTGGTAAATTGATTCATTTTTTTTAAACATTTTTTTAATATTTATTTTTTAGTTTTAGGTGGACACAATATCCTTATTTTACATTTATGTGGTGCTAAGGATCAAACCCAGTGCCCCCTGCATGCTAGGCGAGCACTCTACTGCTGAGCCAAAACCCCAGCCCCTAAATTGATTCATTTTAATCACAAGGTCTGATAGCCAGCAAATCAGAGGCAGGTCATGAGTATATTACAGCCAACTTGAGGTGAGAGGTAATGGAAAACAGAAGATGGCAGATCTATTTCCTTCCCCATACTTCAAAGTAAGTGTCCCTTCAGCTAGAGCACTTTATTCCAGTGTGGAACCCATACCTTGGGTAGACTCAGACATCCAAACAGAGAGAAGCTGGAAAGGTAAAAATACTCAAAACCATGCCTTCAAAGGAACGGATGAAACAACTGGGGAAAGTTCACTCAGAGAAAAGAAGGCTTGGAAGAGAAATTCAAGAAGAAAACATTTGCCGTGCATGTCCTCAGAGGACCAAAGGAGGAAGAAGGAGCAGAAGTTTCATCTATGAACATGAACAACTTTCTGACTGACAGTTGTCATGGAACCCGACAAGCCCACAGATTGCAGCTCCCCGTGACCCGGACTGGCTCCTGTGCTGGATTTTTGTTTCCTGCAACAAGTTTCAGGAAGCCGGTCTGTTTTATTTTCCTATTTAAAGTTGCTTGGGGAGGGTAATGAGTTTCCCATCCTTGAAACTATGCAAGCAAAAGTCGGGCGAGAACTGGGTGGGGAGGCTGGGGACAAAATTTTGAGTCTTTCCCAGGTGTCTCTCAAAACTCTGAAAATAGGAGAGTTTAGAGGAGACACAAGCTCCTCCCAGGATTCTCTGTCTGCGCCTCTCTTCCCGCACCCTGCAAAAGCCTTCCCAGTTTTTGTAAGTACATTCCTCTCACCTCCATTTCCAACGCGTTTCTCACATGAGGTGGAACAGATGCCGGGGTAACGCTGGCTAAAAATAAAAGCAAGGGTGGTGGGGAGAAAAAACTATTTTATAACAAATATCTCAGCAAAAAATTTATATCCTGAATGGATTTGGCAGCAAAAGAACAGCTGCCACCTCTTTTGATGTTCTTCCTTCTCTCAACTTTCATAACCTGGTTAAAATGCCAATCAGATTTGTGTAATCAGGAACAAGGGACATCAACCTCAAAAAGCATATGAAAATGTAGCTTCTCAGAATAAAGAAGAATTTTGTGAATTGGTCTCTTTGCTCTTTTTTTTTTTCCAATTGCATTGAGAATCCAGCTTGTCAAAGAGAACCAGAGATCCTTCCCATCTGCCAGCCCTTTAGGCCTGTAAGTAGCACATGGGTATTCTCACCCTCCCTCCAGTGGGCCAGACAGCAGCATCACAGGGGCCTCTGTGCTAGGGGATGTGGTACCCACTGAAGGTGTCTCCCCTGAAATGAACATTGATACTCTCTGGCTTTCTTCAACCATTCAAACCAGAGACTGATATTCTGGGAAAGCTGGCCAGACCAATCTATGAACATTAATGAGTTAGGCAGTGATTACAGGGCCTTTGGACATTCACACAACAAACAGTAATAAAGCACTATTAGGTATAAGCCAGTGCCTGAAAAATGTCAAGATCAATATGGTACGGCAGCTACTCTACAGGAACTAATAATCTAGAAGAGAAGACGTGTTACACAAGTAAGAAAATGGAAAAACAAAAGTGGTAAGGACCACAGAGCACTGCAGATAAAATGACCAGGGTCTCAGAGCATGGCAATAATATTTCCATATTGTGGGTAAGAGAAGACACACATTTAAAAAGGAGGAGGTACATTTTGGAAGAAAGTGCCATTGGGGCCAGGTCTCAGAAAATGAATCAGATTTGAGTAGATGAAGACAGGAGGCCAGTGGTACTAAAGGGTGAGAGAGGAAAGGGAAAGCATGGTGCATGTGCCCTGAGGGTTAGTTAAGTAAACCAAAGTAACTAAAGCTTGGGACAGAGGGGAGAAAAGGGAGGAGAGGAGGTTGGAGCCAAAGAACAGAAGAGAACTCCCAGCAACCACTTTTCGTGATTCCATGATGCCATAACTGGATGTTGCTGTTCATTCCAGACTATCTCCCCAATCCTGCCAAAGACAAGACAAAACAAGCAACAATAGAGTGGTCCTAAGGTCTGTCAGCTTTAGTGCGGAGATGATGCTACATTCTCTACCCTTCAAGCTTCTGCTACTTGAAATCTGCAATGTCCATCAAAATAGCTCAGCAAACAAATACAGGTACATAGAAGCACATGACAAAAGGTGCGTCTTGAGCACATTTGGCCAAATGTTGACAGTTGTTGGATCTCAGTGAGGGATATACATATGTTCATTATTCTAGTCTTCCTGCTCTTTGCAATTATGAAAAAGGTTTTCAAATGGTAAAAATAAACAAATCCCGAGTTACCAGCCTATGAATCATCCAAGGACCTCATGGCCAGCAGGGTCTGGCCAGGTGCTCACAAGCCTGAAATCTGTGTATAAGCCAACCCCACGGCCACGCTGTGCTTAGATTGGGAGTCGCTGGGATCCTTAGTCACTTCCCTGTGATGCCCGCGGTGCCACTGCAGAGTTAATAGGCAACAAAATGTAATCGTGTGTGGGAAGTGAAAAGAGCAGAGCGGTTTGCCATTTGTTCCTTTTCACAAGTTTTAGGCGCTTTCAGTGGCAAAAATATTCATGGGGTTAAGAATCAGCCTGTTTGGTAAACTGCAATTAGCATGAAGGGGGTCTCCTAGGCTTCTGGAAAAAGGATAAATATAGATGTCGATATTTTCTGTGGGAGGACAGAGCTCCAAGCTTTTATTTTAGAATCTCAAAAAAAAAAAAAAAAAAAAGCCTGTGTAAGGGGCATTCCATCCAGAAAGTGTGGCCTTAGTCTGGACCCACTGTGAGCTCAGTGGGGAAATGCTGCTTGTCTGTGGGATCAAGAGTGCAGGGCCCTATATAGTCCCTAAAGGAACTCTGCTGGAGAAGCAGAAAGCAGGGATGTTGACCACATACCAGATAGCTCAGGCTTGATCCCTGCTCTGCTACTTACAGGCCGGATAGCTCTAGCCTACCCTGTCCCCACCTCAGTTTCTTCATCTGTGAAATAGAAATGATAATAAATGTATGTGAAGCATGTAGCAGGGCCAGGCACAAAGTTAATTATACACACACACACACACACACATATACATGCACACACATATATATGGTAGCTCTGTTCTTATTTCATCTTCTAAAATACTATAAGGCAAATTAAATCAATATCCAGTCAAGCCTCAATAGACACAAATTCCACATCTGTGGATTCAACTAAACATGGATCAAATATATTTAAAAATTTTTGCTTCTACATTGAACATGTACAGACATTTCTTTTTTCTGGTCATTGTGCCCTAAGCGATACAGCATAACAACTATTTACACAGCATATACATTCAATTAGGTATTATAAGTAATCTAGAAATGATTTGAAAGGTATGGGAAGATGTCATAGGTTATCTATAAATATTTTAGGCCATCTTACACAAGGGACTTGGGCATCTGCAGATTTTGCTATCCATGGGTGAGGGGGGGTCCTGAAAGGGATGACAGTACTGTAAACTCACCCACAGACCTTATTTGGATTCCACAAGTTTTCCCACTGCTGCTCTTTTTTATGATCCTGGATCCAATTCAGGATCCCACACTGCATTAAGTTGTCATGTCTCCTTAGACTCCTCCAATCTGGAACAGTCCCTCAGTCTTTGTCTTTTATAACCTTGACATTTTTAAAGAAGACTGACAGAATGTCCCTCAATTTCAATTTGTTCAATGTTTTTGGTAAGTACATTAAGATTATATATTTTAGGCAATAATATCACAGAAGTGATACTGTGCCCTTCTCAGTACCTCATATCGGGAGATACTTGAATCCAATATGTCTAAGTACTGGTGGTGTTAATTTTTATTACTAGGTTAAGGCAGTGTCTGCCAGGTTTCTCCATTTGGAAAGCAACTACTATTTTTCCCATATGGTAATTAATAAGTTCGTTATATGGAGATACTTTGAGACTTTGCAAATGTTCTGTTTCTTATCACACTTTTAGTAAGTGGTTTTAACATCTGTCAATGATTCTTCCTTCCATAATTATTAATGTGATGTTTGCCTAACGGTGGTCTATTCCCAGCACATCTACTAAACTTATTAACAGGAATTCTACTTCAAGAAAGAGCTATCTTTTTCAGTTTATTTATTCAATTATTTATATGACTCATTAAAATTAATTTCATTCTATGGGTTAAAAAAAACATTGCTTTATTTATTTGTTGTTGTTCTTACTGTTGCTCAAAATACCCAAGATGTGGCCACTGAAGCTAGCTCAGATTGGTTTCTGAGTCCCTTTGGTAATTGTATTATGGTTAGGTCAGATGGTCACAGTAGGGGAAACAGAGTAAAGGGCCTATACTTTTCTGTACTACCTTTTGCAACTTTTCTATGATCTAAAATCATTTCAAAATTTAAAAATAATTAAAGTTAAGAAGACTTGAAAGGAGCATGAAGAGAGCTTCTGGAATGTTCTCTCTTCATCTGAGTTCAGGCCACTGAGGTGAGCTCCATTTGTAAAAATCCATCAAGCAGTATTTTCATGATTTTCATAAGTTATGTGTATGTTTTGCTTTAGTAAAAGGCTTGTAAAAGGATGTAATAGAACTTTGAAAATGTTGTTTGAAGATAATTTAGCTGTAAAATATATGATAACAGGAAATAGCATGCACAGGAATTTCTATAGAAGGGCCTGCCAAGTTCCAACCGGTCTGCCTTCACAACCTCCAGGGAAATCCTTGGCCCAAAGCAGCTTCAATCAGCTCTCCCCTCTCAATCTTACTCAGACCCCTGTTTCTGCTCCTTCATGCTCTACTTCATCTTCTGAGTTTCTTGCATTTCCAAAACACTCAGAAATCTTGTTTTCATCCAGGTATTTCCTTCAGAGCTGAAATACTAATGATCAGGTCTCAGTCTATTTCAATCTCTAATGTTCTATATCTGCATCAACTCCCCAAACAATCTCGTTTGTACTACATCATCTTCCAAAAATGAGCATCAACTGCTCTGTTGTTATTGTTATTGACAATCCTTACTGATAACTTGAGCTAACTCTCCTTTTTCTGTGTTGCCACAGCCCTCTGTACATGTCTCTGTTCAAACATGCGTTGCATTTTTCCTACAGATTATGAACTTCTCAAAAGAATGAAATTAGTCTTCCCCATACTTGTGTCTTGAATGCAATCCCTGGGCCTTTTCATGTAGAAACAAACTTCTCAGGGTGGGCAAGCAAGAGAGCCAGAAGAGGGTATTGACAAGATGATATTCACAATCTTCTATCACATGACATTGAAATTGATGTGGCATCGTTTTTGTTGCATTCAATTGATTAGAAGCAGGCTTCTAGGACTATCTCATGTTCTCAAGAAGAGGAGACTAGGTGAGGGCATGACACTAAAAAGCAAGGATCACTGGGATCATGTCAGAGGATGCCTATCACAAATGAGATTAAGGTAAGAGAGAAGAGGTACCTTTAAAAATACATTCTAGAAAATCTTGTTCTCTTTGCTTCTTCCTTTGTATTGGCCCCTGTGTGCATTTAAATATGACTTATTGTTTAGTTCTGATAGAAGTAAATATGTGCTTCGGGGGTTCAGAATGATTGTATGCTATATAACAAATTTCTCAAAAATAGTTTCTGTGAATTCCTTTGTTACATGACATCGTCTCTCAGAAGCACACATTTCACCTATTAATTATTAAGAATCATGTCAACAAAAATAATAACATAATAGATTATAAATAAAATTCAGAATGTGTGGATTTTGGTTTCTCTGTTCTTCTGCTCCCTTGCTCTTAGCTGAAGGCCATTTTTTTTTTTACCTACCTTGTCCTCTCTAAAGCACAAATAAAAATACAAAAAAAACCCACACCTGACCTAAATATAATATATACATTTTTATGTGGATGCATTTATACTTCTAAAGACTTTACTTGCCTGGGGTTGGAGAAAGAGAAATGAGAAAATAGAAGAGAGACTGAAACTACAGATGAGGGAGTGGACGAGGCTAAGTGACAGGTAGAAGGTGGGCCTGCCAACTTGAGACCCAAGTGGATCTCAGCACTGATTTCTTCTCAGGCATGAATACTCCAGTGTCTATAGCCTGAGATACTTGTAAGCTGCCTAACCAAACCAGGTGACAATTAACTCTTTTAGCTGAGATGGCAGTAAAAATATGACCCATATTTTTATAATTCTAATAGCACCAACAGTGTTAACTAATATTTACAAAACATTTTCTTACCTTTTTATGTGGATAGGGTTATTTTATGCTTGTGTAAAGTTGGATCAGTGGTCCTCCCCCCCCCTCATATAGATATGCCATCTGGAACACATGCTATTCAGATCAGCAGAGAGGGAGAAAAGAAAGAAAAGGTGTATTGGCTCCTAATAGCCACAACCCAAAGGGATAGACATCAGTTCTGCTCACATTTCATTGTTTAGAAGTAGTCATGTGGTTATAACCTGAGACTACAAAGTGGGTATTGAATATGGAAGAGGACATGGATATTGATGAGTACCAACCCATCATCCTAAATGATCCTCAGGGCATCTCTGAGGTTCTGGTAGTTTAAACAACATATCAAAAATCACATTAATAAGAGATTTTTATGCCCAGTTATTTTTCCATAACTGCACTTTTTGTTATCTCTAACTCTTTTTTATTTAGTTTATCTTCTTTCTATTTCACAAATCTCTACTTAAAAAAAAAAAATTTCAGAGCCCAACGTGGTGGCACACCTACTCAGGAGACTAAGGCAGGAGGATGATGAGCTCAAGACCAGACTGGTCAACTTAGCCAGACCCCATCCATGGAAAAAAAAAAAAATGCTGATCAACTCCGTAGGTAATGTCATTCTTACCCAAGCTCACAGGGGCTGTTATTAGAAACCATTCTTATAAGCCCAAAGGAATTTATTATGATCTAAATATGGTACCATTCATTTTCAGATACTAAAGGGAATTCATAGCTGAAGATCCCAATCTATGTAAGAAATAAAAATATCCAAGGTATCAAAGAGAAGGAAATTTTTTTTCACGAAAAAAATTTAAAACATTTTCCTGGCCCATCAATCACAATGACACAGGCTTTAATTATTCAAAAAGAAATTTTATTTCTGGAATCAAAGATTTGGATCTTTCTTCACAAGGTAAAAAGTTTTGAGACATCCCCTTTATTGACTGCTCTGTAAGATTTTTCTCTGATCCTATTAGAATTTAACAGTCACTGAGATAAATTGGTACCCATGCCTCAGAATAGGAAGGCTCTTGTAATCTATTTTTCAGTAATACCATCCTAACCCACAAATCAGATCATGTCACTCTTCTGTTCAAAAAAAAAAATCATCTTTGGTTTCCTTGGTGGGCATTTCTGGCAGAGTACTCACTCAGTCTCCATTCTTTCCCCATCTTCCTGAAAAACCACCTGATTTTGTTCAAGCATGAGGAAGATTTGTGTACAGGAAAAATACAACCCTCCCAAATTCCAGGATATGATTCAAGATATCCTTTGTCAAATTTTTCCCATTCAGATGCTTGTTTTTCCTGCCCTACTAGATCCAGATAGGAGCGAACATGTTAGGTAGGTTTGATCAATGATGTGTAAGGTGAAGTATTCTCTGAAATCTCCAGAAAAACTGGCATGAACTCATGGGGAGAGATTTTTGGCACTACCTCTTCCCCCTTCTTCCTCCCTTGGAGGGAGATTTTGTAACAGGTGATATTTAAAGCTGCAGAACCCATAATGTAACCTGTGGCAAAGTTTGCTAGCCCATCAGCAACCCTCTTTCCTCTTCTTCCTAAGGTCACAATACTCTCCATTTCCCATTTTCCCTTGCAGTTAGATATTATGGGATTCTATGCCGTAGAGTATGGAGGAAAGTTCTATATGAAGTTTGGAAGCTAACATGGAAAAGTCATGTCTGGTCCTCCATATTATTTCCCTTCCCACCTTGATGGAAATCAGTAGTCTTGAAAGATGTTCTGAAGCTGGTGGAGAAGAAGAAAAACATTTGAAGAAAAGCCACTTGCTTATCAGAAAATCTGTGTGGATTTTACAGAAAGGAATAAACTGAAGTTACATTATGCCACTTAGAATTGAGGGAGTCATCAATTACAACCGCTAGCAGTCCAATAATTATACACGACCATGAGGCCAAAAGCCTGAGAATGGAAAGTCAGCATGATGAGAACACAGGGAGAATGGGGAAATCTTGAGTCTTTGAAGATACTGTTGAGGTGCTGCCCCAAACTGCAAAGAACTCACTACTGTATATCTTTCTCTATGAGAAAATGCAATGTCTTTGTTGTTTAAGCCACCATCCGCTGTAAAGTCTATTTCATGCCCCTTTAAATATTCCCAGTTAATAAAGTACACATGCCTTAAAGAAAAAAAAACACATTGGCCAAGTTCTCTGTCAATATGACTCCAATCAATTTCATACTCCCCCTAGTAACACTCTGTATCTCATGTATCCTTATCTTCTATAGAACTAGTATCTATTCCCTGATTTATCATGGACCGTCATGCTACTTTGATATTGTTCATCCCTCTGTTGGGATCATTCTTCCTCCTTTCTCCCCTGAAGTCCTTAAGAATCTCAGCTCAAACAGCTCTTCTTGCACCCCCCACCCTGAATCCAGCATAGAGAATTAACTTAGTCCTTCAACTGTGTTCCAGTGAGCCTTGAAAGAGCCTCTAGCATGTGCTCAGGCGCTTAACTACCTGCTCATTCCCTTGCCTGCCTCCCTCACTAGACCCAAAGGGCAGAGACCATAATTCTTCTGCTTACCCAGGTCCTGGTCCATTCCCCAGCACATGGAAAATTCTTGATAAATACTTACTGAATTGAAAAGAATCATCAAATGATGAACTGGTGAATTTTTTTCAGATTTGATAGAATCCTTTAAGATTAACCTGTCCATAGACCTCATTTCTTAAATGAAAAAGAATGATACCCTGAAATCACCCAAAAATTTAGTGCCAGAACTTGTATAGAACATAAACCTTCTGATTTTCAGGCCACTAAGTTTTTTTTTTTCTTTTTTTCCTTTTCCCATCTCCCAGTTTCTAGGCTGAAGCTATTTTTTAGTTTGACCGCTTTATTCAACTCTGGTGACATGACCTTCCCCCAGCTCTAGCTTTAACAGTCATAGAAATAATTTTCCATAAATCCTAGTATGAGCACCAGGAGGAAGAGAGAAATGTCAGAAAGTAAAAAGAATATATCCTAGCTTGGAAATCAATCATTCCTAGAATCACACTAACCTAGCAAACCTTGCCTCATCAAAGACATCTTGACTTGCAATCCAGGTCCCCTCACACTGGGCCACAAGCCATCCCTGACCTTCAGCCAGAAAAGCTGGGGCTTGATTCCATGCATGACCCTGACCAGTCTCCTAGAGGTAGATAACTGATCTCTGCTCTCTGGACAACAACTGCTCTCTGGTTTTCTATGTCAGACTGAAAAGAATGCACATAAACACAATAATGACATACAATCTAACCAAAATGTGCCTGAAGACTCCTGGTGCCTCATCCATCTCAGACTGAAGTCCTGGAATACTAAGCTCAGTCACTAAGCTCAGCCTTGATGCTCTTTACCTCTCCAATCTACCTATTATCAAATTCCAATAGGAACTCTCCCAAGGTGAGGCAGGCAAGCGGTGGGTGGTAGTCTTCTGCAAGAGATTTGACCATGCATTCTACAGAAATTTAGTGAGCCTCTGCTATGTGCTCCTGACATCAAAGGTGTGGTGCTACACAAGATAGATAAGGTCTTGCCTCTATGGAGCCTCTGTTTAAGAAAGGGAGGCAGACATTCAATAAATAACCAATTGATCACATAATATGATTTCAGGAAATATTGGGTGCCATGAAGAAAAATAAAAAATAGTCAAGGAAATTTAGGTTTAGAGATGGTAAAATGTCTATCCTAAATTGGGAGGCAAATAAAGACCTTTGACATAAGACCTACAATTAATAAGGCAGCAGGCCATGAAAAATATCTCAGGGTGAACATTTATGGCTGGGATGGTTTCATATACTGACACAATTGTTAATAACAACTTGTTATACAGTTATACACTTAGAATGATCCCAGATTAAAAATTAAACTATATGCATTTAGAAATAAATTATGCCACATTGCCCTAAGACTCTGGTGAGATTGAATTTAAGGTAGAGGAAACAGTGAACAGTGGGAATAGACTGGAGTGTTTGGAAACAACCAGAAGACTGGGGTGTAGTGAAATTATGCTAGAGAAGAGGGAACAAGAGATAACTAAAGAATGGACAAGTACATCCTGTAGGGTTTTCAGGTCATGGTGAGGAATTGTTGTGTTTTTATAAACGTATGGGAATGTTCTTATATGGAGAGTCTTTAGAGGGCTTGGGGCCAGAGAGTCACAAAAACTAATCAAGATATTTAAAAGTTCCACTCTGGGTTTTGTGTAAAAAAACAGACTGTGTGTGAACAAGAGGGACAGAGAACCCAAATTGGAATTTTCCTCATTACTCTCACACCGTCACTCAACACAATACTTCTGACACCATCTACGTGAAGATTACTTTCCACACTCCAAATAGTCAGTTCCCTATCAGACACTGACTGAAGGTCCTATAATTTAACTCAGTCCTGATACTGTCTACCTGGAGATCCAATCAGACCCCACAGGTCAAGGGCTCAGTCCCCCAAAAGTGTCCTCACTTCTGATGCCAATTTCAAGGCCCAGATTATAACTTGTGTTTCTGATGGACCAGTTATAAATTGGGGTTCCTATGACCCCCCTCCTTGAGTTTAATTAATTTGCTGGAGTGGCTCACAGAACTCAGGGAAATATTTATGTTTCCCATTTGGTATAAAGAATATTACAAAGGATACAGATGTACCATCATATGGTAGAGAGACACAGGGCCAGGCTTGGAAAAAGGGGCATGGAAGTACCCTGCCCTTTCTGAACACACCAGCCTCCAGAAATGACCACATACTTAGTAATCTGGAAGCTCTTTGGTGGTCTTTTGGTGTACCCTTTTCTCCTCCACAGTGCTGGTGATCAATCCCAGGCCCTGGCACGTGCTAGACAAGAACTTGACCCCCGAGCTCTTCCTCCAACACTGTCCTTTTGAGTTTTCATGGAGGCTTCATTATATAGGCATGATTGACTAAATCCTTGACAACTGGTGATCAACTAAGTATTCAGCCCCTCCGTTTTCCCTAGAGCTCAGGGATAGGGCTGAAACTTCCAACTGGCTAATCATATGATTGGTTCCCTTGGCAACCAGCACCCATTTGAGGCTATCTGGGAGCCCACCAAGAGTCATCTCATTAGAATTGAAGATCTACAGGAAAATCTCAGGGATTTAGGAACTCCGTGTCAGACACACCTATCACTCCTCAAATTACAAAGGACTTGGGGCTCTGTGTCAGGAAGCAGGAGACAAAGACCAAATATTAGAACTGGGAGCAGAGAGCAAATATGCACTTCTAATTTAATCATAATATCACAGACAGCTACCACAGTTATCTGGGTGAAAAAAAAATGATGATGGTTTGCACTATGGTGATGAAATGTGATCAGATATGGGATAATCTAAAGGTAAAGCCAACTAGCAGAAGAGGGTGGGGTGTGATATATAAGAGTAATCAAAGTTTCTCCAGGGCTCTGGGCTTGAACAGTGACATGAATGACAGTACCTCCTGCAATAGTTAAGATTGAAAAAGAGCAAGTTGAAATGAGAGAAAAAGAGAGAAAAGGATGAGTTCTGTATTTGCTGTGCTAATCTGGAAAATTTAATCTGATTATCCAATGGTGCTGTTAAGTAACTACAGGGTATACTAGTCTTCAAGTCAATCCAAAGAGATGAGTGTAGGAGTTAAGAGTATATAAATAGTATAAGCATATACTCATCTTATGGAAAATTTTCTTGTGTTTCGTTTGACATGTCCTTGTTGTCAATGATTACTTATTATTTCTTTTCCATCTATTAGTTTCCTTCTGTAACATCATTTATTTGTATGTCAAGTCTCTTGATTCTCTCCTCCAGCAACTCAGTTTTTCCTTCAAAATTTCCTTCCTTTTATCTTTCTGCTGAAGTATTTTTAGCAGACGTGGCCAGTGCCCTGCTTTACATACACCGGCTCAACCTTAGATATCAACTGCAACAGCTATGGATAATTCCGTGTGTGCCCAGACTTACCTTGTGATGACAGCTGTCCACTTCAACCATTGATCACATCTTGGAATGCAGAAGACTAATGCCTTCAGGGACATTGCTCAATCCATGGAAAACAGAAGACTTAAATTCCTCAGCCTTCTGGACTTCAGGAGCTCTCTTATGGTTTTGATAGAAGGTGGTCCCCAAAAGCTCATGTGTGAAACAATGAAAAAAAGTTTAGAGGTGAAATAAATAATCGAGTTATGAAAGCCTTAATCCCTTGATAGGGATTAACTGGGTGGTAACTATAGACAGGTAGGGTGTGGCTGGAGGAGGAGAGTCATTGGGGGTGTGCCTTTGGGGTTTATATTTTGTCTGTGGTGAGGAGTGGAGTCTGTCTCTCTCCCCCTCCCTCCCTCCCTCCCTCTCCCACCCCCCACCCTGCCTTCCTGATGCCATGTTCTGAGTCACTTTCCTCCACATCATTCTTCTGCCATGATGTTCTGCCTCACCTTGGCCCTAAAGAATGGAGTTGGCCATTCTGAGATCTTTGAAACTGTGAGCCCCCAAATAAACTTGTCCTCCTTTAAAATTGCTCGTGTCAGGTTTTTTAGTCATAGCAGCTCACTTCCAAGAACACTCTAGATGCTCTCAGGAGGTCCCACTAGTTTTGCTATCCATAGCAATGATTTCAGTAATGCATCCTTGTATCAGGTTCTACTTGTTCCCCGTCTCGCTCTCCATACTCTCTCACCCTTGCCTCCTGGAGTCATCTCCACAACACTCTGCCTGCATCCAAGATTCTGTCTCAAGTTTTGATTTGGGATGATCCTGAGGCAGGAAGAAGCAAAACCAAGAAAGTATGTTAAGAGATTCTTGTATTTACTTCTGCACATCAGTTAAGCCACGAAATTGGACCTCAACAGTGATAATCCTCTCCTTTAACTCAAATAGTGAAGGTTTTAGCTCAAAAATAATCAATTATCAAGCTCCAAGGATACATTGTGTTTTGTACCCTCTTTAGTTCTCTCAAGTTAAGATGATTATCGGTCTCTTCAAGCATATCCATTTCCCCATGTGTGTGCCCTACTTGTTCAATCTGACACAGTTCTCTGTTTTTAGGAGCCATCAAACCTAAATACTATGATATCCTGTGACAGGAACCAGTTTAAGGTCAGGATATCAGCTCCCACCTGATGCTGCTAGGAAGCTTCTCTAGACTCAGATCTACTTGGACTCTTCCAACTAGAGAAAAGGGAAGAAGTCCCCCCCCACACACACACACACACATACACACCTTCACCTTTTTCTTGGTCTTTTGTAGGTTAGGCAAATGAGCTCACTCCCTCGTGTTAGATTTCATCTTGAATCCAAAAAATCTCTGAAAACCAGTGTCTTCCCAGACCCAAGACTCTTCTACTCTCATCCTTAATCTCTGAGGCTGCTCTCTGAGTGACTGCCCCGCATGGAGGAGAAGCTCCTTCCAGTTGCCATCCAGGGAACTTAACAGCGCCCAAGGGTTACTGACAGATCTTGGTTCCCATTCGGCTCTGAAAAAGCAAATTTGCTTAGAATCAGAGTGGAGGGAAATAGAGTAATACTCACCCACCATGTTACCAGAATCTCTCTCTTTTAGTTATAGGTGGTTAAACTTTGAACCAAGAGAAAATCAAAGAAGTGAGTACACATAAAAAGGACTAGGGACAGGGTTCTGTGTCATGTAAGCCTTAGAGGGGAGGGAGAAAAAGAGAACTTATCACAAATACAATTCAAATCAAGTTTTAAATAAAATATTTCTAACAACATTATATTTTATTGATAAAAATACAGTGAGGTAGTACTGAGAATAGTGTGGGAAGGGAGGACCTTGTTGATACAGGAAGTGACTCTTCAATCTTAGTTAGTATAAGACAGAAAAGAAGAAAATCTGCATCCAACAGTGAAATTAATCCAGCTACTTTTCTTTGGTAGAAAACACAGCTCAAGCAAAACAGGTCAGATGTCTAAGGGAAGAGTACATTGGCCAAGCAACTGGGGAACCTGTGTCCTACAAAAGAGATGAAATGCATCCCAAGGAGGGGACCAGCCATTTGCAAGATCCTTTGAACACAGAGAAATCCAAGAAGACAGGTGACTAAAGATAGGAATAAGGGTACTCCCAAGGCTCTCATGACTATCAGGAAGAGAGACCAAGCATTTGGTTGCAGGCTAGAGAAACAAGAAGTTCACATGGAATTCTAACATCTACAAAAGTCTCTACTTTTTAGACTATAAACACTCGACCTATGGAATAGCTAGCATTTCATGTTTATTAAGCTTCTTAAAAGTCTTGTACGAATGCTTGCTCTATCTCTGATAATTACAGGAGAACCAGGAAAGGCAAATATGCTACCCAAAAATGTCCCATGAAAATATTCGCTCAGAAGAATTCATTAAAATGGGAATGGCCAGGCGGGCTAGATGATAATAATAAAGAATTCAAATGGAACTTGCCAGTTTAAAGTCATCTTCACTTATCTGGTTTAATGCGATCCTTAAAACAGTTCTGTGTGAATGATAAGGCAGCTATCATTAATATTCCCATTTTATAAGTGAGGAAATTAAGGCTCAGAGAAGTTAAATGACTCATTCAAGGTTGCTTGCTAAGTGGAAGAACTGGGACTAAAACTCAGGGCTGGCGGCTGGAAGGAAGGAAGGGTAATGACTTTTAACTGAAATGTCTACCAGGAGTGCCATGAGCCAGGCTGGGTAACGGCCGCCCCGACTCAGGCTGGGCGGGCAACAGGCCAAGAGCAGCCTGTTTCCCAAGCATTCCTTCACTTGTTCAAGAGATCATGAAAATTAAATTGGGCTATAACCAGACCTTAATTCCCCACCCTTGATGTGAGGAGCCATATTTGTCTCATTAGCCAAGGTCATAAACTCCAGCAGGAGGGAGAGAAGGAGGCAGAGGATGAAAGTGAGGAAAGGAAGGGGAGAGCGCCGTCTGAAGAAGCAGGAAGTCAGCAGAGAGGGTGAGAGGGCACGTGCAGGACAAGTGCATCTCATTAGAGCAGGAGCACGCCCCTCCTGGCATTATCATAATTACATTTTCAGCTTGTGTAGCTCTTCGCGGTAGTTTTATAAACAATCTGTATGCTCTCATTTGATCCTCATTACCTCCCTAGGAGGCAGGCAGTGCAGAGAGGATCGACCACACTATGCTAGGGAAGGGATGAGGCTCTTAGACATTAAGAGACTTGCCCAATTGGCAGATCCAGGGCCAGTAAAACCTGTGGTTTTTGACTCCTACTCCACAAACAGAAGGCCATTGTCCAAATCCCCTTGAGCCAAGCAGAGACAGAAAAAGAGCTCCAGTATTCTTTTGGCCATACAGTGCTGCCTCTCTCTCCTGCACCTTTTGATACACAGATATATCAAATGAAAATTTTTATTTCTGAAAAGAAGCAGGGAGTTGAGTCTGAAAGTGCTATTACCAAATGTTAAAAATCTAGTGGACTGTCCCTCTTCTTTAGCTGTATTGGTATATGGATTAAACCTAGGGACTAATGTACTAGGTCATCAGCTCATACTTTGAGATCTGTACCATAATAGTGTAGAATTAGAGAAACTTGATCTACATTGCGTGTGAAGATCTTGGCTTCAAATTACATCTCTTGGACAGTTGCCTTCCACAGAAAAGAAGTGTTAACAACTGACTATCTCCAAAGAATAAGGCTCCTCAGAGAGCCAGAATGGTTCGACTTTTGGAAACAAAATGAGGTGCTATACAATGATCTGGACTATCAAATCAGGAAGTCTAGGTTCAAAACCAGTCTGAATTTCTGGGTACACTGTATAATATGGATAGAAAGCACATTAAGTAAGAGTGAAGATTTGGATTGAGAGGGGAGAGGATGGGAGGTAATAGGGAAGTACTGGGGAATGAAATCTAACCAATTATACTATGCCCATTTATGAATATACCACAATGAACCCTCTCTCTCTCTCTCTCTCTCTCTCTATATATATATATATATATATATATATATATATATATATATATATATAAAAATGTCACTATATATATATAAATAAATAACATGTAACAACACACTAATATACATATGACGCACTAATTGAAATGATAATGATAATAATAAGGAAGATCAGTAAAGCAGAGCAAGCAGATTCGGGGAGGAAGGAGGGGAAGGAAAGGGAACTTACTATGGAATGATACTGATCAAATGATGTTGTGAACATGTACAAATATGGCATAATGAATCCAATTATTATGCATAACTATAATACACCAATAAATTTTCTTAAAAAAATGTAGATTTGGGATACAAATAGATCCAAGTCCATATCCTGTTCTTATCACCTTACAAAAGTTATAATTAATCTCAAGACTTGAAATCCCATCATCTATAAAGTAAGGATAATCATGCCTGTCTTGCTGGATTGTGCTCGACAAATGACAGCTATTGGTTTTAAGGAATATATATTCTTCAATGGAACTACAAAATTTTTATTCCAAATGGCAAACATTGGGACTTAAGTTGCTCAGTTTTCACACCTATTCTTTTTCCCCAATAAAAATATTGACTGGATATCTCTTATTTAATCCCTTTGTTTTATTGTATCAGTACTAATTTGACAGATTCTTCCAAATTTGCCAACTTAAGTCATATGTACAAGGAAACTTCTGTATAATCATGTTTGAAAATAATAGGACTTTATTAAAATAGGTTTCAAGAATTAAGAAGAAAGATAAAATATTTGACAAAAGTCTTTTAAAAGGAATACTTAAGAATGTAGTTGCAATTTTTAGATACAGGCAAATCTTAAGCTATCCATGTTTAAGTAGTTCCACTCAATTTGACAACACAGCATTTTATGACGATAATATAGAATTTTATGGAAATTTTTCTAAATAATGAGATTAGCCCATGTTCATATTTTTTAAATATTTAGAAGAAATGTCAGCTTGTCGACACATGATGAATTGCAATTTTACATTTTCTCAGAGTGTGGTGGTTGGGGAGAGTCTTTCAATAGTTAGAGCATAGACAATATTCATTGTTGGCAGAATTTCCATGTATCTTCTAAGAAAATAAATTAAATGACTTATCCATGGAAGAAATTAGATGTTCAGACCTCAAAGTCCTGGGGCAATTGCAAAGGAATAACAAGTGGCTTCTACCCCTTGACACCTGGATCATGAAATGTGACCCTGCATCATCTAGGCTGGAACTAGACTGCTAGAGCCAAGCCACCAACTGTCCTTTGGAGACTCAGCTAATATTACTGCTTCTGCCCCTGGGAAGGTTATCTTTAGAACATACAAATACAATGGTTATAGAGTAAGAGTGTCTGAATTTGAATCTTAAATATGACTAGTAGCCAACTTTTAATCCAAGACAACTCTCCAAGCACTGCATATATAACATTGCATTTCATTAGTTTAACTCCATAAATAGATACTCTTCTTATTCCCACTTTTACAGTAAGGGAACTGAGGCACAGAAAATCAACCAACTTGCCCAGGGTCACTTGGAAATTGTTGGAACTGGAATCCAACTTGGACAACCTGGCTCCACTCTGATCTTTCTTTCAAGGTCAACCACTTACCACTTGTGGCTTTGGGCAAGTTATTCAGCTTCTCTATTCCTCATTTGCTACATGGAGATAATGATGCCTCATTAAAGTATAACAAACATGTAAAATTATTAAAATGATTAACAAGGATAATGACTCTATTTTTCTTAGCACAGTGTCTGGCGCATAGTAAATGCTCAACAATGGTTGCTTATTTACAATGTTGTCTTCTTGGTGAGGGAGGAATGACATTTTATTCATTAATGCTGAGAGCCATAACCAAGTAAGAATGACGCATGGCATTTTTTGGTTGAAGGGTGACCCTGCTCAGGGATTAGGGTGGCTCCAGGTTTAGGGTGGATCCTGCTGGATTAGGGTGGCTCTGGGTTTAGGGTGGATCCTGCTGGATTAGGGTGGCTCCAGGTTTAGAGTGGATCCTGCTGGGAATAGGGCATATCCTGCTGCCTCAGGCGCCCGCTCCTTGAGTTCCCATTGAGTTCTCGCAGGGTTCTGAGAGAATTGGTACGCAGAGCCCGGTGGAGGGAGTATATTTTTCCCAGAATGTGCCTGTAGAGTGCCGGTGACAGTTCGGGAATAAAGAGTTGCTGTTTGAATCTACAAGGATTTTGTGGTGGCTCGGTTATTTTGTGCCCAGCCAGACTGCGGCATTTGGCGGCCTGTGCGGGGAACGTCTGAAGCTTGGAGGTAAGTGAAATTGCTCGCCCCTGAGGGAAGGTGAGAGAATGGGTGACCATTTCAAAAAACAATGTGTTCTTGTTTTGATTTGTTTTGTTTTTGTTTCAAGCTGCCTATCCCTAGAACTTCCTCAGGCAAACTGGGAAAAATGGTTGGCTCAAGGTTTGAAGTTTTTCGGCCCTGAGGAAGAGAAAATTGATACAACGATTTTTTATTCCGTTTTTGTTTCATTCAGTTTTGGTTTTGTTTTGCATTATCTTATTGGGTTGCATTATCTTTATAGTAGATTAGAAATTAGTAAAAAACAAACCGAAAGAGTGTTAAGTAAATTGTTAGAGGTTCAGACCATTGAGAAAGACATTTTAGATCAAGCAAAAGAGAAGGTCTCTCGAGCTAGTCAGAGGAAGAAAATTTAAAGGAAAAGGGGCTATTAGGAAAAAAGCTACAACAGGAGGCTGCTACTAACTCCATTCTATCACCAGAAGGCGTAATTCAACCAACAACTCTACCTATAGAGACAGCTGAGTGGCCCTCAACCCCCGTAGTAGATAAATGGGATCCTGAGACAGGACCTCAAAGATTAGCATGCCCTGTACTTGAGCAGGCAGGAGGGCAGCAAATTAACTGTGCTTTAGATTTCAAAACAGTGAAGCAGTTAAAGGAGGCTGTAACAACCTATGGTCCCCAAGCACCCTTCACGGTAAGCATGGTTGAATCCATTACCAACTTGGACATGATGCCAGCAGATTGGGCTAGCATGTGTAAATCTGTGCTAAATGGAGGACAATATTTGTTATGGAAGGTTGCCAATGAGGAATTTTGCACGGAGTCAGCTAGGCGAAATGCAGCAGCCAGTTACCCTCAAAGAAATCTAGATATGTTGTTAGGAAAAGGACCTTATGAGGGTCAACGGCAACAAATTGAATATGATCCTGCTATACATGCACAAATTGCTGCAGACACAGTTAGGGCATGGAAGACTTTACAAGGCCAGTTATCTAAGGTAATACAGAGAGCTAATGAACCTTACGCTGAATTTGTAGATAGGCTTATTCAAACAGCTGCCAGAATTTTGGGGGATACAGAACAAGCAATGCCATTAATAAAACAACTGGCTTATAACCAAGCAAATCGTTACTGCAGAGAGGTCATTAGACCATGGAGACATGAAGATTTAAACACATATATTAAATTATGTAGAGACATTAATGAACAAGGGCAAGTCTTGGCAGCTGCAGTACAACAGGCTTTAGATGCCAGGCCAAAAACATGCTACAATTGTGAACAAACAGGACATTTTAAAAGGAATTGCCCCATAGGAAAAGGGTTTAACAAAGCTAGGTATCAAAGGAATAGAATACCGGGTATTTGCCCACGATGCCGTAGAGGGAGACATTGGGCTAATGAATGCCGTTCTCAAACCACCATAGAGGGTACTCCCTTATCAAAAAACGGACAAGGACCAGGTATTTACCCACGATATCATGGAGAAAGGCATCAGGCTCCATTGCCAAAAAACGGACTGGGGGGCCCAATGCCCCGGGGCCCAAAACCACAAATATATGGGGCAGTGGAGGAACCCAGCAACACCATCAGGGTAGTGCCCAGGACACATTGTCCATTAAATCTCTCATCAGACAAACCAGAGGGAGCACAAGGTTGGACATCTGCGCCTCCACCAGAGCAGTACTAACTCCAGAGATGGGAGTCCAAATCATTCCCACAGGAGTAAAAGGACCTCTTCCCCAAGGAACAGTAGGCTTATTATTGTAGTTCTTCTACACTAAAAGGACTTATGATAAGTCCTGGGGTAATTGATCCTGATTATGTAGGTGAAATAAAAATTATAGCTAGTTCTCCAAGAGGTATATCAGTAATTTCACCAGGAGATAGAATAGCATAGTTGTTATTAATACCCAGCCTGCAAGACAAATTTTCCAGTCGTAGTGTAGAAAGAGGTTCCAGGGGATTAGGCTCCACAGGTGTAGATTGAGCTATGCTGTCTTTAAATTTAGATTCTCGCCCAATTCTAAAACTAAATATTCAAGGACATGAATTTAATGGACTACTGGACACAGGTGCTAACCTTAGCATCATATCTCATCAAGAATGGCCAAAACATTGGCCATTACAACAAGCCACTCAAACATTTCGAGCCCTAGGAGTGGCGACTAATCCCCATAGAAGTGCAATGGTATTAGATTGGAAGGATCCTGAAGGATGTGAAGGAACTATACAGCCATATGTATTGGATCATCTTCCTATAAATTTATGGGGACGAGATGTCCTAGATCAATTAGGTTTGACGTTATCAAATAACATCAATCCTAATGCGCCCACTACTAGGGCTAGATAAGGTTTTAGGAAAGAAAAAAAGATTAGGAGAACAAGAACAAGGTATAGCAGCACCAATTCAAATAGATCAAGGAATAAATAGACAGGATTGGGTTTTCAGAAGGGGCCACTGAGACAATCAAAATTACTTGGAAATCAGAAAGACCAGTATGGGTTCCTCAGTGGCCCATGACTAAAGAAAAGATACAAGTAGCCCATGACCTGGTCAAACAACAATTAGCGGAAGGACATATACAACCTTCCGTATCTCCCCATAATACTCCCATTTTTGTCATCAAAAAGAAATCTGGTAAATGGAGATTATTGCAAGATTTAAGAGCCATTAATAATGAGGTGGTTATTATGGGACCTGCTCAATCAGGTATTCCTCAATTGTCTGCTTTGCCAAAAACCTGGTATGTTTCAGCTATAGATATTAAACATTGTTTTTTTTCGATTCCAATTCATCCTGAGGATAGTCCACGTTTTGCATTTACTATCCCTGCACTGAATCATGAAGGTCCTGATCAGAGATATGAATGGAAAGTACTCCCTCAAGGGATGGCTAACAGCCCAACCATGTGTCAAATTTATGTTAACAAAGCAATCCAGCCACTTAGAAATCAAAATCCTGAACTACAAATATTTCACTATATGGATGATGTATTACTAGCACATAAAGATAAAAACACATTGTTAGAATGTTATGCCACAATTACAAATTTATTAAAAAATTATAATCTAGAGATAGCAGTAGATAAAGTACAATTAAATTTTCCAATTAATTATTTAGGAGTTCTATTATCCTCAACCTTGGTCCATCCACCAAAAACTCAAATACGAGTAGATCAACTGAAATGGCTTAACGACTTTCAAAAGTTATTGGGAGACATAAATTGGATAAGGCCTTATCTAGGCATACCAACAGGAGAGTTGGGACCTTTATTTGATATCCTAAAAGGTCCATCAGATCCAAATTCACCCCGCATGTTAACTCCTAAAGCAAGAAAGGCATTAAAAATTATTGAAACATATATGGAAAATATGCATTTGGATAGAATTGATATAAGTTTGCCTTTATTATTTATTGTACTACCAACAAAAAATATTCCTACAGGAGTATTTTCGCAAGAAGGTCCATTATTGTGGATACATTTATCTTATTCTCCTAACACTATTCTTACTAGGTATCCTGAGGCTGTAGGACAATTAATACTCAAAGGAATAAAAGCAGCGAAGGGAGTGTTTGGAATTTCTCCCAATAAAATTATTACTCCAAATACTATGGATCAAATTGATGAGTTAGCTAATGAGTTAAAATACTTGGGCAATAATCATGTGTAAATCTAATGTTTCATTTGATAATCACTTACCATCTAATCCTTTGTTGTCTTTTTGGTCTAAGCATCCTGTAGTTTTTCCAAAAATGACAAGAAAAACCCCTATCATGAATGCTCCAAATATATTCACTGATGGGTCAAATAATGGTACAGCAGCAATAGTTACCCTGATCAAACTTTTACATTTGTAGTACCCAAACAATCAGCTCAAAAGGTAGAGCTTAATGCAGTATTACAAGCTTTTGTGATGTTTAAAGATTCTGTATTTAATTTATTTTCTGATAGTCAGTATATAGTTAATGCTATAGTATCCCTTGAAGATGCTGGTAGGATTTCCCCTTCCTCTACTGTTTTCTCTTTGTTTTCCACTATACAAAGTCTATTCTGGGACAGAAAAGATCCATTCTTTATAGGACATATCAGGGCACATACAGGATTGCCTGGAGCCCTTAGTTTGGGCAATGAATCAGCAGATAAATCTACACATGACATACATATTTTCTCCACAATAGAAGAAGCTATAAATTTTCATAAAGGGTTCCATGTCAATGCTAATACTTTACAAAAGCGTTTTAAAATAACTAAGGAACAAGCCAGACATATAATAAAACAATGTCAAAATTATGTGACCTTTTTACCACAAGTTAATCTTGGAGTCAATCCTAGAGGACTGATACCTAACCATATTTGGCAGATGGACGTCACACACTTGCCAGAATTTGGAAAATTAAAATATTTGCATGTTACAGTTGATACTTCTTCTGGATTTTTGATGGGCTCCCTTCATGCCGGAGAAAAAACTAAAGATGTTATAGCTCATTGCTTACAAAATTTTGCCACTGTGGGCGTTCCAAAACAGTTAAAAACAGATAATGGTCCTGGTTATACCTCTACCTCTTTTAAACAATTTTGCACATCATTTGGCATTACTCATATAACAGGAATCCCATACAATCCACAGGGACAAGGCATAGTTGAAAGAGCTCATCAAACTATTAAAATGTACTTATTAAAACAAAAAGAGGGAATTGGAAAGGGGTATATATCCCCCAAAGATAAACTTAAAATAACCCTTTTTACTCTAAACTTTTTAAATTTGGATTCATCAGGACTTAGTGCTGCGGAAAGACATATGTATCCAAAAAATGTACATAAGCCTAAGGTACTTTGGAAGGATATTCTAACAGGACAATGGAAAGGTCCTGACCCAGTGATTGTCTGGAGTCAGGGTTCTGTTTGTGTGTTTCCACAGGGAGAACAGCAGCCGATTTGGATTCCAGAGAGACTAACCAAAACAATTTCTACAGACCAAAAAGAAGATGATTTGACTCAAATCCATAACAGCTGATATCCAGAACTCCAGCTTGGCTATTCTTACATCTGCGACAGCGATTAACCAGGATGCTTTTTTCAATATCTATTTTATTATTGCCTTTTCCCACATCATAAAGTTCTCTTTTATTTTTGAGCTCATACAGACCTAGGTTAATGTTTTTCTGATCAGTTTTATTTTTTGACTGTGGAGTTTTTAAACATTGCAATGGAGATTTCACCTATGTAAAGCTACAAGGCCTTTACTATTGTCTTATGTGTTGTATGTTATGTGTGCACATTTCTGTTTTGTGTTGTATGTCTGTATGTGCGTATGTCCATATATCATATAGAAGGAGCGCTCATGAATAAATGGATCCAAATTTTTTTTATTATTCACGCGATTTTAATGGTTTAATTTAAATTGGGTAAACAGCTGTTGAGGATTGTTTTACTATGTGTACAAATAAGCAGGTTAACAGATCTGTGTGTTTACTTTCACCTTTCCTTTTCATTATATTTAATAATTCTGTTCAGGATAATGTAAATTGTTCAGAAAATTGTTTTCTTAGTATCTGTTGGAATGTTACATAATTTTTTTAAGCATCATTGTCAGAATTCCTATTTTCATCCCAGTTCCGGTGAAGACAAAGATGAAACCAAACTACAGCTTCTTCGATAGCTATCACAACAAACTGTATATAACTGATGCATCAATGAATAATAACTCAACAAGTAATGCTCAATCAAGGAGTCGATTTATTTGGGAGGAAATGGACATATTGATAGATTCCTCCGCTTTGAACTGCTTGCAGAACTTGCCTGGACTATGTATCACTTGTATGCATTGTGAACTATCTGTTAATGCAGCGAATTATGGTAGTGCTGGCATATCTTTGCTGATGTGTCACCAGTGATGCAATTTTTTCAAAGGAGCCGTCAATTGGCTTGGTTTCATGGCATTTCTGTATCCTCCTCCCTTCTACTAGTGATGGTCTAAATTTGGGGGCCAACAGAGGTGAGGCAAAGAACCTCACCCCCCCACTGGTGCAAAGGCCAAATTTGGGGGCCAACAGAGGAGAGGCAAAGAACCTCACCCCCCCACTGGTGCATAGGCCTATCCACAAGTATGGCTGTATGCTGGACCGGTAGTCAGTGACGGGTATGATCCAATTGCAGTGGTACCAACCTAAGACAGGAGGCTGACGCCTAGAGGTCAGCTCATCCGATGACGGGTAAGGACCATATGTTGAATTGGACAACCTAAGAGACACAGTCCCTAAGCCACATTGCTTGTTGTTTAATTAATCAGAAGAGGGGAGATGCTGAGAGCCATAGCCAAGTAAGAATGACGCATGGCATTTTTTGGTTGAAAGGTGACCCTGCTCAGGGATTAGGGTGGCTCCAGGTTTAGGGTGGATCCTGCTGGATTAGGGTGGCTCCAGGTTTAGGGTGGATCATGCTGGGAATAGGGCGTATCCTGCTGCCTCAGGCGCCGCTCCTTGAGTTCCCATGGAGTTCTCGTGGGGTTCTGAGAGAATTGGTACGCAGAGCCGGGTGGAGGGAGTGTATTTTTCCCAGAACGTGCCTGTAGAGTGCCGGTGACAGTTTGGGAATAAAGAATTGCTGTTTGAATCTACAAGGCTTCTGTGGTGGCTCAGTTATTTTGTGCCCAGCCAGACTGCGGCACATTAATCCATCTAAGCTGCAAAATTAGTCATTTGACTTCTCTGAGACTTTGATTATTCAGCTGTGCAATGGGATAATAATACCAATGTCACCAGAAAAGACCCTCCAAAAACACTTGATGAACTAGTAGACTTTCTGTATGTAGTACCTAACACAGTTCCACATGGAAATAGATACAATTAAAAACTTGATCATGGCAACCCAAAATGTAAGAATGATAGTATTGCCTTCTCCTCATCCCTTGGGATCTGTGAGAATAAATGAGAAAATCTCAAGGAGTAAGATTGTTAGGAGAAAGTTGCTTTTATAATTCTAAGGGGTTGCTTTTAATGATAATCTTCATAATAATAATAATAATAATAAATCTGATGTTGGACAAGGGGGAACTCATTATGCATGGCTTCATAAGGGAAGCCTATCAAGGCCTCTTTCAGTGACACTGTGGCAGCTGGTGCCTGAGGTTTTGAAGCCAAGGAACTATTGGAAGGGGAAGAAAATAAAGAAGAAAAAAAATCAGAAACGAAATTCAGCTGGTCACTTATACAGGGTCTTCTCTTCTATGGCCTCTTGCCTCTCTACCCTCCACACAGCTCATACCAAGTGCCCTTAATATACCAGCATCTCGTAAGCATCTGGGAACACCAGAGCTTGCGTTCTGATCACCAGTTTCACAGGGCCAGGGACTCAAACACGCCCACACATCCAGAGCTCATTGCTGCTTAGACTCACTCCCCTATGGGAAAGTCTCAGAGAACAGGGAAATCTGGGAGCACATTTCCCATGGTCGTCTGATACAAAGCTGTCTATTCATGGAGCCACAGTTGCAGCCCCAAAGGAAAAAGTCTGGCAAAAGTCTTGTTAGAACAAAACTAGCATCACAACACGGCGGCCAAGGACATGCAGATCTGGACAGGAAGCCCAGCTGCCTTGCTCAGATTTGGGGTAACAACCTCTGCAACCTCCATTTCCAGTAAACAGAAGCATCTCAGAGAGGAACTTTAAGAGTTAAAAGCCTGGCACAGCAACTGGCACATATGAAGCCCTCAGGTAATGACAGCAATCCTCATTGTGGCTGTTGTGCTGCTAATGTTTTGATTTGGATTATTTCAAGAAAGAATGTGTGGCAGAGCCAGGTTAGTGTGAAGGAAAAGGAGCAGACGGGTCAGCTGTTCAGATGAAGGGTCTTCCCATATGTTCCAGAATTTGGTCTTCAGTTTGCTCAGAGGGAATCTACTGTGTCCTTAACAGAATTGTATCAGACTGGACAGACCTCCTCAACTCAGGAGATACTGACACAGAAACCAGACACAAACATATTCGTTTATAGATATAGATTTCCATTTCTGATACCCAAGGTATATCATGTGCACAGGAAACCAAGGTAGCCATGGCAAGATGACTTGGTGGTATGACATCATGCAGAAATGGGAGGTCAAAAAGATTTACCCAGGTGTGTCCAAAAGCTGATGTTCACCTGGTCTCTGTGTCTCTTTGTCTCTGTCATTCTCAATACACTTCACAACCTAAGTAATCTGATTACTTGACATTCATATGAACCAAAATAATGTCTCCTCCTAGTGCACACAGCTAAATTTTTGCTCCCCCCTTTCCCAAAATCTGCATAGAACAGTTCCATTCGTGTAGTAAAGGTTTTAAAGTACAAAAAATCTGTATCGGATACCCTGCTCTATCTCTGACAAGCTGTGTGACCTTGGAAGCTTCGCTCAACTCTGAACTGCAGTTAGCTGAGTCTATAAAATAGTGACAAGGATCTCATCATCACAGACTGTAGTGAAGCCTAATAAGAATATATGTAAAACAAAACAGAGCATTGCTATAGTAGTTACTATTTCAGTATTAAACCCATTCTTTCTTCCATTTGTGTGGCTCTGGTTCTGAAATAAATACTACACATTGTTTAAATCTAGAGCCATCCTATGGACTCAAGTCACCCAAGTACATACATCTCAGAAGTTGGACCATCTCAAAGTGGCTCAGCTCATTGATTTTTTTTTTTTTTTTTTTTTTTTTTTTTTTGCTAATTTTTATATATCTTATCTTTAGAGGGTGACCTCATTACCTACTTCTAAGGACATCTCACTGTAGCTGATTTCTGCAGGGAAAAGAATTCTGAAGACCCAGAGGGTTGCCAAGGACTGAATATTCTGGAAATAGCAAGCAGCTTTGGGTCTCATAAAATATAAGCATTTCTATTTTTCTGCCCAGAGAATTTTCTTTTTACCTGAGCCAGCCCCACTTTCAAGAGACAATTTCTTCCCATTGCTTCTCTTTGTCATGCAGCCAGCATTAATGAGAGCATTCATGGGATCATCTACAGTGATGTCACATTTTACTTTGGGCCATTCTTCATCTGCTATAAAATCTTTGGATAAAATGTCTCCGATAGCATTTTTCTCAGTGTCTTTGAACAGTCACTTTCTTTTTATTTCCAAATGTGAAGATGAGCTCTGTTCAATGAGGAAACACATTAGCAGAAACCTCTCTATTCCCTCTAGGTTGCTTGCAACTCTTCCTATGTTTTTAATCTTTGCCGAGCTCCAAAACCAACCGTGTGGAGTGATGTGAATACCAGGTTTCTCATTTCAGCAAGATGACTGGATTGGAGTTGCAAAGATTAATAAAAGGGAAAAAAATCCACACTCAGAAAAATCACCAGTTTGGGGGGAAAGAAAAGTAGATCATGATAAAGATTAAGAAGGGGATTCAAGAAAGGAAAACATAAAATATTTCCATCTTACCTAGAGGAGTGAAAAAAACCACGGTATAAACGGAGCAACGCTGAGCTGCTCTTTAATAACACTGGAGATAAGGAACACAGACTACAAATGCAAAGCATATCTGCAGAGAAACGCAAGGTTGGGGCTTGGGATTCAGATCAGAGAAAAGGGTTGTTGATTTAAGTGGTATGGGAGAGTGGAGAGGTATTGCTTAAAGCAGTAACCAATGTTGTTTGTTTGGGATACAAGCTAGAGAATATTATTATGGCAGAGAAAAGAAGTTATCTCTTGAGAATTGTCTTGAATTATGGGGGGAGCGAGAGAAGCTCACAGCATATGACATTTAGAATTGCAATTTCTAAGCAGAGCGCCATGTCTGATATATCATTTATTGTCTCTGTCTCCATCCTTCCAAAGCCGCTTTAAGGACAGATGTGAACTTCACTTCCCTGGGTCTCCATTTTCACGTTGATTTGGAGGACATTTATTTTTCCTTCAGAGCAGAATCATATTTTTTCCCCTCTCAGAAGGTTTAGTTCGTCACTAAATATTCAGGTCTGGGAAGCAATTTTCTTTTCTCTTTGTGCATGATTTGTCTCTCCCTGGAACTGAGTCCCTTTGCTTGAAAGTGAGAATCTATACAAATAAAGGGCACAGGTGAAGAGAGATAAATAAAGGGGTGGGTGAGTGGAGAAGAAGGTTTTTCAAGTTGTGATGGAAATTTGCACTTGAGTCCTCCCATTCTAGCTGATTTTACAGGAAGGAAGAAACAATAGTGGTATCTGATCCTGCTGGCTTAGAAGATTCAAAAGCAGATTCAATTACCACACAGCATTCTCCTACTTCCTGCTGAAAAACATTATACATATGTGCAGATTCTCATGCTCGGTCTTTTCAGATGGGGTTTCCCCACTATTCTCACTGCATTTCAGGTGGAAATGAGGTGATGTCCTGTACAGACATTTCAGGGTCATGGATTCAATGAATTTTAGAACTGGAAGGGATCCACATACCTATTTTTTTGGATAGATAGAAAAACTGGAGTCTCAGAAGTTAACGGACCGTCAAGGAAATACATCCTCACAAATGACTGCATATGTATATCCACATGTTTTCTTTAGCAGGTTGGAACTCTTTTTTTTTTTTTTCCTGCATGGATGTGGGCACCATTTTCCTCTGGTCTTTGTACTGGGTACCAGAGACCAGGATACAGCTTCCCTAGATGTGCCATGCTGTTCTTCTCTACTCTTACAACCCTCCAGAGGCACTGTGAAAGTGCAGGGGACAGTTGCAGTCACCCTCATCAGCCTAAACAGTAGCCACTGGTAAATTTGCAGAAAATGTCTTCTCTGTTCCAATTGCTCTGCATTCAGCACAAAGGAACAAGCCACTCCCCCCCCCTCTCCTTCTCATAGTCTGAGGCTTTTACAAACAAAAGCCAGACACGTCTGTTGTCTTCAAATAATTTGTCCAAAATCTGTCCTGCAACTAAAGTTCTAGAGAAAAGAGATTACAAAACACAAATTAATATCTCAGTAAAGAATTCTGCCACACTTGCCAATTATGTCTCTACCTCGGGGACCTGTTTGCACTGTGCTTCTTACCAGGGATGGTTTGCCCTTTCTCCAGAACCATCTTGCTGTGTTCAAGTCCCTCATCATCCAGAATCCCTCCTTGACCTCCTCACAGGATTCCTACGGCATCCTCAGTGTTTGCCACCGACTTGGTTATTTCCCATCTGACTTCTTTCTCTGATGGTATCCTTAGTTCCCCAGTGGTAGGCACTGGGTCTCTGACTCTTTTTGTATTCTTCAAACTATCCAATACAATAGCAGTCACATAGCTCAGAGTGCGATTTGGGTTTGAATCTTGAGCAAATTATTTCACCTCTTTGAAACATGGTAATAATCTCATATGCGGTCGGTTGTATTTTTTCTCAATAGCTTTTCATCATAACTTTATTGTTTTTCTTCTGATGGTATAAATGACACATTCTTATTGTAAAAAATTCAAGACCTACATGATACCATAAAAAGAGAGAGTAAAGGTCACATGAAATTCCACCTTCTTTATGTAAGCACCATTAACATTTTCTCAGACGTCTTTCACATTCTCTTTATGACTATATATATTATACACACATGACCCTATTCATATAAAATGACTTCACATTTTATACAATTATATGTAAAGCCATTTTCTATAAATAGGGTTATTTCATACATATCTTTTTTTTAAAAGTGGAGGATATTCAAGATTATTTGCAAAAGTATCAACTCACATTAGTTGAACAAAAAAATATTAGGTGAACTTAAGCTTCAATGAATAGTCTTAAATTAATGAATAAACATTGTCCCCCATAGAACATGGAAGATAAAGCAGGAGATGTCCCCTACACCATTTTCCTGTCTCTAGGTAGGATTCCAATAATACTACTCCATTTAATCCAGCCCAAGGCCCAAAATATGTGTCGCAAAAGACAAATGAGCATTCTAATTGGAAATCCAATACCCTACACTAAGATTAGATTTCTTCAACCTACTGCTGCTTTCAGATGTCGGATGTATTCTGAGCTTACTGGTTGGAAGCGCTGAAAGGGATGAACAGAGCTATGCACCTTGGGTAAAATGTTTACTGAAACTAAAACAAGCTACACCTGACCGATGGGATTCTTCCCTGGAGATCTTCTAGAAGAGACTCCAGCCTCCAGGACCCAAGAAGAAATTCAGCTTTCCCTTAAATCCTCCTGTTCTCCTTTGAGCCTGCTTCCTCTTGTCCTACCCCTGGTGGAGAGAGAACCATCATTAAGTGGGCCTCCTTTCCCACTTCCTCCCCCACCCTGGCCACAGGCATGCCTTTCTGCAGGCCTAATAATTTTGATTTCCCTTCCTCTGCAGGCCCTTTAATCACCTTTTGTGGCTGTGCTCTGAATACTCCCTACTCTACATCCCTTTTAAGGGTATGTAAACTCCCCAGGCTCCTCCTGCCTTCAACTGCACTGAAAGAAACAAACATTTTACCACCCAGCTCACTCCTTAGACATGAGACTTGGCCATATCTCATCCATTAGTAATGAAATTAAAACGGATGGTAGAAAACAGAGTCACCTTTTAATAGTGCTCACTTAAAGATCAAACTCAGATCCAGGAGAAATTCTGTTTTCACGATGAGCAAATATGATCCTGGGCTCTGTCCCACACCATGACAACATCCACTGCCTGGTGAGCTCCCTCTGGCTTCCTCCCCCGTCCTGCGCAGAGGCTTAGGTCCACGTGTGAGTTAAAAGGATTCCTTGTTGCCCCTTTACGACATTCACAGTGTGACTAATAGATTACAAATGTCTCTGCTTCTGTGGACGAATCTGCTGGAATCTGATACCTGCTACAGCACATACCACCCCTGACATCCCGTTCACAGACATGCACGATGTGACCATCTCCTAACAGGTGTGTGTTTGCGATAGAGACACTGACCAGCCAGATGGTGTTGATTGGCAGTGATCCGGGCTTCCCCCATGGAAAGACACAAGCATCCGGGGCTAAAACCATGAATTTTTCTTGCTACCTTATTTTTCAATGGCATTTATCACTATTTGAAATGAAATTATTTATTTTTCTTACTTCTCATCTGTCTTGCTAGATAGTAAAAGGGAGGCCCAGTTGTGCTCATTACTAAAATCAGCTCCCTCACCTCCTCCTAGTCTCTGCCAATGTCTAACTTTCTCAGTGAGAAACATACCAAATGGCAAAGCTCCTGACAAATACAACCCCTGGCATTCCTGATCCCCTTTACCTTGTTCTACTTTTTTGTTTCATAGCTTCTATCAACTTTTCTCATCTTATGTAATTAACGATATATAATGAATATCATTTATTGTCTGTTTCCCCCTGTGAGCTGAAATTCATTTCTGTTTGGTTCACAGATATATCGTAAAAACCTGGAATAATGACTGGCCCAAAGAAGGTATTTGATAAATATTTATCAAATGTCTAGGCATGTTGGCACTTGCCTGTAATCCTAGGTACACAGGAGGCTGAAGCAAGAGGATTGCAAGTTTGAAGCCAGTCTTGGCAACTTGGCCTCTGTCTCAAAATTCAAATTTTTTAAAAAGAGCTGGGAAAGTATCTCAGTGAGACAGTGTTTGCCTAGCGTACCCAAGGCCCAAGGTTCAATCCCCAGTACCGTGGGCATGCAGGCACACAAACAATTACTAAGTGAACAAAAATTCACTTAATCCCTAGTTCCTATAACAGTGCTAGCATGTAATAGCTGTTCTTGGGTTTATGGTTCCAGCAGTAGGGACTTTGCCTTTTTCCTGGGCTTATTTTCTTCAGAGTTGAAGCTCTTAACCTTCTGATATCTTTCACTCATCTTCCTAAGTCTTACATTAATGGAATATGGTAGGAACTAAATAAATGTTTGACAAATTATTAACCAATTAATAAGTAATTTAATTGGTTTATTCATTGCTATATTAACAATGACTGATATGATGTTTACCACTAGTCTATTCCCCAAACATCATTGACACTTATTCTATTTACAGTTCAATTCAACAAAAAATTTCCTGAATACCTAGTCTATTTTGATCACTATACTAGATACTAAGTAGGACAACCAACAACATTAACACTAACAAGTGTTACCGAGCACTTATTTACTACCAGTTACCATGCTAAGCATCTCACATGTACGATCCCATTTAATCTTCATAATAACCATAGAAGACAGAATTATTGTTAGGCCCATTTTATAAATAGAAACATGTCTTCACTGGTAACTTGTCCAAAGTCAGACACACAGCAAACCATGACAGTAAGTAGGCAAAGTCTGGATCCTTATCCAGGCAGCCTTAACCCAGTGCTCATATTTATAAGCCCCAAATTACCTGAAGACAAAGAACAGATACCACTTTTTTTTTTCAAATAAAGTTGGATATATAAGGGGATTAAAACATTTTCAAAAGTTCTGAATCATTCATCTTTTAATCCCCAACACAAACATAGAACATAGCCTAGAATAAATAATGAATACATTCTTTTTTCTAAAGGAATAAATGATACTAAGCAATAAAAAGTGGCAAAAGTACAAGAGGAAGGTATTTTTTCTAGTTGAAGGATGGCGGGGAACAATCCAGGAAAACCAGAGTATTTAAATTAGACCTAAAAGACTATGCAGCATTCTAAAAAACAAGAGAGCCATTCTTAGCAGAGGATGTCTTAGTTATCTATTGCTGTGTAACAAAACACTTCCCACATTTGTAAGTTAAAGCAAAAACAGACACTCACTATCCTTACATTTCTGTGGGACTGGGATTCAGGAGCAAGTTTGCTGGGCAGTTTTAATTTGGGATCTCTTCTCAGGGGCTGTTGTCATTCGAAGGCTTGACTGGCAAAAACTCCACCTTCATGGTGACTCATGCACCTTGCTGGAAATACGGGCGGGTTGTTGGTGGTGAAGTTCCTCCCCACGTGGGCCTGTCCATAGGCAGCTGGCATGTCCTGATACATAGTGATTGGCTTCTCAGTATCATTGATCAAAAAGAGAGAGAGAGAACTGGGAAGAAGCTACCTATCTTCTTCATGATCTGGTCTCAGAAGCCATATAGAATCTCTTCTGCCATCTTCCTCTTACTAGAGGCTATCTCCTAAGTCTGATTCATATTCAAGGGGCAGAAATTAGTCTCCACCTCTTGAAGAGAGAAGTGTCAAGAATTTGAAGACATATTTTAAGGCTACCACAAAGGTATCCTGTGAGAAAACACAGGCAAGTCATCCAATGTTCTAGTTAATGGACTTCTATAACCTGGTGACCTCTCTCATTCTCACTATTTTTCACATCTCCCCATCTATCTCTATGCTTTGATCCTTTGATCTTTGTCATTTTGCAGAGGGGCTTTTCAACATTTCTTACTCAGTTCATCCATTTCTCTATTTTATTTAAATATAATTATTGCTACATGTTTAGCACTGGAATTACAAAAAAAAAAAAACATGGCTCTTGATCTCAAGCAGTTTGCAGTCTATTTGATAAATCACATATGTAATCCATATAATGATCACATACAGTATTCCAAGGACCACATTAGAGTTATATACAAAGTGCTATGAAAACATAGAAGAGACTAGATTCCTTCATGGAAGGGACCTTGTTTGGTGCATTAAGGATCTTGGGCTTCATTTTCTATGCAGTTAAGTTTTGGAAAGAGGTGTGTGCCAAGATTCAGATCTATATATTGTTTTGTTTTGCAGTGCTGGGAATTGAACCCAGGATCTCACATTATTAGGCAAACACTCTACCACTGAGCTACATCCTCAGCCAGATCTGTATCTTAAGAAGACAGTTTTGATGTCAGCAGAGAGGATGGCACTGGTGGAGGCTATGTTAGCAAGGGTATGTGGAATGAAGAGGACAAAATACAAATGACAGATATGTCTTGAGCAGAATTGCCAGGATCTGGCTGTTGATTACATAAGCAGAAAAGAGGTTGAGACTAACTTCTAGATTTCAGGAAGGTATATGATGGTCTCATTAGCCAAGACAGGGAGTATAGGAGGAGAATCCAGGCATTCTATGGCAAAGAAAGTAAATTCAATTTCAAACATGTTAAGTTTGAATTGCCTTTAGATACATCATCGAAGGGTGTGTCACACAGTTGGTTGGAAACATGCAACTGAAGTTCCAAAAGAAGTCTCAATTGGAAATACACATTTTGGAAATACTGGCCTTCATGTGATAGATAAGCTCCTACTATTGAAGGCAATTACTAAAGAGCTTGTAAAGTAAGAAAGACAGCCTACCAACACATTGACCGTGGTGAAGAAAGAGAAAGCAGAAAAAAAATAATGAAAAAGATCAAAAGAGGAAAAAGACCGCTAAAAAAATATTGACCCATTCACCAAAAGTTAGGAAATGAAGAGCAGCAGAGATGGAATGTTATTTTCATAGGGAGTAGAAGTGAAGCAGGGTCTATATCATTCCATTCGAATAGAGTTATGTTCTCTGGATTGCATTCTGAGCCCAATCTCCAAGAAAAAGAAAAAAAAAGGATTTTCATTTTCCCTTTGGGTTTTGCAGCTGCTTCCACCAGAGCATGTCAGGAACGGGGAAGCTGCTGTAAAGGGCCGGGGGAGACCTAAGACCAATAGCATGTCACCTTCAAGATAGAATGCCAGAGACCCCAAGGATCTGGACTTCCCGTCTTGCTTATTGTATTCAGTGGACCAAATGGCCTCTTGATTCTCAGTGGGATAGATGGCCAAAAATTCATAATGTTTTCAAAGTAAGAAAAGTCAACTAATTATTGATGAAACCAACCAAAGAAGAACGAAGTGTAGGTTTATTTGGTTTATGGAAACCTTCACTTCATGACACAGCATGAACCTCTGAGTATAAAAATCTTAGATTTATAATATTTTTTCATCACAGCAATATTTTCATCATTTATCAAGACCTACCCAAGGAGAATAAGAACCTAAACATAAATTTCCACATTGTAGACCAAAGGACAAACCTTGAAGTTCCAAAAGGCAGAGGAGTGCCATCAAATGGCTCGGTAATTAGCTCTCTGGTGGGTGAATCTGGGCATTTTAGCAGAGCTTTATCAATCAATCTCAGGGATCAGAAAGAACACAGAATCAGAAACAAACTCTAAAGAATATAAGATCCAGCACAAAGAGGTCTTACCAACAGTCAATTCTTTCCTCCTTGAGTGAAAATATGAAAAACATATAGAAAATAGAAAAGAATACCACCCCTAATTCCAGTATCCTGATATGATAAGATATATATGCTTCTTTTTAATACAAAGGGGAAACCACAACAATTGATTATATTCTTTTATTTCACAAACATTGACCAAGCATTTCTCCACGTGCAAGTCTGTTTTAGATGCTGGCAAATCAAACTCCACCGTGGCCTCCTGTCTGTCACATTCTAAAGGGAAAGCAGACATTGACAACTAAGTACCTAATTGTTTGACCGCAATTGAGATTGATAACATGAAAAAATAAGCCTAGGGTATTAAAAAAGGCTCACAATAGGATCTCGATTGCTTGCTAAAGTCTCTGTGCCCAAATGTCCCCAAGTTCCCTATATTTTGAGGGACCTCTCCCCTTTGCAACCGGAATAAAACTCAAGCCCCTTGTTAGACTGAACATCCTTTATCTACATGAATATTCCTGAGAAGTTCTAGGGCAGGTGCTTCCAAGTCTTCTGTATCCTCCTGGCCCAAGTTCCACCTAAATGACCTTGGGCCTCCCCATCAGCACTTCCCATGCAGCTCTATCTTGCCCTGTTGATTTCCTCATTAGCACAAGAGGGACCCTTTATTCTCCAAGAGAGATTTTACATAACGTTAACTCTTAGTCATTTACACAGCACTAAAGTCCTCCAGAGATGGGTGAGTGGAAGGAAGGAGAAAGAGGAAAAGCAAAAGGAATCTCGGATGTTAGACATCATTGTATCAGCCACCCACACACCTTGTCGGAGGGAATCCCCCACCAGGAAGTTCCTTTTCATCTTCCTGGGTCCTTCATTTACTCAGAACCAGGTCCTCACTCACACTCCCTCTCCTCTTCCCAACGCCCCATGCTCTTTACAAACTACCCATCAGGGAGGCACAGTGGCCAAAAATGATTATACAGCTGAACAACTTCTAACATTCACACCGTCCTGAAGAAAAGCTTAGTTGCCTTAAACAACACTTCCTCATCACACCATCTCTTGAGCACAAGTTCCATTAATATATCTTCTGAAAGAAAAAAAGGTGCATTTATTCTTGAGAATAATTCCTCAACACCCCTAGAATGCAGAAGTAGATCCAGTCATTTTTTATTATTGTTTAATAGTAATTTTCCCTTTCAGCTACAACAGTTCATAACTGGGGGACAATGAGCTCTTTGTCAGTTGGGGAGTGGTGTGATCAAGTTACAAATTCCAAAGGTCATTTTGTTCTAAACACTGGGAAAAGATGGAGGCACAAAAATTCCTAACTAAAGTTACCTTTTTATGTGGGGAAAAAAAATGAAAGCAATCTAAATACACAGTAGTAGAGAAAGGGTCAAATGAATTATGGCAAATAATTTAATGGAATATTAGATAGCCATTAAAATGATGTGCACTGGGACTTTGGCCAATAAAGGAAACAGATAAGTTACAATATTAAGTCAAATAACGCAGGATTCTGAGTTTCATGTACAACTGAATATCAGTTGTACAAACTATATGTAGTTCTAAGTCCTAACAAACTAGAAAAGCAAATAGAGCAACTGGCTTTCTCCTACCCTCAAGAGCAATCATGGAGAAACTCAATAAGAAAGAAGAAAGTAAGCACCTGAGGAAATATCTAAATGCCACTCCAAAGGAGCCTGAGAATGCAGTACTCTTAGTGGAAAAAGAGCAGGGGAAGTGGTGCCATTTTAGGCTACATATTCCAGATCTAGCATAGATAAGTTGGAAGACAGCTTTTATATTCTGCTCCTACTTCTCCAGTTACGATCTTGAAGAGATAGTAATTTAACCCATCACCCCTGTGAGATAAAAATCATGGCATCAGAGAGACAATATTATACCAAGGGAGACCCAAAGCCCTGCAGGGGGTAAAAGGTCACGGAACAAAAGGTGGACATGGGGGAGCAGCCTTCCCTATTCCACTTTAAGGATGAGGGGTTAAATTCAAGACTGATTTCCAAAATGTTTGAGTTTTTATCTACAATAAGAAATATATTTTTCTCAATATTCCTTCTGAGGTATGTGTGAGTGTGTGTAGAGAGAGAGCTGAAACAAATGTTTCACTAAGTAGTACTTAGATTTATGGACTATGATGTGCTCTAATAATTGTGGGGGAAGGTTTGGTAAATTTTAACATCTTCCCCTCTAAGCTAGTAGATCAAAAAGCCATAAGATATACAGAAGATTTAAATAATATAATTTAAACCTTATATTTTTAGATATGGAGAGACTTTCCAACATTATAAAGGATACACTGCCTTTTCAAACACATATGTAATATTTACAGAAATTTACCATGCAGTGGGCTACAAAACACATTTAATAAATTCCAAATAGCTAGTGTTATACAGACCACAAAGCTATAAGATTTTAAATTCATACCAATGGTATAAAATATAGAATTCTATGTCACCTTAATCACTACTACCTCCAGAGATTCCAGGATCCATAGACTACAGGGGGAAAGGATGATCAAAAATTAAGGGAAAAGATCAGTGTAATTCCTATCAGGGAATAGTACGGGATAGACATGCTACCCTATCAAGTTGCCTTTGCAGTTTGGTGAGCTGAACAGGTACAGCTACATGTGAATGGCTTTGGTGCTGAGAACATCTATTCCAACTCTTAATATTTCTATTCAAGTCACATGCTCTTCCTTCTTCATATGTAGTATGGCAGACTCTTTGATATTTACATATAACGTGTGTGTGGGTGTGTGTGTGTAGCCTGCATCTAGAAATTTGCATACCTTCCAGTGACATCGGCAGCCATGTACCTGTTTTCCTCTGGGACCTAGAAGAAGGCCTGGCTTAGGGAACACCTGGGGGGTCTGCACAGTGCTAACCAACATATTCTGGATCTAATGCCTATAGTTATACATATGGTGACCATACATTTTGTCAAGCAATCCAAAACATCTCCAGATGAGAAACCAACATTGCCTAAATAGTCTAGAAACATTTCCAGGAAGCTGGAAAAATTTTCCAAATCACCCTGGTCAGAGGCAAATGTGTCTGAAAAGTCTCTGTGGACAACATTTGATTGTTCCCTGAAAAATCTCTTTACAAATTTGAAGAAATGTTTCTGGTTAACTTTTTTCAAAATAATTTGATAATTTAAACAAGAGTGGACTGAAATGACAATTCCCAGGCCAGATGCATAGGGTTATTGAGATTTTTGTCAATACATTCTGATTAAACGAAAATGTGATTTCTCTGAACCCTGTTTTCACAGTCTCTAGACATCGTGTTAGAAAAATTAAAAAGATGATATTATTTTATGAGGAAAATTAAAGGAAATAAGTTTTTTATTTGCATCAATAACTATGGCCAAGATGATGCCAGAAGAGAAGAGAAAGTATTGGTCTCCTCTCCCGTAAAAGCCTTTAGACCATGACTAAAATGGACTGGTACCTTGTGGGCTCAAATATGCCACCACAACCCAGAGGAAAGAAGAAAGAGAAGATTGCCTTACTGACCAGTGCATCCAGTGGGGAGGGAACAAGCTCAGGAAAGACCTCAAGGTCCGCTGGTCCCTGGGAAAGCTCATCTCTGATGATGAGACACAGTAGAGGAGACATCAAGGCTTCTGGGAAATGCTCATGCCCGGCCTTTGACTCTCTGGATCCCATTTACACAGAACAAGTACTTAAGTCTCTGGTAACCTTTCTGAGCCCCTCAGAGTGTGTCAAGGTTCCCACCAAATGCAGAACTTTGCAGCTCCTTCTCCATAAGCTTTCCTGCATCTGAAGTTGTTGCCTAATACAAAAGTGCCTCCATGGTGGGTAAAACTTCCACCGGAAGTTCACGTGCAGGGGTAGGGCACCTACAGTCTCAAGGATGAATATGCTGTACCCACCAGAGCAACAGAACAGGAAAAAAAAAAATACCAAGTTTCCCCCACTTGTGTAAATGCTGCCCTCAAATGTGGCTTGGAAAGTCACGAGAATGCAGGTGGAGGGAGGCGACCTTGGGCCTCCACCCACAGTGGATGGAGATCCCTTCTAAGAAGGGGGCAGGAGCTAGAACTTTCTGTTTCCATGAAGAAAGCTCTCCAGAAGGTGGGGGTTTTTGCTGTTATCTGCTAAACCAGAAAAGCAGATTTGTGGGTTCATTCATGCATTATTAACTCATGGTTTAAAGACTTCTTCAATGCCCTACACACTTAAGTGCCAAAAAACACAAGGGTTTTCGGTAAATATTTAATAAGGCCAAGAGATGAATTATAAAAAAAAAAAAAAAAACCTGAAATTTAACAATTATCAAAATCAATTTTCCAGGGTTCTTTTTTATTAGCCTACCTAAGGGTAACTTTCTATTCCCTGTATGTCCCCACCCCCACCCCGGGAAGGGGTTTGTGGAAAATTGTTTATATTTCATGAATATAAAATACATACCAAATGCTCTAAGTATGAAATGTTTCTTGATTATAAAATAAATCCTTCATTTTAAAAAAATCCATGTATCTCATGTATCTGAAAACTAAACAACATGGTACTAAATAGCTCTATTGAGTTTAAAAGACACTAGAAGAGAAATGAGAAAATGCTTAAAACCATGTAGCAATGAAATATAATATTCCAATATTTATGTATGGAGCTAAAGAGGTATTTAGAAGGTTATAGTTTGAGATGCATTTCATCAGTAAGAAGTGTGTGAATATATATGTATAAAATGGTAAGCTTTTAACTTGAGACGTTAAAAACAAACAAGAAACCAGAGCATGTGTTCCAAGAAACACAAAAGAAAAAAATAGTGAAAGGTATGTGTATAAATCAATAAAACAGGTAAAAGAAAAGGTAATGCAAATCTGGTTCTTTGAAAAAATTTAATAAGATTAAACTTTTAGCCAGTAGACAAGGTAAAAAGAGAATTTAAATAATCAACAGAGTTAAAAGAATAATAGCTTTATGAAATTTTTAAAATTTTATATATATTTCATATATACATATATACATGCATATACATGTATTCTCATGTATAAATATATATATTGCCAAGTTGCTTAGGGCCTCACTGAATTACTGAGGTTGGCTTTGAACTCGAAATCTTCCCTGCCTCAGTTTCTGAGCACTGGGACTACAGGCATGAGCCACTGTGTCAGGCCAATAAAAGTATGTGTAAAAGTTGTAAAATAATATTATAAATAATCATTGCTCAAGTAATTGAAATGTAGACATAATGAATACACTTTTTCAAAAATCATCATGAAATGCCAAAGTTGGTGCAATAAGAAATGGAAAATTTGACTACACCAATAAGCAGAAAGAACTGGCTGGTTGCAGTGGTACATACCTATAATCTCAGCTAATTGGGAGCCTGAAGCAGGAGGATCACAATTTAGAAAGACTCTGTCTCTAGTCAAAAATAAAAAGTCTGGGGATATATAGTTCAGTGGTACAACAGCCCTTCTGGGTTCAATTCCCAGTACCAAAACACAAACAAAAAATAAGCAAAAAGAAGATAAAATGACAAAGAAGTTAAAAAGATTTTACTGGAAAAAAAGTTCCAGGTTCACAAAGATCTATTTATTATTCCTACCAAATTTTCAAGAAATAGATAATGCCTTACAAATTCTTCCACAAAATAGATTGTTAGCAAACTATCTAGACTACTTTAATAAGGTTAGTGTAATTAATGTTGATTACCAAAGAAAACTTGGTACCACAGACAGTTAAAACATTTAGACAGACTTTACCATGTGCCAAGTACTCTTCTAAATGCTTTCCATATTTTAGTTTATTTATTGTTCATGTCATTATACCAATTTGGTATCATTAAGATCAATTCCATTACAAACCCATAATGATGAGAAAAGTTAAGCCAGAAAGGTGTACTACTTCCCTGGGTCACATCACACAACTTCTAAGTGGCGAAACTGGAAGTAAAATCCAGAGAGTCAAGTTCCAAAAAAACTATACTCTTAATCACTGTGCCATACTTACAAAGAAAGAAAATAGAGACCCAATTCACATCTTAGATGCAAAAATACTCGTGAATCATATCCTCCAGTTTCCTAAACAAAATACATCACAATCATCAAGGTTTATGCTAAGAATGCAAAGATGGTTCACTATAAAAATTTTTTTTTTCAAGAAAATACAACACATAATAGACTAAGTGAGAAAAATGATAATGTTTATCACCAATTTATGACACAAAGTTCTTACCATACTAAGATAGAAGCAAACATTATTAACATAGAAAATATTACATCTGAAAACTCACCATTGTGTTTTGTTATTAGAGAAAATTTAAGGGCAGAAACAATACAAAAACAGCTGCTACTGTTTACAGCAATTCTATAGATACTGACCATCTTAAGATGATCTTTAAGAAAAGATCTAAGAGATTTGGAAACTATAAGGAAAGAAATGAAATGGCCAATACTTGAAAATGCTATGATCATTTACATAGAACAAAAACAATGAAATCATTAGGCTATTAAAATAATTGTAAGAGTCCAATGAAGTTATTAAATACAATTTGGACATATTAAATAAATAGCATTTTCTTCTCTAGGAATTGCCAAATAGAAAATGTAATCAAATATAAGACACTACTTGATATAATAAGGAAAACTATGTTTATCAAAGAATGAGGTTAGGTGTATAAATGCCTTCAGGAAGGTATTTTTAATTTGTGTTTTCAGGGGTGTTAACTAAGATCTGGATAATAATATTTATAGCATCAAAATACCAATTTTTTCTAAAATTTACCTGAAAGTGAAAATGCAAAACTATTTTTAGTTAGGTGCTTAAGGAATCCAATTTATTCTAAAAATTTAAAGGAAAAATGCCTATGAATAACTAAGTCAACTTTGAAAAAGTTGAGTAAAGAGTGGAGACCTGTTTTCTAGATATTAAGTTCAGCAACGAAGCCATTGCAATAAAGTCAGCACATAACAAGAAAAAACAAACCAATGGAAGAGATTAGAGGGCTCCAAAACAGAGCCATGGATTTATAGGCAACCTGATATATAATAAAGGTAGCTCTACAAATCCGTCTAGAAAGTCCTGATGGAAAATATTTTATATGAAAACTCACTGTATATGTTTTCGATGGTATTTGCTATGGCATGAAAGTATGTGTCCCTCCAAAATTCATCAATTGGAACTTAAACTTCAAAGTGATAGTAATAAGAGTTGGGCCATTTGGGAAGTAGATAAGTCATGGAGCCCTGATGAATGCATTAGCACTCTTATAAAAGAGATTGGAAGGAGTGTCCGTGTGCCCTGGATGTGCCCTTTGCCCTTCTGCTAGGACACAGTATATGTCCTGCCTAGAGTACATAGCATTCAAGGCACCTTCTTGAAAGCAAAGATTGGACCCTCACTGGATACCACATCTACCAGTACCTTGGTTTTGACTTTTCCAACCTCCATAACTGTGAGTAGTAAATTTATGCCATTTATGAATTATCTAGTCTGTGATATTTTATTATATTAGTAGGAATAGACTATTAATTAAAAATAGCTAGTCTAAGATATGAAGGGAAATTTAAAACTAGATCTCTGCTTTACACCTATACAATAGTGGTTGCCGGTGGATTAAAGATGTAGAAGAGAAAGATAGCTTAATACAAGATAATGTAGAATGCTTTTATGCCCAGGGGAAAGGACTTCTAATACAAAACTCTGAAAGTTTAATTCATAAGAAAGGGGGAAAAGTGTTTGTATGCCCTTGATAATAATTAACAGGCAGATAACAGATGGGAGAAAATATTTTTTTGTTGTCAAAAACAAGAAAAAACTAATGTATAGTATTCATAAGTTGAATATTCAAGGAATTCCTAAAATCAATTATGAAAGAACAGGAAATATAGCCAGAAAAATGAGACAAAGATATGAACTAGCAATATCATAAGAGGAGGTCCAACAGGAAAAACAAGCACATAAAAATATACTCAAACTTATTTGTATTTATAGAAATGCAAGTTAAAATAACAAGTAAGTATTACTGTAAACTCACCAGATCAGCAGAAATTGGAAAGCTGGCTGTACCAAATATTGGGATGAATGTTGTAATACAAGACATCTAGAAGAGAGCTGGGAGTATACACAAGGACAGACACTCTGGTGTGCAATCTGACAGAGCTTGGATTAAATGTACATTTGTCCCTTGGCCCAGCAATTCCACTCCTGGGTTTATATCATAAAACAATCACACATTGATAAAGGAACATGTTCAAGAATATATCATTGAATTGTTTGTAATAACAATGAGTTGGAAGCAATTTAGCTGTTCATCACTGCAAGAACAGGTAAGTAAAATGTATGGGATGCATATTATACAATAGCAAGCATTATTTAGAAGCAACAAACTATATATACACAAAGCAGCATATGTGTGAAAAATGAGTGAATAAAAAGAGAGGATGTGGCAAGGACCATTGTTGATGACATGCTGTGGATTGAGGAATCGGATTCATTAACATTTTGCATCAGAAAGTCTAAATAGTCAAGTGCATATTTTAAAACATAGTTTTAACCTTTACATGTTTTGATACGTACACAATTAAATACTATGCTGTCATTGAAGAATAGGCCGTTCTTCATGTAATGATGAATGACCTCCAAAATATTTAAAACGAAATGTACAAAATATAAAATGAACTGTATAGCATGCTACATATGTATTATGCATACATATCTTTGCATATGTACATAATCATAAATATATTCATATATATTTAGAGAGAAAGAAATGAAAAATAAGCTACTGGTATCGTGGGTTGACTCTGAGATGGGAAATTGAGTAGCTGAAAGAAAGACAGGAGAGGGATTTGCCTTTTACTCTATTCCCTTTTGTAACTTTTTAAAATATTTCTGTTTGCATATAGTGCTTAATCAAAATAAATAAGCAATAATTACAAAAATGAAAGGGAGGCTAAACTACATTTATACACTGAAACAAAATATTAGTCATGTTCCCAGATGTCTTTCCTTCCAGACTGAGGCTAAAGATCAGTTAGCTATCTTTGTATCTTCTAAAAACTGTTCCTGCCACCTCACAGAGCTCCATAAATGTTGAAAGAGGGAAGGATGGGAAAGACAAAAGGAGGAAGGAAATCACAATGTGCTGGGTGAGATACTGATTGCTACTAGTTTCTTCACACTTTTCTGTACTTTTCACGTTTTCAAAATTCATCCATTTTTTAAGAAAATAAACAACACAGTGGAGGATGGGCAGATGGATAGTGAGAAAGAAGTCCAGACAGGAGATTCTGAGAAGCCTAACTTGGCTATTGCCCAGAAGTCAGAGGCTCTGCCCTGACGTTCTCTCTCATGCTTGCTTGAGGCTGCCCCACCCATCATCTCGAATGCTGGTCCCTCATCAGAGTGGGTGTAGGGCGTGGACCAGGTGCCATAAGAACACTAGTCTAAGTTGAGCTGTCCGTGGCTGCTTCTTCCTCTCCCCTTTTTCAGCCAAAGTTTGAGTTGTTCTGATTACCTTCTAGAAGTAAAGCAAGGAAGGTGCCCAGCACCCATGCAGCCGAACGCTGGGCTCCACATCTCTCTCTCTAGCATCCCCCTGGCTGTCCTTAAAGGCTCCAGCCTTTAAACACCCATTTGACCTCCTTCTCCTCCAAGTCTTTTTCTCTCCATTTCTTGACCCTCCATTCCATCTTCACTTTCTTGCTGCTCTCCAAGGCTTCACCTTTTCGAGTACCTTTTATGTGTTAAATATTGGACTCTGTTGCTGGGTTCCAGTGAATGTTGCTTAAAACACAAAAGGTTAAGCAGAGAGCAACTTTATTGATTAAACATCCATTTTCTTTCCTTTTGTTTTTGTAAGAGCCCTTGATGTTGCCTCTGATTGACAGCCCCACCTGCACACCTCTGGCCCCAGATTCCCCTTGGTAATGTCACTGAGAGCTACAGAGCAGCTCACCCACTCCATACAAGCCACAGATCCTTCATGTACAGCTTTCAAAGGAAGGATTTCTTAAAAAAAGAAATGTAGCTTTTCTCTCTTTATCTTTCTTTCTCCATTCCTTAGACAATATTTCCGGAAGTCCCTACTGAATGAAGAAGAGTAAAATGGAGAGAGGGGGGGAAAAAAGCTTTCAGCAATGACCCCTCCCTTTTATTTGCAATTCTTCAGCTAGCTAGCAAGCCTTTGAATATGCTTTCAAGAAGGTGACAACCTTGTTAAATTAGCTTTTCCTTCTCACCTCTCACAATGTGACCTAAAGATTCCTTACTGCAAGACTAACAAAATTACACCCATTAACAAGCTCGGCATGAGAGGTATGGTATGATGGTGGCTCTGCCCTGTTGTCGGCTCATGATAATGACTACATCAGCTAGCTTTGACTCTTCCCTGCTCTCCCCTAAAAGTGTAATATTGCAAATAATAGGGTACCACATTGCCATTAGAGAAGAGGATAAGCCTCCAAGCATAGAAGCCAAATGTCCAGTTACTAATACATAGCCAACAATAAATGAGGTCAAACAACTCAAAAAATCCATCTCCTTCTCCCCAGAGCTCTATTTACATCATCAAGTAAAGCCTGTGCATAAGAATCAATCCTCGGGCTGATCACTAGAAGGGCTACCCAGGGTGTCCCATGGTGAGGAGCACAGTTTTAGCAACATTCTCTATGTGGCTCCTTCTCTAGGTTTCCCCGCCCCCCAACACACACACACACACACCCCTCAGCTAGTTCAGTCATCTTAAAACAAAGGCAACAAATATTTAAAACTCATCACTTCTTATTTTATTAAATTTTACTATTATCTTTGTGGTTATTGGCATCTCGTGGTTATTGACATCTTGATTCTATATAGTGGAAATATTCTGAGGGCACTACTGTGTATCTCTTCTAATTCTATATTGAATGATGACATGCTGGTAGCTCAAAATCATCCATGGAATAGTTACACCACAGAAATTGGCAAATGCTACAGATAAGGGCTTCATTTATTGTTCTATTGATTATCAAGACCAGGGCTCAACAACATATGGCCCAATGAATAAATCCAGCTTTTAGCTTATGTTTGTATGATTCAAATGCTAAAGGTAGTCTTTTAGTTTTTAAAGGATTATAAAAAGGAGAAATATGAGGGGGAAGAAAGAAGAGGTAGGGTAAGAATAATCTGCCTTTTCTGTGAAAGGCCAGATAGTATATATTTTAGTCTTCCTGGCTTTTGTCTCACAACTATATAACTTTGTCATGGTAGTGTCACAGGCATGGCTATGTGTCAATAAAATTTTACTTATAAGAATAAGTAGTAGGTCACATTTGACTGATAGGACATAATTTGCCAATCCCTGATCAAGAGTTAAGAAGCATTCTGAGAGACTCAATTGGCTAAATGGAATTGACAATAAATGGTATACTATATTTCCTTATGATTTGTAAATCTGTGCTATAAATCCTTTAGAGGAGTACAATTTTATTGGTTAACAGTGGTTAAATATTTAACATCAATGGTATCATTGCTCAAAACCCTCTTCCTTTACCAAGTTGGTAACTTGTGCTTCCCTCTCAGAAAATCTTTGCTGAATGCTTACAACATGCAGACATAGAGAGAAAAAAATAGAAAGATGAAGTCCCTACTCTCTAAGGACTCACAGTCCAGAACAAAGCACCCACAAGCACCAGATAATGGTGCAGGACAGAAAGATAACCAGAGAACACAAATCCCCAAGCGCCATGGGGAAAAGAGATTGAAGAAAACAGTGTTCATTGTTCCAGATAATTCCACAGAAAGAGGCTAAACCAACCCACATAGCAACCCCATGAAGCAGGTGTGCTCTCCATATCACACACATGGTCCAACTGAGTTGCAGAGGATTAGTTAATTTGCCCGAGGTCATAAAGCAGTTAAGGGCAGAATTAAGGTTCAAAGTCAGGCTGTTTTGACACCCCAAACCTTGTCCCTTCACCCCTCTCCCAATTAGCCCCCTTGTTTACGAAAATAAACTTATATTCATGTCATGATATATTGCAAAATGTCTCTCCCATATGCTTTTCTTTATAGATTCTGTGCCTCTCTAGTACCTCTACATATAAGTTTATTATCTCTCCAAAAGTCAACAAGTTAATTTTAAAAAATTTGAAGGACATATGTCTCTGAATGGAGCTTCAAAGTGGTAACAATGGTGATTTAAACTGTGACCAAATTAAAAACTCTGTCATTAAATAACATTAGCGTAGGAAGATGTTTGCTCTTTGCAGAGACAGTTCATTGAGACTCAGAATCAACCATTGTCTCCCCAGTGTCTAGCAGAGGACTGTTGGGCCAACGCACTTGAAGGACTGAACCTCAGTAGGGACTGCAGAGCCATAGTCCAAGCACTCACATGCCTGTCACCCACAGACCTGGCTGTCTTTAGAGAGATGGAGGAGCCCCAAACCTCAGCTATCTGAATCTCCATCCTAGCTTCAGTGGGAGTCTGTTTGATGCAAAGTTGATACATTTATCTGTTCACAGAGATCTAAGGAAATTCAACATTTTCTTAAATATATTGAAAAGGAAATTTCACGATCTCCCTTGGAAATCTCTTCTACAGCAGAGGTTCTTAAATTTTGATGTGAATCAGAATCACCTGGGGAACTTGTTAAAAGCATCTTTTCCTGGTCCACTCCCAGATGATCTGATTTACTAGGTCTCCAACCAGAACTGAAACCCTTGGTGAAGAATCTTCTAGAGTTTCTCAGTTCCTGTGCTGAATAATTTTTTTCCATGTTGCCTAACAAATTGATATGCTACAGATCCACAAACTCTTAATCTGCAATTCTGAAATCCAAAAGCTCTGAAATCTAAACATCTGTACGTAACTCATATGGAAGCAAAACCTGTTGTGAACTTAACTCCTTTGGGGATAAAACCTGACATGAACTCACTAGAAACTTATTTTAGTCTTTGATTATCTAACTTTGTGTGAATATTCAAACACTTTCCTATGGAAATACTGACATGATGACTTCAAGGTACCACTCTGTACCCACTGGGAGTGTCCCAAAATATATAATAATACAAGCTTCCAGATTTCCTCAAATCATAAACATTTGACTTATTATTTAGCTCCAATTCAGATACAGAACTGTGAACCCAAAGGAAACTCCTTGTAATCTCAGTCACTCCTCAAGAGCAGGGGGCAGCTTGAGCATTTATCTGTTGAGCTGCCTCAGTTTTCTCTAAGTGCTTGATCTTCAGATGGCAAGAGGCAAAAATTCAGCAAATTGCAGTGAGTACAGGCACTCTTGGCCACCTGTCTGTAGAAGTCCTGTCATCTCCAGGACCATGGCCTAGGCCGGGTAAGACCAGCTCTTGTTTTCTGATGCTCCACATATTCATTGCATGAAAACAGTCAAGACCCTTCGTAAGTCCATAGATGCTTTTGAGATTTCCTTTGGTGTAAGCCTTTACCATTCAGTCCCTTTTCTGCAGGTCCAGGGCAGAACTATCCAAAAATGCCAGGAAGGTTAATGGATAATACGGTTGAATTAGGGAGACTGAATTACAATCAAGCCAGTAGCACTTGCAAGGAGAAACACACACACACACACACAGCAGTGTGTGTGTTGGGGGGAAGGCATGAGGGTCAAACCAGGAGATGCCGAGATACCAGATACTGAGTAAATTTTACACTAATGACTGACCTTCAAAGTCCTCCATTACCTTGTCTCCAACTCCCTCTCCAATGTTCTGTCCCTCTTCTCTCCATTCACCTCTTCACTCCATTGTTTTTCAGAAAATTCTATTTTCTCTAACCCCTTCTGTTCATGCTGTTCTTTCTGCTTAGAATATTCCTCAAAGCCCTGCTTCCCCTTCATCTCTCGGGTCTTCTACACACTATCCCTCTGGGTTGTTGTCTCTCCCAGAGTCCACTGCTCAGGAGCGTCCCCCCACTCACTCCACATCCCCTACCTTTTAATTGTACCCAAGCCTGAGGCCTTCACTGGAGTCAGAAAACAAACCGTGTGCTCCACTCATGTACCATGTGACCAGCACAAGGCCTGGAAGCAATTTGATGCCCAACAAGTGTGTGCTGAATAAATGAGTGAACAAAGGAAAGAGGCCAGAGGCAAAGCAGGAAGGCCAGGCATGGCCCAGAACCATTTCTGGAGACACGGCTGTCACAGAGAAGCCTCTGGCTGGCTGGGCCTTGAGTGGTGAGTGCCCCGAAAATACACAGAGAACTCTGAGCAACAACCTGGACCCTGCCTCTGTTACTTCCTTTGCTCTTCTCCTGAAGAGTCCTCAACTACTTGTTTATTTTCTGTCTCTCCCCAGTTAATAGGGATCATATATTTGTTTCCTTCCCCATGTCCTAAACCCAGTCCCTGGAGAATGCTTAATGCAGGTCGGCACCTTAAATACTGCTGAATGAGTGAGTGATTCGTGAATGAATGGGGTCCATGGTATTTAAACTCTGAGGTTCCAGAGAATCTACGTTTTGAGACCTTAGAGGCTCCCCAAAGAGCTGGTGTCCCAAGCTCCCTCTGAAGTAAGCAAGAAATGATTAATTGGGAGGACAGAATGATATCAATCTGACCCACAGGAATCTATCCCAGCCACCAATCCCAAATTGTTCTTCTGATTAATTACTGAACTATACCAAACTCTTTGATAATTCCACTCTAAAATTCTACTACACTCCAATTGATGTTCTGGAAAAAAAAAATCCCCTTTCTTTCCGCCCTTCTCATCCCATGTTCATTTCATCTTTCATTCCATACAGTCCCAAGAGAGATTTCTCCAGAAGAGAAAAAACAAATACACATGTTTTCATAAAGTTTTCTGTAATGATGAAAAGCTTCTTGGCAAAGATTAGAAGAAAGAAGGAAGTGGTCTTCTCTGAACCCAACCTAAAAGAAAATGAGATGTCCTTCCACCCAGAAGATCAAAGGGTTTCAAGAAGATGTCTCTCCTCAGCAAGGATTTGTCTTGTAAACTAAATAACTGCTGGATGGAGCATCAATTGGCTCACACCATGGTCACTGCAGATCCTAATGAAGATGAGAACTCAAAACATTTTCCACCAAAACAAAGATCTCTCATAATTTGTATTATACTCTCCTAAATTTCTAGATTCCAAATTCTCCTTACTTCCTCCAGTTAAAAATAAATATGTGAACAACCAAAGAAAGACAGTTTTAAACTTCAACTCCAAAAGAATAACCAGTTCCCCAGAGATAATGCATACAATTCCAGAAATACAGTGGGATGAAAATAAGTCCTCTGATATAATTTTAGTAGAAGTGGGCTCCATTATATCGCATAGCCTTTATATGTGAGAACTTTTCTGACAACCCCAATTTTTTACTACCTTACATGTCTGTAGCATATACTTGGCCAAATTTTCTTCATCCATAAAATAGAGATTCTAAAATTCATATCACTTTCTATGAATTTCTGTATATAAGAACTAAATAAGACCCCACAGTAAGCATAAACACCAAAATCACATGAAAATATAGGTACTGGGTAGCCTTTGCAGTTCACAATCGTGATTCAGATTGATGTGTAGCAATTACAAGTGATGACTCCCAGTCGTGGTAAAAAGTAGAAACATCAAATGATAAATCTAAACATATCAAGAGTTTATTTGTGATTTTTCTCCATACCTTCAGCCCCCCTTGACCAAAAATAATCCATTTTGTACACATTCATGGATGGTGACTAACTTAAGACTAAAGGAACCTTGACTGACTTAGAATAAAGAGTCCTTCCCAGCACAAAGAGGTACTGAGGTTGATCCAAAAGAACTTGCTATCTGAAGATGTTTCCAGTAGCCTCACCATCACAATCTCAAAAAGTTGAAAAGAAAAAGATATAGGAAGAATGAGGTAGAGGACAAAAGGGAATGTTAAGTGAAATGAAACCTAGAAAAAAATTCATGATTGTCATGATTGATCATAACAACCATTTCTTTGTGTGAGCATGCAGAAAGAACCGGACATCTGTGACATTTAGAATCACTATAACAAACCCATATTTTTTCCTAAAGTCGACTCTTCTCGGGATTATAGCGATAAAAGAATATGCACACAAATTATAATACTGGTTTCTCAAACTGGTAAGCTTTAAAAATATATGCACATATGTATTAATAAAAGTACAGACAAAATAATATGCTACTTTAAATGATAAACAATTATCTGCTTTAAAGATATTTACTTTAAATACTCGAAGAATTCTAAATACCTGAGCAGACTTAATTCCATTATGAGGATCCCCATAATCGTCAGCTGCTTAATCACCAAGGAAAGACACATGCTTGGCACTGGATGGCTTACATTTAAACCCTGGATTCTCTCCTTATTATCTCTGTGACTTTTGGCAAGATGCCCAACCTCGCTGGTCCTGAATTTCTAGTTGTAAAATAGGGGAGCGATGACACTTACTTCATTGCACTATTGCGAATAGCAAGTGAAGCAACAGAATAGTTCCAAAATACCAGAATATAAAAAACATTTTATGCTCTGCTGCAAAATGGAAGGAGGAGAAGAATATAGATTTCTGATAAAACTATTTATTTAATTAAAGGCTGGTCCTTTATTTTTGTAGTATGCCGTTCTACTTTCTCTGTTGTTAAAATCCCCTTTCTGTTATTAAAGAGCTGGCAAAGGTCCAGCTCTTTCTCTCTATATGGTTTCAGTAAATGGCTATTGTTTGGGTTTGTTCTGTCTCATTATTTTCCTTTGTTGGCAAAATAAACAGTTGGTAATTCAGTGTCATTTCCGCAAATTGTCTCTGAACTCTTACTGATCTTTGAAATCCATAAGTCATGGTATCACTGTGGCAGAGGTCTCAGCATGGACCCACGCTGTGGTCACCTCAAGAGTCTATTGTTTGAAGACAAGTAGGGGCCACCAGATGGGAGCTTCTCTCCAAACCTCAAGAGAAGAAAAATGGCAAACACTAAGCAGGGACCACCAGAAGTCAGCTTATTTGCTTGAGGGACTAAGGAAACTCAGAGGAAAAACTCATTGAAAGGTAAGAAATAGTTCAGGGAGCATTTCAGTTAATGATCACTAGTTGGAGTCAAGTTGATTCCAAGGTTGGCATGTTTGTTACCTATTGCCTGGATTTGTCTTTTCCTTGATAAGACCTCCCTGGAACTTTCAAGAGGGTCAAAGTAAATAAAAGTACTGTTTCCCTAACTTCCTTAAGCCACTAGAGTTCAGAATAGGGCAGTACAACTTTAAGGCTGAGGAAAGGATTTTTAACACAGAAGAGAGAGATGATTTCCCCCCCACTAGGGTGGACTCACCATGGAGGTACCCTGAGCAAGATCACCATGGCTTAGCTGGTATCCATGGTGAGCGGCAGCACCAGTGACTTTGGGAATGCAATGAAACCACCCCCTCTACATAAGATCCTTTGATGGGGAGACTAGTAGCCATGGCAGCAAGGTGGCACCTTCAGGATGCTTCCATTCAGGCAACAGAGCTCACTAAAATAAACCAAACCCGGAGAGGAGACAAATGGCAAACACTAATCAGCAGCTAGGAGCATATATTTATGAGAACTTAGGAAAGAGTCCTCAGGAAATCCTGAAAATACAACAGGACCAAGAGAGCCAGTGGCAGCAAGAAGGCAGACTACAGAAGAGAGAAATAAGGTCATTACCAGAAAAGTACTATTGTTAGGTGCACTGGTGAAGCCATTCCTCTCCAATCCTGTGACCTTAGCCAAGACTCATAACTTTATAGGGACCCAAAGACCTTGCCTGGAAAATGAAGTAACAACATGTACAAATAACTAGTTCACAGAATAATTTCAAGAATTAAACAGGATGATTTTTTTTCCAAGTGTTTCTTAAATGTTAAAGTGCAATAGAAGCACAGTTGGTCATGCATCATTATGCTGAGAAATAGCATCATCATCAGATATTTCTGCTGTGCAAACATCATAGAGTATACTTACCCAAACAGAGATGATATAGACGACTATGAACCCAGACTGTATAATATAGTCATCACTATATTTTTGATTCACTGTGAACCAAAACATCGTCATGCAGTAAATGACCATTTTAGTTTTTAATATTTAACAGTGGACTATTATGCAACTTTCAGCACTGGGATCCCCGCAGGAGTAAACCTATAGTACATCCACTTCAGATCTCACAGCTGAAAGTATGTCTTCAAGGAGAAAGAATGAGGAGGGAATGAGCTAACTGGATTATGAAGTGGGAGGAAAAGAAAAACCCACCCAGTTACACCCAGAGGACCCATAAGCCATCAACGTAGGCTGGAATTGTGAAGGAAGGGAAGAAATATGTTATGCATATTCCGGTTACATGAAGGATCTCTATGAAGGAGGGATTATTATTCCTGTTTTTAGATTAAAAAAAATGAGACTTAGAGAGGTTCAATAGCATACCCAAGGTCATATAAGAAATAAAGGACAGGGCTGACATTTGTAACCCGGATATTTCTAACTCTAAAATCAGATGCCATTTTCTTTTTTCTGTTTTCTTTTTTTCCTCCTTCTTGTTGTTCCCTTTCTACAAAAACTACATCGTTTACAAGGACTCCAAGATCATAACAATCATTTTCCAAATAATATGACAATAAGTCACTAAGCGTGCCACCAAGCCCTGTGTCTCCCCAGGGTTGCTAGCCCACTCCAAATCTTTCTGCACACCCAGTAGTTGGCTTTGGTTCCCCATAAAAGGCTCTTCCAGCTATGCTTATACTTGAACACTTTCTAAAAATGTTTTTTTGGGTGGTAAAACATTTCATTTGTTTGCATGGGTGTATCCTGAAAGCACTAAAACAAGCTTACTCAGATGAAAAATAAACTCCCTTCCCTGGGTAAATGCAGCACATGGAGCCTGCCCAGAAAAGAACTTAAATTCAAGACAAGTAAGCAGAGTAAAGAAGAAATGAGCAGGGCATGGGGATGGGAGCGCCATGCTCTCGGATGCCCTAGTGCAACGTGTGTTGTGGGACCACGTTCCTGGTGGGAAGACTCTCTACCCTTATCCAGCTCTGCATGAAGTAGGGTGCATGGGGAAGCACATGTGGTAGTAATAGGAAAGATGCAATTCCCCTTGGCTGCTTTTCAAGCATCACTACTTGGATAATTTGGGGACTTTTTTTCTTTTTTTTTTCAAACTTTGAGAGTTCTCCCAGGACTGGGCTGATTATAAGATGAGGATATGTCCTGGACTCTGCCAACAGAGAAAACTTGGCTGAATTAGATGCTTTATTTTTTTTTTCAAAGTTATGCATACTTTTGCTAGGGAGAGATGTGCTTCCTCTGGCCCACCCTTCCCTTCAAAGAGCAAACTCAGATCCTGCCTTGAAAGAGTTTTTAAATCTTTCCTTCACAGGACGAAGGACTCTCAATGTCCTTCCCAAATTATATCCCCAAGTGCTCCTTGTCAAGGTGCCAAGTCAAATGTTGAAGACAATCTCAGTTTTGTGACCTAAAATGATGGGTAACTTTCTCCCAATGAGTTAAAACCCTACACAATTCACTTATGTTTTGAAGTTCATTAAATAGCATCTGACTGGAGCAGTCCCAGGGTTCAAGGTCAAGAGCAAAGAGTAATCAAAACGGTGAACCTACAACTTGTTTGTACTGAAGCAAAGATCACCAGGGAAGAAGAAAACCTAAAATGTAATTTAAATGAAGCCAAGTTTTCCACAAAAGAGGCTGTGGGAGCCTGGAGGAAAGAAGATGGAAGAGCAGAAGGGAGGTTTAGACTGGAGTGACTCTGTGATCTTGAGCATGTCACCAGTCACTAACCTCTGGGCCACATCTGTAAAGCAGGATTAGAAATGCTTCCAACCTGAGGTTAACACACAAAAGAAGTAACCCTTGTGAAAATTCCTGGCTCAGCTCCAGGTACTAAGTAATGCTCAGTTATTGCTGGGTTCATTCCATCCCTCTTTATCTGTCTATAGGATTGATGACGAGATCCAATGAGATCATTGGGAATGGATTAGAAGGCCATTTACATGTGGGATTGTTCTAAGAAAGAAAAAAATACAAGTGCCAAAATCTCAAAAAGTCTTCCCATGTTGGCTGCAGCATTTTCCACAATAGTTGAGATGTGGAAACCACCCAATTGTCCATGGAGAGATGAATGGATAAAGAAAATTTAATGCATGCACACATGGAATATTACTTAGCCTTAAAAAGGAAGGAAATCCTGTCACTTGAGACAACATGGATGAACCTGGATGACATTATGCTAAGTGACATAAGCCAGACACAAAAGAAAAAAAATGCTACGTTATAGTGATTATAACATGAATTTAAAATAGTCAATAATGTCTAGAAGCAGAGAGTGGACTGGTGGTTGCTGAAAGCTAGAAAGAAGGAACTGGGAGATATTAGTCAAAGTGTACAAAGTTTCAATTATACAAGATAAATAAATCACAGAGATCTACTTCAGAACATATTGCTTATACATAATAATGTCATATTATGTATGAAAAATGTGCTAAGAAAATCAAAGGAGGATCAGGAAAGGGACCTGGGATGGGAAATAGGGAGGGAGCAGGGAAATGCTTAGGAGTGATATTGTCCAAATTATACTGTTATATTGTGTGCATATATGAATATGCAACAATGAATCCCATCAATATGTACAACTATAATGCACCAAAAAAATGTGGGGAAAGAAGCTAACAGCAGGAAGATGTTGAGATTAAATAAAATATCTTAAGTATAATATCTATCATTGTGTCTCAAAATGGAAATGTATCTTAATAAAGCAGTGGAATAATAATTATTATTATTTAGGGAAAAAATGTGCTAAGATAATCGATCCTATGTTAAGTGTTCTTGCCCAAAAAAATTAATAATAATGATACAAGGGTTGGGGGATTGATCAGAGGTGATGAATAGGTTTACGGCATAGACTGGTGATTGTTTCATGGGTATATACTTATCTCCAAACTCATCGAGTTTAAACATTAAGATACATACAGCTTTGTATTTGTCGATCATACCTCAATAAAGTGGTTTTTAAACTATATAAGGGATATATGGCAACTTTCTGTACTGTCTTGCAATTTTCCTGTGAATCTAAAACTATTCCAAAATTTAAAAGTTTATCTTTAAAAAAAGAAACCAAAAACCAAGACCTATCCTAGAGAACCCTCTAGGAATCAGATCTGAGTATTGCCCCAGATCTCAGATCTGACAGATTCAGATGGCTGGCAGACTCCTCAAGGAGAAAAAGAAGCCAAACAACATACACCCGAGCCCTTACATATAGTCCATTAGAGAATCCAGGGGAAATCAATGGAAAGAACATCAAAATTCTAGGCCATGCTGCTCACTCATTCAACAAATATTTATTGAGTGTCTACCACGTGTCAGACATAGTTCTAGGTGCCATGAATAAAGCAATGAACAAATAATAGTTTATGCCCAAATTGAGCTTCTATTTTAGCAGGGAAACAAGACAAAATATTTAAAATATTTAAAAATAACACAAATATTATGATAAATGATAGAAAAGCCAAAGTAGAAAAGGGTTGGAAGTGTTGGGTTTTTTTCATTTTTAAACACAGTGATCAGAGAAGCTCCCATAGAGAATGGAAAGACCTGAGAGGGATTGGGCCCAAAGAATACTAGAGAGAGAGCGATCCAGAAGAACCCTCAAAAACAGGAAGGCAAGAGAATGCCTGTGAATGCAAGGAACAGCCAGGATCAAGGGAGAGAAAATAGAAGGTGAAGTCACATGGCACCGGGCACTGTAGTGCATGCCTGTAATCCCAGTAGCTCAGGAGGCTGAGGCAGGAGGATCACGAGTTCAAAACCAGCCTCAGCAACAGTGAGGCACTAAGCAACTCAGTGAGACCCTGTCTCTAAATAAAATACAAAACAGGGCTGGGGATGTGGTTCAGTGGTTGAGTCCCCCTGAGTTCAACCCTTGGTACCAGAAAAAAAAAAAAAAAGTCACATGGAGCCAGATTAGCTTTTACGAGGTAAGGAGTGGGAAACCACAGAAGGGTGAGCAGAGGAGGGGACTTATCTGACAGCATCACTTTGGTTTATAGATTTAAGAGAACAAAAACAGAAGCAAGAAGATAAGTTGGAAGTCCATCACCACTTGCTACTGATAGGAAACCTACTGGTTCCATGAGGAATTATTTACTTATCCAACATAACCACAGTGTCTGTAGAAGGAGAAATTATTCCTATAGTATCATCTTCTAAATGTATTTAACCACCTGAAAGTCTGCCATCATTCAAAAAACTGGTGGGAGATGGAGGGAGGTTTGCACAGGTGTGTATTAATTTGTAGGTGAGCATTTGCCCCCGAGATAACACATATTCGTTATCTATAAGTAGGTAATCTAGTCAACCTTCCAGATATTTTGAAATAGACACACCACTGTAATGGTGGAAATTAACTCTCAAATTTTTGCTGTTGAGCACTGTGTAGTGTTTTTTAAACATCAAAGCATTGTAACTGGGGGAAAAAAAAAAGGAGAAACAAAACCACTTCAATGATGTGGCCATCTGATCTGTTTGTCAACCGACTAGATCCTTAAATGTGAACAAAGGGAGTAGAGGAACCTAATTCGTCACTAGTAAAAATAAAACTTGGGCTGCCTGAGTCGCTGAACTGCATGGCAGGAAAGATACAGAGTGAAAGGAATCCTACTTTAGAGAAATTGTGTCTGAGAGACAGAATGACTCTTTCCAGGCTGAAATCCAGAAGTGTTAAGGGACTAGATGTAGAAGATGTGTAAGTCAGAACAGACTTGGGAGCAGAGGACAGACACTGTTGGGAAATCATTCAAGCAGGAGGTACCCAGGACAAAGAAAGATTCAATAATGAGGATTTCTGTATGTGGGAAACCAGGAAAATTTCACCAACTCAGGAACATGGGGCTGCTCTGGGGCAGTACAGTCGGAACCTGTTGGTGGGGCTGGAGAATCTAGGAGAGAAGAAAGATTTTTTGTTTCTTCCATGAGTAGGAGACACTTCTGGGGAGCTGTCTTGTGTGGCTTTTGAAGTGATACTGTGTGAATGGAGGACTATAAAGCCTAATAGAGTTTGCCATTAAAAATGTCTTATTTTTAACAAGCTGACTTGAATATCTCAACTCCCTGTTCATACCCAGAATTTCTTTATCTGATCACAAAATGAGTTCTAAGCTACCAGTGACCAGCAAAGAAGGCACAACAGTTTGCTTTCTGTGGAGAAAAAATATCAGTGAGAAGAAATGCATATGCCCTAGGGGCCAAGGGCATGGGAGGAGGTAGAGGTAATAATGCAAAGTTACCAATAATTAACAAGGGTAAGTCCATGGAGAAAAAGGGGGAAAGAGGAGATACTTCAGACTCCATAGTTTGACCCCTATGGGTTGGAATCCTAGATCTGCCACTCACACATTTTTTGATCTTAGATATATTACTGAAGTTCTCTGCATCTGTTTCCTCAATTGTACAATGGTACCAATAGCTTATAGGACAACTGTAATTATGATGATAAAGCATGATTATAAAGCATATAACAGATAGATAGTGCTCAATAAATCTTCACCTTCTTTTACCTTATTACCTCCAGAGATAATAGGTATTTAAACATAATATAGTTAAATATTAAAATAACAAAATTACAAATGACTATATAATTTGGTTAATCACTCTAACTGATTTTATTAGCAATAACTTCACCTTGGGCTCCTTATTCATCTTTAAATGAGCCACAAACTTTTGTACTGTTCATTCATTAATCCCATAAACATTTATTAAATCTGTACCATATGCCATGTATCAAATGAGAGACTATGGAAGATGAAAAGAACAAGATTATTGTTTCTGTCTTCTGCAAGCCCAGAACCCATAGGCATACAATCAAAATAATCATCATATCATAACAATCCTTATTATAGAAGAATATACTATGCAGATTCAGAAGAAGGAGTAGCTTCTGCAAGAGGAAAAATGCTAGCCAGTATTTATTAAGCACTTAAAAGTACAAAACAATATTTTAAATACTTTACATATGCCAAATATTAAGCATCGTGATATCATTATGAAATAAATAATGACTACGATGATTTTCATTGTGTTTATCACGAAGCTGAGGCACGAAGTCGAGTCATTTGTCCAAGGTTATTCAGCTAAGAGAAGACAGCCAGGATTTGAATCAGAGCATTGACTCCAGAACCCACCCTGCAGTTGTCACACTCCCCAGCCCCTTGTGCAAGGGCAAGTTGGGTAGGTTTCAGAGTGGCCAAAGAAAGTGCCCAGTGGGAAAGTTCACCTGAGATGAATGACTTATTAGGGAAAGCTTACAAGAGATGAGCTACTGCTCCAACAAGAGTTCAGTGTCAGTAGGCTGAACAGATAGCACCTTTGTCCCTAGTGCTTCACCAAGAAGTACCCCCTGTCCCTCAAAGTGTATTGTCCAGTGGTGCCCCACTGCATGAGTGACAAATATCCTTTCCACAGTATCCTCAGTTCCATGCCCATCCCCACTCAGAGAGGGGTTTATACGTCAGGCTGCAGAAGCAGTAACATCATCAGCATATGCTTACTCAGCTGGCTGCTATGACCAGCAACTGTCCTGATGTACATGCACGAAAGTAGCTTTCCACAGATGACACTAACTTGCCTTCATTCTAGGGTACATAAGAGAAAGCCAGCGTCCTTCAAGATAATATGCATCTGGACTTTTCAGTTCAGGCTTGCTCTCATTGGTCCCTTTATTTGGCTTAGTATTTTTTTTGTGGCGGGGGGGGGGAGAAGGGGGCACTCAGGAACATCGTGTTTGACTGTCCCCCTTTTCTTTAGCCATAACACAACAGTGTACAACAGATATTGAGGAATGCTTTACAAAGAAGGTATCATTGGGAGCAGCCCCTATGCCATAAGCAGTTTTCAAGTCAGAGTAGGGAAGCGTACACAGGGAAGAGAATGAGCATTGTATGGAAGTTCAGGGTTTGAAGACGAGTTAGCAGAGTGTATTGGTAAATTAGGGCAATAGTTCAAATTCTGGCAGAAGCTAAGACTGATAAAGATGCCTGTCTGATATTCCCTTCTAGATATTCTTTTACAGTTGAGCTCTTCAAATGGCCCTTCCTGTGCCTCCAAAGCCAATCTTCCCCTGCAGCCTCCTTTAATTCAACAGATAGCCTTGTTGGCTCATCAGAACAAATATCCTACAAGGGCTAATCATGGAACTACCCACTTTTAATAAACAAGCTGTTTTAAAATGCCAACTCTTAATGTTATTTGGATGACCACTCAACATTGGGTATTTAAAAATGATTCCAGGCATTTGGCCATGTGGTTAAGAAGGCTACATTTTTTTGCCATATCAGAAGAGGCTACACTATAATTTATTCATTATCATGGTGGAAAACATTACCTAATTTTCCAGGCATTTGATGGGGGTGGGAGTGGAAGTAATAAGGAAATAAGGAAAATGCTTGGCTTAAAGAACTTTGGGAATCTAGATTCTAGAAGCCTCCTAGACTAAATTCTAAGGAAGCAAACATTAGCTCCCATTATACTTGTATCAGTTTTTGCCTCTTGGTAAGTCTCTACTGACAGAGGTAATGCAGCAAAGATACGACAAGAGGCAGAGTGTTCTGAACTGTTGAATAAATCATATAACTGGATAGCACTCAGGATGGCCCACATCACTCTTTGCTCATGAGACTTCAAGGTGAGAACATCTATTCTAAGAACAATCATGAAGAGTATAGATCACTTGCTAAAATGGCTTGCTTTCAAAGGATGATGGGGGATTGTGGGAGCAACTCAAGAGATAATATTGAGAGAAGGGTTTATGCTTCAGAATGGATACATCCTGAGTTTATCACATCTGTGAAGAAGGACACTAGGGGAAGAAGATACACAACAGAAAGTGTGTGAGAGATCATGCAGTACCAGAAAGAAGACCAAAACATGGCTAAAAATTGCATAATGGAAATGTTATATAGGAAAGGAATAAGGGGACAATTACTCCCGGGGTGGGGGGGGGGAGAGAGAAAGAAAGGGGATACACAGTGGTTCAAAGGTAAGAAAAAGAGAACTCAGTGTCAAGATGCTAGATAACCTCATCTGATCAATAAAAATGAAGGTCAAGTTCACTGGTTTCTATTAGAAATCTGAGGCTTATTCTTGTCTCTGTCTCTTCCATTGCTCCTCAGGTCCATCCATCACTTGGTCCTATGGACCCTTCCTCCAAAGTGTATCCACAAGAGAGCCACATGTCTTTATCCCCAATGCCACCATCACAGTCCAACCAACATGGTCCCTAGACTGGACCTCTTGCAAAAGTTTCCCGGCTTCTCTCCCCACTTTTTCTAGTAACCCACAATCTATTCTCCACACATCTACCAGAAAGAGATTCCAAAAGTGAAAACCAACTCCAACTCCCCATGGCTATTTGAAGACAATAAAAATCCCTTAATCTGACAAAACTGTCTTAGATCTGCCCGTCTGACTGTATGCCATTCCCTCTCAGTATCTGTGGTGCGTCCTGTTGACCTTCCTTCCATTTTTCAAATACACTTAGGCCTTTCTCCGGGCTACTTGCTTTCACTGAAATGCTTCTCCCTGTCTGCTCCTTTATTTACATCTGTACGGGAGGGCTCCTTCTCTGATGGGAAGCCTCAGGCTAAATGCCTTCTTTTCAAAGTGTCCCTCAATGACCAGCTAGTCTATGAAAATACCCTGACAGCTACACAAAGGCAGGAATTTAGTGATTAAGAGAATAGACTAAGGAAAGCTCCACCTGATAGCACTTTCACCCCAGTCTGAGATGCATCCTTTCATTCCACCCATCCCAGATCTTCCATTTATGTGACTCTCGAGAAGGTAAATTACATTGTTTTGAATCTCAGTTCCCACTATAAAGTGGAAATAAAATAAAGTAGTTATTCAGAGGCTGAATGTAAGGATTCAATAAATCAGTAAGGTTAAAGAATTTATAATAGGGTCTGGTCCATATAAATGTTCAATAAGTGTTTATTATTATTGTAGCATTCTGTTTGCTTCCCTCTAACACTGTAGTTTGTATTTTTGTATTTATGTTTATTGTCTGATTGATCCACTATTTCATAAGCTCCAGGAGAATAGGGAATGGATCCATACGCCCAGTACCTGTAAGACACCAGCTGTTGAGTCAATATTTGATAAATGAATGAATGAATAAGTTCATAGCATTCCCATTACAGTGTGTAGGTTCTGAGAGAGCCCAGGCTGTGTTGAGAGGAGAGCTGAGCTCATTAACCATCGTGACCCTGCTAGGTAAGGCTGCCTGTGAGGTCAGGAAGTATCTGAGAGAAAACAGAATGGTTCCCCAGCTTGAAGTCTTCATGTGGATCAACAGAAAACTCACTGAGGATGGCCGTGCATCAGGCAAAAATAGCTGAATTGGGGGTGAAAGCAAAATCAAAATGTAGTTATGTCTACCCTAGTGATCTGGGTTAGAGGACAGATGGAGGCCATGAGGGTTGAGAGGCCAAGAGAGGGAAAGAACAAATATGCTAACAGAATGGTGAGAAATCAAAACTTGAGCATCAGGTAGGGTAGATGTAAAGTAATAATATGCCAAGATGCTAAGGTCACTAAAGAGTTGAAGAGGATCCCAAAGGCCAGTCAATGACAGCCACAAGGATGGGAAAGAAACAGCCCAAGTGGCAACATGAGTTTCTCAAGAACAAAGTTGATGAATGCTGGTAGGAAAGTTATCCAGAGCAATGATGAAACCAAGAAATTACCAGCACTCCGTCTTGGCCCCATGAATTATAAGAATGGGAGCCTGCTGACGTCAAGATCAGGGATGGAATATTCCCAAAGAATGCATTCGTGAAGGGAGAGGCAGAATGGGCAGCATTTGGGGGTCTTAGGCAGATCTCACCAATGTCAGGGTTGAGGAGATGCTGTGATATCGTGATGGTCATGATTCCCTGAGACCTGTCCTCCGCTGTAAAGGGAAGCAGGCTGATTTTTAATGTAATCCAGATACCATTTCTGGTTAAATGGGATGTGACCACCTTAAGCTCACTTAACATTTCTCTCTCAATCTCAAGCTCTCTCCCCCCTTTTCCTCTAGTTCAGAGGGGGACACAAATTGATTGAAGCATCCTTCCTCTAGACCTCCCCAGGAGAGATCAGGAATGAAAGGACAGAAATTAAGTCCATATTTAGGAAGGAGAAAATACTCAAGGCTACTGACGATATCCTAATTCTCTTGGGAAAAATCTCAGGCTGGAATTTGTCTCCGCAGATTCAGGAGAGTTTTCCGTCTTTCTCAGCCTTCCTGCCTGGATGGCCTTTTCAGATCAGAGCCAAGACTATAGCCCGCCTCAGCCAGATCATGGGGAATACTGAGGAGGAATTCTAGCACTCAGTCCTCCCTCATTTTGAGCAGTAGGTCAGGTGAATTACTTCAAATACATGCAAGGCCCTTCTGTTTCCATGGTAACTGCTCTAAGAACCGTAACAATGTCAATCACAGAAACGGTGAAATCATAACTTGAACCCATCTTGCTGACAAAGATATCTTGAGAAGTAGCCACTGCTCAGTGTCAGACTTCTTGCCTCTCATTCTGGGGAGAATGTTTTGTTTACGTCCAATCAGTTATGGGAATAAGGGGAAATGGTGGTTACTCATTTTTTGCTTCTGCTTCACTGGGCCTACCTCTGTCTGTATTTTGCTGATATGCTTGTAACTCATTTTCCCTGCTTGAAATTACAGATGGAACAATTCATTTTTCCACCTCTCTTTCCTGCATAGGTGTGTAAGTACTTGAAGACAAAATATTGATTTTTTCCCATATACTTAAAAAAAAAAAAGAACAGCTTGTTCATTCTCAATACATTGTGCCAGTTGTTTTAATTTCTTTGTGCCTGTTTTGACAAAGCCACCTCACAATATCTAGAGATGAAGTTCTAATCCAATGTCTTTTGTCTGTGCTGAGAAAGAGGGTAAGCATCTCAGTCGACCGACTCTTTACATAGAGAAGTTGAAGAGTAATGCTTATTTCTTCTTTTCCTGTTCTTTCAAAATCCATACTTCAAATTCTAAAGTGATGTCCCTTACAGGTAAAAGAGTAAAATGGCATATTCATAATATCTAGAGCCTAAATGATAATTCTCACAAAAAAAAGGTGATACACATTATCATTCAAAACTCTGTTGGTTATTTTATTTGCTTAGTTTTATTTTTTTAATGTAAATTCTAGAGCACTCTTACCCTGCATAATATTTTTATCTTTCCTTTATTCTCTAAAGAATCCCAAAGCAAAAACATTTCTGTGAGTTTATTAGAGCCTTCAGTTTGGATACCGAATTGTTATAAAACCAATATTTTTTACATTTTTCTTCTTAATAACATTCTTTGACCCAGAGAGAACTAAAAAATAAGCTATTTGATGTCTAAAATTGCAGAGATAAACTGACATTGTGTTCTGAAGGTGTCTTTTCAAGAGAAAAATGGAATTTTTAAAAAATGTAATCAAGTTATACAGAGCCTCTCACCCTTAGGTCATCAGTTCAGATTTGTCTGAGGTTGGAAAGTTACACAAAGTTGTAGTGGCTGCTGGAGTCCTGGTGCCCTCTGAGAAATGAGTTGGAGGTCTCAGGGGAGGTCACTGCTTTGTAGTCACCACCCTGTAATTGACACCCATGAGTTCTTCAGAGAATAACAATTCCAACAAGTCCATAGAGTTGGCCTAAGAATCCTAAGTCAGTCCTAAGCTCCCTTATGTTTATAAATTTATGTTCTCAAATGTAAAATCTATGGAAAAATAGAAGTTCTTTTTTTTTAAAGTCTCTCTGGAAAACCTGTGCCTGGTTTCCTACTTAATTTGTGCAGAGAAGATGGTGAAAATCCTAACGATGAAGATGAGCAAGAAGGAAAAGAGGAAGGAGGACAAATAAGGAGAATGAAAACTAAGCAAACAAGAAAAAAGGTAGAAAAATGAGAAGAGGCAGAGAAAGAGAAAAGAAAAAGGGAGAGGAGGAGACAGGAGAAAGAAATGAAGTAGGAGATGTGAAATTCCATCATGGCATTAAGTACAGGTCTTCATTTCAATAGGATTGTTGTTTGCTTGCTATATCTTCATTGCATTCTCACAAGAATCTTTCCTATATAGGAATTTCATTGTTTTTATGATGGCCAAATGTGCCTAAAACCAAGATTCAATCAATCTTCTTCCTCCAAAGAAAGAAGTTACTGGGAATGACATTATTTTGCCTTACAATCTTCTTACATGGAAAGATGCCCGGTGAAGTCTCATCTAAGTCTTATGATCACCCCAAGAAAGAAATCCCACACAGATGTGAGGTTAGAGAGAAGGTTAAATGTGTAGTCCCTACCACCCAAATGGGCCTCTGTGAACCTCACTTCCACCAGAGGAGTAGTAATTTCAAGAGTGGTTCTTGATTTGTTTGGATTCCATTATTTTTGGTAAATGTATATGGAAAATGAATTACTTTAGGGGAAAACAGCTCTTTTATTATATACCTCAAGAACTAAATAACAAGAAGATACACCACAGGCCACAGATATAATATAAATTAATTACAGAGAAATGAGAATTAGACAAAATTTCTATTAAAAAGTAATAAACAGTGTTCTGAAGACAATAGGAACATGGTGCGGTGTGTGGTAGATCATGGCTTTTGTTCTTTATGTCACTAATTCTTTCTACAGAGAATATTTATTCCTCTGACCTTATAATTGTAGGTATTTTGGCTCCCCTTTCTATGGGACAGCTTAAAAGATTGATTTGGAGTTAACTTCTAGTTTCTCTTTTGTCCAGTTGATTCATGTTACAGAACCAATTTGGCTGGTGACAGCCTACTGTCCAATGGTCATATTTCTAGCAGAATATAGGCTCCATGCACTAACAAGGTTACATTATCTGAGATGTCTCTTCTCTCCTGCTTCCTCCTGGACTTGCCTGTGTTTAGATAGATTGTGTTCTGTTTGCACTTTTGGTGTCCATGCAGGACAATGATCCCTAGGTGGGAATTCTGTAGAACTCAGAAGAGGCCAGACACTTTCCAACCTTCCCACCTACTTGCAGTAGGTGGAAACTAGAAGATGGATGGAAAGATAGCAATGGGCTTATCAAATCCATGATATGAGTATCCCAGAAATAAACCAATGCAGGAGGAAGAATACAGAGAGGCTCAGGAATCTCGGACTTCCTGTACCTTTGAAAGTTGGAGTGAAGATGGTACTGAAATAGGAGACTTAGTTGAAATTCTGTATTAGAAACTACAGCTGGATTATCTCTCCTCCTATTCCAATACAAGACTAGATGTGCATACTCTGATATGAAGAAAGTTCAAACAATAGTACAAGGATCTCAGAAAAAAAGACAAACAATACAGGGAACAGAAGAAAACAGCTCCAAATAACTAACTTCTTCACAAAGGGAAGAAGGAATATTCTAAGAATAAAGCAAGAGAAGGCATCTATTTTAAAAATGCTTAATGGGCATAAAATGAGATATTTTGATATTAGAATTAAGTGAGCAAAAGTAAAATTGATGGAGGCTGGGGTTATGGCTCAGCAATAGAGCACTTGCCTCACATGTGTGAGGCACTGGGTTCGATCCTCAGCATCTCATAAAAAATAAATAAATAAACAAAATAAAGGTATTGTGTCCATCTACAACTACAAAATAAAAAAGTAAAATCAATGGATGGGTTGAAAGATGAAGTTGGGAAAATCTCTCAGAAAGTATAAAATAAAGAGAAAGAGCTAGAACAGAAGAAGAGGAGAAAATGAGAGCCATAGTCTGGGAGGTCCAATACTCAAAAAAAAGATTTCAAAAAGAAAAGAAAAATAATAGAGAAGGAAATTCAGGGTCATTCCTTCCCTTTCTGGAATAATAGCACACGATCACAGCCAAATAGCTTTGCTGTCCTGTCCTCTAGAATTAAAACTGGAAACCCTACCTTCACTATACACATTCACTTCAGTTCAAAATGTGAGCACTTCTGTTAGTATAATCCCCCCTCTTCTCCTGGCTTCCAGTGGGGTGACTAATTAAATGTGTGGTTCACACTCTTATTAATCTCCTCATCAATTGGTTGTTCAGCCATACCTTAGTGTTTTCTTCTGAACAAGGGTTTTGTTTTTGTTTTTGTTTTGTAATGGTTATTTTTATTGGGTTTTTGTTTGTTTGGGGTTTTATTGGGTTTTTGTTTGCTTGCTTGCTTGCTTGCTTGCTTTGTAATATGCATAGGCTGAGAATTTTTCAAATCAAGTTTTGGTTCATTTTTTTCCTTAACAATTCCTTTTTCAGTTCATGTCTCTCCTCTTTCATCTTACTAGAAGCAATCATGACCTAGGATGCACCACTTTCAACATTTTGCTTAGAAATCTATTCTGCTAAATATCCAGCTTTCTTGCTCATAATTTATTCCTCCTGAAGAACACTAGAACAAAGGCAAGTTCTTTGCCACTTTATCCCAAGAATCACCTTCCTCTGGTTTCCAATAACCTGTTCCTTGTTTTCATCGAACACCTCACCTGACCTTTAATATCCATATTTCTACCAATATGATTATTCTGTTCATGATTCTATAAGAAGATAGAGATGTTCTTTCTAGTTCTTTTCTTTCTGAGCTTTTACCATAATTTCCTTTAATGTCCATATTCCTATTAACAGTTCCTTTAACTGCTGTCATCTAGACTTTTTCTAACATGCACTACAAAACTCTTCCTGACTCTACCTATTATCCAGCTCCAAAGCCACTTTCACGTTTTTAGGTATTTGTTATACACCTGACTTGGGATCAAAATCGTCTTAGTCTGTTTGGCCTACCATAACAAATATGATGGGCTTGAGGCATAAATAACAGACATTTTTTCATAGTTCTTGAGGTTAGAAATCCTAAATTAAAGTTCAGGAAGGGTCAGTTTCTGCTAGGGCACTCTTCCTGGTCTTTGGATGGCTTCCTCTCCCTGTAACTTCACTTGGCTAAGAGAAAGAGATGTCTCTTTCTCTTATTCTTCTTATAAGGCCACCAGTCCAACAGATCAGGGACCCACCTTTCTGATCTCATTTAACCTTAATTACCTCCTGCCTTCTGAAGACCCATCTCCAAATACAGTCACAATAAGTGTTAAGATTTTCTCATGTGAATTTGTGGAGAACACAATCAGTCCATGGCAGATGATAAGAATGATGTCATCAAAATATGAAACTGATAGATTGAGAAATCTGAATATAAAAGAAAGAGGTATATATGTCCAGCAAAGAGTTTAGGGATGAATTAGTGAAAGTTCACAGAACAAAAAAAAAATTGTATTATTCACTCTAGGCAAGTGAAAAAATCTAACTCTAAGAAAAATGTAATCATACTACATGTAAATAATATTTACTTAGTCATAATTATGTAAATGCTGAATTTGTTTTTAGAGCTCAGGTGCAGATGGTTGAGTTAATCCTACACCTCAATCCCCAGCTCACTAGCAGTGGTCTTAGCACAGTTGCTCTCATTTATTTATGTATCCCCTTAAATTCCCACTTCTCCATATGCAAACACCCTGATACAGTTAAAGTATATCATTTCTATTTATATGAGTTCTTTTTAAGTGTCTACTATATTCTTTGCATACACTTTTAATTTTTTCATGTATTATTTTGCTACTGTCTTATTCTTTTTCTTATTTTTTTTTTCACTCAGAAGTAGTTTCTAGATCTATCCACAGTGCTCTGTCTTCGTTTACTTTGAACTGCCATAACAGACCATGTAATTTTAAATGAACAGAAATCTTTTTCTCATAGTTCTGAAGGTTAACAAGTCCAGGATGGAGGGACAGGCAAGAGACCTTTTGCCACTATGCTATGGTGGAAAGCAGAAGGGTAAAGGGAAAGCAAGAAAGGAGCAGGGGCAAGCTCATCCTTTTATAAGGAATCCAGTGCAGCAAGAATGGCCTTAATCCATTCATGAGGGCTGTGTCACCATGACTGAAACACTCCAACTTAGCACCACTCACACAGGTTAGACCACATTGGTAATCAAGTTTCTGACACTCGAACTTTGGGAAACAGTCAAACCAAAGCATTGAGTACATATCTAATTCATTGTTTCTAGTTCACAAGCATTCCTTAGTACGAAGGCATCCTATGTACTTATCTGGTCCATCATTGAACAACTCGATTGACTCCAACTTCCAGCTACTATCACACAATGGGATGTTCCTGTAGGACACACACCCCAGCATGTGATGAACTTGACTAAAGGATGATGGAGAGCTCTTCAGAACTGCTGCCCTGGTCTACACTTCCATTTTATAGTTCTTGTATTGTCACCTGCCTGCCAACCACCATTCAACTCTTCAATTATCACTCATCTTAGAAGAGTAAAGTCATACTTAGATGTTTTCTTTTTTAATCACCAATGTGCTTGAGCATCTCATTTATTTGTAACCATGTGGCTTTTTTCTTCTTTGAATTACCTGTTCATACCTTGGCCCACATTTATACTCATTTCTCATCTTTTCCTTTTTGACATGCAGGAATTCCTGATGTAGTCTGGAATTTGGTCTCTTTTAACCTAGAAAAATAAGCAAAGAAAACACAACAACATTAATAATTCCATGAAAATCAAAAGTTGCACAGGAAAGAAAATTTAATGGAACTCACTACATGACCCAAATGTGAATGATAAGTGTGTAATCTTAATAATGCAAACACTAAATCTTGATTAACAACAAAAAATTACCAGAAATTATGAAAGGAATAAAAGTAAATGGAAGATGTAGAGAATAAGAACTAAATTCTCGTCTTTAATGGTAAGAAGACAATAGATAATAATATTAGAGGTGGGGGGACTGGCTTATATCCCCAGAAAAGGATATGTTAGAGTTCTAACCCTCAATATCTCAGAATGTGACCTTATTTAGAAAAAGGATGATTTATACAGAGATGATCAAGTAAGAATGAGATCATTAGGTTGGAAACGCATCCATTGTGACTGGTGTCCTTATAATACGGGGAAATATGGACACAGACAGATATGCACAGAGAGAAGGCTATAGAGAAGACACAAAACGAATTCCATCTGAAGTTGAAGGAAGAAATTGGAATGATAGAGCTATAAGCCAGAGAATACCAAAGATTACCAGAAAACCACCAGAAGCTAAGGAGGAAGCACAGAATAGATTCTTGTGCACACCCTCAGAAGAAACTCACCCTGTTGACACCTTGATCCTCTAGCTCATGATCTGCTATTATGGAAGTCACCCAGTTTTTGGCTTTGTCACAACAGCTCTAAGAAATTAATATGCTAACTTAAAAATAAAAATTAAGAAATGGGTAGAATACACATGATATTTTAAACATGGAGGAAACATAAACGTGGTTGCCTTTGGGAAGTGGGAATAGGAGTAAGAACAGAGAAGGAATAGGAGGCCAGAGACAGCACTGTTTTCCATTATAAGTCATGTAAAATCACTTGGCTTTTTAAACTATGTGTTCTTGCAATGTTTATAAAAATATATCTTTAAAAAGTCATCTTGCCATATTTTAAGTCCCTGAAGCATCTTAAGAAAGATAATTTCTATATTATTACTTTCACAACATCAAAGACAACATTTTTGTTCTAGTAAGAAAATGTTGGTATGCAGGGTTCAAAGTACATTGTTGTATGGCTTCCTGGCCTTACATATTATTGAACAAGTCTTGGACTTGGGCCTAAATTCCAGTTATTATTAATGGGCAAAAGCATTTACATTTCAAGAGTTTGAATGGTGAGCAGCCAAGTAATATGGAAAGAGCACAAGGCAGATAGAAATAGATTTGAGTCCAAACAACCCCTGCTGATTAAGTGGTATGGCTTAAGGCAAGTCAATATAAGTCTCAGTACCTCAATTTCTTCATCTGTACAACTGGATGATAGGACAGTACTTCATGGGAATTTTGTGAGTCTTAATGAGAAATTCTTTTCACAATGCCTGGTTCCTGGTAAGCACTTGATAAATGATAGACATGTGATTTTGATATCCATATTCAGAAGCCTTTCCAATCTGTGCTGGCTCTATCTTCAGCCACAGCTTGAAATTCTCCCTTGTACTCCCACATCCTTTGCTCTTGGTTCAAACCATTAGTCAGTTTTCCTCACTTCTAACATGATTATGTTAAAGAACAAAAGTCTCTAGTTTTAAGTCCTAGATCTGCAACTAACTACACTGCGAGCATTGAGTAGTTCACTTAAACTTTCTGAGTCTCAGACTCTCACTTGTAAAACAGGTCAAATAATATCTGTTGTAATGATTAAATGAAATGAAGAACATGGGAGAATCCAGTAAAATGGTGGATAAAATCTAGATATTCAAAAGCTGATAGGCAAGCTTATTTCCCAATATATAAAATTAAATAATGTTAAATAAACACTTCTCATTCCTCAGCTATGTCATAGCAACATTTTGTGAAAATTTCAGAGATTGTCCCACCCTTCAAAAGGATATTTGAGAGACATGAATGTTATACTGGATTATACATAAATTTCCAAACCCTTTTGCTTCATAATATACCAAATAATTGGATTTACACAGTGCTCCAAGTAGCACAAACTGTTCAGGTTACTGTAATTGAATTAATTTCCAATGAAATCCAGAACTTTGCAATCTTGACAAAGTCTTTTATATTTATCTAATTTGAGCAAACTGTAGTATTTAACACATCTGTAGCGATGCTTAAAACGAGCACATTTTGTTTGGTACTGCCCACCTTTCAAAAACAATCCAACTCCTAAAACTTCAAATTTATAAAACATCTAAAACTGCCATCACACAACGATTCTCAAGCTCTTCTGTGGATCCTTTCAAAGGGTGATCTTCTCAAGCAGCTTTTAAATTATCTGATTTAGGAAAATCTGTCTTGCACACAAATCTTCAGGAACGCAGCCGTCACCCAAATGAAGAACACTGGCCGTCAGAACAAGACCCCCACTCCTGTTTGGATGTCCATTATCCTCGTGAGCAGTGGCTGAGTTTAAATCACACACCCCTGCCTGAACAGTCTGGTTTCTGCTCATCCTCACCACTGCCGTGGTGTCCTGTCGGGGAAGAGACGTAGGGCTCTCTGAATAGTCAGTTCAGCATTCTTCTAAAACGCTGATGCAGCTCCCTCGGCTAAGTGAATGCAATATTTCTGTGACAACCTTCCATAATCCCAGGAGCAGCTCTCTTAGGTCAGCAGAGGTGAGAGTGGTTCCCTGTCAACTAGGAGAGATTACTCCAACTTTCATTTGTAGCTAGGAAGAATTTCTCCCCCGCCCCCGCCTTTTTGTTGTTGTTGTTGTTGTTTGAATAAAATCCACAGCTAGCACAAAACACCGAAAGACATCTCTGCATCCATCTTCTCTCACAGTTCCTCCATGCCTGGGATAACTCCACACATCTGCTCTATGAGTACTAACTAATACAACATGGTCAGCCATTCCAGCACACTCAGAATTATTTTGATGCTGTGTTGCATGGGACTGAATTCCACCTTAGGTTATTGTTATAAAACAACAAAGATACAGATATCTCTTTTTTATTTATAAGGCATCTTGATGAACTTCATCTATATCATGTATTTTTACAGAGATTATATATAAAGTGGAGATTGTCTCACGATACAAACAGGAAAATTAGTTTCTGAAAATGGTCCTCTTTGTTGATGCTACTCTGCAGAAACTGCACCCGGCCACCAGTCAACATTTTGATGACACATGAAAAGATTAAACAGAGGGAGGTCATGTGCCCTCATAAAGGGAGTGAAGGCCAGTGTCTCATTGGTGGGTTTTTCCTGCCCAGGAGAATGTAAGCCACCCTAAAACTTAAAGTCTCAAATAATTAGTGAATAACAAAACACAAATACTCAGCAATATATTTACAAATGCAAAGCCCCTGATGGATCTAGTCTACATGGGCTCTGGAACTAGACAAACAAAGATGACTCCGGTTGTTTATTTAAGGGGGTAGTTAAAGGCAGGGATAAGGTTGCAAGGGCAGAGTCTTGCTTCCTGAAGTCTAGTAGTCAGAAGGTTGATTGGCATAGTCTCAGGTCTCACCCATCTCAGGTGCTGTGTGGGATCTTCGGCAGAGCTTGATGGGGGAAGTTTACCTGCATCAGGGGGTCAATCCCTGTGGGGGGTGCTCCACGGAGTTCCCAATGCCAGACTTATCCACTCACTAGGCTACTACACGCAACACAGTCCACACACAGCCCACTAATGGTTCATGAAACCCTCAGGTCCCACTTACTCCTGTGGGAGCCACCACAGCCCAGTGGAGGTTCCCATCCTGCCCATACATGTCCACTTAGGATGTATGTCCACTTAGGAGGGAGGAAGGCAACATCCAAGCTGTCAGGACTTTAAAAGCTCAGGACTATTCAGGCCCACTGTGTGAAGATGAGATAGCACTTTAATTATGAGAACTGACATTTATCGAGCACTATGTACCAGACACTAAGTGTTTTCCATGCATCATCTTATTTAATTCTCAAAACAAACCAGCATAGTTAATGCTATATTGGTCCCATTTCTCAAAAGAGGAAACAGATTAAATTGCTTACCCAGGTAATCCCAGAGCCTAGACTTCAGATCTCTGTGCTATGCTGTTCTACCACTGTCCAGTCTGCCTTTTCTTATTTTTCTTTATTTTTTTGTCTACAACAAAATGTCCACAGATAACTCTTGATGATCTCTTCAATGCTCTAACCAGGTACTAATGTGGGCTTAGACAATATCAGGCATATTTTTAGTTCTCAAAGGAAATTGGGAGCATCCATCCATCACCATTTGATAGTCATAAAAGAAACAGGCTACTTCAACATTTTGCCTGGTATTTCACTATTTCCATCTTGGCTTTCCATAGCACAAGACATACCTGAGATCAAGATGAATTTTGAAAAATTGTGTACTTCCGTCATGAGTATCCAAATTCAAACTTTGGTTACACTGCATTTTTTATTCACATCTTGAAGCTAGATGTGCCTACAATGTGCTATTGATTTAAAGAAGAACAGTTTTTGCATTGGGAAGCTGCACTGAGAGGTGTTAGGCAGAACAAGCAAAGGCAGTACACCAAGCGCAGTATTAATTAACGTGAGCTGAGTCCTGACCGTGAGTAAGGAAGAAGTGGTGTGTTCACAGTCAATGGCAAGCTATCACCACTTCATCCAGTGCTTCTCGGTGTGGCTTTAAAGGCTGTGTAGAAGTCATCTGTGGAAACAAGGAGAGGAGCAGGGAATCCCAGGCAGAGGTGTGGCCAAGGAATCACTGGAACAAAAGGTGGTGCTGGGTAAGTTGGAGGACATTTAAAAAAAGATTACCAATGGATGCGGAAGATGGCACAGAGCCCTGAACTATGACCACAGGAAAATGAGACAGAAAATATTCCTATAGGGTTGCTATTTTATTTGCAAAAGTTCAGGGAGGGTGGGGCCAAGTCCTTCCATTTAAAGCTATAAACTTTAGTATTTGGCCTCTAAATTCCATACTCTATCCAATTAAAAAAAAAAAAAAAAAACCAGACTGCCATGGGAGGTTGGAAAGCCCAGAGAAGAATCCAGGGGAAGAGCTCTCTGAAATGTTTACTTCTGGGCCCTGAGTCTTTGGAGCTCTGTACACAAGAATAAGAGATCAGTAGCCACACATTGGAATCCACTGCTCTTAGCCATTCTTGTCTCCATCCACGTTGCCTCTCTCAGGGTGCACATGAGGAAGAAGCCTGAAGTCAACTTCAGGGTTCCCCGCATTTGCTCATTCATTCCTTTAATTTGCTTACCCTGAGGCTTCTCTAGGAAGGTTCATTTACATCTATTTTTATTTACTTACATATATATTGGTCATTGCACAAAGATTTGGAAGCCATTCATACATGCAAGACAATGTTAAATTATTCATTTCTTAATCATAAAAACAAAAAATAAGTTGCATTACAATAAAAGAGATGCCAGAGGAAAAACAGGAGAAGCCAGTGACCACCGTGGTCGGCACTGTAAATTTTGCTTCCTGACTGACGAAGCATACTCAGAAACCCGAATAGTAGCTAGTACTTTTTAATCCATGAAAAGAAAACATGAGTTCCTCAGAAGATGCAAGTATTTCCTAGTATACTTAACTCTCAACTAATTTTTTCTTAGAAAGCATCCTACCGGGGGACTCCGGAAGATGCAGTGTGTACTTTTAACAATGAGATCTGTGCAGGCCTCAAATTCAATGGAGGGTTACATCCAGCAGCCCTCACTGTGAACCAGCTACATGTAGTCTTAGCATCTATTACCCATGCTTCTTCCTGCTCCCATTTCCTCCTTCATCTTGTTCCCTTCCTCATCTGCCCCCGCAACTACCCTTTCCTCTCTCTCTCTCTCTCTAAGGGAGCTCCTCTGTGCCCCAGAGGGCATTTCACATTGAATGCCTGCTTTTCTCCCACTTGTCTGTGACATATTTTTCAAATTAGCACTTGGTAGCTTTGAGGGAAACCCAGACACTGTAGAGAAGAGAGTGAGAGGCCAATTGGAAAAAAATTGTTTTAAAAAAAGGCCTGCTCTTTTCTCAGCTTGTTATTAATTTGCAATACAAGCAAAGAAAAATAAACACTCAGATTCTGCAACTGATATAAAAGTTTCCTAGCTTGATGAGGTACCAAAACTTGGTCTTCCCCCAGATCCTCTGCTATTTACAAGCAGAGAGCTGTTTCTCATTCAGAAGAGGCATGGCATAGCAGCGTCGTCCTCCTCCTCCCTGTCCTCATGGCTATGTGGACCGACAGCAGCTGGACAGACAACGGATGAATGGAATGCTCAGCCAGAAGACCAGGGCTCCATCTACACCGGCCACATCAGGGCCTGGTCCTTGAGAGATGTCTGCTTCTGAAGCGGCACTTTTAACTCTGAGATGCCTCCCTGCTCCTGGCAGCAGGAGAGGACCCCTGAGAGGCCCAGCTGATCTTCATTAGCAAATGGGAAGATCTGCTCTCTTGCCAAGACCCTCCTGTGGCCTCTTTCCAGCCCCTCGTGAGGACTGCTCTGGTTGTGACTGAAAACTAAAGATGGAGTAAGGGCAAAAGGGAAGATTTTCTCTGAATAAATGTTGGGAATGGATGGAGAGAAGCAATATCTCCTCTTGTCATGAGAGCAGTTGCATTTAGGGTCCAGCAGGTACTTTGGAGGAAGGAGTCTGGATTTTGTAGTCAGAAGACCCCCAGACTGAGCTCTGGCTCAGGCAATTGCTAACAATGTCCTTGAGCAAGTCCTTTTATCTTCTTAAATCCTAGTTTCTTCCTCTCTGTAAATGGGGATAGTGTCTCTGTATCTGGTAAAAATTAATTTAGTATTTGTGAAAAATACACCTTTATTTTTGGACCGGGGATTGAACCCAGGGCACTCAACCACTGAGCCACATCCACAGCCCTTTCTATTTTTTATTTAGAGACATGGTCTCGCTAAGTTTCTGAGGCTGGCTTTGAATTAGCACTCCTCCTGCCTCAGCCTCCCAAGCTGCTGAGATTATATGTGTGCACCACCGTGCCCGGCTTGTGTGGATGCTTTTAACTAAGCACTTTGCAAATTCCAGTTGCTATTAGTGTAGGGACAATGTTCTTCCTCAAAAATGCTGATACTGTCAGCAGAAGATCTGGGTTCCAGACACTGTCAGAGCTTCCAGCTCTAACAATGACTTACTATCTGGACTATTTTAAGCAAAAATATTTATTTGAGCCTCAGTTTCCTACAGTAAAATTATTAACAAAGGAAGTTACCTCAGAGCACAGGATTGTTGTAAGAATCAAGTGACACTAAACCTCAGGAAGTACTTTGACAACTGTAAAATGCGAGACAAATATTAGTTGTTAATACTATTAAGCAACAGCCTAAAGGCCTACATTCTGGCGCCAGCTCTGCACGTGTCTTCGCCCTTGGCGCTTTCTCAGCTGAATTTATCACATTCTCCTACAAGCTGTCTCTTCCCCCCTGACAATTATTTAATTCCTTTCTCAGTAACCAAGTTCCCTGAGTGGAGCCCCAGAATCCACAGGGAAAATGAACCTATTCCTGTCTTTGGGGACCTTATACCAATCAAGGTAAAGAATAAATAACTAAAATGGCTGAAGGAAGACAAAACGTAACGTAAAGGATGTAGCTCTTGAGTTGGAAGATCTGTACTGATGTTAGGGCTGGCTGTGTGAGCCTGAGTCTCCTGGCTCCCCTGAGCTTTAGCTTCTTTTTCTGTAAAATGGGCCCGATTATAATACCTGCCTCCAAACATTTGAAGTGAAGATTAAATAAAGCAATGTCTGTCTACCCATGGTGTTGCACAAATGCTGCTGTTATCACTATTACTCAAAATGAACCAGCACCTTCACCACAGATGGCTACTGCTTCCTGAATGCTGCTATGTCTCCAGTCTGCACATGAGACTTTATATGTGTCATTGCATCTAGTCCTCACACTGGGAGGTGGGCATCACCTCTGTTTTACAAAGGAGAAACCTGATGTTCAGCAAGGCTCAGAAAGTAAGTTGTAGAGAAATTGCTGGATCCCGGGTTTGTCTGATTCTTGCCTGATTCAAAGCCTATATTCTTTCCACTATTTGATTTATTTTTACAAACTGATATAAAATGATAACTTCTCTGGGTTCACTCACTACAGTGAGAGTGGACCTTCTGAAGGTGCTCTCTGCTCACAGTAGAATTCTCAATATGCGTTTTCTTATTTGGCTTCCCAGAAGCAGACCTCAACACATAGACTGAGAGTGATTCCAAGAAATACCAGTGGAGGAGCAGAGATAGGAGATAATCAATGAAAGGTTTCTTGCCAAACAAGAACATGGGGAACTCTAGGATCACCTTAGGAGATACACCTCAGAATTCTCTTTCCTTTAAGCAAAAAATAATAATATTTATACACAAATCTCTGTAAATAATCTTTTAGTTCTTCTACCTTGCCATACACAAAAGCAACACACACACATATAGACAAATACACACACACACACACGCACACTCATACACACACACTCCTCAGAGGGAGGGAGGTCTTCCAAGCTTAAGATACAGATATTCTGGAAACTGTAGCATCACAGAGTATACAGATGAACCAAAACCAAGTTAATGAGAAGCAACAGTAGTGTTGAGGGTGAGAGGAAAAAAGAACCAAGGAAAGAAAGAGGAAGGCAAGGTACAAAAAAATTACCCAAGCTCTTGCTTGAGGATTTAGTAGGTTCCATCCTTCTTATGATATGATGTCATACACATTAAGATACCTGGGGCAGACTCGATTATTGTTGCATTTTTTTGTTTTCTGTCAACACTAGCATTGCAAATCTACACCTCTTGCCATGTAACTTTTGCAGCGTCCTCCTGATTTGAATGGGATGTACTTCACCCTGGAACTTGGGACTTAACGATGTGACTTGCTTTGGGTCAATGGGATGGTAGCAGATACAACCCAAGCAAATCAAAGTCTTAGAAAGTGTTGCTTATTTGGGCTTGCACTGTTACACATAATGCCAGAGTTGTCCTTATGGTTGCAAAAGACAGAGAAGCTACTCCAACCAAGCCCAGCTGAGATGAGCTAACCCTAGGCAGTCACAGACACTTGAAAGAACCTCCTCAATCACCCAGCTGAGCCCAGCCTGGGACAACCTAAATATATATGAGCAAAAAAATAAATGCTATTGTAATATAATACTGAGACTTTTATTGATATTAAATGCTCTGAAGTCATAGGGAACTTCTGCAAAAACTGTACTTATTTCTTCTCTGATAACACCAAATATTCTTCAAAAAAATGTACAGTTGATATGTGTTTTCCTTGAGTCCCTACTTGAAATTATTCGTTTACTTGTCATCTATTATCCTATCACTGATCTGTGAGCTTCATGAAGTCAAGAAACCATGACTGGATGCAGGATTGGAGAAGATGGCGGCGAGGGGAGTGCATTACCCCCGTGTGCTGCTTCACTGTGTGGGAGTATGACAAGTCAGGACGGCTAAAGGATATCTTGTTAGGAATTTCCAGCAATAGTGGGGTGCGCCGGAACCTGGAGGAAGGATTTCCATCGCATGAGGATCGGCTACGGGGACTCAAACGCGAGAGGTTTGTCGCACGGAGGGTAAAACTGCTTATTCAGCAAATCGCCCCGCGGCTAGAGTCTGCAACGCGCGCTGGGATAGAGACGCAGGGTTACAGCGCTGCAGTTTCTGCCAGCTGCGCAAGCACCGCACTCAGGGCTGAATTCTGGGTTCGAGACGGGGGAAGGAAGCGGTCCATCTCGGTTCTCCACACCGGTCAGACCACAGAGGAGGCCAGCAGCCACCATGTTGGTAAACTGACGTCACCATACCTGTTTTTGACTGACCGCAGCTCATTCAGCCATAGAACAGGTAATTTCAGGCTGCAATTCGCCTGTGGCTCGCAGACAGATTGCTAGGGTTCAGCGCCTGGGGGCTTCTTAAAATCTGATCTTATCGGAGTGAACACCGAGCGCGGGGCGGCCGAGTTCCGGCTCCCGGAACCGTCCCGGAACCGCCCTGGCTCAGGGCTGTGGAGCCCGCGGAGGCTGCTTCTTGGACCCTGCTACTATCAGAGCATACACCAAGCACTAAGAAGCCGAATTCCGGCTCCCGGAACTGAGCCCGCGGGGGCTGCTTCTTGGAGCTTACACTTATAGGAGCTTACACCGAGCACGGAGCGGCCGAGTTCCGGCTCCCGGAACTTCCCTGGACCGGGGCTAGGAGCCCGCGGAAACTGCGTCTCGGTCCGGGTCCTGCTGAGGGCCGGTCAGGACTCACCCGTTGCTTGGGTTGCCCGGCAAGGGGAACGAAATGCTGCCATTCGCATAGGATACCAACATGCCAGAGATCTGATGTCAGCAGAAAGCGGTGGACGAGAGATCTTCATCAATACCAGCGGTGACATAAGCAGTTGGTCTCCTGGTAAGGGGGGTGAGGCTCAGTCACCTGAGTCTCCTCAATTTGTCCTCGAGCCAGAGGGAAGGAGCCGGGCTGCTGCCAGCCCCCGGAGCAGGCCCAGCGGCTCGCCAGCGTGGTGACCGCGTGACCCCAATTGGAGAGGGGGCAGAGCGGAGCCGCCACCCACACCCGCCAGGTGGGCAGACCCACGACCCAGTAGTACATGGGCGTGGTAGGAGGGGCAGGGCAGAGCCGCCCTTCGCGCTTGCAAGGTAAACAGACCTGTGACAGCCTGGCGGGTCAGGCCCAGTGGCCTGCCAGTGTGGTACACACGTCACCCCAACTCGAGTAGGGGCAGAGCAGATCCTTCTCCCACGCCCGGATCAGGCCCTGCCGGTGTGGTGGTCACGTGACCCCAATTGGAGTGGGGGCGGAGCGGAACCGCCACCCATGCCCGCAGGGTGAGCAGACCAGTGATCAACCTGCAGATCAGGCCCAGGGGTCCGCAGGCGTGGTAGGAGGGGCAGGGCAGATCCGCCGCCCGCGCCTTCAAGGTAGGCAGACCTACAACAGACCGGCGGATCAGGCCCAGGAGCCTGCCGGCGTGGTACAAACACCACCCTAATTGGAGTAGTGACAGAGCAGAGTCGCCTCCCTTGCCAGGAACAGACCCAGCGTCCTGCAGGCGGGGTAGTCACGACACCCCAATTGGAGTAGGGGCAGAGCAGAGCCTCCACCCGTGCCCGAAAGGTGGGCAGATCTGCAACCGACCAGCGGGACAGGCCCAGTGGCCTGCTGGTACGACAGACACGTCACCCCATTTGGAGTAGGGGTAGAGTAGAGCTGCCGCCCGCGCCTGCAGGGTAGGCAAACCTGCAACCGACCGGCGGATCAGGCCCGGTGGCCTGCCGGCGTGGTACACTCATCACCCCAATTGGAGTAGGGGCAGAACAGAGCCGCCACCAGCTCCCAGAACAGGCCCAGTGACCTGCCGGCGTGGTAGCCACGACACCCCAATTGGAATAAGGAGAGAGCAGAGCCGCCGCCCGCACCTGCAGGAAAGATACGCAAGCAGTATGAAAAGACAAGGAAAGAAAGGACCACAAGCAATGCAGGTCAACGCAACTTTAGAAGAGGTAACAGCTGCAGCAGATGGAATGTCAGATAAAGAATTCAGGATATACATGCTTCAGATGATCTGGAGTATCAAGGAAGACATTAAACAGCAAAATCAGACAATGAAAGATCACTTCGACAACGAATTACACAAACAAATCCAGGAAGCAAAGGATCAACTATACAGGGAGATAGAGGTTATAAAAAACAAGCAATCAGAAATCCTAGAAATGCAGGAAGCAATAAACCAACTTAAAAACTCAATGGAGAATACTACCAACAGAGTAGAACACTTAGAAGATAGAACATCAGACAATGAAGACAAAGTATTTCAACTTGAAAAGAACATAGACAGCTCAGCAAGACTGTTAAGAAACCATGAGCAGAACATCCAAGAAATATGGGATAACATTAAGAGACCAAACTTAAGAGTCATTGGGATACAGGAAGGTACAGAGCTCCGAACCAAAGGAATGAGCAGTCTATTCAATGAAATAATAGGAGAAAACTTCCCAGACTTGAAGAATGAGACAGAATCCCAAATCCTAGAAGCCTACAGGACGCCGAATGTGCAAAATCATAAGAGATCCACACCTAGACACATTATAATGAAGATGCCCAACATACAGAATAAGGAGAGAATTTTAAAAGCTACAAGAGAAAGGAAGCAGATTACATTTAGGGGTAAGCCAATCAGGATAACAGCTGATCTTTCAACACAGACTCTGAAAGCTAGAAGATCCTGGAATAACATATTTCAAACACTGAAAGAAAATGGGTTCCAACCAAGAATTGTGTATCCAGCGAAATTAAGCTTCAGGATGGAGAATGAAATTAAAACCTTCCACGATAAACAAAAGTTAAAAGAATTTGCAGCTAGAAAACCATCTCTTCAAAACATCCTCGCCAAAGCATTACAGGAAGAGGAAATGGAAAATAACAATGAAAACCAACAGTGGGAGGTAGGACAGTAAAGGGGGGGGGAAATAATCAAAGAGGAAAACAAACAATGTTTAGTAACAGAAATAAACATATATGGCTGGAAGAACAACCCATATCTCAATAATAACCCTAAATGTTAATGGCTTAAACTCACCAATTAAGAGACACAGGCTAGTAGAATGGATCACAAAACAAGACCCAACAATATGCTGCCTACAGGAGACGCATTTGATAGGAAAAGACATACATAGGCTGAAGGTGAAAGGTTGGGAAAAATCATATCACTCATATGGACTTCGGAAACAAGCAGGCGTGTCCATACTCATATCAAATAAAATAGATTTCAAGCCAAAGTTAATCAAAAGGGATAAAGAGGGACACTACATACTGCTTAAGGGAACCATACACCAACAAGACATAACAATCATAAATATTTATGCCCCAAACAATGGTGCAGCTATGTTCGTCAAACAAACTCTTCTCAAGTTCAAGAGTCTAATAGACCACCACACCATAATCATGGGAGACTTCAACACACCTCTCTCGCCACTGGACAGATCTTCCAAACAAAAGTTGAATAAGGAAACTATAGAACTCAATAACACTATTAATAACCTAGACCTAATTGACATATATAGAGTATACCACCCAACATCAAGCAGTTACACTTTTTTCTCAGCAGCACATGGATCCTTCTCAAAAATAGATCATATATTATGTCACAGGGAAACTCTTAGACAATATAAAGGAGTAGAGATAATACCATGCATCTTATCTGATCATAATGGAATGAAACTGAAAATCAACGATAAAAGAAGGAAGGAAAAAGCATACATCAATTGGAGAATGAACAATAGGTTACTGAATGATCAATGGGTTATAGAAGACATCAAGGAGGAAATTAAAAAATTCTTAGAGATAAATGAAAACACAGACACAACATATCGGAATCTATGGGACACATTGAAAGCAGTCCTAAGAGGAAAATTCATTGCTTGGAGTTCATTCCTTAAAAAAAGAAAAAACCAACAAATAAATGATCTCATACTTCATCTCAAAATCCTAGAAAAAGAAGAGCAAAACAACAGCAAAAGAAGTAGAAGGCAAGAAATAATTAAAATCAGAGCTGAAATGAATGAAATCGAAACAAAAGAAACAATTGAAAAAATTGACAAAACTAAAAGTTGGTTCTTTGAAAAAATAAACAAAATCGACAGACCCTTAGCCATGCTAGCAAAGAGAAGAAGAGAGAGAACTCAAATTACTAGCATACGGGATGAAAAAGGCAATATCACAACAGACACTTCAGAAATACAGAAGATAATCAAAAACTATTTTTAATCCTTATACTCCAATAAATTAGAAGATAGTGAAGGCATAGATAAATTTCTTAAGTCATATGATCTGCCCAGATTGAGTCAGGAGGATATAGAAAACCTAAACAGACCAATATCAATTGAGGAAATAGAAGAAACCATCAAAAGACTACCAACTAAGAAAAGCCCAGGTCCGGATGGGTATACAGCAGAATTTTACAAAACCTTTAAAGAAGAACTAATACCAATACTTTTCAAGCTACTTCAGGAAATAGAAAAGGAGGGAGAACTTCCAAATTCATTCTATGAGGCCAACATCACCCTGATACCTAAACCAGACAAAGACACTTCAAAGAAAGAAAACTACAGACCAATATCTCTAATGAACCTAGATGCAAAAATCCTCAATAAAATTCTGGCGAATCGGATACAAAAACATATCAAAAAAATTGTACACCATGATCAAGTAGGATTCATCCCTGGGATGCAAGGCTGGTTCAATATACGGAAATCAATAAATGTTATTCACCACATCAATAGACTTAAAAATAAGAACCATATGATCATCTCGATAGATGCGGAAAAAGCATTCGACAAAGTACAGCATCCCTTTATGTTCAAAACTCTAGAAAAACTAGGGATAACAGGAACATACCTCAATATTGTAAAAGCAATCTATGCTAAGCCTCAGGCTAGCATCATTCTGAATGGAGAAAAACTGAAGGCATTCCCTCTAAAATCTGGAACAAGACAGGGATGCCCTCTCTCTCCACTTCTGTTCAACATAGTTCTCGAAACACTGGCCAGAGCAATTAGACAGACGAAAGAAATTAAAGGCATAAAAATAGGAAAAGAAGAACTTAAATTATCACTATTTGCAGATGATATGATTCTATACCTAGCAGACCCAAAAGGCTCTACAAAGAAACTATTAGAGCTAATAAATGAATTCAGCAAAGTGGCAGGATTTAAAATCAACACGCATAAATCAAAGGCATTCCTGTATATCAGCGACAAATCCTCTGAAATGGAAATGAGGACAACCACTCCATTCAAAATATCTTCAAAAAAAATAAAATACTTGGGAATCAACCTAACAAAAGAGGTGAAAGACTTATACAATGAAAACTACAGAACCCTAAAGAGAGAAATAGAAGAAGATCTTAGAAGATGGAAAAATATACCCTGTTCATGGATAGGAAGAACTAACATCATCAAAATGGCGATATTACCAAAAGTTCTCTATAGGTTTAATGCAATGCCAATCAAAATCCCAATGGCATTTCTTGTAGAAATAGAGAAAGCAATCATGAAATTCATATGGAAAAATAAAAGACCCAGAATAGCAAAAACAATGCTAAGCAAGAAGTGTGAATCAGGCGGTATAGCGATACCAGACTTCAAACTATACTACAGAGCAATAGTAACAAAAACAGCATGGTACTGGTACCAAAATAGGCGGGTGGACCAATGGTACAGAATAGAGGACACAGAAACCAATCCACAAAACTACAACTACCTTATATTTGATAAAGGGGCTAAAAGCATGCAATGGAGGAAGGATAGCATCTTCAACAAATGGTGCTGGGAAAACTGGAAATCCATATGCAACAAAATGAAACTGAATCCCTTTCTCTCGCCATGCACAAAAGTTAATTCAAAATGGATCAAGGAGCTTGATATCAAATCAGAGACGCGCTGTCTGATAGAAGAAAAAGTTGGCTACGATCTACATTCGGTGGGGTCGGGCTCCAAATTCCTCAATAGGACACCCATAGCACAAAAGTTAATAACTAGAATCAACAAATGGGACTTACTCAAACTAAAAAGTTTTTTCTCAGCAAAAGAAACAATAAGAGAGGTAAATAGGGAGCCTACATCCTGGGAACAAATCTTTACTCCTCACACTTCAGATAGAGCCCTAATATCCAGAGTATACAAAGAACTCAAAAAATTAGACAATAAGAGAACAAACAACCCAATCAACAAATGGGCCAAGGACCTGAACAGACACTTCTCAGAGGAGGACATACAGTCAATCAACAAGTACATGAAAAAATGCTCAACATCTCTAGCTGTCAGAGAAATGCAAATCAAAACCACCCTAAGATACCATCTCACTCCAGTTAGATTGGCAGCCATTATGAAGTCAAACAACAACAAGTGCTGGCGAGGATGTGGGGAAAAGGGTACACTTGTACATTGCTGGTGGGACTGCAGATTGGTGCAGCCAATTTGGAAAGCAGTATGGAGATTTCTTGGAAAGCTGGGAATGGAGCCACCATTTGACCCAGCTATTCCCCTTCTTGGTCTATTCCCTAAAGACCTAAAAAGAGCATGCTACAGGGACACTGCTACATCGATGTTCATAGCAGCACAGTTCACAATAGCAAGACTGTGGAACCAACCTAGATGCCCTTCAATAGACGAATGGATAAAAAAAATGTGGCATTTATACACAATGGAGTATTACTCTGCATTAAAAAATGACAAAATCATAGAATTTACAGGGAAATGGATGGCATTAGAGCAGATTATGCTAAGTGAAGCTAGCCAATCCCTAAAAAACAAATGCCAAATGTCTTCTTTGATATAAAGAGAGTAACTAAGAACAGAGTATGGACAAAGAACAGGAGAAGAAGATTAACATTTAACAGGGATGAGAGGTGGGAGGGAAAGGGAGAGAGAAGGGAAATTGCACGGTAATGGAAGGAGACCCTCAGGGTTATACAGTGGAGGGGGTAGAGAGAGAGGAGGGGAGGGGAGGGGAGAGGTGGGGAGGGGGGAGGGTGGATGATGGGAAAGGCAGCGGAGCACAACAGACACTAGTATGGCAATTTGTAAATCAATGGATGTGTAACTGATGTGAATCTGCAATCTGTGTATGGGGTGAAGGTGGGAGTTCATAACCCACTTGAATCAAAGTGTGGAATATGATATGTCAAGAAATTTGTAATGTTTTGAACAACCCACAATAAAAAATTAAAAAAAAAAAAAAAGAGTTAGGAATGTAAAAAAAAAAAAAAGAAAAAAGAAACCATGACTGTCTCAAAGCCCCCTCTATCCCAAGTTTTTAGTACAATATTTGTCATATGGTGGCAGTTGAATAAGGTTTGTTGATTGAATGAATCAATTATTGAACTATGTTCTTCATACAATCAAAATGGCACTCCAATTACACTCAGTATATTTCAGAGACAAATATTTCCACACAAATATAATTAATTTCTTTTATTATATTGTAGAAACATAGAGGAATAAATAATTCTAAGTGGAAAACTAATAGAAGATTTTGCTGAAATAATGTTGTGGGAATCACTATTTGTTGATTCAGAATGAGTAGAAATTTCCCTGATGGAGGAGGGAAGAGAGGGCATTCAATCGAAAGGGACAGCATGAATAAAAGTATGGTACATGCAAGAATACCCAGTGGCTGAAGCATAGCAGTATGTGTTGGGAAACGATGGGTAACAATCAACTGTGAAGAACCATAAATGGCATCTTAAAAATGTATACTTTGTCCTCTAGAAAATACAGAGCTATCAAAGATTTTAAATGACACTATTAACACAATCCTATACCTTTTACAAAGCTCTTTAAATAGGAAAGTGGATGAATAATTGGAATTATTACATTTTCAAAGAAATTTTGCCCATATGTGTTAGCTTTTTTGTTACAGTGATCAAAATACCTGACAAGAACAACTTAGAAGAGGAGAAGTTTATTTTTGGCTCACAGTCCCAGAGGTTTAGTCCACAGTAGGCCAATTTCATTGCTCTGGATCCAAGATGAGGCAGAAAAAATCACGGCAGAAAGACACAGCAGGGGGAAACTACTCAGTTCAGCTCATGGTGGCCAGAAAGCAGAGAGAGCAAGGGGAAGGGGCACAGGAAAGATGAATTCTTCTAAAGCATGCCCTCAATGACCCACTTCCTCCAGTCATATTGCACCTGCCTACAGTTGCCACCCAGTTAGTCCATTAAAACTACAATGCACTGATTGGGTCATGGCTCTCATTATTTAATCATCTCACATCTGAATATTCCTGCATTAAGACAAGGAATTTGGGGGGGACATCTTATATCTAAATCATAACACTGAAGTTACTATTATTCCATAAGTCTTCTTTATCCTAATAGATAAATGAACACTGTAAGTTCCAAGATCCAAGTTACATATGTTGCTTTAAGTCTCCTTACCCTCTTTCCCCTGACCCCTGCACCTGAGTTTTCTACACCCCCACCCAACACCTATTACACGGACCCCATTCTAAATTAAATCTCATACCTATTCAAATCAAACTTTGGCCATCAACAGAAATGTACATACTTTAGAATCTTGTTGCACAGTTAAAATTGAGAATCTTAAAGGTGAATAAGGCGACCTCACTTGCAAGCCACTGGGGAGAAATACCCATGTGTAGAAGTCATAAGATTAATAATCTCTCCCACTGAGCATCTGTTTTCTGATCTTAGAATCCTCAGGGTGTTAGACTAAGGAGACCAAGTACACACCAAAGTATGTAAAAGCCATGAATCATAAGTGCAAGGGCTTAACTAAAGTCACATGTGGCAGGAAAGATCTCCTTTAATGATCAGTATCATCATCATCAATATTTACTAAGGTTTTTCTCAACATGATTGCAAGCTGGACAAAATAATGTTGTTTGTGGTCACTCACTTACAGCCTAATATTCTAAGTCTCTTCTTTTAGGGACTGTGCAAGTGACCCATTGAATCTTAGGAGGGAAGTCCTATGAGGTTAATACAGACATCATACACTGGAAACAGTCATTCTTATGTATTCTAGTGGCCCAAAGAATCAGAGAACCAGGTGGTTGTATAGAAGATGATCTCACATTAATTAGTCTGTACCATTGGAGGTTGGTAAAATATAATGTCCACTGGCATCTGGACCAGAATATGTTCACTATAATGAGCCTCAGTTCTAGATGTAAGAAAAGGTTTAACTATACATAAGATGATGAAGTCAAAGCCGATCCATGCCATTTGCCAATGAAAATACAGTCTACAAAGATATACCCTTATTTGCAGAAAAATGAAAGATAAATCCAATAGAGAGCATGAAAGATAAACTTGCAACTAAAGGAAAGGACAGTATCAACACAAATACTCAGAGGAGACATACTTTGAAAAAAATATTCTATGAACCAAAAAGGACTTTTAGTAAAGTACAATGAATTTCCAATGGACTTCAAGATGGCATGACTTGTGTAAAACAAAAATAATAACTGTAAGAATAAATAAATGAATAAAAAAGGACTAATAAAGAAAAAATAAATGGATAATAGGAAGTGCTAGGCAGTTAACTGAGATTAAAGTAGGAGCCAGGCAAGATTAGAAAGCAAAACTGGAAATGATATCTCAGAAATAAAATAAGCATTGTGAAAAATTAAGACAAACTGACTTCCCTAAGAACTCAAAAGCAGAATAGCAAAAGTTTTAAGTAAACAATAAAAAGATAAAGTAAGTGATTATACAATCTAAGAATAATAAATGATTCCAGAAATCTTGGGTAAAGAAAAAATAATTTATAGAAAAACATGTTTTTAAAAGCCCAAACCCAGTTATCTAGAATTTTTGTTAATTATATAAGTAAGGAAAAAAACTTCCCAGGAGAACAAAAGTAGTCATCTTGAAAGACAAAAATTCAGATTGGCCTTAGAATTTTACTCTGTGACACTAAAATATCAGAAGGTAATAGAGCAATATCTATAAAGCTTTGAGGGGAAGATACTGTGAAATGAGGCTTTTGAGCCCAGGGAAATCATTTTTATCTGTGATCCTTATCCTGCATTATATATAATATTGAAAGAGCCCCCTAATTGGTGACCTTTCCACCCATCTCTCTATCTCCAGTCCATCTTCCTATCTTTTATATTCTGATCTTGCTTCCTTGATGCAAATCTTACAGAGCTGTGTGACTTTTTGAAGTACAGTAAAAATGTTATGTGTATACAGCTATTCACCGTCTACCTTTTTTCAACTTCACTGTATGTAAGAACTTTTTGTTTTTATAATTTTTAAAAAGAAAAAGAAAATCTGTCAGGTCAACCTCATTGCCTACTGAATAGAATGCAAATTTTTTTTGCAAACCTCTTCATCGTCTTAATGTGCCTCTCCAGTGGCACCTTCTGCCCCTTATGTTTACCCATCTCCCCGTTCTGTCCATGAGTTCCTTACGGTTCCTTATGTGCACCCTTTTCTTTCACTGTCCTTGTACCTATATTCTTCCCTTGCCTGGGATCACCTTTCCCCAGCTGGCTTCCTTAGTTTGCAACTATTTATCTTCAAAGAATCAGAACGAACATTTTATCTTCATAAAAAGCAGAGTGTTCCTCTACTGCCCCCAAGGTTCTTGCTTTACACTCTTCTCCAAGTACACATCACCTTGTGCAGTATTTGTTTGTGTTCTTAGCATCCACAGCAACATAAGTGGGCACCTGGAGGACAGGAACTGCTTTCTTCAACTCTATTTCTATCTGGATTTGTAGACCAGAATTTGACACAGAATAGGTGTCCATAAAGGATCTGTGGTTTCTACAGGAGTAGAAGAGGAGAGACAAAAGGGAGTTCCAAAAGAAGAATTTTGACTGTGGTAGCATTAAAATTAATTCATCTTGCAGCAGCTGAGTTTGTGGACAAAGAGGACTCCTCTGATGTCTCAGACAAGTTAGGTTCTGTTGCAGTAGCAGCACAAGCTACATAACTTAGGAGGTCCAGTGCATAATGAGAAATCAGGGCCCCTCGTCCAAATATTAAGGTTTTCAAGATAGCAACAGCACAGCAGTAAACTAAGTATGAGATCCTTTTAATGTAGGTAACTGTGTAGCTACAAGCTGTGGTTTGAAGATGGTTTGTGTCTCTCCAGTGGTCCACTTCCACGGTATACTAGGAGGTGTTGTGGAACCTTTAAAAGACAGGGCATACTGGAAGTCTTTGAGTCTTTGTAAGTGTTCCCAAAGAGGGGATCATGTGACCTATCTACCGCTCTCTAGCCCTGACTAGAGATGCAACTGCTTTCTCTTCCACCTATTTCTGCCCTGATATGCTGCCATGTGCCATACTCACTAGAGGCCAGACCAGTAAGACCATTCAATCTTGAACTCTGAAGCTCCAAAGCTGTAATTTAAATAAAAACTTTGCTTTCTATAAATTTAGTTGCTTCATGTGTTTCATTGTAGTAATTCAAAGCTGACTAACCTAATACCTAAGAGACCCACCCACGAAACCAGTCCTAGTTCCCAAGGATATCAAGCTGACTGAGACTTCCCAATTCTCTACCAGTTTCCCTGAGTGGCAGCAGTGGTTATCTGTCTATACTTGGTGATGTATTGACAGGGAGTGGGAACATCCAAGTGGAAATTTACCAAATCTCTTAAGGTCACTCTGAGACTTAATATGTTTTCAAAAACTGCCTTTAGCAAGACACCGCTGAATCGAACATCTAGATACTGAATACAGTCACCAGTTGTCCCAGTACCAGAGTATTATCTACAGGTTATGTGATGGCACATGAATTGCAACAAGACCACAATGACTCAGCCATGATCAGACCCCATCTCTCATCTCATACTGGATAAGGATTAAAAATAAATGAGTGCAGCATCTTCAGAGAGGATAAGACACTTTCATGTGAGTCAGTCTTCTCATTCAAGAATATTGAACATGTTGTGTCGTTCTAGTAATCCAAAGACTCTTTATATTGCTCTGCATAATCTTTTAAATAGTTCCTTCATGCTTTAAAATCATTATTTTTATTGTCATGATTTTGTTAGATTTTTCTCTATCATATCACCTAATATTTCATTATGTAGATAAAATCTGTAATGCTTTTATGTTTATTATGTACGAATATTTTACTGAACTCATTAGTTCTAAGGGCTTTAGAGTTAATATTCTCAGGCTTTCTAGGAATATAAACACGTAAATAGTCATGACTTTGTCTCTTCCTTTGTAATATCCATGTTTCTTATTTCTGTTTGATGTCCTCTTCTATGGCCCAGAACTTTTAGAAAAAAATTTTATAAAAATATCTTGTTCCTGATTTTGATGGCAGTGAGCCCAATGTTTCACTATGAAGCATTACCATGTTTATTTTTACATAGTGCATTTATAGCACATTGAAAACATCCTACTCTTAGTTTAAGAATTATTTTACAAAATCTGGAAAAGCATGTTATAAAATGCCTTTCCACTATCTGCTAAGATTATCATATAACTCGATGTTTTGCCTAGAATTAAGGATGTATTATGTTAATCAATTTCATTCCATTTTGAAATAAAGAAAAATATCTTCATATTCCCAGAACAAACCATACTTAGTAATGACAGATAATTCTTTTGATGTACTTGTATTCATATTGTTACCACTTTTTTTGGATCAAATTCATAGTGAAAATGGTCTATAGTTTTCTTTTGTAAACTATCAATATTATGCTGCTCCAAAACATTTATAAGATCTATTTATATTGTGCATTAACCATGCTGGAGAATTAAGTGTGAAATTATAGGAATTACCATCCCCACATTGTTCACTTCTTTGATGGAAGCACTAATCACTGCAAATTTCCCAAAGACAGAATACTGCTTTGATTTTATTTTCTTAGCAGAAAGGGAAAATTCCAGGGGTTTCCACTTGGCCTTTTATACCATTTCATCCTTTTCTTTAAGAATCACAGAGCCAAAATGAGAATGCTTCTAGTCTCTAGGATTATATAATCCAACTATACAGGAAATAGAAAAACACCTATGGAATCAGAGTCCCACTTAGCTCTCTGTGAGGCTGACTTAAAACAGAACTCTGTCTCCTGAGCCCAATAAATTTCCACTCTGAATAGTTGAATGCAGTAGTATCCTGGCCTCCCAAGAATTGATGCAAGTTCAGAGTACTTATCTAAATCCTAGAAGATTCTGGATATTCTTCATCCCCCAGTGCATAATTAACTTGTAAGGTATGGTAGGACATTTGGGGGAAGATTAGGAGGAAGACTTTTTCGTGCATAGCTGTGATGTTATGGTAGGGTCAGCAGTATGTATACAGACTCCCCTTTAGTCAAGGCATGTCCCAACCTGCCTTGGGTCTGGGAATTTGGTTAGTGGCAATGATCTTTTCAGTAGTTCATGTCAGACCATAGTTCATCAGATGGCCGTAGATCTTTTTCTTTCTTCAGTCATACAAGTCAAGAATAACTTCAGTGTGCTGCCTTCCATTTTGATCCTAGCCACTAACCAAAGATCTGCAGATTCTGATAAGGGGTATGACCTCTGACCTTGCTCCCTGTGGTTGGTAAGTGCTATAAAAGGGTCTCTTTAACTCTGAATCTTCTCACACCGTTTTCACCACCAGTAAATGCCGATTTATCCCAGCAGTATCTTCTGCCTATAAAGAATAGGCTAGGAGTGCTCTTGTTTGCATTAAGTAAAGGAGATTTTGTATCTAAACTTCATTTGATATACAACAAAACCATAAAAAAAAAATACCCTAGTTTCAGCCAACCAACTAAATAAGAACTATTACCAGTTGCTAAATATGGCTCACTGAATCTAGAATGTCTGATAAACACAGCCATATCAAAGCATTCAGCCATATCTAAAGTTATGTTTTTCCTTCTTTGATTGAGCACCCAGACAAGCATTCTCACACACATTTTTCAGAGCTTTGCCAACATAAATTGGCAAATCTCTACCATTCTTTTGGTGTTGAAGTCTTCTTCTGGGTTAAGTCCCCCGAGACATGCTGGATTCTAACTTTAAGTTTGTTTAGAAATGAGGAAGGACAGAAGTAGAAAACAAGGAAAATTAACTTACCCTATAAAATAATTCCCTCAGCTGACAAAGTTATAGTATCATCGAGTAAGATATAACCAGCATCAGCAGTAGCATGCAAGAGCGAGGGGGCTATTGGGTTGACAAGGAAAGCAGAGAGGTGGGATCTCCATTTCGTGTCTTAGTGTTTCACTACTTCCCAAGCAATGCACCAGCTTTCACCACAGATCTTATTAAGACTATGCATTCAGTTGACATTGTACCTTAGTAAGCCACACTTTGTTTGGACTAGCAAGAGACAGACACTAAAGTTTCCTGGGTTTCTGTTCATTCATTGAGCCAAGACATTTGAACAGGTCTTTTTCTTTAAGCTACCCAAAGCCATTAAAAGCGCACACTCTCTCTGACCACTCTTGTGTTTCACTTCCTCTCCACGCCTGGCTATTTTACAGTGATGGCTACTTGATTTCCTGAAGCCTCCACTGGGTACTTCATTCTAGGGAACCACGGGCGGTACAGTAATTTGCTGCTTTATAAATGCATTCCAGGCACTGCCAGTTTCCCTGCTATCTTGAGCTTCACCACTTCATTCCCATTTACAGCAGAGGAACAATCCCAACTGCACATGTACATATGCACACACATGCATATCCTTCCAGGTGCAGGGACACATGCTTCTCTTCTTTCTGAGGATCATTTCTTGCAATCCTCTCCTTTGACAATTTCTGTACCAGTTAGAGTTCTTGGTTGAAAACAACAGAAATATTTCCAGATGAGAATAACAAGCAAAAGAAGTGAATTCAAATCTATGGTACAAAAAGAACAACTGAAGAAACCAGGGCAAGACTTGAGTGTACTTGAGAGGTTTTGTCAAATAGAATTGTAACAACAGAAATGAACCCCAGAAAAGTTTAATCAAAGAAGGCTTTAATTAAAAGGATCGTGGATGGCTCATAGGATTAATAACTTAGCTAGAAGGCCAAGCCCATAAACTAAGGGAAAGTAGGTATTCTAGGACACAGCCTGTTTGTGGTCATAGACACTGGCACTGTCATCATTGGACTCTCAAATGCCACTCCCACCATCCCAGAATATTCCAGAATATTCATTTTAAACTGCCTCTGCTTTTTTCCCTGATTCATTCATAATCAAAACTCTGAGATGACAGCTTGCACAAGGCCTTGTTTGTGGGTTCAAGGAAAGCAATTACAATGCCATCAGCTTACATTATGGGGCATGATCCTACCTCCTGTGAGAACTCACACAAACACAGGAAAAGAGTCCAGAAAAAGAGCCACCTGTTTTACCACTACCATAAAGTGCTTTCTGCATGAAAAATTCCTTTATTTTCTGTGTTATAGAAAAGAATCTATGTAAATGCCTGCATGTGGTATATTCAAGGATGAGTAAAACATGACCATTGCCCTCAAAGAACTTACAACCAATATTAATTTGATTATATTTCTCCTTGCAATCTAATGTCAAGCAGAATGCCTGGCACAGAGTGGGCTCTTAGAAAAACTTCCTGAGACACAAAATGGAAATTCTCATTACAAGGTTCATTTAAAATATGGTTTTATTTGGGGGGCGGGGGTTGTCCTGATCTAGTGACTGCATTGTTAAGATTCTTCTAAAACAACCAAACCCAAAATTAAAGACTGGGCTTTAAGAATGATCCCCTCTTAGGGAAATAGGGCCAGGAAATCTACCGATTATAGAGGAATTGGAGAAGTCAAATGCTCCTATCAATGTCTCCCTCAAAAATGGGTAATTTGAATGTAACAAAGAGTCAAAAATAGTGAAAATTAACTAGTGTTTTGCCCGAAAGGACAATAGAAATTGTTTTTACATTTCCTAAGCATTGTTAATGGGAACCCCAGAAGGAATGTAGGAAACTCTTATAATAAAAATTGAATTAAACCATCTAATTTTACAAGCATAAGAGTGACTGCTAAGGGCGAGTCCATCTACCATTTGTCAGAAGCATGTTGAGATTTGGAACCATAAAAAACTAAACCACCCAATTCAGCCAATCCTTGAGATGAAAATTATAAATATTCTGGTAATCATAAGACTCCCTTTAATAGTGAGCATATGTTTATATAAGATACCATTATGGCCCTGTTTTCTTAACCAAAGATTCTCAACCCAGGCACCTGAATAAGAATGCAAGGCCAGAATGAGGCAGGAAGTGACCATTTCAGAAATCTCTGGGTAACTGTGGGCTATGGGAGTGTTTTCTTAAGGCTTTCTTTTACTACTGATTTTTAAACTTCTTTTTTCCCCCCACTAACTGGTCCAGAAGGAAAATTATAAGGTGGAATAAAAAAGAGATGAAAACTCTCAGCAAAATGATGACATGTCAGTCCTTTTAAAAGATGCTTGGAAGACTCTTTATAATGGCCCCTGTTGATTTTTAAGCATCCAAAATGTGCAAATGGTTGCATTATTTTTCATCATGCCAGAAAGTGTTTGCATTTTTATTTTTGTGGGGCAGAAGCAGATGAATTCCTAGAAAAGAAGCTGGCACCACGCCATGTTTCAGAAGCCGATGTGGGTGAGAATCCAGAAGGTGATAAGCAAGTGTATTGTGTTACCATTTGTAAATAACTTTGTTGACATCCACCATCCCACCACAACCCTAGAAGGTAAATAATTAAGATCCCAATTTAACAAGAGAATTCAGGAAGAATAAGTGGTTTTCCAAGCACCAACTCTGTGTAACAAGAGTTGACCTCAATACAGAAACCAGAATTGCTTTGTCCAACATGACCACTTAAGTAGGTGTCACTTCCCCCATCATTGTATTCCTTTGAAGGTCCATGCATGGTTAGCTTTTCCCAGCCAAAAGACCATGTTTAGAGAAAGAGAAAAGACAGCTACACCTCCCACAGAAAACTCCAAATAAGCTTTGAGAGTCCCCTTGAATATAGAGACTTACCTCTAACCCACGGAATATGAAAAAGGGAAGGAAATGTCACTCCTGTGATTACACTGATTTATGTAAGGAGATTCCATCTACCCTGTAAGTACACCCAGTCTGGCTCTCCTGCTGACTTGAAGAATGACGCTCCTCTATTGTACGAAAGACTAAGTAGAGGGTCACATGGTAGGGAACTGCAGGTGACCTCCAGGACCTGTGGTGGCATTCAGCCAATAGCCAGTGGGAAGCCAAGACCCTAATCTCCTTTAGGCAGTGAAGAAATGAATTCTGCCAAAATCTGAACAAGCTTCTCCAATCGATACTCCAGATCAGAACACAACTAGGCATACACCTTGATGGCAACCTTTGAGATCCTCGGCAGAGAGCCTAACGGCGGTGCCTGGAAACCTGACCCATGGATACAACAATATAATAAATCTGCATTGGCATAAGCCACTGTTAACTTTTTATCACTGTGACCAAAATACCTGAAAAGAGAAACTTAGAGGAGGAAAAATTTATTTTATGATTTCAGAAGTTCAGGCCATGGTTGGCTGACTCCATAACTCTGGACGCAAGATGAGGCAGAACATCCTGGTGGAAGGGTGTGGGAAGCTACTCAGGACATGGTACCCAGGAAGCAAAGAGAAAGATCTTCACTCATCAAGAATAAAATATAATCCCCCAAGGCACAGCCCCAGTGACCTACTTCCTCTAGCCACACCCTGCCTGCCTACAGTTACCACCCAGTTAATCCATATCAGTGGAGTAATCCCATGATTAAGTTACAGCTCTCATAATCTAGTCATGTCACCTCTTGCATTGACTCACACATGAACTTTGTGGAGGCAGGGGGCACTTCGTATCTAAACCGTAATAGCCACTTTGTTGAGATAACTAAGGCAAGCAGAGCTGGACTTGAATCCGGGTTCTCCAACCACAAACCTTTATTTCTTCAGTTGCATGAGTAAGAACTGAGCTATGTATATGTAGCCTATAAAATGTGAACCCAACTGAGATGGGACTCGGCACCCTCAGTGAGACGAGTGTGGTTCACTAAGGCAACTCTGCTCATTGACACCTCTCTCATGACCATGAGAAACATACCATAAAGAGGACCAGACTCATCTGTCTCCTCCCTCCATCTGGACACATCCTGGCACAAGAGCTACAGAAGCCAACGTTCTGTCCCTTCTTTGGACTCCCCCCATTTTTTCCCTCAGCCTCTATCTTTCTCATCCTTAAAACAGAGGACATTAAACAAACTTTGCAGGGAAACAAAGGAATTTAGAGCTAAAACACATACTGACACATATTAACAATGAATGGAAGCGGTCACTATGATATTATCAATACCCTTTTCTCCATTTTATAAATATAAAACCAAAATGACTTGTTCAAGACCATACTCTAATTTCATGAAGCTGGGAGAGAAGCCCAGATCCTCCAGTTCCAATTCTAGAGCTTTTCCTACTACATTACCCCCTAATTTTTGAAAAATGTTCAGAACACATTTAGTTTAATTTATGCTAATTTGAAAAATAAATATATTCCATTCAGCTCTTTGAGGAAAAAGGGTTGCTGTGTAATGAAACAAAATATTTGAGCTGCCTCAAATCCTTTGTGGAAGAGGTCAGAATAGAAATTCATTTCCAAAGAAGATGGGAATCCCTGGTTTAAATAATTACACCTAAAATAACCACCACAATTAAGCAGCTCCTTAGCATCAAGTGTCTGGATTTTAGCAGAGGCAATTGAGTTTCCCTTGAATTTTTCCATCCTAGTTACAAAACAGGATTAATTGAATCACTCTGACCAAGTTCCTCCTGCAGCTCTGGGGAAGACTGCTACCATGGGCAGGCATACATCTGTAACAGAGTATTAAGGCTTTATCCACAAATCCTCAAGGGACCACCAATTGTCACAGACTCATATAGTCAACACATTCTAATTTAACAGCAACAACAATAAAAAGTCTGCTGTTCTGACATTAACACAACCACATATGTATCCACCCAAATGAAAATTGTCTGCTGAATTCAGTATCACACTCATCTCTTTTATTCCAGCCAGTTCGATACATATGAGACAGGTGAGACGCTCTGATGTCTCTGTGTTGCCTAAGCAGTCAAGCAAAGCATCATATGGGGATTTGGACTAGACCTCTTTTCAGGTCCCAGGCAGCCCTGGGAGCCCATAATTCAAGTATGTATTTTTACTATTCCAGGATTCAAACCACAAGTCTATGGGGGAAACAGGATTGATAAGAAAATGCATAGATTCTATTCAAGTGCTGCTACTTTGAATCACACAGCTAGAGAAGTTGGCTAAAGGCACTTATGCCTCATAACTCTACTAGACTGACTACAAGCACACACGCATTATATTTTCTACCCTAAGAAGAAAAAGCAAGAAGAGGAGAGCCACCAAATCAGGGAGAAATAGAGGTGACATTCAAAGGCAGGCGGAAAGCATTTTCAAGGTTCAAAGTAATCAAGAAATGGGAAACCAGGCCATTAAATAATGAACATACATGAAACAGCAATAGTAGATTTCTAAAACTCGTTAATATTAATTAATATAATACCTCTATTAGCAATAAATTGCATTATTAGAATATATTCTCATGAGAGAAATGGTAAGGGGACCAATCAGGCCTCCTGGGAAAGCTGGCATGGAAGTAGAAATGGAGGCAAAGAAGAGAAGCAAAGACAGGGAACAATTATGCTGCATCTGTTTCTTACACATCAGCGGGGGGCACTTTTCCCTAAATCAGTTGAACAGTCAGTGATGTGAAAGATGAGGGCTCGTTAGGCAGCCTGCAGACAGCACCTGAAATGGTTTGTCAAACAGTCGTGCCTCTGAAAATCAACAAGGAACCAGGAGGTGATGCTTCACTTACAAGGGGAAAAGGCAAAAATAATCGAGACCCAAAGACAGGGCAACCAGGCTTAACACTGATTCATTATGCTCAGCTCTATGGGAAAAAAAAAAAAAAAGACAAAGGAATAGAATGGCAGAGCAGAAAACAAAAAATTATAACAGCAACAAGAAAAGAAGGGGCAAATATTTTTCATATACCTATCTGATACCTAGCGCTGTACTTCCTCTCTTTTATTCATAGCAATCCAACAGGGTAATGTTATTTCCACTTTCAGGGTTAGTAAATCTCACAAAGGATAATTTGCTCAAAGCCACTCAACACTAGATTCAAAGACAGGTATGTTCTGCTCCATGGCCAAGCCTCTTGAACATAGTGAGGCTGTTTTCCAGAAGGTACAAAATAGTAAGTCGAATATCCATCAATAAAGGAGCTTAAGAAAGAGTTTTTGGAAGATCCGTAAAGAAACTATTTATAGACCTGTGAATTAAAAACTGATCATGTGCTAACACACAATGCGGGGTATGGAGATAGAAATTTATTGGATTAGACAAAGGGGAATGAAGGGAAGGGAGGGGGAATGGGAATAGGAAAGACTGTAGAATTAATTGGATATAACATTCCTATGTTCTTTGATGAATACACAACCAGTGAAACCCCATATCATGTACAACCACAAAAATGGGAAGTTATTCTCCATGTATGTATAATATGTCAAAATACACTCTATTGCCATGTATACCTAAAAAAAGAACCAAAAAAAAATTTTAAAAAAAATAAAAACTGATTATGGATTCAGAGTATGCTTCTCACATGTCAGAAAGCTGAAGTATCCACAGTTCAACCAGGAATGAAGGGAGCCCAAGAGAAAGCCTTTGTGGGCAGCATTTTTGGGAGGCTTCTTTTCTCTACAATAAGAATTCTGCTGATGCACTTGTCCAAACATTGTTAGGTAGTTCCTCCAAATGCTTGTTGAGTATCACTGCTTACAGGGAGAACACTGCAGATGTCTTTCCAGGCCAGAAGCTTAGCTTCTCAAACTGTGTGAACTGTCTGCTGGAAGGATTTAGGAGTCCCGGTTGCCTAGAAAAGACTGAATGTAAGGAATAGTGCTTAAACAAGTTAACTCTCAGAGCCCCTTTTGACCTTGATTTTACAATTCAGCATCCATCCAGGAAAAGGGCTTTTACTCAACAAATATTTAGCAAGTCCCTAGTATGTAGTGTAAGGTTTTATTTCATTCATTCACTGAACTTGGCCTCAGAAAAATCTACAGAATCCCTCAGGTCATCTTACCCAACTCCCATGTGAAAAGAAAGCCCACCCTTCAACTCAAGTTAACAAATATTTGCTGAGCAGTTAAGATACCATGGAAAATGCCAAGAAGCACAAAACATGGCTTCTGTTTTCTGAGGTGCTTAAGATGGTAAATATGGGACCCTCTGCTCATTGATAAGGGAAGTCATACCTCAGTTTCTGCTTTCCCTAGCATTTCCATTACCAAAATGATGACCTCCCTGGGATTCCAGAACAACACAGAGAAGAACAAAGACTAGCCCACCAATGGGCTCTTTGGGATTCATTTGGATTCTCCTGTATGAACCATAGCAGGAAGTCACATCAAAGCTCCTTCCAGGTTTCAAGGAGTAGATATGCCAAAGGGTTTCAACACCCCTTTCCCCATCACACTACACCATAAAAACACACTCCTTTCCATAATTTTCATTCAACCTCATGAGAGTCAAGCGTGACAATCATAAGACACATTTTTAGAGGTGACAGAAGGAACCCTGGGAGGACCTATCTCTCAATGCAGAGATGTCTGACCTCAGTTGTATCATCTAGAGATTTTAGCATCTTCTGGAGGTTCTCAGTATCTTATAACAAAGTAATTGTACCCTTACAAGACCCTGAAAAATCCCAGACTAAACTGAATAATTTACCAAAGAAGGCTATTGAAGTAGCATTCTAATTCTGAAGAGATCATTGCAATGTATGTGTGTACCCTCTTCAATATCCAGCCACTGCATTAGACAATAACCACATTTACATAAATCCTCCTTACTACAAATGCAAAAAAGAAAAATCTGGACAGTACTGTTGCAAATATTTTAAGACTAAAAAGAATGCAGATCATAATTTAGTGACCCCATCTACAGAGAAGAAAACGAAGGATGCTAGATGCAGTAATAGCAAACCTGGAAAAGAAGAGGGACAGAAATATTGCCCACAGCTGTCTTGTCTGCAGACTTCCTCTAAGCCCCCAGTGCACTTCACCATGCTGCCCATTTCAGAAATGGTCCTCCCCCAACAACCAACCCTGCCCAGCCAGAGACTCAAATTCCTCCACTTGCCTAGACTCTAATCAGAAAGGTAAATTAGAAACTTTAGCTTTAAGGTCTAGAGACAGAGTCTATTTCTCCAGGATGGTCCAGGACATCTACATGAGCTCCCAGTCTTAGCCTTTCTACCTGGTGACCTCAGGTTAGTTAACTTATTTCTCAGCCTAAAGCAAGGAGGTCAGGTTAAAGACATGAGAGCATTTCCAGGAGGAAATGCATCTTTAAAATGAGGGTGAAATCCTGTGAATAAACTAGTTAATATACACATAAATGTTCAGAACAGTACTCAATTCATTGTAAAGAATTGTGTATTTTTAATTTATTATTATTATTATTACTACTACTACTTCTACTATTCTTTTCCTTCCTATCACCATCATCACTTGTCACAGGCACATGAGGGACTTCTGGCTTGGTTTCCCTTCTAAACCTAGTTCCTTAACTAAAATACTAGCATATGTGACTAGGTCCTAGAACTGAAAAGGGTCTGCCTGGCTCCCTCTCCCAGCAAAGTGCAACTTATTCTCTTTATTCCCAGTCCTGGAAGAGTTCTGCTGTGAACCACAACCACCACACTTGATGGGCCCTGCTCAGCTCCCCAGCTCTCCAGTTTGGGCATGTATAGCTGAAACAATACCAGTGAGATCTTGCATTGAGAGGCACCCAGAGGCACATGTGTGAAGGAACCAGGTTCCAGGCTCTGATCAAGTAGAGAAGAGTGTTTTTCCAAGACCCATACACACAGCCAGAGAAAGAGTCTGCATCACCTGGATGAGGAAATCCCAGAGATGCCATCTCAGGTCCCTGCTATATGGTTAAGCTAAAGCAATAAACAAGCAAATAACCAAGAGATCAGAAATCAACAACATTGGACATAAGTCAGAGCAAGGTGTAAAGTGGCCTAAAGCAAGCAGGTCAGGTGAAAGACGTGATAGCATTTCCAGGAGGACAGAGGGTTTTGGTTGTTGTTGTGTTTTGTTTTTTTTTGTTGCTGTTGTTTTATTTTCCTTTTATTCCCTTGTATAGCCCCATACTGAGAAGGTCCTCCAGTATTCATTGAATGAATGAATGAATGAATGGCCATCAGTGTACAGAGTTCTTCTTTTCAGGGTGCCAGCAGTCTGGCATGGAAACACAAAAGAGCAAAGACCTTAAAATGCAAAGGAGTGAAACCTAGACACTGATCCTCAGGGGTCAAGCCTAAAGGCCATCCAACCTGGATGCTAAGTGGCCAGCTTGCCACCTGCGTTGGTCCCCATGGTTTGGTTTTGCTTCCTGCTCTTTGAGCCTCTGTGGTCACACTGATTATACTGCAGTGTGATCTTCCACTTCTCCTCCCTCCTCACTGAGCATGACGCAGGGCCTGGCACAGAACAAGAACTCAAGATGCTAAGTGACTGGGCAAAGAATGACAGAACAATATAATTAGGTGATTTGAGCCTTACTTTTTTCCTGGAAAACAGGGGAATAATTTCACCAAAAGGCATAAAGATAAATTCAGAACCAAAAAGGAAATAAATGAGAATTTGACTCTCTATCTCTAGACTAACCAGAACCGCAAGGGGATTTAAAACTGAATTTTAAAGTAATAATAATATAACGGCCAATGTGAAGAGAAGAAGGGTATTAGCTGATGAGGAGCAGAACCTGAATCAGCAGTCATGTGACCAACTAAAGTTACCCTTGGTCAATGATGATAGACTTATACTTAGATCAAGAGACAAACAGCCCTGCTCATCTCTGCCTGAGTCAGACCAAACCCTGAGTGTTGGCTGCTCTCAGCTCTGGATTGAATGAAAAACCCAGATATGTTCAGGATAATGTACCCACGGGGCAAGAAGACATAAGAGAACATATTAAAGAAGCTCTTTGCCTGGGAGATGGTTTGCAAGGCTCAAGGGATACACTCTGTTTCAAAGGAGCTTTTAGACTAGAAACTGAGGCTCAAGGAAGTTACTTGATCAAAATCAGGCCGTGACTTCATGATAGATCTGGGAATCAGACCCAAGTCTATAATTCTGGTCCCAAATCAAGTATAGAATCATTGTGCTTAAATTGGATAGGCCTTCATAGGACTCACTCAACAAGTATGTTTGGGTACCTGCTCAACCCAAGCTCTGTGCCCAGGTGGTGAATAAAATGGCAGCCTATTGAAAGAGACGCACATTAACCAATAAACCACAAACAAATTGCCTGTGATTACAAAGTGTGATAAATACAATGAAGGCAAATAACTGAATTTTATAAGAGACAATAACAGGCATGTGGAGCTTATGAAGTAGTACAAACAACGCCTAACTGCCAGGTTTGTTCTCGCTGGGAAAAGCTTTGTTTGACAACAAGGTTTGTCTTATAGATGAGAAAATGGAGGTCCAGAGAAGAGGTGCTGCAAAGGCCAGATTGGCTGACCCCTGCTCTGGATTTTCCTCTATGCTACCCCACCCTGCACCTGCTGTTTCCTGATGTGTAGAGGAAATAGAGAAGAGTAGGACTCAACGTTCTGCCAGGTAAAAAGCAGTAAGTACCACAGAGATGTGCAGACCGAATGCTACTGGTATCTCAGGACATGAGTGAGCTGAGCCCATCTGCCTCTCCAGCTTCTGCCCATCTGTCAGTGCCACTGCAGACCATGGGCACCCAGAGACGACGTCTTTCAAATGCATTTTCAGAGCATTATGTTAAGTATCCAGTTTGAAAAGAAAACTAACTATGAAAATTGAGCTGTAGATAATTCCCTAAGCCCTTTTCCCCTAATTATGGTTCACACAGACGGCCAAAGAAACAAAGACTTGGACCCTCTGTTGATTCTCTGTAACATCATCTGAAGTCTAGGTATTTATTTTATTTCAGGATTTGGTTCCTTTTAAAGGAAAATCTGAGTCCCTGAAGAGATCCTCCTGCTAAGATTTCAATCTCCCCGTTTCCTCCAAAATGGATGTCAAAGGCAAAAACCCCAGGATCCTTATGACAGTCCACTTTGGGTTTCTAATTTTGACATGGAAACCAGAATCGGATGGTCTAACCCTTGATGAAGAATGCAAGGAGGAATGAAAATCAAATTGAGGGATCGATCCAATAAAAAGAGGTCTGGCAAAACAACATCCACAGAAATAAAATCTCCTGAGGCTCTGAGCTAATAGGAGCAGCTGGTGAAGACCACCAAAGACAAGAGGGTGAGAAAGGGCTTCCAGTGAGAGAAAGCAAAGTGGCTTCCCAGGGACAATGGTGCAGAAATTAGCATTCCAAAGGACCCACACAAAGGGACCCTGGCCAAGCCTGCCTAGGAGGCCCCCTCTCCTCCAGGCCCCTTCTGCAACTCCCCACAAAATGGGTCGGTTTCCTATGTGTTATCTTCTAGTGTATTTTTTTTTAATAGAAATTGGCTCTTGGCTTTATTTTTCCCCCACTCTTTCCTCCTTCTTCATTTAGCTAAAAATAAATCGCTCCTCTGCTTGGTATTTGAGCAAAATATGGCCCCGACATCTAAACACACACTTGTTGTCAGAACTTTGTGGTCCTCCCTCTCCCTTTCTTTTAATAAAAGTTTGGATTCCACTGAGTGTTCTTCCACTCTTAAGCTCCAAACATTTCAAACAGCACAAAAGATATGAC